>NC_089504.1:43757597-44357597 GCF_036850995.1 Saccopteryx leptura | reverse complement strand
ATTACTGTCGCTATTGTCATTATTATTTGATAAAGTGCATTCATTTCTGTATTCTTTCAGCCAACCAATATTTGTATTGAGGATGTACAGTGTCCCAGGCACTGGGACACAGCAGCCCTGCCCTCCTGGAGCTGCCAGTCTAGTGGGGAAGACAGACAGCCACTGGGCACCCAAAGGAATGAACAAGATAATCAATAGCCATAGTGCTATAGAAAAAATAACAAGCAGCAATGTGATTGGGAGTGTCACTTTAGAGAGAAGGCTCAGAGACAGTGAGTGTGATAAGGCATTAAAATTCCGTTGGTTTAGTAAATGCATATTGGCTGATTAATTGGTCAATTGGAAGACTCTTTCAAGCCCTCCTACAAAAACGAGCACAGTGACTAGATGGTCGTATGTGCACCCAGTACCCTCCCCGCAAGCCATGCTCACTCACACCACCGGAGCGCATTTCTGGGCCTTCCCTTCCCCCTCCCCTCTTTCTGGGGGCCAGGCCTCCCTTCCTCTTATCCCTCACTGCCTGGGCCCTCTGGGATCTAAATCACAGTTCCCTGGAAGGAATCTCACACGTCAGATGTCTTTCAGCATCTCTGACTGTTCTTCACACATCACTGAGGGAGCGGAATTTTACACAGGGCCTTGAGAGGAAAGGTCCTCTTTAAAATCATTCTAAGTCTGCAAGACATGACGGCGAGAGCAGGGAGGGTTCTTCCACTCACACTGCGAAGGACGAAAAGAAAACAAGGTGATGGGCGAAGCAGTGAGGACATGTGCCAAAAACTGGGATGTGGCTATCAACCACCTAGCCAGAAAACAAGTCCACTGAAGAGAATAAAGGCACTTAGAACAACATGCATTGGTTCCAACATTTCTAAAGGCATTCAAAGCCTAAGACAAAAATCGAACATGTCCTTCCCCTAGTTCTAGAAGTGTTAGCCAAGCTAGCCCTCTAAAACAATTCTCCAGGTCATTTGGCCCATACAAACTACACTCCAGTGGGGATGTTATTTCCCCCTGATAAAAGGTGGTCGTACTGTTTTCTAAAGGAAATAGAAAATTCTGAAAGAATGCACCTAGAAAGTCTGTAGAGAGTAGAGACCTCTGAGGAGTATATCAGGTGTAGGAGAAAGATTTATTTTTCATTGAATAATTTTTTTGTATTATTTGAACTTTTACTATGTGCTTTATAATAATTATTAAAAATAAAAGACAGCATACCCAAAACAAATGATGGGGAAAATTACTGAAGTGTTTATTTATCAATAATCACAAGTAAAAAATGAGATTTTGTCCAGTATGCAAGGCAGGTTCAACATTCAAAAATCAATTAATGTGACTCATCACAACAGCAAATTAAAAAAGAAAAATCATATGATCATATTGATAAATACAGAAAAAGTATTTGACAAAATCCCAAACCCAATCACGATAAAAACTCTGAGTAAACTAGGAATAGAGAGAAACTTTCTCACTTGCTGAAAAGAAATCTACAAAATACCTACAGCTCATGTCATACTCAATGGTGAGAAACTGTAAGCTTTCCCACTAAGATCAGGTACAAGGCAAAGATATCCCCTCTCCCCACTCCTTTCAACATCATACTGGAATCCTTGCTAACACAAAAGGGCAACAAATGGATATAAAAGGTGTACAGATTGGGAGGGAAGCTATCAAACTGTCTTTGTTCACAGATGACATGATCATCTATGCAAAAAATCAGAAAGAATCAACAAAAAAATTTCTGAAACTATTAAGTGATTACAGGTATAGGAAGGCTGTAGGATATAAGGTTAATATACAAAAATCAATCTCTTATATACCGGCAATGGAGAGTGGCATTTGAATTTAAATGATTATAGACCCTTTATTTTTAGATACAAAGGAAAAACATAGCAACATTCACCAAGCTCACATAAATAATGCCTTACATGACATTGGAAGAACTATGACAATGGACGTCTAGATGCCAGGTCCCAATCTGCTCCATCACTGACCAGCTTAAGTGAGACTCTTCTCTACTTGGGACTTCAAATGCTCCCTAAGAAAGAGGCAGGCATCCCTTCTCAACACATTTCCCCAGTTGAGTGGCCAGACAATGCCTATTTTCCTCTAAACCTCATCTGAAACATCAGCTCTTTCAGAAAAGCTTTCCTTTCCTTCTCAGGCTGGATCAGTTGCCCCAGTGGCTGCTCTAGAATTTCTATGTAAGGGACACTTAGAGTGAAAATCTGGTAGGAAGCAGAGAAGGGGGTGTGTGACTTTTCTTGAAATCACATTTTACAGTAAGGTACAATTTTGGCTAAAATGTTTGCAAGAAGAAGAGCAAAGTTCTTAGAGATATTCTTATTCACACTTAAATGGGTCAGAAAAAAACCAGTGATACATTTCAAAGACTATCCTTTTCAGGCGTAGTGACTTTGGAAGAGATTACAGGTTAAAGGAGGGCTACACCTTCCCCCAAGCCATACTGTGGCTCTACTGTTGGCTTCTCTGTGTGCTCTGATAATATCCTGGTGAGTTCTTTTACCATAATAGTATCACCTTGCATCTGTTCAGGTGTCTGTCTTTTCTACTGGCAAAGACAATATTCTTATTTATCTTTATATCTCTGGTACCTAGACTAGTCCTTAACAGAAGTCCTCAGTAAATGTTGGATGGATGGATGGATGGATGGATGGATGGATGGATGGACGGACAGCTGGATGAATGGACAGGTGGATAGATGGATGAGTAGAGGAGTGGGTGGGTAGCTGATAGATGACTGTCTGGATGGGTGAGTGGATGAATGGATAAAAAGATGAGAGGGGATACTTCCTTAATCTTCAATTTTATCTTCAAACTAATATCTCCTAAAGGGTGAAGATCTTGAATCTCAAAAGCCCAACTAAGCGCTCTCTCTCTCTCTCTATCTCTCTCTCTTTCCGGTAACATCAAGAAAATGTTTCATATTTAACACTTGCTCGATACAGTCAGAGAAAAGAGGATAGCATTTCCCACTCAGTGAGTATTCTAAAGAAAGACTGGGGGAAAGGAAGGAAGAAATCTTTAACAATAAATATTGGATAATAGCATTAAAAGCCTCCCTTTCTCTAATAGAGGTACAATTGAAGATAAACCTAAACCACCTTCCTCTCTGTGGCATATGATTAAAATCTGCTTTGTTCTCCTAATTTGCTATTCTCAAATTACCACATTGCTGCTGGCGCTGCAAACTCAGACTTCACGGTTGCCCTTGAATTACTGTACAACTTTTCCTCCTCTTTTTTCTTTTAATCAGCACTGAACTAAGAAACTGCCATCTACACCTGGTGGAAAAACAGTGTCTCCAAATCTAGAAAGAAAAGGTATTATTCAAGGTCCGCCACCCACCCCCACCCTACCCTGGGCCACAATGCCTCTCAGCAGAAATACATCTCCCCTGAGGTTTGGAAACACAAGAGGTGAAGTTCTCCTTGACAAAGCTCCAGGTGGTACAAAGTGTTTTTTCTACCTCTGACTCTAGAGATTTCATTACTCTTCTGCCTAAGCCTTCAAAACAAAGAGAGACTGACAAGGATATAGCTAGTACCTAACAAAAACAAAACAAAACACCTTGTTGTCACATTTTTCTAGAAGTCTTCTAACTACCGTGCTCTGGGATTGCAAAATTTTCAAATTCCATAGTCTATCTCAAAACTAAGATGTAAATTACCTTAGGGAATAGATAGAAAATTCTATTGACATCTTCTCTTTTTTTTTTTTCACTTGCAATTTCTTGGGAGTTATTTTGAAGTTTCAAACTACAAGCAATGTCTACCAGGCGTCCCCAAACTACAGCCCGCGGGCTGCAATGCGGCCCCCTGAGGCCATTTATCCAGCCCCCACTGCACTTCTAGAAGGGGCACCTCTTTCATTGGTGGTCAGTGAGAGGACCACTGTATTTGGCAGCCCTCCAATGGTCTAAGGGACAGTGAACTGGCCCCCTGTGTAAAAAGTTTGGAGACCCCTGGATACCATGCCAAACATGTAAAGGGAAGATATCTTTCAACTATCTAGGTATGTTAAATGGCAAAACACTCATAAATACATGGTAAAGACTGCAATTTTAATTCAGATATACATTATGCCCCATGTTGACTAAAAGAAAGTAGAGAACTAAAACTCTGTCCTTAGATGACAATTGTAAGATATCAATAGGCTTGCTTTATCTGGACATAAGATCAGTATATGGCTTTCCCCTTGAGTTATTTAGAAAGTTGTCAGTGGAAAAGAATTACATCATTTACACTGCCAATGAAGATTTAGAACCAAAATAATAATAATAGTCGTATTTAGTATAGTCGGAGCAAACATAAAACCCAAGACACAATACCCCATCCTAATTTCACTAAATATGCAACCTTAGGCAAATCACATAACATCTCTAGATCTCAAATTAATCAACTAGCTAATACTCACTATAACATAACTACTCAAAGCTATAGGAGGCACATGAGTGATGAGAAAGGATGATGCTAAACAAAGAACTACTAATAACAAACACACCATACATCGTAGACAACACCTACACACAGATATACATCACAAGGACTAGCATTATTTTCAGAACAATAGACAGTAATATGTGTATAGAGCAGCAAAAAAAAAAAATAACATCAGCTAGGAAAATCAAGGAAGAATTATTAGCCAACTTATTAATTAGGTTTTATCCTCTCTTCTATTAGTAAGGCTAATTAAGTACTTATCAATTATTGATTTTTAAGACTGCTTAATTTTATTATCAATCCATTAGTAAATGATATTGTATTTAAATTCTTACAGTTTGTATGTGAAGACCCTGGTTCAGTCAATCCTTTCAAACCAACATTAACCATCAAGGCCTAGTTGCTAGTCCCTTAAAGCAACAAATTATGCTTCCAAGGTGAGAAATAATAAACCAAGCCCTGATCTGTTAACATACTATCTCCTCTCCCCTGCCACAGAATAATCATATTTCTTTTTTTTTTTTAAATAGAGCTCCAACCTGACCTGTGGTGGCGCAGTGGATAAAGCGTCGACCTGGAAATGCTGAGGTCGCCGGTTCGAAACCCTGGGCTTGCCTGGTCAAGGCACATATGGGAGTTGATGCTTCCAGCTCCTCCCCCCCTTCTCTCTCTCTGTCTCTCCCTCTCCTCTCTAAAAAAAAAAAAAAAATAGAGCTCCACCTACTATTTCTTTCCTACTTTTCCTGTTCCTCCAAACAGGGTACTCATTGGTTGGATTTCCACAGCCTTGGGAATTGTGTCTTTTCAAACAAAAGCTACCACCTAGCCATGCTGGATCCCATATATTTTAACCAGGAGGTGTTGAAGGGCACACTTGCATCCCCAGTTGTGTTCTGGAACTATCGACAACATTGGCTACAAAGGTCTTACACATTTGAGTTGGAACAGGCAGAATAATCACCTTTCAAACTTAACATAATATATAGATTTATTCAGATGAAACTCTATTGTACATCTCAGATCCAGATTATATGACTAATATTAGATTATTTTGTTTATCAGCTTTATAGAACTTGAATTTATTTTAATTAATATTCACAATAACCCCCAGAAATTAAGTAGAAAACTAAATTTGCCATAGAAGATATGTGAGATGTAAGTAAATATTAAATACGGGATAAATTATTGCAGCAGGCCCTGGCCGGTTGGCTCAGTGGTAGAGCGTCGGCCTGGCATGCAGGAGTCCCGGGTTTGATTCCCGGCCAGGGCACACAGGAGAGGCGCCCATCTGCTTCTCCACCCCTCCCCCTCCTTCCTCTCTGTCTCTCTCTTCCCCTCCCACAGCCAAGGCTCCATTGGAGCAAAGATGGCCGGGCGCTGGGGATGGCTCCTTGGCCTCTGCCCCAGGCACTAGAGTGGCTCTGGTCGCGACAGAGCGACGCCCCGGATGGGCAGAGCATCGCCCCCTGGTGGGCGTGCCGGGTAGATCCCGGTCGGGCGCATGCGAGAGTCTGTCTGACTGCTTCCCTGTTGCCAGCTTCAGAAAAATAAAAAAATTATTGCAGCAAAATTTGCATAGCTGCTCCTCACATACCATGCTTACTTCAATGTTGTACCATGTCAATAAAATTTTTAAATATATGATCTATTTAATGCTAATAACACAGTCTCAAAGGGTAACTTCCCTAGAGTGAAAATCCTATGCTTTGTAACTCAGAACCCTGAGGCTGAGAAAGGGCTTTTTTCATTTGATAGTCTAAGCTGGGAAATAAGGATTAAGGACAGGAGAATGCTCTTCCACTGATAAGTCTGACTTGGCTGCCCTAGTTGCAGAAGAAAGTGGAGAAGCTCTTGCTAAGGTCAGAGCTGCCTAACAAATGAAAACTAATCAGATGGCCTTGCAAAGAAATCCAAAACTCATAATCCCTTGGTTTAATTTACAAAAATGACCCCAGCAGAAACATGGACAAAAAAGGGAGACTCATCATGATGGCTTCATTCATCCCGCATAGTCTCTGCCACCACTTGCATGAACACTAGAGACTCTCTAACCCAGGTCTCCATGACAGATCGCTCTGCTGACTCCCATTCCTTATATCCAGCTGACTACTGGAAATTCTCCATGCATACCCTACAGTCACCTCCAAATCAACATGCCCAAAATGAAACCCATCATCTCCTCCTATCCAACTGCTTCTCCTCTATTCCATCTTCTCAGGGCCAGCTTCATGAGTCTGTGATCTATGCTTAGAAGGGCCCCATACAAGGATTGATAGTCCACTCTCACAATCCTGAAATTCTTAATAATTTTGAAGAAGAGGCCCACATCTTTATTATACACTGGGCTCCAACAAGTAAGTTGCCAGCCCTGTCTTTCCTGGAGTGGCATCACCATTACCCATCACCAAATCCAACCACCTGGGACTCACCCAGATTCTTCCTTCCTCTACTTCTACATCCAATCATGCTGTTTCACACCAAGCAAGGGATCACCTTGCCTGTAATCTTTTTCCCTTTCTTCAAAGAGTTGACTTCTACTTTCCCATTAATTATTAATCAAGATTACTCTATAGCAGAGATACGTATGGCTGCCCCTTCTGATACAAATGCCTCCTCTTGGTCCTCCAGTGCGTGTCCCTGTCCCTACTTCTGACATGTTGTCCTTGCATCACTATCTTGTCTCTCTCCCCGCAGATGACTGGGAGCCTCTTGACGGCTGATTTTATTTTCACTCTGTGCTTGGCATATAGAAGATATTTTTTTAATGTTTATCCAATAAACATTAATGTTAATGTTCTTTTAAAAAACTTTACTAATTTACTTTGAAAAAAACATAATTTCCTGATCTATACAAATGATCAAGAAATTTATTAGAATGAGCATTTTTTTTTCTAAAGTGACCCCCACATTTGCCCTCTACACCTTCAGAGAAAATCACCAAAGCAAACAGCTCCTGAGCTTACATTCTACCTCAAATGCATTTTCACTGTCCTCCAGAGTCACTGTTCCTCAGGGTCACTTCTGCTAGTGAGACCAGCTGGGTCTGTTATCCCTCTGGGAGCTCCCAAGCTCTGCTAGCATATACACAATGCTTTGTTTGTGATGAGAAGTGGCCAGAGTTCCTCTGCAAAGCCACCAAGAGTCTATAATACAGGAAAACAAGAGTGGGAAATAGGGCCCAGATGGACAAGAGGGTCTCACTAAGCCCCGACTCCCGTGTTTTCACAGACACTCATCACTTCATCAGATTGGCCACCCCAGGACATCTGTTTGAAAAACAATCTCTTGATCTGGCTAGGGCGGGAGTCAAAAGGCATCACTCCATCCCCAGCATCCGTGTCTAATCAGCACTTTGGTCTATCACAATAGACCTACCAAGGTGGATTTTTTGTATTCACTCACCCCGTCATTCAAACACTCATTGAACATCTGCTGAGAGAACCATGCCAGGTGAGGCATTATCAAAGGAGATAACAGCCAAAATGTCCCAACACTCAAGGAAATTACAATAGGTATTATGAAAAAGATCAATTCCACGAACACTTAACTATTCCAAGCAGCACCGGCATCACCTGGAAGCTTGTTGGAAATGCCAAATTTCAGGGTCCTCCTCAAGACCTCCTGAATTAGGGTCTGCATTTGAATGAAGACACAGAAGATCCATTGGAACAGCAGGGACTGGCAGGCATTTACACATCCCTCCCAGAGCTGAACACTGACTCTTTTTAACCTGAATCAAGTTCAACTATCAGTGACAAAACATGCCCCAATGGCTCCTGATTACAATCCCATTGTTTCCCATCTCTGGAGTCTATCTCTGGCTCACTGCTACTTCATAGAAGGAGCAGCTTGAGTCCTTCACCACACAAAGTTGGAACTAAGAGAAGACCATGCTATTCACCCAATGTCTGCCACTTACACTTGTGAATCTCAGATGGGGACACATTCTAATATTTCCATTCTTGCAGTTTTTAACTTTTCCCAAAATGCCTACTTAGAAAGATTCAACAACTTAAGAATTCAAGTGACTAATGGACTTTATTCAAGTGGCTTACATTTTAAATACTTAATGCATCATGGTCCATAACCAAAAGAGGGGTCTCAGAGTAAGACATGGCTTTATATAATTATTAAAGTTGAAAAATCACCATTCAATTAGAGAGCAGGTGCAACTGGGGACCACTTTACAGAAGCAGAGCCTGCCCTGGTCCCTCTACTTTTAATATTGCAACACACACTCACAAACACACAACTATGTGATTACTACTAAAAATTCTAAATTTACATATACATATGTTCCATGTACATTGGGTGTTTTTTATTTAATTGATATTATTTCAAATACTTATAACTTGCCACCTTGAAGCCCAAGATGCATGGGAGTTCTATTTGTTTCATTTGGGGTTTTTTTTTATATTTCAGAAGTTCAATAAATTTGCCAGTCACCAAAATCAGCAATTTTTTTTTTGACGGAGACAGAGAAAGGGACAGATAGGGACAGACAAACAGGAAGAGAGAGAGATGAGAAGCATCAATTCTTCGTTGTAGCACCTTAGTTGTTCATTGACTGCTTTCTCATATGTGCCTTGACTGGGGGGGGCTACAGAAGAGCGAGTGACCCCTTGCTCAAGCCAGTGACCTTGGGCTTCAAGCCGGTGACCATGGGGTCATGTCTATGATCCCACACTCAAGCCAGAGCCCCCTCGCTCAAGCTGGTGAGCCCGCTCAAGTCAGATGAGCCCGTGCTCAAGCCAGCAACTTCAGGACTTTGAATCTGGGTCCTCTACATCCCAGTCCAACACTCTAGCCACTGTGCCACTGCCTGGTCAGGCCAAAACCAGCGATTCTTAAGCTTGTTGACCTCAAAACTCCATTACACTATTGAGGATCTATAGGACTTTTATTTGGGTTATATATATCAATATTCGCTGAGAATTTTTATAGTCAATTTTTGTTTATTTAAAAATAATAAACCCACTGCACATTAACATATATTATATATTTTATGAAAAATAACTTGTTTACAAAATAATAGCTAATTTAGCAAGAAAGGAAGGCTTGTTTTATATTTTTTTAGTATCTTTAATGTCTGGCTCCTTAGAATACAGCTAGATTCTCACATCTGCTTCTACAATCAATATATTGCAGTTCTACATATCATGCAATCTCTGGAAAACTCCACTGTACACTTATAAGATAATGAGAGTGGGACAGGAAAACAACACCTCAACAAAGGTAACAAGACAAGTCAATGGGGGGAAAATGGTTTTTTTACAAATGGTTCTGGGACAACTGAATAAAAAGCAAGAGAATGAAGTTGCACCCCTATCTCAAACCATACACAAAAATGAACATAAAATGGATCAAAGTGGCTACTAATAGAGAATGTTCTTGAATTAGATAGTTATACAACATCTAAAATATTCTACCACTAGATGATTGTACAACCTTGTGAATATATTAAAATCCACTAAATTGTACACTTTAAAATAGTGAATTTTATGGTATGTGAATTACATATCAATAAAATAATAAATTAAAGACTAAATATAAGAGCTAAAACTACAAAAGCATTAGAAGAAAACAGGCATTAATTCATGTCTGTGCATTAGGCAACAGTTTGTTAGCTATGACACCAAAAACATAAGCAACAAAAAAAGCTAAGTAAATTGGATTTAATCAAAATTTTAAAAATTTTGGCACCATCAAGAAAGTAAAAAGACAACATACAGAATGAAAAATATATTTGCAAGTCATTTATTGTATAAAGACTTTGTATCCAGAATATATAAAGGAGCCTCACAACTCAATAATAAAAAGGAAATCTAATTTTAAAATAGGAAAACGATCTAAGTAGACAGTTCTCCAAGTAAAATATACAAATAGCCAATAAGCACAAGACAAGATGTTCAACATCATCAGACATCAAGGAATGCAAATTAAAACCACAATAAGATACCACTTTATGTCTACTAAGATGGTTATAATCACACAGACAGATAATAACAAGTGCTGACAAGGATGGGCAAAAATTGAAACCCTATATATTGCTGGTGGGAATATAAAATGGTACAAATGCTTGGGGAAATAGTTTGGCAGTTCTTCAAAAGATTAAACAAAGAGTTACCATATGACCCAGCAATGTCACTCCCAGGTATATACCCAACAGAAATGAAATGTGTCCATACAGCAACAGAAATATTCACTGCAATGTTACTCATAATAGACGAAAAATGGAATCAACCCAAATGTTCATCAACTGAAGAATTGATAAAAAGAAATGTGATCTATCCATTCAATGGGATATTATTCAGTAATAAGAAGAAAATACTGTCATAGGCTACAACATGGATGAATTTTGAAAACATCATGCTAAGGAAAAGAAGCCAGTCACAAAAGCTTACATGTTATATGATTCCATTTATATCAAATGTCCACAATAGACAAATCTTTAGAGACAGAAAGTAGATTAGTAGTTGCTTAAGGATGGGAGGTTTAGGGAAAACTGGGAGTATGACTGTGAAAGGTTGAGGGTTTTGGGGGGGATGTTGAAAATGTTCTTTAAAAAACATGAAAATGTTCTAAAAATTGATGGTGGTGCTGGTTGCATAATTCTTTGTATATATTAAAAGTGTACACTTTGAGTAGATTTTACGGTATTGGATCTCAATAAACCTTACCCAAAAAAGGTAAACAACATCTTGGGATTTTGTTTTGAAAATAGTTTGAACCTATAAAAATGAGACTAAGAGACATGGACAAGAGTGTGGTGGTTACCAGGGGTGGGGGGGAGGGAGGACAGGGGGAGAGTTAGGGGGAGGGGGAGGGGCACAGAGAACTAGATAGAGGGTGGCGAAGGACAATCTGACTTTGGGCGAGGGGTATGCAACATAATTTAATGACAAAATAACCTAGACATGTTTTCTTTGAATATATGTACCCTGATTTATTAATGTCATCCCATTACCATTAATAAAAATTTATTTAAAAAAAAAAAAAAAAGAAAAGAAAATAGTTTGAACCTCAGAGACCTCTTGAAATGATCTCAGGGATTTCCAGGGCTCCCTAGACCATGCTTTGAGGACCACTCACCCAGACAACACAAAGAAGAGTAGATATGGTAGGTTATCTTCCCAGGAGCCGTTTCCCCCTTCTCACATCCCCTTCTGAAAAGAGCCCTGATTTTTAGATATTGGCCACTCCTCCATGCAGATCAGCACCAGGAAGGAAGCTGGTTGCCTTAAGCTAATTAGAAGTTCCCTTTACACTGACTACAGTCACTGGTTCAAGGGTGGACATGTGACCTAGGAGGTCCGATCAAAATGACTGCAGGACTTTTGCCAGAATGCTGAGATGGAAGTGGTTTCTCTCTTCCTCTGGAGGGTGACCTATAAAATTGTGAGAACTGGCACTATTATAACCTTTTCAATACCAGTCCCAGTATAAAGCTATCACAAAATGCAGGACAGTCCTTGAATTTAGTCCTTAACTCAGGACTTCCGGATATATTCGCCAATAAATGTGCTTAATGTTAATGCCAATTTGAATTAGAATTTGCTAAATGAGGTTAAAAGCATCCAGCAGATATAGCATCCAAATGATATGCAGCTAACACTATTTCATTCTCCCCCCAGTCAATACAATGCTTTGAGGACATGAAGGGATAAGATCTTAGCAGACCATTGAAATAAGATTAGTTTTCAGATATACTTAATATAAAGAGCTAGCTCATGTACTTAAGTCTAAAAAATCAGCACTAGGCCACGTTATTTAGCAAAGTGTCTCTTCTTTCTATTCCTTTTGTGTCTGGTTTTCAGTGAACTCTAAATGGCATTCTAGATGAGTTAGAGGAAGTGTTGTGTTGTCGCTACTAACAGAAAATGTGTGGCAGCCATCTAAATCTAGCTTAGATTTCACCAGTGGGGTTATCATGGGGCCTGATATTTAATACATATGTATGTTTGCATGTGACCATCCAATCTCTGTTTCAAGAGATAAGAAATTCAGGGAACAGTATACTACTCCTTTTTAAGATAAGTAAATAAATAAACAAACTAAATTAATTAGAGTAGTACCCTACAACAATTACACCATGCTTTCATATATATCATCTCAACAAAGCAGGGGAAGATGGCAATTGAGGAATTATTATGCATATTTTATAGAGGAAAAACAGGAGGCCCAGTGACTTGCTTAATGTCTTGAATAATCAAAAAGTTATGGAGTTTAGGCTTAAAGATATTAGACTGTAAGTCAAAGCCTTTCCACTATTTAGGATTACCTCTAATATACTTTAATATAATATTAAGATAACTGTCAATATTTTTTCAGCTTTTATATGGGCCAGATACTAAGCCAAGCATTTGACATTTTCTCTACATTGAGTCTTTACAAGCTCATGAAGTCAGTGCCATTATTATCCCCACTTTACAGATGAAGAAACTGAGGCCTAAAGAGGTAAAGTGACTTGCTCAAAGCCATCTGGCTAATCAATGGCACAGCTAGGGTTCCAGCCCAAGCAAGTAGCACTCCAGAATATAAGCTCTCAACCACTTTGCCATACTGCCACTTTGACAAGAGTGGAGACACCTGCTCTACATAGGATGACTTGTAGCTGCCCAGACCCCACCAGTTCAGTAATGACTGAACTTATACTTAACAATACAAACTACGAAGGGTTATCCAATAATTTTCCTTGTTCTGAAATTTGAGACCATACAAGTGTGTGTGTGTGTGTGTGTGTGTGTGTGTGTGTCTGTGGTGGGGTCAGGGAACAGCTGTTGGCTAAGCCAGCAATAGTGTCTTCCAAAATAGGTCAAATTGAGTTACAATTATTATTACAATAAAATTATAGGGAACCTGATCAGGCAGTGGCGCAGTGGATAGAGCATTGGACTGGGATGCAGAGGACCCAGATTTGAGACCCCGAGGTCACCAGCTTGAGCGTGGGCTCATCTGGCTTGAGCAAAAAGCTCACCAGCTTGGACCCAAGGTCACTGGCTCGAGCAAGGGGTTACTTGGTCTGCTGAAGGCCCGCGGTCAAGGCACATATGAGAAAGCAATCAATGAACAACTAAGGTGTCGCAACGGCAACGAAAAACTGATGATTGATGCTTCTCATCTCACTTCATTCCTGTCTGTCCCTATCTATCCCTCTCTCTGACTCTCGCTCTGTCCTTGTAAAAAAATAATAAAAATTTTAAAAAAAATTATTGGGAGAGTTTAATAAGACACTATCTAAGCCCTGACTTACTTTAGGGAAATTTGATCACTTTTACATACAATTTTATTGTAATAATAATTGTAACTCAATTTGACCTATTTTTATTTTATTATTTTTATTTTATTCATTTTAGAGAGGAGAGAGAAAGGGAGAGAGAGAGGAGAGAGAGACAAAGAGAGAGGGTGGGGAGGAGCAGGAAGCATCAACTCCCATATGTGCCTTGACCAGGCAAGCCCAGGGTTTTGAACCGGCGACCTCAGCAATTCCAGGTTGACGCTTTATCCACTGCGCCACCACAGGTCAGGCCCCAATTTAACCTATTTTGAAAGACATTATTGCTTGCTTAGCCAACAGCTGTTCCCTGACCCCACCACAGACACACACACACACACACACACACACACACACACACACCTTCCATAATGGCAAAGCCTACCTCCCATTATAGAGTGAAAAGTGAGGGTACCAGGTGCACGTGCTTTTTTGCAGCTAGATCATGGGGATGTGATGCAATCCTGGCCAGTGGGATCTGACGAGAGGACTCACAGGGCCTCTAGAAAAGGTGTTCCTCCATGATTTAAAAAAATTGCATGAGGAAATTTTTTATTTGGTGGGTGTACCAGTGCCTTCCTGACATTCAGAATCACCGCAGCCATCTTATAATCATGATGACTATGGTGACGTAGCTGACAGGGACGACAGCAGAAGGGAAAGACAGAAAGCACCTGGATCCACGCAGAACTGCTGCACAAACTTGAAGCTGCCCTACCTCTGGACTTCTCAATAGGTAAGATAAGTGTCCTTGTAATTTAAGCCACTTCAGCCTGGCTACTGTCTTACTTGCAGCTAAAGGTTCCCTAACTCTCAAGTTTCAAAAGGCAGTGCTACAGAGAAGAAGGAGTTCTGGATTTTGACTCAAATGGGTTCTAATCCACTTACTTGCCATGTAACCCAAGTTGCTTACTCTCTCTGAACTTATTTTCCATATCTATAAGGTTGAATAACACCATAAATAAAGATAATGCAGGATAGTTATGAAAATCACCAGGTGACATCACAACCACTCAGTCAACAGCAATGTTTTACCTAGTATAATTGGCCTTAGGTAATAAATAAACTATAGACTTCTTAAACTGAAGCCATCCATCTAACCCAGCTCCCTTACTTTACAAAAGAAGAAACAACTCCAAATATCAGTGGCTCGCTCAATGTCACATAACTGGTTGGTAACATAACTAAACCAGGCAGCATCTGATTCCAAATCTAATGTTGTCATGCTAGCCTCATGTTGATAGGTAATGAGCTAGATTAAATATCAGGCACTCATTCATTCAGCAAATGTTTAGTGAACACATACTATATGCCTCTACCTACTGGGGACTCCTTAATAAACAACAACAACAAAACGTTCTTACCCTCATGGATTTAACAGCCTCGAAAGGAAAGGACCCAATTTACACCTAAAAAATATCTACTGAGTGACTACTGTGTGCTAAGAACTATGCTAGGATTTCTATTCAAATCCAAATCCAAATTCCTAATAATATCGACCATGCTCACCAGGCTTTGTTAAAGAAAAAATAACGTGAAAAGCATACATTTCATACTTAATAAAAATCATGAGCATTAAAAGCAGGAAGTTCATTGGAAGGAGTTGTGAATAACCATGTCAGCATCTGAAAAAGTGGACAGAATGGAGAAGATGGCTAGGACTCCATTCTACTTGAAGTAGCAAGGCTGAGTGGAAGAGATGAAAACTAAGCGGTGTCCTTCTACAGTCTCCAGATTTCAAGAGTTGGCTCAGTTGGAAAAGCCCAGGAGGGAGCATTCAGTAACCCCTTCCCTTCTTCAAGCCTCCTTCTAGTGCCTTAGATTCTCCTTTGACTCTCGGTCCATTTGGAATTCCTCGTCCACACTACCTACAATAAACAGTCACACACAGTGACGTGATGGGACCCTGTAAAAAGAGACTCCGCATCTCCTACTGAACTATCAGGCTGCTGAGATTGGGCCGTTGTGGTGTTCGTTTGAAAGTTTTCTTTGCCAAAATAGCACCAAAATTATTTAATTTGGGAAAGAAATTTCTAAAAGCTGTTGTTTTTCTTAAAATAAATCCATAACCCACACTTTGTGTGAGTTATGAAAAGGAACATGTGTAACACTATTTAAAAATCCATTCACTTCTTTAATGTTGTGATTCCCTGGAACAGAGAGAAAAGGCAAGGAAGGAAGGAAGAAAAGGTAAATGGCTTCCCCAGGGCAGTTATTGGTGACAAGCATTTTGTTCTCACTCTAAACAAATGGTGTGTGTGTGTGTGTGTGTGTGTCCTTTAACCCAGAAGTACAATTTTAATTCCTGGGTTTGGAATGTTCTAGGAAGGTATACATTCCAAGATTATCAAAAGAAAATCTTTTCATTTGTTTTAACTGGTTAAATGATAATCACCATTTGGGGGCAAAAGGGACAGAAAAAGAAGTGCCACAAAATGGGACATTTGATTTTTTTTTTTAAACAATGCCAAAATCAACATTTTAGACCATAGCATTTTAATCACTTTGACATCAGTTGGGCCATACAAAGTGGAACTTTCCACACTGTTATTAGATTGGCTACAATTTATTGTTTCCCCAGAGCACCAGACAACAAATGCATATCCTTTGAGGACTGCTTATCTATTCTAAGGAAGGTGTAGTCCAGAACCAGAAAAAAACAGTGGTGTCAACTCCAGCAGGACAAAAAAGGGCGGACAGAGGGCTGACAGAGCAAACAAGAGTTCAACAGCCCCGCTCACTGCCACTGGCCCCTTCATTATCTATATGTGCAATATGGATTAGAAGACTTGTACGTCACTTTAGGACGCAAAACAAATGCACAAATGACTCTCTCTGGATCACAAGATAGTACACGCCAAACATTTCTGTCCGATCCTTTGGCAGCAGAAAAACTGCCTCTCCTGCTAACTCTTTTATAAGCAAGTTTAGCTACAGTACTTAGCTCAGAGTGAAATTCAAGATCCTTCAGAAAATTCAGGGGGAGCCAACTTTCCTGGGAGATCCTAGAGCACCACATTCCTGCCTTGAAACTTGACCAGCTGTCAACTTAAAAATTAGTTGCCGCTCCGGGTGTCATAAGCTCCCACCAGGAAAAAAAAAATGGGAAAGACCTTTCATTCATTCATTTGTTCATTCTTGGCTAACACAGCCCAGGAAGGGATTCCTGCCGCTGGGAGATGCTGCCCCCATTCACCTCTCAGCAGAACTGCGCAGGGTGTCCTGTATCTCGAAGCTCAGTCCTGGAGCTTCATTCACGATGGGTAGGTGAAAAGACAAAATCCCTGACAGATTTAATTTTTAATTGATTGATTTCAGAGAAAGAGAGAGGAAGGGAGAGCAAGAAACATGAATTTGTTGTTCCATTTGTTTCATTCATTGCTTGCTTCCTGTATGTGCCCTAACCAGAGATTGAACCCACAACTTTGGTGTATCAGGACAATGCTCTACCAACTGAGCTACCTGGCCAGGGTCCCAGGGTAAATTATCTAAAATTCAGAAGCAAATAGTGCTGAGCCCTAACTTTCCAAATTGTGGGCTCCGAGTGGAGTGGGCAGTGGGAGAGGGCACATACCTGCCTATATTTACATGCAACTGACAGTACACACACACACACACACACACACACACACACACACACACACACACTTGCAGCTCATAATAGCTCTCCTGAAAGCCCAAAGGCACTTACTAACCCAGGATGGGGCTGCCAGCAAAGCTGCCTTGGCCAAAACAAATACTGCCTTCTCCAATTTGGACAAGAGTAAATGTCCACCAATACTCCAAGAGGCTGTGCCCCCACCCCAGAATCCAGGTCCTGCTAGGGTTCCTGAGCTCTGAACTCAGTTCAGTACAACTCTGCCGGCCTCGTAGCCCTTTTCCTTTCTCTCAAACACTCAGATTTCACACGATTCCTTTCGGGTCATATTCCACCCAGCTCACTATCCCTCAAGGCTGGAGCCCAGGGCTGCCCGGCCTCTCTCCCGAGAGAAACTTCGCAGTCTCCCCTCCATCTCTCCCCATATGCCCGCCCCAATGCCATAGAGAGGTAAACGCCATGGGCAGGGGGCTGGCAGGAAGTCTGTCTGTTGAGTCTGATAGCGCCCTGGAGCCAGAAAGAAAAATGAGTGAACCCGGGCTGGTGTATGCTTCCCCACGTGGAGGAAAAGAGGAAGAGTGAGCAACCTGAAGGTGTCCCTCCCGGTTCTCGGAACTCCCAATTTCTGGTAGGATAGGGAACAGAGGGGTTAGAGTCCCCCAAGAGGCAGTTCCCCAGCCTGGGCGCAGCCAGACGTGCGTAAAGCGTGCATGCCAGAAGGGTTTGGGCGCAAATAACGTTCTCCTGGCGCCTGCCTGGGACCATGCCCCTATCTCTGGGTAAGGTTCCCAGCCTCATAAGGCGGAAGAGACGAAATCTGGCTTTCTAGCAAGGCCCTAGGGTGAGTTTCTCACCCCCTGATGGCGCACGCCCACCCGCAGAGCCCCCACCCTGTGCCAAGCATTCCGCTTCCCTCGCCCCACGCCTTCCGCACCTGGATGTGGCAGGAGATCTCTGAGTCGTCTAGCAGCCGGATGGTGCATTTCATCTCCTGGCTGAGCGATTTGATGCTGGAGCTCCGAAAGTGGATCATTTTCATGGTCCTCCTGCCTCTCGGCACACAGTGGCAGGAGGCGAACATGCACCACGGTCCGGGAGAGCGAGCGGCGGCAAGGCCAGCTGGGCGCTTGCCCTCACGGACACACACACTTGCACACGCACCGTCCTGGACACCTGGATGCGACTCAGCCCCGGGACAGCAGTGGTGACGGGCGCCTGCACCTACACTTGCCCGGCTGCCAGAGCGCAGCGGGCGGGCGGGTCCCTCCCTCCCTCCTCCTGCTCGGCTCTTCGCTCCTCCTCCCCACCCCTCGCGTGCCTCCGCCTCACCCGCTCCTTTCCCCGCCTCCCCCCAATGCTTGCTCCAGTGTATCCCTATCCTTGAACTAGAGAGCCGAGGGTGCCCCCAGCCCATGACCCCCAGCAGGCGTGTGAGGCACTCACTCCGGAGCCTGAGCCGCTGGAGAAGGCAGAGAGACTGCTGGTACTGGGGGCCTGGGCGCCTGGCAGTGGCCTGCTCCCACTGCCGCTGCGTCAGGCTGGGCCCCGCCACCTCCTCCTGCTCCCGCCGCGATCTCTCGAGCACTTGCCGGGGTCCCCCCACGCCCGACAACGCCTGGCTCTGCTCGGCCCCAGACACCTGGCTGTGGAGAAGGCATCGAGGGCGACCCTGACCTCGCCTGCAGGGAGGATTCCACCAGGGGAGAGGACTGTTGGACCAAGGGACGAGAGGATTGTGAATCCCTGAGAGTGACATGAAGCGACAGGGAATATGGCTAACAATTACAATCTCTAGTACTCATGAGGATATTTTTAAGTCTTTATTTTATTTAATATTAACTGCATTCAATCTCCTTCTGTAAGAAATTCAGAGCCTTCCTTAGGGAATATCTCATTGATATCCCCCAACATTTCAGTATGATCTTTGATAGCAGTATCTTAGACCTAAGCAAGGTGGTCCCTATTCTGCCCCTCCCCCTTTAGGGACCATCCATCTGCTCCCCAGCTGCCTAGGAATGGAGACGTGCCCCACCCCTTTTTAGACCAATCTCTGAGTACTGGGGACCCTACCAGGGAATTCCCTACCAGCCTCCAGGTTGTTGGGGATTTCCTGCCCCTCTTCCTGGGCTGAACAGGTCGTTATTGAGGAGTTAGAGGAAGGACTTGTTGCTCAGCTGTCAGCTCCTGCTACAGCTACACGGAACCCCTCATCCAAAGGCTCGCCCTGTCCTGGGGCTGGAGAAGGCGTGGCCCAGCCCTTTCACCCAACCTGATGGCCAGATGTGCTCTAGGCCAGCCTGGAGGGTGGCCGAGGTTTGGTGGGGCTGCATTGCAATTGGACTTCTCTCTGCCTACTCCTGCTTCCTCTGTGTTGGTCAATAATAAACACCCTTCAGAAATACAAATGGCCAACAGATATATGAAAAGATGCTCATCTTCTTTAGCTATTAGAGAAATGCAAATCAAAACGGCAATGAGATACCACCTCACACCTGTTCGATTAGCTGTTATTAGCAAGTCAGGTAACAGCAAATGTTGGAGAGGCTGTGGAGAAAAAGGAACCCTCATACACTGTTGGTGGGAATGTAAAGTAGTACAACCATTATGGAAGAAAGTATGGTGGTTCCTCAAAAAACTGAAAATAGAACTACCTTATGACCCAGCAATCCCTCTACTGGGTATATATCCCAAAAACTCAGAAACATTGATACGTAAAGACACATGCAGCCCCATGTTTATTGCAGCATTGTTCACAGTGGCCAGGACATGGAAACAACCAAAAAGCCCATCAATAGATGACTGGATAAAGAAGATGTGGCACATATACACTATGGAATACTACTCAGCCATAAGAAATGATGACATCGGAACATTTACAGCAAAATGGTGGGATCTTGATAACATGATACGAAGCGAAATAAGTAAATCAGAAAAAAACAGGAACTGTATTATTCCATACGTAGGTGGGACATAATAGTGAAACTAAGAGACATTTATAAGAGTGTGGTGGTTACGGGGGGGAGGGGGGAATGGGAGAGGGATAGGGGGTGGGGAGGGGCACAAAGAAAACAAGATGGAAGGTGACAGAGGACAATCTGACTTTGGGTGGTGGGTATGCAACATAATTGAACGACAAGATAACCTGGACTTGTTATCTTTGAATATATGTATCCTGATTTATTGATGTCACCCCATTAAAAAAATAAAATTATATAAAAATAAAAAATAAAAAAAATAAAAATAAATAAACACCCTTCAGGCCAAACTCAGTCTCAATATCTGCTTCTGGAGAATCCAAACTGTGACAATTTGTCAAGACCAAAGTATAGAGTATATTTTATTTAACAGTTGATAGATTGTTCCTTTCAAATAAATAAGAATATGTGGACATCCATGTGTACTCTTACACTGGGTCCGTGAATATCATGGTTCCTAACAGGGGGGGTCAGTATGGAGGGTCTGGGAAGGTGTGGACTTGATCCTTCTTTTTTATTTTATTTTTTTAATTCAGTGAGATGAGGGGAGGCAGAGACAAACCAGGATCCACCTCGCAAGCCCACTAGGGGATGATGCTCTGCGCATCTGGGGTGTTGCTCCGTTGCTCAGCAACTGAGCTCTTTTTAGCCCCCCAGGTAGAGGCCATGGAGCCATCCTCAGCACCTGGGGTCAATTCGCTCCAATTGAGCCATGGCTGAGAGAGGAGAAGAGAGAAAGAGAAGCAAGAGGGGGAGGGATGGAGGATTAGATGGGCGCCTCTCCTGTGTGCCCTGACTGGGAATCGAACCTGTGACATCCACATGCCGGGCCGAGGCTCTACCACTGAACCAACCAGCCAGGGCCGGACTTGATTCTTAACCCAGTACTGGCTAACCCTGGGGATCCTGGGAAAGTCTTTTCACTTCTTTTCTTAAACTTCAAAGACAAGCACATACATGTTTGTTTTGCCCATCTCACAGGTGACTGAGAAGCTAGGATTAGATAACATCAATGGAGGAGGCCAGATTACACTGCATAATCTGTAAATCCCCATATGCACAGATGAGGGAGCAGTGGTGCAACTGTCCCACTCCAATCTGAAAACTGAAACTGTAGTTGAATCACCTCTCCCAAGCCAAAGAGCAGATCTCAGATAGCCTAGAGATCAAAGAAAAGTCAACACCCAGCACAGTCCAAGCTTTTCTTTTAGGGCTAAGCTACTTGTCTATCAAGATACAAAATAAATATCTAGAAATCAATTGCATTTTTATACACTAATAAGGAGCTATCAGAAAGAGAAATTAAGAAAACAATCCCATTCTCAATTACATCAAAAAGAATAAAACACCTATGAATAAATTTAACCAAGGATGTAAAAGACTTGTATTCAGAAAATTATAAGACACTGAAGAAAGACATTGAAGAAGATACAAATAATTGGGAGCATATACAATGTTCATGGATAGGAAGAATTAACATCATTATAATATTTATACTAACCAAAGCAATCTATAGATTCAACACAATTCCTATCAAAATACTAATGGTGTATTTCACAGAACTAGAATATTCCAAAAATTTATATGGAACCACAAAAAACCCCGATAACATTCCTGAAAAAGAAGAACAAAACTAGAGGAATCACTCTACTTGATATCAAAGTACAGGGCCATAGAATTTTAAAAAGCATACTGGTGCCTAACCAGGTGGTGACGCAGCAAATAGAGCATTGGACTGGGACACAGAGGACCCAGGTTCAAAACCCTGAGGTTGCTGGCTTGATTGCGAGCTCACCAGCTTGAGCATGCGGTCGCTGGCTTGAGCATGGGATCATAGACCTGACCACTTGGTTGCTGGTTTGAGCCCAAGGTCACTGGCTTGAGCAAGGGGTCACTGGCTGGGCTGGAGCCCCTGATCAGGGCACATATGAGAAAGCAATCAATGAACAACTAAGGAGACTAAGGAGCTACAGTGAAGAATTGATCCTTCTCATCTCTCTCCCTTCCTATCTATCTATCCCATCTGACCCTCTCTTTGTAAAAAATAATATTAATAAAATAAAATAAATAAAAAGCATACTGGCATGAAAGCAGATATACATATCAATGGAACAGATTACAGAGCCCAGAAATAAACCCATGCCTTTCTAGTCAGTTAATATTTGACAAAGGAGGCAAAAATATACAATGGGGTAGTCTAATAAATGGTGCTGGGGCCTGACCAGTGGTTAACAGTGGATAAAGTATAAACCTAGAACACTGAGGTCCCAGATTCAAAACCTGAAAGTCACCGGCTTGAGAGCAGGCTCACCAGCTTGAGCGTGAGGTCACTACCTTGAGTGCAGAATTATCAACTGGCTTGAACCCAAAGGTCACTGGCTTGATGACCAAGGCTGCTGGCTTGAGCTCAAGGTCACAGGTTTGAGCAAGGGATTCCTGGATCAGCTAAAGTACCCCAGGTCAAGGCCTATATGAGAAGCAATCAATGAACAACTAAAGTGCCATAACTATAAGTTGATCCTTCTCTCTCCTTTCCTGTCTCTGTATCTCTGTCTCTTTCTCGCTTTCTCTCATTTAATTAATTAATTTAATAAATAGTATTAGGAAAATTGGACAGATATATGCAAAAAAAGAAATGAAACTAGACCACTTTATTACACAATATATAATAATAAACTCAAAATAGAATAAAGACTTAAATATTATACATGAAACGATAAAAATCCTAGAAGAAAACAGGCAGTAAAACCTCAAGACATTTCTCTTAGCATTATTTTTTATGATTTATCTTCTCAGGCAAGGGAAACAAAAGAAAAATAAACAAATAGGACTACATCAAACTTAAGTTTTTGCACCACAAAGGAAACTATCAACAAAATGAAAAGACAACCCAACGGATGAGAGGACATATTTGTCAATGATACATCTGATAAGGGGTTAATATCCAAAACTTATAAAGAATTTATAAAACTCAACACCAAAAAAAAATCCAATTTAAAAAATGGGCAAAGGACTTAAATAAACACTTCTCCTCCAATGAAGACATACAGATGACCAATAGATATATGAAAAGATGCTCAACATCACTAATCATCAGAGAAATACAAAATAAAATCACAATGAGATATCACCTCCCACCTGTCAGAATGGCTTCATCAATAAATCAACGGACACCAAGTGTTAGTGAGGATGTGGAGGAAAGGGAACCGTCGTGCACTGTTGGTGGGAATGCAGACTGGTGCAGCCACTGTGGAAAGCAGTATACAGTTACCTCAAAAAATCAAAGATGGAACTGCCCTTGACCCAGCAATTCCACTTCTAGGAATTTATCTGAAGAAACACAAAACACTAATGTGAAAGATCATCTGCACCTCTATGTTCATTGCAGTGTTATTTACAATAGCCAAGATCTGGAAACAGCCCAAGTGCCCATCAGTAGATGAGTAGATAAAAAAATTTGTGGTGGCCCTGGCCGGTTGGCTCAGCGGTAGAGCGTCGGCCTGGCATGCGGGGGACCCGGGTTCGATTCCCGGCCAGGGCATATAGGAGAGGCACCCATTTGCTTCTCTACCCACTCCCTCCTTCCTCTCTGTCTCTCTCTTCCCCTCCCGCAGCCAAGGCTCCATTGGAGCAAGGATGGCCCGGGCGCTGGGGATGGCTCCTTGGCCTCTGCCCCAGGCGCTAGAGTGGCTCTGGTCGCGGCAGAGCGACGCCCCGAAGGGGCAGAGCATCGCCCCCTGGTGGGCAGAGCGTCGCCCCCTGGTAGGCGCGCCGGGTGGATCCCGGTCGGGTGCATGCGGGAGTCTGTCTGACTGTCTCTCCCCATTTCCAGCTTCAGAAAAATACCAAAAAAAAAAAAAAATCTGTGGCATATTTACACAATGGAAAACTACTCAGCCATAAAACAAAAAGAAAGAAAACTTACCTTTTGTGACAGTATGGATAGACCCAGATAGCATCATGCTAAGTGAAATAAGCCAGTCAGAGAAAAACATGCATCATATGATTTCACTCATATGCAGAATCTAATGAACAAAATGAACTAACAAAACAGAGGCAGGCTCATAGAGAGCAGGCTGACAGCGGTCAGGGGAGCGGGAGCAGAGGGCTGAGTGAGGGGGCTGGAGGGATTGAACAGGAAAGGACGAAAAATGAGAAACTCATGGACATGGACTACAGTATGGTGACTGCTGGGGTGGGGAGGGGGAGTTGAAGGAGGAAAGAGGGAATAAAAGGTGATGGAAGGAGACTTGACGTGGGGTGAGGGTGAATACACAATTCAGTGTAAAAAAGATGTGTTGCAGAACTATGTACCTGAAACCTGTATAATTTTGTTAATCAGTGTCACCCTAATAAATTCCATTTTATTTTTTTATTTTTTTCTGAAGCTGGAAACGGGGAGAGACAGTGAGACAGACTCCCGCATGCGCCCGACCGGGATCCACCGGCACGCCCACCAGGGGCGACGCTCTGCCCACCAGGGGGCGATGCTCTGCCCCTCCGGGGCGTCGCTCTGCCGCGACCAGAGCCACTCTAGCGCCTGGGGCAGAGGCCAAGGAGCCATCCCCAGTGCCCGGGCCATCTTTGCTCCAATGGAGCCTTGGCTGCGGGAGGGGAAGAGGGATACAGAGAGGAAGGAGGGGGGGGTGGAGAAGCAAATGGGCGCTTCTCCTATGTGCCCTGGCTGGGAATTGAACCCGGGTCCCCCGCACGCCAGGCCGACGCTCTACTGCTGAGCCAACCAGCCAGGGCCATAAATTCCATTTTAAAAAAGGCTAACTACTTGTCCATCTTTATTATAGTGACTTTTGACTCCAAAAGAGTCATGCTCAATCTCCCAAAATTGCTCTCAAATGTTAAGTAGGCAGAATAAGACCAACAAGGCCAGTAGGGAAAAAAAACAAGATCACCTCTAGTGAGGCAATGAGGAAAAACTAGGACTGGTTACAGGCCTGGTTTGGAATGAAGGCTGAGATCCAGCTAATATAACGACTCAGGCTTAGGAACCCTTGACATGTGAAAAAGAAAAAAACACAACGAGATAAATTACCACATACTGTCACCTGGATTAAAGTACCCATTGAAGACAAGGTTTTGGGAAACCAAGGGGGGCCAGGGTCAAAATATATACATGAAGAGCAAGAGGAGCTTAAAGAATGAACTCAAGAGAGGAGTTTAGAACTGGACCACATAAAAGGAAGGAATGACACACTCCGAGTCCTAAATTCTCAGCTCAGTTCTCAGATCAAGATTTAAAAATCTGTATTTCTGAGCCCTGGCCGGTTGGCTCAGTGGTAGAGCGTCCGCCTGGCGTGCAGAAGTCCCTGGTTCGATTCCCGGCCAGGGCACATAGGAGAAGCGCCCATTTGCTTCTCCACCCCCCCCCCCTTCCTCTCTGTCTCTCTCTTCCCCTCCCGCAGCTGAGGCTCCATTGGAGCAAAAGATGGCCCAGACGCTGGGGATGGCTCCTTGGCCTCTGCCCCAGGCGCTAGAGTGGCTCTGGTCGCGACAGAGCGAAGCCCTGATGGGCAGAGATTCGCCCCCTGGTGGGCGTGCCGGGTGAATCCCGGTCAGGCGCATGCGGGAGTCTATCTGACTGCCTCTCCGTTTCCAGCTTCAGAAAAATACAAAAAAATAAAAATTTTAAAAATAAATAAATAAATAAATCTGTATTTCTTACCATATGATTTCACTTACATGTGAAATCTAAAAGACAAAATAGATGAACATACCAAATAGAAACAAACTCATAAATACAAAGAACAAACTGATGGTTACCAGATGGGAAGGGCGATAAGGGACTGGGTGAAAAGGTAAAGAAATTAAGAAGTACAAATTGGCAGTTACAAAATAGTCACAGGGATGTAAAGTACAGCTTAGGTAAAATAGCCAATAATACTGTAATTAGGTATGGTGTCAGATGGGTTTTAGAATTATCTGGAGGACTACCTTGTAAGTTATATAAATGTCTAACCACTATGGTGTACACCTGAAACTAACATAATATTGAATGTTAACTGTCATAGAAATTGTTTTAATTTTTACATTTAGAAAATCTGTATGCTTTCTACAACAGAGCTAAAATAATTTTTTTATTAATTGAACCACAAGGTAAAATAACTGAAAGCCAAACTCAAAATTTTGTCAACATGTTGCCAAATACAAAGTCAATTGAGTTATTTGCTTCGCCAGATTTCATGTGTGAGAACTATAATCAGGAAAGAGTAGGAATTTGGGGATAAAAGTGGGACCATAGAATAGGATTTGGATAATTCCTAGTCACTCAAGCCTCCAGACAGAGGCGTATTAAGGTCGGTTGAGGTCCCAGGTACAGAAGAAAATATTGGGCCCCTTACATTAGAAAAAAGTGTCAAGTTGGGATTTTGCAAGGCCCTTCAGAAGTCAGGACCCAGGGGGCACGCCCGGTGCGCCTGCCATTAAATCCATCTCTGCCCCCAGACCTCTTTTGGAAGAAGCAAAGCCTGTTCATCATATCATGAGAATGATTCTGCCTTGATTGAAGACTTTATTCTGACCTCACCTGAAGCAGTTACCACAGAAAGGAAGCCAATCTCTTCCCCAACCTTCATTCACCACCTCAGACTATTCTTTTAACTTATAATACTTTAATCTGATCCAGGTACACCCTGGCCAATTACAGTCAACCCCAGAAGGAGAAAGAATTACTAGTTGTTCATTTAAATTAGAAAGTATATGTGAATAAACTTAATTTGTCAATGTGAGTGTACTTTCCAGTGTCTCGGGTTTTAATGTACTATCTAAATTAATTGACCGGCTTCTAGATTCAGCTAAATAAAAATGAGGAGGAAATCCCCTGATATTTGTAAAGGAATGAATCCAAAAAATCAAAGAGAAAGAGTACTGAAGTAGATCTTCACATGTAGCCAGCTCACCTCTCTTGTAAACGTCTCTCCTGAAGGTCTCCATCAAGTCTTTCAGAGAACCACTGATGAGGGGACACCACCATCTTTGTAAAGTACCGGTGGCTGTTCCTGGCGACCAAGGGTGCCGTGATAGATATTGCAATTGAAGGGAGCTTCCTGACTTAAATGAGGATGATGGGAGCCTGGATTAGCAGAGGACAAATAGTGGTACTTCACCTTCAGTGCCAAGGAGGGCGTGAGCAGTGGGCCTAAGTAAACTTCAGAGTGACGCAAACCACGGGGAATCTGCTAATCCTATTGGATCTGTAAGATGACAAAATTTCTAGGTCTGGTAAACAAAATCCTGACTAAAACTCTCCTACAAAAATTCCCAAGTCAAAAAAGAAAAAAAAAATACCAAATCAGAACCTGTCCCTACAAAAAACCAGAAACATTTGAGTAAAGGAAAGATGGGTCCACCTGAAGAGTGAGAACATGGGCCATAACAGCAAAGAACTGACGAGGTCCAGTTCTTAATAAAAACGTGGCAGTTAAAGAGATTATAATGTCTGTGTGTCTCATGGTCAGTGGCAGTAGCTGCTGCTCCTTATCAAAAAACTTCCCAATCCATGGGTCATAGCACTTTGGTGAGCCACAAATGGAAATCAGATGGCCTGACCACAAAAGATTGATGGTTGTAAACACTGTACTTTGACTTAAATTTTTGAACATTTTTAAAGCCATTAAAATTGATAACTAAAAAAAGAAATAGGTGGCCCTGGCCAGGTAGCTCTGTTGATTCAAGTGTTCTCCCAATATGCCAAGATTCAATCCCTGGTCAGGGCACATATGAGAGTCAACCAATGAATGCATAAATAAGTGGAACAACAAATCAATGTTTCTCTTTCTTTATTTCTCTCTCTCTCAAATTAATTTTAAAAATTATTTTAAAGAAAAATATACATAAGTCTAACAAAATATGTACATGATTTATATGAGAGAAATTACAAAACTCTAATTAAAGAAATCAAAGAACTAAATAAATGGAGAGATCCATTTTTGGATGGGAGGACTAGACACGTTAGAATTCAGTTCTTCTCAACTTGATCAATGCAATTCAAATCATAATTCCAGCAACTTATTTCATGGATATCAACAAATTTTTTCTAAAGTTTGTATGGGAAGGCAAAAGGTCCAAAATAGCCAACATAATACTGAAGCTAAACAAGATAGAGAGGACTACTGTCACTTGACTTCAAAACTAAATGTAAAGCTACAATGATTAAAGACAATAAGGTATTGGAAAAAGAAGAGACAAATAAATCAATGGAAAAGAATAGCCCCAAAATAGACCCATATGCATATAGTCAACTGATCTTTGACAAAGAAGCAAAGTCAATCCAGTGGAGAAATTCAACTACCCTTTTTTGTGCTGGAACAACTAGACATCCACATGCAAAAAAAATTGAATCTACACACAGACCTTATATGGTTTACAAAAAGAAACACTAAATGATTGCAGACAACAATGTAAAATGCAAACTATAAAACTTCTAAAAGATAATACAGGAGAAAATCTAGGTAGTCTTAAGTTTGCTAATGAGTTTTTAAATATAACACCAAAAGCACAATAAGTTGGGTTCCATTCAATTTAAAATTTCCTACTCTGTGAAAGACACTTAAAAGAATAAGAAGACAAGACATAGACTGGAAGAAAATATTTGCAGAATATTTTCAGACAAAGGACTTGTAGTCAAAATTTAGGGGAAAAAACTCAAGGTAACAAAACAAATAATTCAATCTAAAATTAGGCAAAAGATCTGAACAGACACTTCAGCAAAAGAAGATACACAGATGGCAAATAACCATATGAAAAGATTCTCAACTCATGTATCATTAGGGAATTTCAAAATTAACTGTGTTGAGATCCTGCTGCACACCTATTAGATAGCTAAAATGCAAAACACTGACAACACCAAATGCTAGTAAGGAGGTGGAACAACAGGAACTCTCATTCATTGCTAGTGGGAATGTAAAATGGTAGAGCCACTTTGGAAGACAGTTTGGTAATGTCTTACAAAGCTAAACATAGGCTTAGCATACACTCCAGCAACTGCACTTATAGATATTAACCCAAATGAGTTGATAACTATGTCTTCCCAAAAATCTGCACACAAATGTTTATACCAGCTTTAGTCATAATTGCCAAAAGTTGAAAACCTCCAAGATGTCCCTCAATAAGTGAATGGGTAAACTAACTGTGAACAATAGAATATTGTCCGGCAATAAAAACAAATGAGCTATCAAGCCATGAAAAGACATGAAGGGTCCTTAAATGCATAGTGCTAAATGAAAGAAGCCAATGTATTCCAACTATACTACAACTATTCCAATTGCGCAATTCCAACTAGATGACATCTATCTGGAAAAGGCAAAGATAATCAGAGGGGAAACTGGGGTCCAAAAGGGAAGGGAGAATATGTAGAAACTCTCCATACTTTTGGCCTAACTTTCTGTACATCTAAAAATGCTTTTAAAAAAATAGGAGTATGGCCCTGGCCGGTTGGCTCAGTGGTAGAGCGTCGGCCTGGCGTGTAGAAGTCCCTGGTTCGATTCCCGGCCAGGGCACACAGGAGAAGTGCCCATTTGCTTCTCCACCCCTCCCCCTCTCCTTCCTCTCTGTCTCTCTCTTCCCTTCCCGCAGCCAAGGCTCCATTGGAGCAAAGATGGCCTGGGCGCTGGGGATAGCTCCTTGGCCTCTGCCCCAGGCGCTAGAGTGGCTCTGGTCGTGGCAGAGCGACGCCCCGGAGGGGCAGAGCGTCGCCCCCTGGTGGGCGTGCCGGGTGGATCCCGGTCGGGCGCATGCGGGAGTCTGTCTGACTGTCTCTCCCGGTTTCTAGCTTCAGAAAAATACAAAAAAAAATTAAATTAAATTAAATTTTAAAAAAAATAGGAGTATTTAAAAATTCATCAACCTCCATCAAGAGAGGACACAGGGAAAAGGCACTGATCTTCACACCACAAAGAGAGTGCTCACCCAAAACCAAATTAGCTAGCACCTGATCTTGGATTCTCAGACTCCAGAATCATGAGAAAATAAATTTCTTTTGTTTAAGCCAATAAAAAATGATAATTGAAAATATTTTGGACACTATTTATATGGCTCACTCTATGAAATTCCAGCATCCATTCAATATTATTTTGGGGCATATAACTCCATGTACGACTGACTTGTTGCCAGAGAGCACTCAACAATGCAAACAGCACACAGTGTCTGCCCATGCCTTTGATTGAACTGTAGCAATTCATGCGACAGTTCATTTAACTGTAATTCGGTTTTTGTCAGTGAGATGTTTTTTCTTACAAATGAATTTTAAATATTTAGTTTTCTTTTTAAAGTAATTTTTACAATTTTTCACAATTCACAATATTTTTCTACTAATGCAAAAATACATTTGGTTGTTCATTGTTGCTATTGTTTGCTATTCAATTACTAATTTTTATTCTTTTCATTTTGTTTTTTATTTTTTATTTGCCTTTGAAAGTTTTCAATTTGCCAAATTCAGGTTATTGCTGGAATTTTTTTATATTTCTAGGAAAAAAATAAATATAGTAATTTAATTAAGTTTACTTTTTTTTTTTTTTTTTTTTTTTTGTATTTTTCTGAAGTTGGAAACAGGGAGGCAGTCAGACAGACTCCCGCATGAGCCCGACAAGGATCCACCCATCATGCCCACCAGGGGGCGATGCTCCACCCATCTGGGGCATTGCTCTGCTGCAACCAGAGCCATTCTAGCACCTGAGGCAGAGGCCATGAAGCCATCCTCAGCGCCCTGGGCCAACTTTGCTCCAATGGGGCCTTGGCTGCGGGAGGAAAAGAGAGAGACAGAGAGGAAGGAGAGGGGGAGGGATGGAGAAGCAGATGGGCGCTTCTCCTGTGTGCCCTGGCCAGGAATCAAACCCAGGACTCCTGCACGCCAGGTCGACGCTCTACCACTGAGCCAACCGGCCAGGGCTAATTAAGTTTACTTATTAAATGTACCTTTACAATTTCAGAAAATTGATTTTTAATATATTTAATAATATATGAGGGTAGTACTATTTACCTTTTATATACTTATATTGGAATTTTTATTTTATTAAGTGAAAACTCCAAGTTTCAAATTTTCACTTTGTTTACTGCATACTTCATTTCTTTGAATTTTTTATTTGTTTAATTTCTCATTGCTGTAAAATACACATAGCATAAAAATATCATCTTGGACTTTTTTTTTAGCAAGAGAGAGACAGTAAGAAAGAGAGAGTTGGAGAGAGGGACAAATAGGGACAGGAAGGGAGAGAGATGAGAAGCATCAATTCTTTGTTATGGCACCTTAGTTGTTCATTGATTGCTTTCTCATATGTGCCTTGACCAAGGGGCTACAGCCGAGCCATTGACCTTGGGCTTCAAGCCAGTGACCTTTGGGCTCAAGCCAGCAACCATGAAGTTATATATATAATCCCACACTTAAGTCAGTGACTCCACGCTCAAGCTGGTTAACCTGCACTCAAGCCGGTGACCTCAGGGTTTTAAACCTGGGTTCTCTGTGTCCTAGGCCCATATTCCATCCACTGCACCACTGCCTGGTAAGGTGAATATCTTAAACATTTTTAAGAATCATTTTTAAGAACAGTTCAGTGGTATTAAACACATTCATAATGTTGTGCAAACATTACCACCATTGATCTCCAGAACTCTTTTTATCATATAAAACTGAAAGTGTGTACACATTGAACATAACTTCTCACTCCCTTCTCCCCACAGCCCCAGCAACCACCATTCTACTTTCTTTATCTATGATTCTGACCAGTCAATGAACCTCATATAAGTGGCATAATACAGCATTTGTCTTTTTATGACTGGCTTATTTCACTTAGCATAATGTCTTCAAGGGACATTCATGTTCTAGCATATTGCAGAATTTCCTTCCTCTCTAAGGCCAAATAATATTCCATTGTTTGTATACTACATTTTGCTTATTCATTCAGTCATTGAAGCACATTTGAATTGCTTCCATGTTTTAGCTATTGTGGATAATACTGATATGGGCATGGGTGTACAAATATTTCTTCGAGATGCTGCTCTCAGTTCTTTTGGGTGTGTATGCAGATGTGGTCATTCTATGTTTAATTTTTGAAGAATTACCATACTGTTCTCCATAGCAGCTGCACCATTTTACATTCCCACCACCACTTGTTATTTTCTGGAGGATATTTTTTTAATAGCAGTCATCCAAAAGGTGTGAGGTGGTATCCTATTGTTGTTTTGATTTACATTTCCCTAATAAGTAGTGATGTTGAGCATCTTTTCATCTATATATTTATTGGCCATTTGGATATCTTCTTTGGAGAAACATCCATGCAAGCCCTTTGCCCATTTTGGAACTGGGTTTTTTGTTTTGTGTTGTTGAGTTTTGTGGTTCTCTATATAGTCTGGGTATTAATCCCTAACAGATATATGATTTGCAAATATATTCTATTATTCTGTGGGTTGCCTTTTTACTCTGTTGATAGTGTCTTTTGATGCACAAAATATTTAATTTGCATTAAGTCCAATTTGTCTATTTTTTCCTTTGTTAGCTGTGGTTTTGGTGTCCAGCCCACTGTTCTCTGGCCTCCAAAGTTTCTGATGAGATATCTGTTGATTATCTTATTGATGAGCTGCTTCTCTCTTGCTGCTTTCAAGACTCTTTGTCTTGAGCAGGGGTCCCCAAACTTTTTACACAGGGGGCCAGTTCACTGTCCCTCAGACCATTGGAGGGTCGGACTATAAAAAAACTATGAACAAATCCCTATGCACATTGCACATATCTTATTTTAAAGTAAAAAAACAAAATGGGAACAAATACAATATTTAAAATAAAGAACAAGTAAATTTAAATCAACAAACTGACCAGTATTTCAATGGGAACTATGGGCCTGCTTTTGGCTAATGAGATGGTCAATGTCCGGTTCCATATTTGTCACTGCTAGCCGTAACAAGTGATATGACGTGCTTCCAGAGCTGTGACGTATGCATCCCGTGTCACCAGAAGTAGTACTGTACGTGAGCGACGTCGCGCTTTGCGGCGTCACCACGTACAGTGCTCTCACTGACCACCAATGAAAGAGGTACCCCTTCAGGAAGTGTGGTGGGGGCCAAATAAATGGCCTAAGGGGTCTGCATGCAGCCTGCGGGCCATAGTTTGGGGACCCCTGGTCTTGAGCTTTCAAAAGCTTGATTATAGAGTGTCTTGGTATAAGCTTTTTTTAGTTCATCTTACTTGAGCTTCCTGGATGTTTATATTCATGTCTTTCATCAAATTTGGGGAATTTTTCAGTAATTGTTTCTTCAAATATTCTCTCTGCCTCTTTCTCCCTCTTCTTTCCTTCTGGGACACCCACACTGCATATTTTAGTCCACTTAATAGTGTCCTACAAGTCCCTTAGGCTCTGTTCCTTTTTCTTTAATTCTTTTTACTTTCTCTTCCTCAGAGCCAATTATTTCCATTGTCCTACCTTCAAGTGTACTGATTTTTTTTCTTTTGCCTGCTCAAATCTGCCTTTAAATACCTCTAGTGATTTTTTAAATTTTTGTTATTGTACTTTTAAGCTCCATATTTTTTTAAATTTTCCATATCTATTGATAATTCTATTTTGTTCAAAGAATCAGCCTGAGGTATATCTTTCAAGTCTCCTTGGGTCTTTTCTGAGCGTACACACACAGAGTCCCTGCGCATACACAATCACTTTCTAATTTTCCCTGTATGTAAAATGGTTTCTTTTTTTATTGGATTTTATTTTTGTGTGTCTGTGTGTGTGAGAGAGAGAGAGAGAAGAAGAGAGGGAATGAGACAGAAGGAAAAGAGATGAGAAGAATCAACTTGTAGTTGCAGCACTTTAGTTATTCAATGATTGCTTCTCGTATGTGCCTTGACCAAGGGGCTCAAGTGGAGCCAGTGACCCCTTGCTCAAACCAGTGACCTTGGGTTCAAGACAGCAACCTTGAGCTTCAAGCCACTTACCTTTGAGCTCAAGCCATCATCCTTGGGATCATATCAATGATCCTGTGCTCAAGCTGGCAACCCTGCACTCAACATGGTAAGCCTACACTCAAGCCAGATGAAGCTATACTCAAGCCAGCAACCTCAGAGTTTTAAACTTGAAACTTCAACATCCCTAGTCAATACTCTATCCACTGTGCAACCACTGGTCAGGCATGAAGTTGTTTTTTAATGTCCTAGTCTTAATAATATAAGGGAAGAATGTTGACCCTTTAAATCTCCTGGAAGTCACTTCATCTTGAGAGTGAGGGGTTACAAAAATGAAGCATGGTATAAAAACAAGGACTATTCTTCTCTTTGTCAGTACTTCCTTGATCAGAGGCATCAATCAGCAATCTGAGCTCAGATCCCTGACATTTGTGTGACAGAGTCCTTATTGCCTATCCTCGTTCCTGCAAGCTGTGTGCAAGCTTCTCCAGGAATCGGTGGAGGGCTTCTGCAACAGGGCTGGGGGTGGGGACTGGTAGCTGTCATCATGCTAATAGCTGAAATTGACCAAAATTAACCACAATTTATAATTTACTGTCAAGGGTCCCCTGCTAGTTTTAAGCCTTCAATAGAATCAAAAATAATTATATCAGTCAGATTCTGCCAATGCAATTATTGTCTAGGTGGCAAGACAGATTCCTGGTGTTTCCTAAATCACTATCTTCCCAGAATCCTCCCCTGTAATTTGTTTCTAAAACGTTCTAAAGAATGAAGATGACCTAGAAATATACTAACCACAAGATTTCCTGAAGCCATAAAAAGGCCTCTAGTTCCATTGCATGTTTTCCATTTAAATATGTATTTTTACACATATTTATGAAAAAAATTTCAATTAAATTCTAAAGCTGTTAGAGTCCTAAAACATTCATAGCAGTAAAAAATAATTTTGAGTCTCAAATCAGAATTTATTATAGGAATGTCTTGAATTTGGATTTGTGGAAGAGAAGCCAGATAAGCCTTCTCTTCCTCAGCTTAGATGTCAAATTTGCAGTTAGCAAATGAAGCAATGGCCCCTGAAAACTACACCACCACCTGAGCCCAAGTCCCATATTAAACAGCATAAGATATAATGATTTCTATGCACTGGACCAGGGGTCAGGAACCTATGGCTCGTGAGCCAGATGTGTCTCTTTTGATGGCTGCATCTAGCTAGCAGATAAATCTTTAATAAAAAAATATAATAACAGCCTGACCTATGGTGGCGCAGTGGATAAAGCATCGACCTGGAAATGCTGAGGTCGCTGGTTCAAAACCCTGGGCTTGCCTGGTCAAGGCACATATGGGAGTTGATGCTTCCAGCTCCATCCCCCCCTCTCTGTCTCTCCTCTCTCTCTCTCTCTCTCTCTCTCTCTCTCTCTCTCTCTGTCTCTCCCTCTCCTCTCTAAAATGAATAAATAAATAATTTAAAAATATATATATAATAACAAAAATATAAAATGGGGGGGAGGGAAGGAGGGAGACGGGGGGAGGGGGAAGGGCACAAAGAAAACTAGATAGAAGGTGACAGAGGACAATCTGACTTTGGGTGATGGGTATGCAACATAACTGAATGACAAGATAACCTTGACATGTTTTCTTTGAATATATGTACCCTGATTTATTGATGTCACCCCATTAAAATTAATAAAAATTTATTTATTAAAAAATATATATATAAAATGTTTTCATGTATTACAATTCATTCATTTCCTACCACTCATGTTCACAGTTGTGGGTGGCTGGAGCCAATCACAGCTGTCCTCCGGGACAACACCAAATTTTTATTGGATAATGCGTAATGTACACGGGTCATTGTATGGCTCTCACGGAATTACATTTTAAAATATGTGGTGTTCATGGCTCTCTCAGCCAAAAAGTTTCCCGACCCCTGCACTGGATGCTCAAAATGAGAAATGGCATTCTTTTATGAGATTGGTAACAATATCAGACCACTGATTACAAAATCATGACATTAGTAACTCAAGTTAAAATGTCTCACACATGGCCCTGGCTGGTTGGCTCAGTGGTACAGTGTCGGCCTGGCGTGCAGAAGTCCTGGGTTCGATTCCCGGCCAGGGCACACAGGAGAAGCGCCCATTTGCTTCTCCACCCCTCCCCCTCTCCTTCCTCTCTGTCTCTCTCTTCCCCTCCCGCAGCAGAGGCTCCATTGGAGCAAAGATGGCCCGGACACTGGGGATGGCTCCTTGGCCTCTGCCCCAGGCGCTAGAGTGGCTCTGGTCGCAACCGAGTGATGCCCCGGATGGGCAGAGCATCACCCCCTGGTGGGCAGAGCTTCGCCCCTGGTGGGCGTGCCTGGTGGATCCCGGTCGGGCGCATGCGGGAGTCTGTCTGACTGTCTCTCCCTGTTTCCAGCTTCAGAAAAATACAAAAAAAAAAAAAAATGTCTCACACAAATGAAGAATTTCTCTTTTTATCTACCTACATGAAAATTAATCACAACCTAATCGGGACCACCAAGATACAGGAAACAGAAAGAGCTCTCCCTCAGATGACACTATCAGCAGATACACAAATGATGTTTCATATAACAAAGAAACGCACCAATTCAGAGGTCTATCGTCTGACTGAGGTAACTGCAGATATGAAGAACTCTGTCAGTTAAGGGCACTAATTGGAAGATCCAGAAAAAAATGCTTGAAGAAACGCAATTTGTTCCACGAGCAAAGTGCCAAATCGAACTACTGCAGATGAATTATTTGAGGTAATATTTTTTAAAATGAAATATGATGGAAAGATTGCAAGTGTTGGTGCACTCATGATTTTGCTGCAATGTCAGGAAGATGTGAGGCCCTACACAGCATGAATTTTATCTCAAATCTTGAGTTTCAAATAGCACATGTTGGTTTATTCAGAGAGAAGCTCTCATATGTAAATGTTTGTCTATAGTTCTAAATTGCACATTGATGAGACCAAAATGAGGAAATGTAACGAAATACAAGCTCCTAGAGTCCACCTGGTTCCAGCTTTCAGGGAAACACGGGATCAGAGTACCACTGATTTTCATACCAAAGTGTGCTGGCATTCAAAGTAAGAGTTGTCAAGAATGTGTGAGTTGAAATGAGGATATTTTTTACAAATGAACTGCACCTTACAGATTTGTTGAATAAAATTCTAGTTTAAACGAAATCGCTTACTTACTAACACTTTTGTTTACCTGAAGTTAACTTGAAAGGTACAAAATTTTTAATTTAAAAATGTGTAAAATATATGGGTATGTGTGTTTGTGTTAATAAGTATGTTGGGTACAATGCAAAATGTCATCTCTGAAGAAGTTAAATGATTCAAATGGGATATTTAGCCAACGTTGTTAATGCATTTTAAGATTAGTACGTTGACATCAACACATGCTGAAATAAAAAGTTCCAACTTTATTTGAAACACTTAATTAGACAAAGTTTGATTGGATTAGGTTGAAGCATATGAAATTGCCATTTTTGCAAAAATGGCCTAGTAATTGCAATTCTATGTGGTTCAATCTATTATTTTAAATTTATCTCTGTTATCACAAGAACATTTCCACAGGATTTGAAAGTAGCATTTTCAAGTATAAAATTTTATATCTAAAAGAAGTTATGGACTATATTATCAAAAGTCATCAAATTATAAAGACCTAGACTGTTCACCTCAAAACTGTTAGACAAAAGAAATGCTCTACATTCTTTTCTTTTTCTTTTTTGTGTGTGACAGAGACAGAAAGAGACAGAGAGAGGGACAGACAGACAAGAAGGGAGAGAGATGAGAAGCATCAGGTTTTCATTACAGCACCTTAGTTGTTCATTGATTGCTTTCTTATATGTGCCTTGACCAGGGGGCTACAGCAGTCTGAGCAACCCCTTGCTCAAGCCAGCGACCTTGGGTCCAAGCTGGTGAGCTTTGCTCAAACCAAATTAGCCCACGCTCAAGCTGGCAACCTCGGGCTTTCGAACCTGGGTCCTCCACGTCCCAGTCCAATGCTCTATCCACTGCGCCGCCACCTGGTCAGGCTTGTTCTACATCCTTTAAGTCACTGGATTTTGAGCATCCTTGTTACAGCCTTATGTTTTTATCCTCACCAATGGAGTCTGAAAGCACTGCTTTCTCTGAGAAGTTCTGTGATGTTATTACTGGACATTTAACCTCAAATCTGCTTCTCTAGCCCACATCCCCCATCTCGTAGTGATTCTGTGAGCTTCCCCATATCCATTTTGTCCCAAAATATCCTTTTAATATCACACCGTTTCTGGCTAATCAGTAGAGTCCGCTCCCCAAGCTTGCTTGTGACATAGCAAGCAAACAGAAGACATAAAGGGAGACAAAAGCACTGTGGCCCGACCAGTTCATCTGGAAAAGTTTACAACACCCATCATGACCAAGCTGCTGCTGAACCTTTTCACATAAGGCCTTCCAAGCCCCACTGAACTCCCTTCCTCACTCATCCAGACCTATCTAATCTCTTTAGCTCCTCACTCAACAACATTTATGGAGTAACTACTATGCACTACTAGACACAGGGGTACAAAGACAATAAAATATATCAGTCAGAATTCACTAGGTTATGCTGCAGTAACAAATGACACTTAAATTTCAATGGCTTCAAACAATTCCTTTCTTGCTTACTCCACATGACCATCATGTCAGCTCCATTCCAAGACCCAAGCTGACAGAACAACCTTGAAGAAATGCTGGCCATCATGGCAAAAGGCAAAAGGAAACACGATAGCAGACCATATGCTGGCTTTTAAAGCTTCTGTCTCAGAATGATACGCCTCATTTTACTGACCCAAGCAAGTCCCATGGCCGAGTCTGACATTAACAGAGTAGGGAAGTATAACCCTTGAGAAGAACAGTGTGTATCAGCAAACAAGAACACAGTCTATCACAAAGAGCCCAACCTGCCCTCTTCTCCACTGTGCTTGTGCGCGCTCTGTCTCTCTAACATAACTCTCTATCTGCACTTACTGTGTTGTATCACAGTTAACAGTCTAGGTGTCCATCCTTTCTCCAGTATTGTAAATTTCACAAGGCAGGGATCCCATCTTACGCATCGTCCCTGCAGAGCTACATCACCTGTGCTGGTAACTACATATTATTTCTTTGGAGAATAAAAGAGCACATGCATGTATGGAATCAAGTACTACTTGTCCAGATAAAGTGTAAGATGTGCAGGGGCACCCTCACTGAATAACCTGACCAGATAAATAGGAAATACAAATGGAATGACAGCAGCTTCCTGCATTCAACAGGCGTCTTCACCCAGGAGATAGCAGAGTAGCTCGAAATGGAGATAAGAGTGGGTTTGGAATTAGCATTTTAATGAGTAGGTTCTTAGATGTGTCATCCTTTACTACTTGAATTTGTTGTCAATCTTTGAAGAAAGCGAGTGGAGAGGGAGGATGAAATAGCGGTGACCGTGGCAAAGGCAGGGATGTGAGAAGCTGATGACAAAGCAGGCCACCACGGGGACCTCGCCGGCTGCCCGCAAGCAGCTGGGAGGCGCTCCCTCTGGTGTCAGCATCAGCAAACTGTGCTCTGGAGAGGATTTGAAAGCTTAACAAAAACTGCGTTCCTGAGCAGACCACCCCAGGGCACTCAAAAACTGTGCTCAAGGTGACTTCAACCAGGAATAAATACAGGAGCACAAGACTCTGCTGCCAGGCCACCTGGAACCCGGCTCTTTTCTCCACCTTAGCTGCCTTTCCCACCAAACTTAGCTCCAAATGACCTTTGACTAGTTTCCAAATATTGAAACCAATCGCTCAGAGGGAGAAGGTGCTGTCATTGAACCACAAGCTCCATGAAAGAAGGGTTTTACCTTTTGGAGGGGGGGGACTATATAAAATTTGCAATAATAATAAAATTACAGAATGGCAGAATTAGCTGAAACTTGGAGACCAATCTCTTGACCCTCCCCAGTGTGGAGCTCTGGGCTGGGAGCTCCTGAGGACAGAGCCGCTGTGTTTGTAGGTCCGGTGTGCAGCAGAGGGTTTCACCTCTGAGTGGTGCTCATAAAATGGTTATTAAATAAGAGAAGAGGTGAAGATTAAGGAAATAATTATTAAATGAAAATAACTGAATGAGAGGGTGAAGGAATGAGCCCCTCACCGGGGCTCGGGTAATGAATGCATGCGTACATGCAGTGTGAAAACTGAGACCGGAAGAAATGCAGTGTCAGCGTTTTCCCACGATGACACACCATATTGGAAGCCAGAACCACTTACGGGGTGACAAGGCCGTTCTAACCACTGTCCAGCTCAGGGATTTCCAAGCTGCTTCCTCTCAGCCCCCCACCCCACATGGCCCAGTATAGGTGTAGAGACTTTCCCTGCACGCCAGGCTCAGCCACTGGGTGTCTGAGACTCCACGCTACTTCTAGATTCACAGGCAAGTGAGGGAGAGCACGGTAGAGGGACTGTTCTCACAACGTGACGACCCTGCTGCACAACCTCTGTGGAAAGCTGGAGGCTGCGGAAAGGAAGCCTCACAGACCCCAACACGAAGCCAGGTCAGCCTCACCGGGCTCAGGCGATGAGTGATGCTCACTCAAGGTCAGCACTTGGCTGGGTTCCCTGCTGGCTCCTGGGAACCCACACCAAGCCCCAAGGCCCCTCCTGACGGCTCCAAGGGAAACCTCCTACTGGCTTCATGGCAATCTTTTCTCCTCACACCCCCACCCCATCCCACCAGCACCCCTAGAATCTGGGACCACTCCTCACTTCATATGTCAGTTATGCCACAGCCAGGGTCACAGAGAATGCCTCTCCAGGTCACAGAGAATTGCAGGAAGAAGCCTTCCTTTCTCCACTTTCCACTAAAGAGAGGAAAAATAACAACTAAAGGGGCGTGGGGTTGGAGGACTAGTCAATATCTCAAACATTATCCTGCCAGAGCGCTTGAAGGTCTTCAACACACTTTCACCAACACTGTTTTATTGGACTAAGAATATTCAATAACAGGTTTGCTTGCACAGATTCTGACATGCTTATTTAAAATTGCATCCTGGCCTGACCTGTGGTGGCGCAGTGGATAAAGTGTCAACCTGGAAACACTGAGGTCGCCGGTTCAAAACCCTGGGCTTGCCTGGTCAAGGCACATATGGGAGTTGATGCTTCCTGCTCCTCCTTTCTGTCTGTCTGTCTCTCTCTCCTCTCTAAATTGAATAAATAAAAAATATTAAAAATAAATAAATAAATAAAATAAAATTGCATCCTTATTGCATTCCTTCCTGGCAGTGCCACCTCTAGTGGAACGTCACCGCCATGGGCCCTTCCTTAATCTTTCCCAGTGTAAAGTTCATTGTCGCAATATTTGAAGGCTGTTGCCAGGTCTCAGTCCCATATGCCCCCCCAGGGTGTTGGGGCTGAGTCTCTGCCCAAGTCGGTACTCAGGCATTTGGAAGTACAGTGGCCATGTAACTGGGAATAAATATGCTATGTTAATGATTTACTGATCTTAGTCTGGCTGCCCATAAAATAGAGTTAAATAAGAATGCACAAACAGGCCCTGGCCGGTTGGCTCACTGGTAGAGCATCAACCCAGTGTGTGGAAGTCTCAGGTTTGATTCCTGGTCAGGGCACACAGGAGAAGCAACCATCTGCTTCTCTACCCTTCCACCTCCCCTTTCTCTGTCTCTCTCTCTCTCTCTCTCTCTCTCTCTCTCTGTCTCTCTCTCTCTTTCTCTTTCCCTCCCGCAGCCATGTCTTGATTAGTTCAAGCTCATAATCCCCAGGCCCTGAGATGGTTCCATGGGGCCTCCACCTCAGGTGCCAAAGGTTGCTTGGTTGTAAGCATGGCCCCAGATGGGCAGAGCATTGGCCCCAGATGGGGGATGCTGGGTGGATCCCGGTCGGGGCACATGCAGGAGTCTATCTCGCTATCTGCCCCACCTCACTTGGAAAACAAAAAGAAGAAAAAAAGAATGAACTAACAAAGTCAACTTATAACAGGATTTCTGTAAAATGTTAAACCCAGTTTATTGTTCTTATAACCATGATTCAATATCACTAGTACAGTGATCACAGTTATGTATTCTGTAACAAATCAAAACTATAATCGATCCTGAGTTTTCACCTCTGGTCAAGTTCTTGTTTCATTCAAAAGGCCTGTTCCCCTCCGTTCCAGCTGACTCACATCAAGGAGCAACAGCCAAGCAGGAAGAGCAAACATAGCAGGAGCTACATCACTCCGCTGACGCCACCTCCACCGAGCCCCCGCCCCCCCCCCCTTACCCATCACACTGAGGCTTGCAATTCTGATTCTTACTCAAGGCCAAGAGGACAACCTGAATGGGAATGCATGGAAATCTGCTACATGGAACAAAAACCCTAGTTTTTAAGTTACTTGTTAGCTTCAATTCCTGTAACAACCAAAAAAGCAAGCCCCTACCTTCAGACATACCAGCTCTGGGAGAGCTGCTGACCTTCAATCAGTTATCGGAACACACTGGACCACCCTGCACAGCCAGCTCCCCTAGCAAAGAACTCTCAGCCCCCTCCTTTGATTCCTTTGTTCTATTTTTTGTTCATTCCCCCTCCTTCTCCCTCCTTATAAAAACCCCTGCCTGCACCAGAGGAGCTAGATGAGTTTTTGAGGACAGGAGTCCTCCATCTTCCCAGATGGCTGGCACTTTAATAAACCTCTACCTTCTCATCAGCACCTGGGTCATGAGTGTGGCTTTCACTGGTGATGGACAGCCAGACCTGCTGGTCATTTTTCTAGTTACAGCTACATCAAAAATGGAGACATAATCAAAGGATTGTTAACTGACATACTGAGAACAAGTCTTCTAATTTTTTTTTCTTTTTCAAGTGAGAGGGAAGGGAGATAGTGAGACAGACTCCCACATGCGCCCCGACCAGGATCCATCTGGCAACCCCCATCTGGGGCCGATGCTCTGCCCATCTGGGGCCACGCTCACAACTGAACTATTTTTAGCAGCTGAGGCAGAGACTCAACAAGAGCCACCCTCACTACCCGGGCCAACATTATTGAATAAATTAAGCCATGGCTGTGAGAGGGGAAGAGAAATGTGGGAGGAGGGGTGGAGAAGCAGATGGGCACTTTACCTGTGTGCCCTGACTGGGAATCGAACCCAGGACTTCCACATGCCAAGTCAGTGCTCTACTGCCAGGGCCAAGTTTTCTAATTTTTAAAATATAGTCGGCCTGACCTGTGGTGGCGCAGTGGATAACGCGTCGACCTGGAAATCCTGAGGTCTCCGGTTCGAAACCCTGGGCTTGCCTGGTCAAGGCACATATGGGAGTTGATGCTTCCAGCTCCTCCCCCCTTCTCTCTGTCTCTCTCTCTCCCTCTCTCTCTCCTCTCTAAAAATGAATAAATGTCCTTAAAAAATATATATATAGTCCCCACTGCTATATGGACCTTCAATTGTCTCCACATAATGCCTAAACATTCCTTCCCAATTTTTCTCCACATAAGTAGAAAGAAAAGGGAAGAGAAAGGGAGGGAAGAATTCTCTAAATTCCTAGTAAATGCCAATCTCTGAACTCTCCCAAGAAAGCCATCCAAGTCAGGGCCAGCCATATCACTCTCCCCTTAAGCTTGCACATTTGCATGACTATGAAGTCTCTTATTAAAGCCAGACTGTTGAAAACTTGACAATCTATGAGAACCCACCAGGAAGCAGCATGAGATTACAAAGCCTGTCTATCCTCCCTGAAGCGTAGGCGAAAACTGAGGTCTTTACCCAACATGCCCAGGGAAGCACACCTCTGCTATCACAATTTTGTTTTTATTTAGAAAATAAAATTTAACAGGGTGACATTGACCAGTAAGAGTTCATAGGTTTCAGGTAAACATATCTATAGCATTTGAACTGTTGATTATGTTGTATAACCATCACCCAAAGTCAGATCATTTTCCGTCACCTTATATTTGTCCCTCTTTACACCCTCCCCCCCATCCATTCCCCCACATCTGTCTTCCTCACTTCCCCCTCTCCCTGGTAACCACTTTTCTTTTATCTATGTCCATGAGTCTCAGTTTTATATCCCACCTATGTATGAAATCATACAGTTCTTAGCTTTTTATGATTTATGTATTTCACTTAGTATAATGTTATCAAGGTCCATCTATGTTGTTGTAAATGTCACTATGTCATCATTTCTTATGGCTGAATAGTATTCCATAGTATATATGTACCACATCTCCTTTATCCAATCCTCTATCGAGGGACACTTTGGTGTTTCCATGTCTTGGCCACTGTGAACAATGCTGCAATGAACATGGGGTTGCATATGTCCTTACGTACCAACGTTTTTGAGTTTCGGGGGTAGATACCCATCTTGACTAGCTATTCACGAAATACAAATCAAAACTACAATGAGATACCACCTCACACCTGTTAGATTGGCTATTATCAATAAGACAGATAATAACAAGTGATGGAGAGGCTGTGGAGAAAAAGGAACCTTCATTCACTGCTGATGGGAATGCAAATTAGTATAACCATTATGGAAGAAAGTATGGCGGTCCCTCAAAAAAACTAAGAATAGAATTATCATATGTTCTGTTGCAATTATCTAAACCATCCTGTGGCCTGGAATGCACTGAGCTGGCAGATGTTGGACCTTTTATATAGAGAGAAATATACACATTCACTATGCTTAAGAGCCATCATCACTTCAGTCCTGGCCAGTTGGCTCAGTGGTAGAGCATTGTCCTAGCATGTGGAAGTCCAAGGTTTGATTCCCAATCAGGGCACACAGAAGTGCCCATCTACTTCTCCACCTCTTCCCCTCTCACTTCTCTCTCTCTCTCTTCCCCTCCCACAGCCATGGCTTGAATGAGCAAGTTGGCCCAGGGCGCTGAGAATGGCTCCATGGCCTCGCCTCAGGTGCTAAAATAGCTTTGTTTGCGAACAACCGAGCAGCAGCCCCAGATAGGTAGAACACCAACCTCAGATAGGGGTTGCAGTGGATCCCAGTCAGGGTTCATGTGGGAGTCTGTCTCTCCACCTCCCTGCCTCGCACTTGATTTTAAAAAGAGAGAGAGAGAGGATCACTTTGGTCACCAGATATCTCCGATTGCTGGCACAAAATCCACATATTTCTTTAAAAACCTCTGCTTAGCCTGACCAGGCGGTGGCGCAGTGAATAGAGCGTCGGACTGGGATGCAGAAGGACCCAGGTTCAAGACCCCAAGGTCGCCAGCTTGAGCGTGGGCTCATCTGGTGTGAGCAAAAAGCTCACTAGCTTGGACCCAAGGTCACTGACTTGAGCAAGGGGTTACTCAGTCTGCTGAAGGCCCACGGTCAAGGCACATATGAGAAAGCAATCAATGAACAACTAAGGTGTTGCAATGAAAAACTGATGATTGATGCTTCTCATCTCTTTCCGTTCCTGTTTGTCCCTATATATCCCTCTCTCTGACTCTCGCTCTGTCTCTGAAATAAATAAAATATATTAAAAAAAAAAAAAACCCTCTGCTTAGCTCGGTTCCTGAGATTAGCATTAAAAGAGAGAGCAGAGAAAGGAGAGCAGAGAAAGGCCACGTGGAGCAGAGTAAAAGCAGCCAAGATGGTGGAGTGCCGAAGGAGAAGCCATTTGTGCAGAGTTTGTGCAGGGAGAAGGAGATGGGGAACAGAGGTGAATGAGGCTGGTGAGGTAGAAACCTTTGATTCTAGGAAACTCGGATAAGTCAGTGGCTTTGGGAGCCCTGAATGGAAAGGGAAGTGTTTTCCCACTGTGTGTATTTCTTGCTTGCCAGGTGCAATCAAGGATAAAGATGATGGCCCACCAAAAAACAAAACAAACAAACAAAAAAACCACCTCTGTTTAGTTTGTCAAAGGAGGAGGTGGGTGACCTGCATTAGGTGAAACCCAGGAAACATTCAGAGACAATTATTTGTTTTTTAACAGCAACAGGCCTTGAAGGTGGGCAGGCTGGCCAACTTGGTGGCCCTGAGCGAGCCAAGGTTAGAAAATAATCACCTCAGAAAGCAGGGGCAGCAGAGGCTGAAAATACATTATACTTACGGCTTTTTGGCTGCCCAGTTGGGGCTGGCTGGTAGTCAGGTTGTTGATATATAACTTCATTTTCCCCCATAAAAGCATTGTGTAAACCCTTTAGTCTAGAGAGCCCATTTCCCGGGTGTACGGCCAGTAGCTGCAGCCATCACTGCCATTCACTGGCAGGTTCCCGTTAGATTCGGGCAGATGGTAAGAAACAGTGGAGCCAAAAAATGGTGGGCCGTTCCTTTATTCAAGTCTCGCTCCAGCTGACAAGCAAATACACAGGAAAACACTTCCTTCTTCACTCATTCAGAGCTCTCAAAGCCCTGACACATTATTCGGTTCCACAACCAGGAGAATCTTCTCCAGTTTCTCTTAGAATCAAAGGCCCCACCAGTCTCAGTGGAGCTCACAAAGCCCCTCACCTCTGTTCCCATCTCCTTCTTTAAACTTTCTGCACAAATTGGCTTCTTCTTCAGCACCCTGCATTCTCTCTGCTCTCCCTGAAAAACAGCTTCCCTCTTCTCTGCAAAACTGGCTTCTCTCTCTGCCAAACATGTCTTCTTTCTCCTCCAGCAAACATTCCCAAGCAGGAAGGTAATTTGCAGTTTCACAGATCACATACCTGGCGCTGCCCAGCACCATTTTTTAACACTAAAAGTGAGCAAACTCAAAAAATACAAATTTTACAAGCTCATTTGCCCAACACCAGGAATAGTCATAATAATGAGATTGTATCACTTACCTGAATGTTTCAGTTGCCTTCCTTAACTCCATTATTCTACTGATGCTATCTTTGAAGTGCAAGCAAAGGGCAGAGACTGTTGCCCATCAGACAGGCAGCCCACTTCTGTCCCTTTAAGTATCCACTATGCTCCCCCAACCAGGTCATTGCAAGTGAATACAGAAGTCCCTACAGGTCGAGATTTTCTATTGCCTTTAACGTCACTGTGGATTACTGAAAATACACGCTGCAGTCCCAGAATAGGCCTGTGAGGAAGAGCAAAAGCTCGAGGGAGTCATCTCCCCCGAGGTGAAGGGTAAAGGGGCCAAGTTCAAGGGTGGGCCCATCCCCTCCCCCTAGATCTTCCTCTTGGAGTCTCCCATTTGGCCATAGGGCTCTCTGACCTAAGACATGGTTTTGTTGTTGTTGTTTTGGGGGGGGGGTGTTAATTACATTCGTAAGGGAAATCTCCATTTGTAAAGGCATCTCCCTGGATATACTAGGAACAGAGGGATGATCTCAGTTCTAGAAATTCCTATTAATCTAGAAGGACACTTATATCTGTCTAACAACATTACCCTTATTGACTGGGATTTCCCTGATCATCTTCCATAACTGACTCCCTCACCCCTAACATCTTCTTTTGCCTTCCACTGAAGATGGTATTTAAGGTGGTCGCTTCAGACATTTTGGCAAGTTACTCAGCTTTCTTGGGTTTCTCCCATGAATACAGAAGAAACTTATTACACTTTTGTTTGTTTCTTCTACTATTTTATTACAGAGATGTCTCAGCCAAGAACGCCTAAAGATAGAGGGGGAAATTATTTTTTCTCCCCTGCAGAGCAACAGGCTATATCATACACTCCAGGTGTATAGTGGGCCATCCCATCAAGGTTTGTGTAAGCCCTCTACAATGTTCACACAACAAAATCACCTAATGATGCATGTCTCAGAACCCATTTCTGTCTTGAAGCAATGTATGAATATGCAGACAGTCCCTGGGTTACCAACAGGATAGGTTCTGTGGGTTTGTGCTGAAGTTGAATTTGTATGTAAGTTGGAACACGTACATTTACCTATTAAATGTAACTTAGACAGATGTTTGTCTTCATATAGTATTTATTTTTACCTTTCTGTGCATATACATACTTAAACATTTTCAAACCTACATTACCTATCTTGTTCATAACCTGGGGACTGCCTGTATATAAAATTTTGGACTCAGGACAGAGGTCTAGCTAAGATCAGGATTTGGGACTCTGGCCTGACCAGGCAGTGGCGCAGTGGACAGAGCGTTGGACTGGGACGCAGAGAACCTAGGTTCGAAACCCCGAGGTCGCCGGCTTGAGCGTGGGCTCATCTGGTTTGAGCAAGGCTCACCAGCTTGAACCCAAGGTCACTGGCTCGAGCAAGGGATCACTTGGTCTGCTATAGCCCCCCCAGTCAAGGCACATATGAGAAAACAATCAATGAACAACTAAGGTACCACAAGGAATTGATGCTTCTCATCTCTCTGCCTTCCTGTCAGTCTGTCCCTATCTGTCTCTCTCTCTCTCTGTCTCTCTCCTTCTGTGTCTCTGTCACAAAAAATAATAATAATAATAATTTGGGACTTTGTAGCTAGTACTTAAAAGCCATAAAACTGGATGAGATCACCAGGGAGTGATTTGAAGAAAAAAAAGAGTAGCCCAGCCTGACCAGGCAGTGGCGCAGTGGATAGAGTGTCCAGACTGGGACACAGAGGACCCAGGTTCACAACCCCGAGGTTGCAGGCTGGAGCGTGGGCTCATTCGGCTTGAGCACAGGCTCACCAGCTTGAGCGCAGGGTTGCTGGTTTGAGCATGGGATCACAGACATGACCCCATGGTCGCTGGTTTGAGCCCAAAGGTCACTTGGTCTGCTCTAGCACCCCTGCCTCAAGGCAAATATGAGAAAGCAATCAATGAACAACTAAGGTGCTTCTCATCTCTCCCCCTTCCTGTCTTTCTGTCCCTATCTGTCCCTTTCTCTGTCTCTCTCTCTGTCTCTGTCACACACACACACACACACACACACACACACACACACACACACAAAGGAAGAAAAGAATCCAAAGACTGAGCCCTGGGACACTCCAATGTTTAGGGATCCCGATCAAAAAGAGGAGAAAGATCAGCAAAGGAGATTAGAAACATTAGCCAGTGAGATAAAAATAAAAACAGGGCCTAGAGTGTCCTGAACTATAAAAATTTGTTTTTAGCAATTTGTTACTTTCTAGCACTACAAGATGTTCCGTTTATTTTGTAGTTTCTTATATGGGCCCTACCATCATCCACTTCCTTCAGGGGTACTGGTTCCTCTGACCAGAGGACTCTAGTGCCTGGGGCTGGAGTGTTGCTATCGGAATGGCCTTGCTCCTAGGCCCTCTCACCAGACAGAGCTGGGTAATACTGTAACCTCACCTACATGTGTAGCCCAGCAGATAACCTAGCACAGATTAACTTTTGTTTAGAGTCTAACTTTGCCCCAATTAACCAGTAACCCTACTTAGATCACTCTAAAATTTATAAGGTTTATGTAATGCTATCTTGTAACTCGCTGCAAAGTTTCACAGAAAGACTGTTATAGAACAGAAAGAGTTTGTCCAGCATGAGCAGCCAGACACTAAACACTGAGATTGAGGTGGAGAAAGATGGGCTACTTTATTGATAAATAGTGCCATTCAGGAGAGGAAATTAACACCCAAAAACCCCAACTTGTCTTTTGGCTAGTAACCCCTGAGCATGCAGACCCTATTCGGTCTAGTGACAATTTGTGTCTGGATGTGCTCATGCGTGTATACACATACATCAATAATTGTTTTTCTGTTTATCCATCTATCCATATGTATATGTACCTATATTAAACTAGTGTAGGTTCATACTCCAGTACCGTAGGGTTCATTTGAGCCTTCTTGGCTTGCTTCTCCATAACTCTGACAATGAGAAGTGTGACTCCCACCAGTGAAGGTCATTTTTGGCCTTGACAGAGCAGGTTCTGTGGAATGCAGGAATCTAAAGTTTGACTGCAATGTGTTTCAGAGAGAATGAGAAGAGAGAAATTGGAGTCAGCACCTTTATGCTAAAGAGGGGTTCTCTTTTGTAGAATTGTGCACCTGAAACCTATATAATTTTATTAACCAATGTCATCCCAATAAATTCAATTAAACAAAGCTACCTTTAGCCAGCTTCAGAATTACCTGGAAGGCTTGTAAAAGGACTGATTGCTGGGCCCCACTACCAGAATTTCTGATTCCATAAACCCTGGGTGGAACCCAAGAATTTGCATTTCTAACAGGCTCCTAGGGGATGGATGTTCATGCTCATCTCGTAGTGCACTTTGAGAGGCACTGGACTCAAGGAATTCTGCTCAAAAAGGAAGGTAACAAATAGAGCCAAAGTGGAAGGTAGAGTGGGGTCATGAGATTTTTGGGTATCTGCCTATAAGTATGTGCCTGTGTGTGTATTAAGTTGTGAACAAAAAGGGGAATATGCAATAAACCCAACAAGCTCCGGGGGGCCACGGCAGGCCTGACATGATTCCTCACTGGGCAGGTCATAGTGGCGGTCACATCCCAGGCCTATAATTTCCACAGCAAATGTCAATCTTTATCTGAAGTGAGCTCCGCCCACTGTTTTTATGCATCTAGGACAACATACCTTTGAAATGTCAGAGTGATTTTCTTTTCCAGACTGCTCCAAGACATGACACCAGGCACCAGAGCACGAGACCACAGAACCCTCGCTGTTATCTTGTTCACCACATACCATCTCTGTGTGCTGTAAATGTTAATGATTAACTGTCCTGTACCCACCGGTACAGAAGAAATATGTGTGTCTCCATTTTGCCTTTTTTTTTCTTAGATTTCCCCACTATGCTTCCTCCCACCCCCTCATCTCCACCAGTGGATTTCATGTAACCCTCCTTATGTTTCCTCCTTGGAATCAAAGGTATAAAATAAGCCTCAGAACGGCCATTCCCCAGAGCATTTTCTCAATCGAGATTTTGCTTCCCAGTGTATATTGTCAGTTTAGCTCAAATAAACTCATAAAAATTTTCTATAGATTTGGATGTTTCTTACACGGACAAAGTAATAACACATCTGCAGTCTAATGAGAATTGTCTGGTAAAGAAGAAAATAATAGTGATGCAAAACATGGAGGTGGTGGGGGTGGCAGGAGAAATTTCTGGAGCAAAATCCTTGAACTTCTCTGGGAGGACAGACTCAGTGCCAAGAAAGACCTGGCTTTAAAGGGGTGCAGGTCCAGATCACTCAAAGTAACAGGAGGAAAGGCAGAGTCTACCAGAACAAATGGAGGTAAGGAAGGAGGGGTAGGCGTGGGGCTTTGTAAGTTTCCTTCTGATAGCCCTTTAGTTCTCAGTGAGAGAAAGTGCAAGGTCATCAGCTCCGATGGACGCTGGGGGAGACAACGTAAGAGGTTGGAGGTGAAAGACTGAAACAAGCAGGTAGGAGATGGGGACGTGTACAGATTTGGGAAATAGGAAATGATTGTTGTCCGGCATCAGGGGCCTCCGGGGGCTCAGTGATCCGGAATGGGAGGTGAGACGGTCAGCGTGGCGGTGGGTTTGCTCAGCCACATCCGCATGCGCAGGTGTAGATGTGGAGCCCAGTGAGGAGCTGGATCCGGGCAGAATGTGGTTTTGCAAGGGAAGGTGGCATGGCAGGAGCAGGACTCGTCTGCCTTGTTCACTGTGATGAAAGCACTTTCAATTTCTGTTTGCCTTATAAAATGTTCAGTACAAATGCTTTCTAAATTTATCTTTCCCATTATTGAAGCAATAATAATAGCAATTTTGAAGGCTGTAAACCTCAGGGAAATGTGTTTATAATACATTGTTGTGGGGGAAAAAGTAGCATACAAAGCTGGGTCTGTCCTGGGATTACACTTCAATAAAAATGATGAAAGAATGTGGACAAATCTGGGGCCAGAAAGAAAGGCAAATGGTTTATATTCACTTAGCAATGAGATTCAAGGGGCATTTCTTACTTTCCTCTTCATTTATGTTCATGTCGGTCATTAAACATTGGTGTTGGACACTGTGCTAGGCTTCAAGAGAACCGAAAAGGAGAATGCAAAAGAGAAGAAGGAAGAGGAGAAACTGCAGTTCTTTCACTTAAGGAGCTGATGGGCTAAGAAAGATATTGTATAACAAGTCATTATATTAAATGTACTATCATAAATGTAGCAAGTAGGATGGCAGTCTCTTTAACAGATGGCATTAGTTAACATTGTTTTGGTTGTAAGTAGCAGAACCTACTAAAATTAAATAAAGCAAAAAGAAAGACCTGATCTAAGGACTGGACCGCAGAACCCATGAGGCACTGGGACCCAGAAGCAAGCTGGAAGCAGGAAGCAGGACCCGGTCTGTCTCTCATGTCTCCTCTGCTCTCAGCATTGCCTCACTCCTCCCTCTTCTGTGCTCCTCTCAGTCCACATGGTGGAAAGTCATGGTCACCTCTCTCTCTTTCTAACACAACATTCCCAGCTTGAGCCAGATATTCTTTACAGAACTGATGAAAGGCCTAAAAAGGGGGGGGGGGGATTTAGGCCACATTTGGGTCAGTTGGCCATCTCCAAACCAATCAAAAGTCACCAAAGGGTTGTGCTATAATTTCAAAACATGGTGCTGAGAGTCCTATGTCTGTAAGCATGGGAGGTAAGCAAGAAGCCATTCTCAGAATTAGCGGGGCTGTCATCTCAATAGGTATTAGTTATATACTTTTCCTTTTCTACCTTACACACCCATACCATCTTCCACATAAAAGATAGAATTCCAAAATGGCCTTATCTAACATATTAACAACCATCTCCCCCCAACTGGCAAAGTCACCCCCAACTACTGCATCCAGAGATTTCATGGAGCCACTATTCTATCCAGGATCTTCTAGTAGCATCCATTACTTCTATAGTGAGATCTCAGTCTGGTCCAGATTATGGCACTTCCTGATTTTGCAACTGCTGGGAAATGATAAACTCCTACCCAGTATACAATGGTGGAAAAGAAACAAGATAATGGCCCTGGCTGGTTGGCTCAGTGGTAGAGCATCAGCCTGGCAGGTGGATGCCCTGGTTTGATTCCCGGTCAGTACACAAAGGAGAAGTGACCATTTACTTCTCCACTTCTCCCTCTCCTCCTTCTCTCTCTCGCTAGCTCGCTCTCTCTTCCCTTCCTGCAACCATGGCTCAATTGTTTCGGGCCCTGGGTGCTGAGGATGGCTCCATGGAGCCTCCATCTCAGGCGCTAAAAATAACTTGGTTGCAAGCATGGCCTGAGATAGGCAGAGCATCAGCCCTAGATGGGGTTGCTGGGTGGATCCCAGTTGGGGCACATGTGTGAGTCTGTCTCTTTATCTCCCCTCCTCTCACTTGGAAAAGAAGAAAAACAAAAAATAAATGAAGTAATTTTTAAAAAGAAAAGAAACAAGATAATGACAAAAAAAACAAAAAACCTTCCAATATGCCACTATCCCAAACTACATACCTTACCCTTTCTTTTTAGACACAGTAAGGTATATGAAATTACTGGTATAGTTCATGGATTCTTAATAAGTTACACTTGAGAAGAACTCTATTTGACAATACTCCATGACACCAATATTTTCATGACCTTTAAAGCCCTTGGTCTGCTAAATGGTACTCGAGGAACAAGGCCATCTCCCAATAGCTTGTTTCTAAGTAGAAACACTGAGGAATCCTCCCATCCCCTTTGTATTCATTTAAGGACCTTGATTTCGGGTAACACATGGAAAACTGGAAAGTGGGGTAAGGTAGCAAGGTGGTGTTCCTCTATAACTACATTGGGATACTGCTCCTATACCTCCAGCTCTGGCCTGGTCCTGGAAACTCTATCCTTTAGACCAATGCAGGACCTAGAAGAAGGTGCTATAGGGAAACCTAGGTCCTCCAAGACTTCTCTTTCTTCATTTCCATATTCTCCATCTTCTTAATCAAAATCTCAATCTTTATTTTAGATAATGGGGGTATATCAGAGAATGTAGCTATTATTTTTCACCCAGATGTATGATTTTCTGATCTTAGGTAGCCTCAGTTCAGTAGCTGAGTTACGTCTCTATTTTGTCATTTTCTGTCCACTTTCAGCCAGGCTTCTGGGACTGAATAAAGCTACTGACTGTGACAACACCTTGAAAATGCAGAATGAAGCTCTGTCTGCCTCCAGTTACAATGTCTGCTCTCCAGGATCAAGCTCTCTAGCAGTCAAGACTCTATTAGATGTATTTGAAAGATGTCTTCTCAAAGGATGTTTTAAAAAAAAAAGACTGCAAATGGGGAGTCATTGGCAGGGATGCAATCCCATCTAAATAATATATACTAAAACCAGGGATTTAATCCTAATGGAGAATTTACTCCATCCATTACTGATGCCTCTCACTGCAGAATGGTTTTCTGTTTTTCAGGCAACAGGATGGCAGATGTGACTGCCGAGAGCCTCTGCACTTACATGTCACTGGGTTTTGTGGCTGGAGGAAAAATAGGTCTTTTTCAACTCCTAGTTGGTCAGATGAACCAACCAAGGGTAGCAAGACAGCCTGGCTCACACCTTCAAATGTGGCTAGGGACTCTGCCACCAAAACCACAGAGAAGTGGGCTACAGCTTCCAGAGAAAGAGGGAGGATACACTTGGTCAACAACCAAAACTGTGTGCCAACAAATTTAGGTGACTTAGATTAAATAAATTCCTAGAAAGACACACACTATCAAAAATAACTCAAGAAAAAATAGAAAATCTAAATAAACCTATAACGAGTAAAGAGATTGAATTAGTCATTTTAAAACTTTCCACAAAGAAAAAATTCAGTCCCATATGGCTTCACTCATGGAGTCTTCTAAGTGTTTAAGGAAGAAAGCGCCAATTCTTCACAAACTCTTCCAAAAAAATAGTAGAGAAGGAAATACTTTCCAATCCATTTTATGTGACCTGATTCCAAAGCCAAGACATTATAAGAAAATTAAGGTCCAATATTTCTTACAAATATAGATAGAAAAATCCAGGAAACATAAGCAAACCAAATCTGGCAACATGACCATGTAGGATTTTTCCCAGAAATGAAAGGTTGGTTTAACAGCCAAAAATCAATTACTGCAATACACCATATCAATAAAATAAAGGACAATATCACATGAAAATCTCAGTTGACCTAGAAAAAGCATTTGACAAAACCTAATATCTTTTCATGATAAAAAACCACTCAGTAAACTAGTAATAAAAGGGAACTTCATCTATGTGATGAAAGGTTATCTACTGCAAAACCCACAACTAACACTACACCTAATGGTAAAAGACTGTATGCTCTCCTTCCAAAATCAAGAACAAGACAGTGATGTTCATGCTCACCACTTCTATTCAAATTGTATAGGACAGGGATAGTCAATCTTTTTATACCTACCACCCACTTTTGTATCTCTGTTAGTAGTAAAATTTTCTAACCACTCACCGGTTCCACAGTAATGGTGATTTATAAAGTAGGGAAGTAACTTTACTTTATAAAACTTATAAAGCAGAGTTACAGCAAGTTAAAGCATATAATAATAATTCCTTACCAAGTACTTTATGTCGGATTTTCGCTAAGTTTCGCAGAATAAATTTTTATAAAACAACTTACTATCATTAAATCTATCTTTTTATTTATACTTTGGTTGCTCTGCTACCACTCACCATGAAAGCTGGAACGCCCACTAGTGGGAGGTAGGGACCAGGTTGACTACCACTGGTATAGGAGATTATATACAGCAAGTCAAGTAGGCAAGAAAAAGAAATAAAAGGCATCCAAATTAAAAAAGTAGAAATAAAACTATCTGTATTTTAACATAATTTTATATACAGAAAATTCTGAGTCCACTAAAAACCTACTAGAACTAATAAACAAGTTCAGAAAGGTTGTAGAACCCAAGACCAATATATAAAAATCAATTGTATTTCTACATAGCAGCAATAAACAGTCTGAAATTTTAAAGAAATAATTATATTTACAATAGTATCCAAAAAATAAAATACTTAAGAATAATTTTTTTTTAATTTTTTATTTATTCATTTTAGAGAGGAGAGGGAGAGACAGAGAGAGAGAAGGGGGGAGGAGCTGGAAGCATCAACTCCCATATGTGCCTTGACCAGGCAAGCCCAGGGTTTCGAACCGGCGACCTCAGCATTTCCAGGTCGACACTTTATCCACTGCACCACCACAGGTCAGGCTAAGAATAAATTTTTAAAGGTGTACAAACTTTAAAAAGTACAAAACATCATTGAAAGAAATTAAAGTTTTCAGTGAATAGAAAAAAAATCCCACCCCATGTCAATGAAAAGAAAGAAAGAATATTGTTAAGTTAGCAATTGCTCAAATTTTTGTGTGTGTGTGACAGAGATAGAAAGAGAGAAACAGAGAGGGGGACAGATAGGGACAGACAGGCAGGAAGGGAGAGAGATAAGAAGCATCAATTCTTCATTGCAGCTCCTTAGTCTCCTAAGTTGTTTGTTCATTGATTGCTTTCTCATATGTACCTTGATGGGGTGGGGGGCTGCAGCAGAGCAAGTAACCCCTTGCTCAAGCCAGTGACCTTGGGCTCAAGCCAGTGATCTTGGGCTTCAAGCCAATGACCTCTGGGCTCAAACCAGTGACCATGGGGCCTGACCTGTGGTGGCGCAGTGGATAAAGCGTCGACCTGGAAATGCTGAGGTCACCGGTTCGAAACCCTGAGCTTGCCTGGTCAAGGCACATATGGGAGTTGATGCTTCCTGCTCCTCCCCCTTGTCTCTCTCTCCTCCTTCTCTCTCTCTCTCTCTCTCTCTTTCTCTTCTCTAAAATGAATAAATAAAATAAAATAAAATAAATATTTAAAAAAACAAACAGTGACCATGGGATCATAGACATGATCCCACACTCAAGCCAGCGACCCCTCGCTCAAGCTGGTGACCATCCACTCAAGACAGATGAGCCCACGCTCAAGTGGGCAACCTCAACGTTTCAAACCTGAGTCCTCCCTGTCCCAGTCCGACACTCTATCCACTATGCACCACCTCAATTGCTCAAATTAATCAACAGACTTAGTGCAATTCCCATCAAGATCCTACCTGGGTTTTTTTGTTTGTTTGCTTTTGGTTTTTTCTGTTTTTGTTTTTGGTTTTTTTGCAGAAATTGAAACACCTATCCTAAAATTTATATGAAAATATAAAAAACCTAGAAAATCCAAAACCATATTGAAAAAGAACAAAGGTAGAAGACTCACAAATTAAAATTTCAAAACTTACTACAAAACAATGAGACAGTGGTAGTGGCAAAAGGAAGACATAGGTCAGTGACCTAGAATCAGAGTCCACACATCCATCTTCACATTTAAGTTCCATTGATTTTCAACAAGGATGTCAAGACAATGCAATGAAGGAAGAAGTCTTTTCAACAAATCCTGCTGGAACAATTGAATGTCTACATACAAAAGGAAGAAACTGGACCCATACACCATACACAAAAACTCTAAATGGATCACACAACTAAATGCAAAAGCTAAAACTATAAACCTCTTAGAAAAAAACAACTGTAATTTTTTGTGACTTTGACTTAGACACTTAAGATAAGTATCTTATCTTAGATAAAACACCAAAAGCATAAGCAGTAATGAAAAAAATAGATAAATTAGACATGACCAAAATTTTAAATACTTATTCTTCAATGGACACTATCAAAAAAGTGAAAAAACAATACAAAGAATATGAGAAAATATTTGAAACTTATATGTCTGATAAGAGAATTATACAGAATATACAAAGAACTCTTACTATTCAATAATAAAAGACAAGTAACTTAATTTAAAGATTGGCAAAGGGGCCCTGGCTGGTTGGTGCAGTGGATAGAGTGTTGGCCTGGCGTATGGATGACCCCAGTTCAATTCCTGGTCCAGTCACACACAAAAGCGATCATCTGCTTCTCCCGCTCTCACTCTCCACCTTCTCTCCCTCCTTCCCTCCCACAACCAGTGGCTCATTTGGTTCAAGCATCAGCCCTGGGCACTGAGGATAGCTCAGTTGGTCTGAGGGCATCAGCCTCAGGTGCTAAAAATAGTTCAATTGACTCAAGCATTGGCCCCAGACAGGGGTTGCTGGATGGATCCCTGTTGGGACACATGTGGGAGTCTGTCTCACTATCCCTCCTCCCCTCACTTAAAGAAAATTAAATAAAATTTAAAAATTGATGAAGGATCTGAAAAACAGTTCTTCAAAGATATACAACTAGCCAATAAGCACATGAAAAAATGCTCTACATCACTAATCATTAGAGAAATGTAATTCAAAACTAGAAGGGATGTACTGCCTCATACCCACGAGGATGGCTATAATCAGACAACAATAACAAGTGTTGGTGAGGATGTAGAGTAATTGGAACCCTCCTACATTGCTAGCAGGAATGTAAAATGATGTGACCACTTTGGAAAATAGTCTTGCAGTTTCGCATAAGATTAAACATAGAGTTACCATGTGATTCTGCACTGCCATTCCTAGGTGTATACCTAACAAAAATGAAGACAAATAAAAACTTATACACAAACATTCATAAAAGCATTATGCAGCCTGACCTGTGGTGGCACAGTAGATAAAGCGTCGACCTGGAAATGCTGAGTTCGCCGGTTCGAAACCCTGGGCTTGCCTTGTCAAGGCACATATGGGAGTTGATGCTTCCAGCTCCTCCCCACCTTTTCTCTCTGTCTCTCTCTCCCTCTCTGTCTCTCTCTCTCCCTTTCTCTCTCCTCTCTAAAAAATGAATTTAAAAAAATTTTTTTAAAAAAGCATTATGCAAAATATCCAAAAGTAGAAATAATCCAAATGCATATTAACTGATGAACTGATAAAGAAAATATGGTATAATCACACAGTGAAATACTGTTTAGCAATAAAAAGTAATGAAGTGCTGATACATGCTATAACATGAATAAAGCTTGAAATGTGATACTCAGTGAAAACAACCAATCATAGAAGTCCACATATTGTATGAATCCATTTATATGATTCAGATTATATGATCCATTTATAAGGTCCAGAATGAATGGGGGTGGTTAGGGAGAAATGGGAGGACTGTTAATGGGTCAAAGATTGCATTTGGGGTGATGAAACTTCCAATTCTTACATTCAGTTAAAGTGATATCACAGTGTTCATATTCTCTTAAACTTGCTTTATTAGGAAATTTAGCATCTGTTTAAGCTTGGATATATTACTAAAAAGTTGTCTTTGTATTTTAAATTTTCAGGATAAGAAAAGATATTAACTCTCTAATACTGAAACATCCCCAAATCACCAACTTTTGCATATGAAAATGTGCTCTAATTACATACAATCTTGGAAGAGGTACAAAACTCTCCAAAGTGAAATCTGATAACCTAAACAAACAAAAACCCAATCAAACTTATATTGTACGTCCTTAATAATAAACTTCCTGTGACTTAAACGGTAGAATGAAATACAGGTGAGACACTCCATTTTAACTTCAAGGCCCTGGACTTGGTAGCATGTGGAGAGGTTCCAAACATTATTTATAGTATCAGGTAGTCAGTTCTCAAACTTAAGCTTCTTTAGTGACCTAGAATTGAGATCAGATATGATTACTAAAGCAAATGAGAGAACAGATCCAGAAATCAATCTCAAAGTGTGAGAGAAATTACAATAGAAGTATATATGCCCATAGCTTCTTTGCCCACAAACGTTTTGAATGTGGAACACATCTCACTCATAATGAAGCAATGTATTTTAAAAATTGAAATTATTCCAGTAAACACTAAGGTCTTTTCTGGTGACATTTAGAATCGTCACTGGCCATGACTTAGGACTCATTTTCAAAGCCAAGAGTAATTATTTTTCATCTGAAATAATTCTGTGGCTTTCAAATATCCTCTATTTTCGAGAATTCATTTCAGTGAAAGTATACTTTCTTATTTTTACTGCCTTTTCTACACACAAACTTGTCCTTGTAAAAAATTTACTTTGCTCAGATTATTTCTCTCCAAAGAAGAACATGCTGGCTAAATTTCACTTTAGAAAACTCCAATGTTAAGACCTTAACCCTGGATCACCCTAGTAACACCTGGTTCCCCTGAACACTGGCCCATCCATGTCCCATCCCTGCCACCAGAGGGAGGAGTAGAGGTTCTTTCTAGCAGTACTATCAGCAATTATTAAATGCAAAGATTTTCTTTATCTCTTTCTTTTTTTCAACTTTCCCTTAGTACTGGGCACATTTCTATTATATAACTTCCAAAGAAAAAGTACAGTTTCATCATTTTGCTCAAAGAATTTAAATATGTTAGCAAGTCTACTAGACACACTTCAATACACTTGTTACTCTCCGGAGCATTAGAAGGTTAGTGGTTCCCTTTAAGCTTTCTTTTTTTCCTACCTCTCTAGTCATGCTTCCTCAGTCTCCTTTGATAATGACTCTCCTTCTACCTGCCTTTGGGGACTCCCCAGGCTCTTTTCAAAATAGAGCTCTTGACCTTCCCCACGATCCTCCGCCTCCTGCACCCTTCCATCACTGAGTAGATAGCATCTCCAACCACTTGGTTTCTTAAACCACAAACCTGGGAGCAGTGGTGAAATTCAAATAATTTAACAACCAGTTCTCTGCCCTGATGACCATTTTAATTATTAAAAAATATACTGGCCCTGGATGGTTGACTCAGCAGTAGAGCATCTGCCTGGAATGTGGAAGTCCTGGGTTCGATTCCCAGTCAGGCACACAGGAGAAGCGCCCATCTCCTTCTCCACCCTTCCTCCTCTCCTTCCTCTCTGTCTCTCTCTTCCCCTCCCACAGCCAAGGCTCCATTGGAGCAAAGTTGGCCTGGGCGCTGAGGATGGCTCCGTGGCCTCCACCTCAGGAGCTAAAATAGCTCTGGCCTCAGCGGAGCAACACCCCAGATGGGCAGAGTATCGCCCCCTAGTGGGCATGCCAGGTGGATCCTGGTCGGGTGCATGTGGGAGTCTGTCTGCCTCCCCACTTCTAACTTTGGAAAAATACAAAAACAAACAAACAAAAAAAACCTGATATACCAAAAGGTAGTTTATTATTTTGTGCATTTAATACTTAAATAAGAACAATAAAAGAGGTACACAAAACTAGATAATGTTATGAGTTTTAAAATATTAATGAAAAAATATTAAATAATACCTGACAAAATACATTAAAACTGTTATATAAGATATTTCTATATTGCTTCTTCTTTTTTTTTTTTTTAACAGAGACAGAGAGAGAGTCAGTGAGAGGGATAGATAGGGACAGACAGACAGGAACAGAGAGAGATGAGAAGCATCAATCATTAGTTTTTTGTTGTGACACCTTAGTTTTTCATTGATTGCTTTCTCATATGTGCCTTGACCGTGGGCCTTCAGCAGACTGAGTAACCCCTTACTCAAGCCAGCGACCTTGGGTCCAAGCTGGTGAGCCTTGCTCAAGCCAGATGAGCCCACGCTCAAGCTGGCAACCTTAAGGTCTCAAACCTGGGTCCTCAGTATCCCAATCCGACGCTCTATCCACTGGGCCACTGCCTGGTCAGGCTATATTGCTTCTTGATTGGCATCCTCACTTGCAGTTTTTCTCACCTATGGATGGAATGAACATTACTGTGGGTGCTTAGAAAACACTGTTGAGCAGTTGAATGTTAAAAAAGAGTTAGGAATGTAAATTTGTCATTTCCACAGCCTGGGCAGCCGCCCACCTTAGCGAGAACCCTGATTACAGGAACCATTTTAACAACCGGTTCACCGAACACAACAAAAAATTAGGTATCATTTCAGCTGAACCGGTGCAAACCAGCTGAATTTCAACACCGCCTGGGAGTCTCCTTAATGCCTCTCTTTCCCTTACTGTCTCCACATCCAGCCAGTCACCACGGGTCTATCCACCTACCACCTAAATGCATCCTAAATCCATTCACTTTCCAACACCCGCCCTGCCACCACCCTGATCAAAACCATCAACAGCCCAGAACACACGGCCCTAACCCGTCGATTCTTCATACTGTCTCCTATGCCCTCTTCAGGTTCCACATTCTCAAGGAGACCTTAAACTTAGAATCCCCAACGTTTTTAGTCTACCTCTTTTTTACCCCAATATCTAATTATTAATGTAGCTGCTTTTTTTTTTATAACAATTGCCTCTTCCTCTATGCCAGCATGATCTAATAGAAACAGAATGTGAGCCACAAGGTGTAAAGATCTCTAGTAGCCACAGGAGAAATTAATTTTAATACCTTTTTAATTCAGTATATTGAGGATACTATTTTAACAAGTAAACAATATAAGAGATATTAATGGAATACCTTGCATTCTTTTTGTGTGTGTGATATAAGTAAACAAGGACAGTACTCAGTCTTCAACAACTGTTGTACATTTCACACTTACACAACACATCTCAATTTGGATGAGACAAATTTAAGTATTCAAATAGCCACATGGCTAGTGGTCCCTGTACTAGACACTAGACTATAACCTCCCTGAGGGCAAAGACCATGTCAGCTTTGCCCACCACAGTAGCGCCAGCACTTAGAAAGTGCCCGAGTATAGTTAGCATGCAATAAATGTTTATGAAATGAATGGGTAAGATCGCCATGCACTTCACCACAGGACTGCTTTTGGTAAAGTGCATGCTAATGTCACACCTTCTATTTTCACCACAATCATTCCCAGAAATAACTGCATTTAACCTCTTCTCCACACATTAAACTGCTGTCTGAGAGTCTAAAATAGTTCATTATCACATCAGTGTTTCTTGTGTGGGGAGGGGAAAGGTCTATTAAGTTTTCCTAGAACTTTCTTTTAATAATTGTTATAATTCACCCTTCTGATAGCAAAAACTCTATAACCTCCTTCCTTCTACCAGGAATGTCAAGAAAGGAAGGCCCAGCCACATCAAATACATTAACCCTGCCCTGGCTGGTTGGCTCAGTGGTAGAGCGTTGGCCTGGCATGCAGGAGTCCCGGGTTCTATTCCCGGCCAGGGCACACAGGATAATCACCCATCTGCTTCTCCACCCTTCCCCCTCTCCTTCCTCTTTGTCTCTCTCTTCCCCTCCTACAGCCAAGGCTCCATTGGAGCAAAGTTGGCCCAGACGCTGAGGATGGCTCCATGGCCTGTGCCTCAGGCGCTAGAATGGTTCTGGTCACAACAGAGCAACGCCCAAGATGGGCAGAGCATCGCCCCCTGGTGGGCATGCCAGGTGGATCCCCGGTCGGGCGCATGCGGGAGTCTGTCTGACTGCCTCCCCGTTTCCAGCTTCAGAAAAATACAAAAATAAATAAATAAATAAATAAATAAATAAATGCATTAACCCTTTTGCCAGTCTATTTTATTCTTTATTTTAATGATACTGGTTTTTCTATTACACCCACCTATTGTTTAAATATATTCCTTATTGTAAACCATGCCAAATCTCTTTTTTATTTTTTTTTTATTTATTTATTTTTTTTTTTCTGAAGCTGGAAACAGGGAGAGACAGTCAGACAGACTCCCGCATGCGCCCGACCGGGATCCACCCGGCACGCCCACCAGGGGCAATGCTCTGCCCACCAGGGGGCGATGCTCTGCCCATCCTGGGCGTCGCCATGTCGCGACCAGAGCCACTCTAGCGCCTGGGGCAGAGGCCACAGAGCCATCCCCAGCGCCCGGGCCATCTTTGCTCCAATGGAGCCTTGGCTGCGGGAGGGGACGAGAGAGACAGAGAGGAAAGCGCGGCGGAGGGGTGGAGAAGCAAATGGGCGCTTCTCCTGTGTGCCCTGGCCGGGAATCGAACCCGGGTCCTCCGCACGCTAGGCCGACGCTCTACGGCTGAGCCAACCGGCCAGGGCCCAAATCTCTTTTTTAAAAGAAGTTAGGTATAATTTTTTTAAATAAACAATTATGAAAATTAAGTCATATGCTAGGATTATTTGGCTGACTTGCTTAGCATCGATTCCACCTTATGGCATCTCATCTCCTTTGGGGACCAGCCCCCCCCCCCTTATTGGCTCCAGTCTGAGGAACGGTTTATACCTTGTCTAACCACAGCCAAAGGAAGAGCACCTGGCCCAAGCTAGGCCAATCAGACACTCTGTCCTCAGAATCAGAGAAATTCAACCTTGAGCCTAGGGACAACAAGATTGACAAGAGTGGGATCGATCCATTTCCTCTGGGCCCTGCCAGAGTTGTCCAGTGGTTCCTGCCCCACAGCCTCCTGGTGCCTCTGTTTCCCAGGCTGTTCCCCAGTCACCTGTAGATGCTGTGGGCTCCCAGCCACCCTGCCCGATTTGTTTTGACTTGAGTTCACAAAGAACTCCAATGTAACTGTGTGCCCTGCAGTATGAACCTGGAGGGCAGAGGGCTGAAAGGCTCAGGCTGAGCGTGTTTTCCAGTGCTTGCAGAAGCACGTCAGTGGTTTAGCCACTGGTACAGCCAAGTATGAGCCCTAAATATGTCCGCAAAGGTACGTCCAAAAGAAAACACAGAAGACCTTTGCCTTCGAATGCCCTGGGAAGAGAAAACTCATTTTATGCTTTACACAAGCCCAGAGCACTTGCACTGTTTACAACCAACAGATTCTACTTGGTGTAATTTTTTTTAGATAGAGCAAAAATGGCAAAGATTTACTGTTCTCTCTGAGCTTCTGGAAAACCAGCCCGAGATCCCAGTACATTATTTCCCTGACATTGTTGTAGAAAACGTGAGGTGCAGCCCTTTCATTGTTCCAGACCGTGGTACTCATAATGGACAAACAAGAGGAAGAAACGTTTGAACTGGGGAAGGCCTAGGCTCAGGGAGATGTGCCAACTGGACTGGGCCACAGGATGCTCCGATTGCTGCATACACTTTATTTCCGGGTGCATCTGTGAAGGGTGTTCCCAGGAGAGATCAGAATTTGAATCAGTCGACTCGGTAAAGCTGAGACCCTGCCGAATGCAGGGGACTTCATCCAACCTGCTGAGAGTCCAAATAGAACAAAAAGGCAGAGGAAGGTTGAATTCTATCAACATTCTGTAGCTGCTGCCCACTATGGAAAAATGTTTAAGAAAGAGCCATGTGAAAACTATACTCAATTGTCTATAATGAAGGAAGAGGGGACGTCATCCTCAACAGCTCAGTGTCCCCTATGTAAGGACCCACTGGGAAAGTCTGTCCTGGCCACTGTGATGGAAAAGACTGTGCTCTTCTGAGAGGCTGGTTGGGTTGACCATATGATAAGTCACTATTTTCCCCCACTCTGTCCTGGCTGCCAAGGCACCTGCAGCTGCAGCAACGAGGAGGGGCTTCTCCCGTGGCCCTTGGGCTCACCTACTCCTAACTTCACCTATTTTCCCTGCTGCACCTCCTTTACCCCCTCTCTCAACTTTCATTTTGTCTTCTTACGTAACCTTGGAGGCTGCCACCTCCCTCCTTTAGGATCTAGGTGGGAGATATAAGTAAACAAGGACAGTGGCTCTTGTTTGGATAACAAGTCCGAACAAGTTTGTCTCGCAGTCCACTGAGACAAAGAAAGGCTGCCAAGAAGGAAAGATTGAGTAGGCATTACCCCAAAGATGATGTACAGCAGCCAACAAGTGTGTAAAAAAGATGTTTAACATCACTAATCTCTAGGGAAATGCAAATCAAAGCGACAGTGAGATGTGGCCCCATACACAATAGGATGGCTATTATAGAAAAAAGGAAGGAAGGGAGGGGGGGGGAGGGAGGCAGGAAGAAAATACATATGCATTGGTGATGATGTGGAAAAAAGGGAGCACCTGTGCACTATTGGTGAGATTGTTGAATGGTGCAACTATTTTGGAAAACAGTATGAAGGTTCCTTATAAAATTTAAAATAGAACTGACTTATGACCCAGAGATTCCACTTCTGGGAACATATCCAAAGAAACCCAAAACACTAATTCAAAAAATATATGCAACCCTATGTTCACTGCAGCATTATTTACAATAGCCAAGATATGAAAGCCAGCCAACTGCCCATCAGCAGATGACTGGATAAAAAATGGTGGTATGTATATACAATGGAATATTACTCAGCCATAAAAAAGAATGAAATCTTATTTGTAACAGCATGGATAGACCTAAAGGATATGATGAAAAGTGAAATAAGTCAGATAGAGACAAATACAATAGGATTTCACATATATGTAAAATATAAAGAACAAAGTACACAAACAAAATAGAAATAGTCTCAGATACAGAGAACAGAATGATGGTGGCCAGAGGGGAGGGGTTGGGGCCTGGATGAAAAGATGAAGGGATTAAGAAATACAGATCAATAGTTACAAAACAGTCATGGGATGTAAAGTACAACATAGGGAATATAGTCAATAATATTGTAATAATTATGTATGGTGCCAGGTGGGTACTAGACTTATTGATGGGATCACTTTGTAAAGAATGTGACTGTCTAGCCATTATGCTGTGTAGCTGAAAATAATACGAAAGAATATTGAATTTAAATTGTAATTGAAAAATAAATTTTAAGTATTTTTAAAGAGATATTTGCACACTCATAGCTAAGAGGTGGAAGAAACCCAAATGTCCATAGACAGATAAATGGATAAACAAAACATGATCTGTACCTGCAATGGAATATCATTCGGCCTTAAAAGGGAAGGAAATCCCGTCGTACGATATTACATGAGTAAACCTTAGAACGTTATCCTAGGTGAAATAAGCCAGTCATAAAAAGACAAATATTGTACAATTTCACTCTTATGAGATATCTAAAGTAGTTAAATTCTTAGGAACAGAAAGTAGAATGGTGGGTACCAAAAACTAAGGGTGGGTAGGAGTGGGAGTTGTTTCATGGGTACAGAGTTTCGGTTTTGCAGGATGAAAAGTTCTTAAGATTGGTTACACAACAATGGGGATGTACCCAGTACAACAGAACAGTGAGTGCACTTAGAACTGGTTAAGATGGTGAATTTTATGTTATATGCATTTTACTACTTTTTTTTTTTTAAGTAAAGACAAGAAAGAGAGGCTGATGTTTTCATAAATTTGCTCAGTGTGCTTCCTGATCTCAAAGAGGTTGGTGATTTCATTTGGACTCTGTGGCATCCAAACCCTGCCAATCAGGAGAGGAGGTATTTTGCCTCCAACCAGTGAGGGTAAGAAGAAATTTAGTCACCTGGCTTGAATGTCAATAAATATTCAGGACTTGAACAAAGAACCCCTCCACTTACATGATAATTGTTCTCCTATTTCCTTTTTCTTGAGTAGGATTGCCAAAACAAACAAACAAACAAACAAAAAAACTGTCATTACTCTTCTTGAATACAGAAGCAGGGCCCTGGCCAGTTGGCTCAGTGGTAGAGCATTGGCCTGGCATATGGACGTCCCGGGTTTGATTCCTGGTCAGGGCACACAGGAGTGGGAACCATCTGCTTCTCCACCTTTCCTCCTCCCCCTTCTTTCTCTTTCTCTCACTCTCTCTTCCTCTCCTGCAGCCATGACTCGATTGGTTTGAGTGCATTGGCCCTGGGCACTGAGGATGGCTCTGTAGAGCCTCCACCTCAGGTACTAAAAATAGCTTGGTTGCGAGCATAGCCTAAGAAGGAGGTTGCCAGATGGATCCCCGTCAGGGTGCCTGCGGGAGTCTGACTATCTTCCCTCCTCTCACATGTAAAAGAAGAAGAAAAAAAAAGAATACAGAATCAGAACCACATGAGACAGCATTATTTTTCTTCCTATCTCTCTCTCAACATCTTCCCCCTTGTTCTTGGGTGCTTATAACAATGAACCTCCCCCACACAACTAAAAGCACAAACCCTTTAAATGAAGTCTTTTATATTAAGAATCCAGGTTATTTAACATACAGTGTAACTAAAGCAGGTTGATGATGTGAGCAGAGAGGAATGTAGGTTAGTGAGTCAACCCTTTTCTAATTCATCTGAGTCCTAGCAGTGTTTTCAAATGATTCATGTTTCATTCACTTTTATTCAGTCGCGATTGCTATACTTTCACCTTTCACTTCCAATGTCAAGGGTACACTAATTGGTTTGTGAAGTTTAGTATGAGGTTAAACTATAAGTTTGGTGTGGCTTTTTTGTTTGTTTGTTTGTTTGTATTTTTCTGAAGCTGGAAACGGGGAGAGACAGTCAGACAGACTCCCGCATGCGCCCGACCGGGATCCACCCGGCACGCCCACCAGGGGGCGACGCTCTGCCCACCAGGGGGCGATGCTCTGCCCCTCCGGGGCATCGCTCTGTTGCGACCAGAGCCACTCCAGCGCCTGGGGCAGAGGCCAAGGAGCCATCCCCAGCACCCGGGCCATCCTTGCTCCAATGGAGCCTCGGCTGCAGGAGGGGAAGAGAGAGACAGAGAGGAAGGAGAGGGGGAGGGGTGGAGAAGCAGATGGGCGCTTCTCCTGTGTGCCCTGGCCAGGAATCGAACCCAGGATTTCTGCACGCCAGGCCGACACTCTACCACTGAGCCAACCGGCCAGGGCCTATAAGTTTGGTTTTAACATCAGATGATAAGAGCTAGAGTTCAATCAAGAAACAAAACTAGTAAGAATGTATAAAATAAAGTGAGTTTTCCAGCAATTTATGAAGTGAAAACCCGTTCATTCCACCCACCACACATCACCCCACATCCAAGTATAAGAACTGAGTTAAATTTAGATGGTAATTACCTTTGCTCTGTGACTTAGGAAAGATTTTTACTTTCACCAGTTTTTTCCACCTATGAAATGATCATTAATAATATATACTTCTGCATGACCAGATGGTGGCGCAGTGGATAGAGCGTGGACTGGGATGTGGAAGGACCCAGGTTTCAGACCCTGAGGTTGCCAGCTTGAGCGTGGGCTCATCTGGTTTGAGCAAAAAGCTCACCAACTTGAGCCCAAGGTCACTGGCTCAAGCAAGGCGTTACTTGGTCTGCTGAAGGCCCGCAGTCAAGGCACATACGAAAAAGCAATCAATGAACAACTAAGGTGTTGCAACGCACAACAAAAAACTAATAATTGATGCTTCTCATCTCTCCATTCCTGTCTGTCTGTCCCTGTCTATCCCTTTCTTTGACTCTCTCTCTGTTTCTGTAAATAATAATAATAATAATAATAATAATAATAATAATAACAATATATACTTCTGACTCAAAATATCTGACCCTGTTTATAGGAGAGAGGGTAAACCACCATTACTAGAAGCATTGAAATTGCTGTGTGGTAGATCAACAGGCTGGAAAGAGTCTTATTTCCTAGGTCTACAAGCATGGCAGTCAAGAGGTCTTCCCAAGTTATGCGCAAGGTACAGAGAGATTCCATTCCAGTGCTGGGGGGTCGTGTCCTCCAAATATTATTCACATACATAGGTGATCTGCAATGTCTGGCAAGTAGTCTTTTGATCCTGACCAGCTGGTGGTGCAGTGGATATAGCATTGGACTGGGACATAGAGGACCCAGGTTTGAAAAACCAAGGTCGCCGGCTTGAGCAAAAGGTCACTCACTCTGCTGTAGCCCCCCCCCCCTCCAGTCAAGGCATATATGAGAAAGCAGTCAATAAACAACTAGGTGCCGCAACGAAGAACTGATGCCTCTCATTTCTCTCCCTTCTTGTCTGTCTGTCCCTATGGATCCCTCTCTCTGACTCTCTCTCTCTCTGTCTCTGTAAAAAAAAAAAAAAATCAAAGAAGAAAAAAAAGAAATAAAAGTGTAATGATTAAAAATAAATATTTAGGCCCTGGCCGGTTGGCTCAGTGGTAGAGCATCGGCCTGGCATGCAGAAGTCCCGGGTTCGATTCCCGGCCAGGGCACACAGGAGAAGCGCCCATCTGCTTCTCCACCCTTCCCCCTCTCCTTCCTCTCTGTCTCTCTCTTCCCCTCCTGCAGCCGAGGCTCCATTGGAGCAAAGATGGCCCGGGCGCTGGGGATGGCTCCTCGGCCTCTGCCCCAGGCGCTAGAATGGCTCTGGTCGCAACAGAGCGACGCCCCGGAGGGGCAGAGCATCGCCCCCTGGTGGGCAGAGCGTCGCCCCCTGGTGGGCGTGCCGGGTGGATCCCGGTCGGGCGCACGTGGGAATCTGTCTGACTGTCTCTCCCCATTTCCGGCTTCAGAAAAATACAGAAAAGAAAAAAAAATATTAAAAAAAAAAAAAGAATAACGGACCATGTAAAAACAACTGATTATGGAGTCTGGTCCTTCCCCATTAGTTGATGGGTCTTCATTTGTTAAAGAATAAACTCAATGGCATATTGTTGGGCATATTTTTACACCATATGTAAATGCCTGTAACAGAACATGAAGAACGACTTTCCATGGCTGACTGAAGCCAGACTGGAATCCTTCTCTGTAGCAACATATGAGTGCCATACTGGTTGGGTTAGCATCTGAATGTAGTCATCAATGAGCGGCCCATCATTTCTGTACAGTCCAATGCCATCTGACAGAGCCCCCTGCACTTGCTGTCATCCTAATGATTTAACACTGTGAGCCTGTGTTCTCTAAATTCATAGAAGTCAAGTGTCAGAAAATAAACCAGGAAGGTGTTAATCTGTAACCGAAGCTGTTGCAAGCTTTTCAGCGTTATGGAAGACATTACACAGTGTCATCCTTCCCAACCATATTAAACCATTATCATTTTTATGATCAATTTTTTTAAATACAGCTTTTACTTTTATTATTTAAAAATTGATGGCAAGAGGCCCTGGCTGGTTGGCTCAGCGGTAGAGCGTTGGCTTGGCGTGCGGGGAACCCGGGTTCGATTCCCGGCCAGGGCACATAAGAGAAGCGCCCATTTGCTTCTCCACCCCCACCCCCTCCTTCCTCTCTGTCTTTCTCTTCCCCTCCCGCAGCCAAGGCTCCATTGGAGCAAAGATGGCCCGGGCGCTGGGGATGGCTCCTTGGCCTCTGCCCCAGGCGCTGGAGTGGCTCTGGTCGCGGCAGAGCGACCCCCCGGAGGGGCAGAGCATCGCCCCCTGGTGGGCAGAGCGTCGCCCCTGGTGGGCGTGCCGGGTGGATCCCGGTCGGGCGCATGCGGGAGTCTGTTTGACTGTCTCTCCCCATTTCCAGCTTCAGAAAAATACAGAAAAAAAAGGAAGAAAAAAAAATTGATGGCAAGCATATTTTTTAACTAACTGAAAATTTTTGGTCCACATGTTTCTTGAATAACCATTAGGGGACCTACAGAGAGAAAAACAAGTTGAAAAATATGACACAGGGCTTTCCAACCATATTCACAAGGAACATCATTTTTCCATGAGATGGACCAACTAGAGTCATGCACTGGCAATTCACATTTCACCAATCCACAGAACTAAAGTATGTTTATGAACAGAATTTTCTCAAAACTGTGTTTTTCTCCCATTCATTTTTTACACTTTTTGACACATGCCTATCTTATAAATGAGCATCTCCAGTAAATGATGAAAACAATAAACTGATCATGAAAGCACTAAATCTTTTAATTATGTATTTTTATAATACACATAAAACATTTTTTCTCCTGGTAAAATGATTCCTAGTTGGCAGGATAAAATAAATATGAAAATTAAAGAAAGAAAGAAATATGAAAATATTTCAGCATATTATATAAAAAGTGCCATGACTACTCAATGCACTTGAAAAAATTTTCAAAAATTATCTGACATAAAAATTTTAAACTTCTCCAGGGCAATAAGAAGATATTATAAAGTAATAAAAGACATATATATATATATATGGCCTGACCAGGCGATGGCACAGTGGATAAAGCGTCGAACTGAGATGCAGAGGACCCAGGTTCGAGACCCGAGGTCACCAGCTTGAGCGCGAGCTCACTGGCTTGAGCAAAGGGTTACTCGGTCTGCTGAAGGCCCGCGGTCAAGGCACATATGAGAAAGCAATCAGTGAACAACTAAGGTGTCGCAACGAAAAACTGATGATTGATGTTTCTCATCTCTCTCCGTTCCTGTCTGTCTGTCCCTATCTATCCCTCTCTCTGTCTCTGTAAAAATAAAAAAAAGGATTAAAATATATATATATATATATATAACCAAAATATACACAACGAGGCTTTTACAACACAGTAAGAGAAAGAGAAACAATCAATAGCAAATGGAGGGAGAATGAGAACGGGCATTCCTCAGAGGAGCTACAAATATGCAGATCTCCCACAAGTCTCCAGGGATTCCTGGGACAGGAAATAATGAACAATACAGAGCAATGATTATGGCTCATTAGACTCTTCCTGGCTTGTGGTAAATATCTGCCCAGCCCATAAAATACTTTCTCACTCTGAATCCATGCCCGCCAAGCAATCTTCCGATTAGTCATTTGTTGTCTCAGGCTTTTTTTTAAATTGGATTTATTGGGGTGACATTGGTCAACAAAACTACATAGGCTCCAGGTATACCATTCCACAACAGGTTTTTGTAACCTAAATGGGATGAACTAAATTGTAAATCACGAATGCTAGAGTTAGGCTGGGCCTTATGCATCAGGCTCATAGTAAAAGAAATCAACATGTCAGGGAATAGGGAGATGTTAAAAAGTACAAAGCTGCAACTAGCAAATAAATAAGCCCTGGAGATTTAACACACAACATAGTGATTATAGACAACAATGTGTATTATAAACTTCACAGTTGCTAAGAGACTAGACCTTAATTGTTCTCGCCACAAATAAAGAAAATTACAATTATATGACGTGATAGAGGTGTTAGCTAACACTGTGGTAGTAGTATATATAAACATATCAAATCAAAATGTTGTAAACCTCAAACCTACACATTATATGTCAATTATATCTGGGAAAAAAAGTAATTAATACCTTGTAACAGAAATTTATAGATAACAAAATACCTTCACATTTGCAACCTACTGTGAGTTTGCTCCGGAATTATTTCTCCAGGCCTAATCAACCAGCCTAATCAACTGTGGACAGACTGATAGAAATCAATTTCATGGATGTGCAAAGCCACGAATCACACCCTTTACTACACTGATTCTGTGAGGAATGAAAACATGAGTAGGTATGCTCAGAATTTCATACAAGGACAGAGAAAAACGAGCTGACAGAATGGACTTGAGGGGGTTAAGGTGAGAAATAATAAAATTGCTTTCTGCTTGCAACTTGCTCAGTCCAGCTCATCCAACAACCAGTTCTACGAGGGGTCAGGCTCTCCTTGAAGTTCATGGCCAGTTAGGTGCCAGCAAGGTACCAGAGATGGGCTCCCTCCTCTCTCTCTCCCCTTCCCCCACTTCCTATCTTTATTCCTCCTTTTTTCCCTCCCATTCATTTAGTAGATGTTTTTTGAGCAGGTACTGTGGCTCTCTGCCAGGCACAGTACCAGATGCTAAGATACAGACATGAAGACAAAAGTAAAGTGAGGACAGAATTTTAACAAAGTAAATTGGGGGGGGGGGTGTTTACAATCCCCAGATTTTTGGTTAGAAAAGACAGTGAGAACAGCACCTAACGGCTTCACTAAGCAATTAACAAACAACTCAAAACAGGGGTGTTCAAGTGAGGTCCACAGAACTCTATGCTCCCTTGGGTACTCCACAGCTTCCCAAGGCTTAACGACCTGATGAGACGGATGGTGATATTACAAAGGCAATTTTAAAAACATATTGTATAACAAAATGTGTCAACAGTTGGATGATATGCATTACCGAACCAATAATTTCTAAAAGATCATTGCATGATGGTACAAAATCATAGGTAAAATTCAAAGTGCAAGATAGACAAAGGAATTTTTTTCTTTTTCTTTTTTTTTTTTTTACTTTTCCGAAGCTAGAAACGGGGAGGCAGTCAGACAGACTCCCGCATGCGCCCAACCGGGATCCACCCGGCACGCCCACCAGGGGGCGATGCTCTGCCCATCCGGGGCATCTCTCTGTCGCGACCAGGGCCACTCTAGCGCCTGGGGCAGAGGCCAAGGAGCCATCCCCAGCGCCCGGGCCATCTTTTTGCTCCAATGGAGCCTCGGCTGCGGGAGGGGAAGAGAGAGACAGAGAGGAAGAAGGGGGGGAGGTGGAGAAGCAGATGGGCGCCTCTCCTGGGTGCCCTGGCCGGGAATCGAACCCGGGACTCCTGCACGCCAGGCCGACGCTCTACCACTGAGCCAACCGGCCAAGGCCCAAAGGAATTTTAATGTAAGAGCACAAAGAGTTCACTGGTATGGATTCAGATTCCACATTGGAACTAGACTTTAAGAAACTACCACTTATCAAGTTTAATATAATATCAAAGAAGAATATGGACGATGCTCTTAAAATACTTTTATAGTCACCCCACCCTCATGCCCTATTGCCAGCACATGTCATGTGAGGTCACATTTCCTTCATATATTTCAAACAAAACACACTGATTGAACGTAGAAGCAAGTATACGAATCCTCCAATCTTCTATTAAGCCAGACATGAGAGAGGTTTGCAAAAATGTAAAATAATGCCACTCTTCAAATTAATAGCTTTTTTAGAAAATACAGATTTTTTTCCCTAAAATGTGTTATTTATGTTAGTATGAAATAGGTGTATTATTTTTATTTCTAAACAAATTAATATTTTTTTAAGTTTATCGGTTGTAATTTTGAATACAGTAAATACCAGTAGGTATCATTCATAATTTTTAAGAATGAAAAAGAGTCCTGAGACCCAAAACTTTCAGCAGCACTATCTTAAAAGAATGGTGGGAAGAATCTGGGGTTTCTTTTGTCCCTGCCAATGAAAAATTGAAATAAAGCATCTGTGGAGAGTGAAGGAGGCTATTGGTGGAGAAGAATTTATCGGAAGCTCCAGAAACGGTGAGAAAGTTTCAGATGGTTACAAATAGAAAAGCAGGTGGGTGCTAGAAACTAAGGGCTCTCTGGTTCCTCCTAAGTGCTTCACCTTAGACACCATTCGTCATTGTTGACTGAGCAGGGGCTTAATTGACAGGAGAGCTGCCTTCATGCTGTCTTCCCTGGCCCAGAGCCATGCACTGTAGTCACACGTGCACAAAGCAGCACCTCACTGCGGGTGTCCTGGTTTCCAGGGCACCATATGCCTCAGTTGGTGCAGCAGTACCTGCAATAGACAGATAAGACCTAATACCAGACTAGTGTTCAGCCTCAGGTTGCCCATGAGTCACAGCTGAGAAGCCCCAAGACAAGAGAGCAGGTGTCACTCTCTGAAAGTAAAAAAAAAAAAGTAAAAGTAAAATTCACTTCTAGAGGCACGTGAGTTCTGCTGTCCTAGAAGCATAGGAGAATTATCTCACTGACCAGTGATTTTGAACCTTTTTCATCTGATGGTACACTAAACTAATTACTAAAATTCTGTGGCACACCAAAAAATAGATATTTTTGCCAATCTGACAAAAAAAAGATATAATTATGATTCAGTCACACGTTATTGTGTTGGCTGTGATCATTTTTTTATTTGACAATCTAAGGGAAAAGAGGTCAGTGACCCTGACTAAATAGTCAGGTATTGCACGTTTTAAAAATTTTTGTGGCACACCGGTTGAAAATCGCTGTCACTGACAATTGAGAACAAAAGTGCTGAATGTCCTTCCTGCATCCCATCAGATATACTGTCCACCTGGATCTTCCCTGCTGCACCTAGGAGATTGGCATGCATGAACCAACTCAACAGACTGCCCAGGTCTCTGCCTTCCAACTGGGTTTGGCTTCTAGCAGACCAGAGGGAAAGAAAAGAGGAAGAGAGGTCATCTATTGTTCCCATTCCCTCCTTGTTGAGTCAGCAAGGGGTGTCTATCTCTCTCCCTAAGACATCTTTATCCATACGTTTTGTTTTCTCTCTCTCTCTCTCTCTCTGTCTGTCTGTCTGTCTCTCTCTCTCTCTCTCTCTCTCTCTCTCTCTCACACACACACACACACACACACATACACACACCATAAAGGCTCCCTCCCATCACCCCTTTACACTTCCCCTCAATTACTGAGACTAACACTCCGACTCTTGTTGCTTTAACAGACCCCACCTGCACCTCTGTAAATACACCTCTGTTAACCCTTTGCAAATGACCCAACTTGAGTGTGCTGTTTCCTCCCACCACCTTGACTAGTACAGCAAATTGGAGGCCCTTGGATATATCTTGAGAGGGGAAATCTGGGGAGCAGAACCAGCCTTTCTTCTAATCATTCTGATTTGAACATTGAAAGACATGAGAACTAGATTTTTTTGTTGGAGCTGGTCAAGCAGAGCACAAGTTACAGTGTTTGCTAATACAGCTACTCCCTACAGACTGCTAGCACATGAAGGGGAAGACTCATCTTTGGAGTCTGGGCTGGTAGATGCTAAGGAATGGTCATTGGCGGTAACTGAACTGTAAGAATTTAGACCAGTCACTTCCTCTCTCTAGGTCTCAATTTCTTCATCTGCAACAACCCTATCCAGGAACACTGAATTCGCCCTCACTCTGGCTAAGTAAAAAAGACAAAGTCAGGGTAATTAAAATATTCATTAAGTAAATTCTTTTTTCTTTCTTTTTTTTTTTTACAGAGACAGAGAGAGAGTCTATCTCAAAGAGAGGATAGATAGGGACAGACAGACAGGAATGGAGAGAGAAGAGAAGCATCAATCATTAGTTTTTCGTTGCAACACCTTAGTTGTTCATTGACTGCTTTCTCATATGTGCCTTGACTGTGAGCCTTCAGCAGACTGAGTAACCGCTTGCTTAAACCAGCAACCTTGGGTCCAAGCTAGTGAGCCTTGCTCAAACCAGATGAGCCTGCGCTCAAGCTGGCGACCTCCGGGTCTCGAACCTGGGCCCTCCACATCCCAGTCTGACAGTCTATCCACTGCACCACCGCCTGGTCAGGCTCATTAAGTAAATTCTTTATGTCAACTTTATTGTTTCAAGGACACCAAGTAACATGAACTTGGAAGGAGATTAGGCAGACTGTCGCGGGAAGTGCTTGAACTCCCAATATTTTAAATGACGTGTAATTAATACATTATTTTAAAGCAAATGGGCCCTTCAAAGAGGCGCTCCTTAAGTAATTTACCAGAGAACAGAGGCAGGTAAATAGCAGAACCCTACACCATGACATGTACTATTATGGTCTAATCTATATTGGACACCGAAAGATGTCCGCCTCACATTATTGTGACAAATTGCCAGGTTACAAAACATGAAATGCATAATCCCACTTTCATAAATATTCATACCCATCTACCTACACGGGATGGGAGGTCATTTGGGAACATGATGCGTATTGCCAGAGGTGTGGGAAAGTGTGAATTTATTATCTGCTTACTCCTTTTACAGTAATGTTTTAAATAAATGAAAACTATTTCCATTCGGCGTTGGAGGAGCGAGAGAGTCTGGCCGGCGAGGGCGAGGCTCCACTGCGGCTGGCCGAGAAGGGCCGAGGGAAGAGGACGCAGGTGGACGGCCCCGGGCCAGCTCCCCGCCCCACACCCCTGGCCCCACACCCCTGGCTCCGCTTCCTGCCGCCGCGGCCCGCGGTTTAGTGGGCGTGGCTGGGCCGGGGACAGGGGGCGGTGTGCCCTGCCCGCGTGCGGCTCCGCCCTCCGCGCCAGGGAAGGCGGGGCGGGCGGCCCGGAAGACCGCGGGAAGGAGCCGGACTGGGGCCATGGCGGCGCCAGGAGCGCTGCTGGTCATGGGCGTAAGCGGCTCGGGAAAGTAGGTCCGGGACGGCAGCGGGCGCGGGGTGGCGTTGGCGGCCAAGCCCGTTTTCGTTGCGTGCCCGCGGCCACGGGAAGGCCCGGGGGGGATGCCCCTCAGCTCCGCAGTAAACTGAGGCCCCGGCACTTGCTCCCTCTCCCCACCTTCCAACCTTCTCGTCCGGGGGCACCTGGCGCGGCACCACGTCCGAGATCCGGGGTCTCCTAGTATCTACAGAGAAGCTCTGGCGAAAGCCCTTTGTAAAGAGGGGTCTGCTGGGGTACCTGGAGCGCCTGGCGCGGCCATCAGTGCCCGTGGGCCCCGGGTTGGCAGAGCAAGGAGGGTGCAAAAGCCGAAGCGCGGGGGCAAACCTGGTCCCAGGCTCCTCCAAACCTTGGGCAGGCTGGGCAGAGCGGCAGCTCCCTCCTTCTAGTTCCCGGCTTTCTGATTAGATTTTGGACCTCGAATTTAACCTTGTTTCCGCGTGTGTGATCAGCGTTTGTCAGCTAAAGCTGAAGGAGTCCGTGTCAACATGCAGGGGGGCTCCTGACGGCTTGTAAGGAAGGAGGAACACTGGTTACCACAAAGCCCCTGCCCGCCCTGGTGGTACAGCTTGGGGGCTTGGGCGCTAGCCTTTGGCTTCAGAGTAGAGGCTCCCAGGGGTAGTCAACCTTTTTATACCTACCACCCACTTTTGTATCTCTGTTAGTAGTAAAATTTTCTAACCGCCTACCGGTTCCACAGTAATGGTGATTTATCAATTAAGGAAGTAACTTTACTTTATAAATTTATAAAGCAGAGTTAGAGCAAGTTAAAACATATAATAATTACTTACCAAGTACTTTATGTCAGATTTTCGCTAAGTTTGGCAGAATCAATCTTTTTTTTTTTTTTTTTTTTTTTTTACAGAGACAGAGAGTCAGAGAGAGGGATATATAGGGACAGACAGACAGGAACGGAGGGATGAGAAGCATCAATCACTAGTTTTTCATTGCACATTGCGACACCTTAGTTGTTCATTGATTGCTTTCTCATATGTGCCTTGACCGCGGGCCTTCAGCAGACCGAGTAACCCCTTGCTCGAGCCAGCAACCTTGGGTCTAAGCTGGTGATCTTTTACTCAAACCAGATGAGCCCGCACTCAAGCTGGTGACCTCAGGGTCTCAAACCTGGGTCCTCGGCATCCCAGTCCGACGCTTTATCCACTGCGCCACCACCTGGTCAGGCCAGAATAAATCTTTATAAAACAACTTACTATAGTTAAATCTATCTTTTTATTTATACTTTGGTTGCTCCGCTACCGCCCACCATGAAAGCTGGAACGCCCACTAGAGGGCGGTAGGGACGAGGTTGACTACCACTGGACCAAAATCTGTGCGGTATATCAAGAAACACAACCACTGCAGCATTCCATCAGGAGGCAGCAAAAGACAGAACTTCACTAAAATATAACCTTCAAAGGCCTGCAGTATTTCTGAATTAGCAATTGCCCGTATGGTCAGGTGTATATTATAGACTCTTTCTTGCTCCAGGAAGGTGGTTTTAGCTTTCCAAAATTATTGTGGCATTTTTAACCTCACACCTTGAGAAATTAAAATAATTTGAGGAATCTTGGAAGCTGAGATTGTATGAGATGAAGACGCTGGAGAATGTGAGACTGGCGTGATGGGATGGGGGCCCTAGGTCTTGCTCTGCTGCTGCTTGGTTATGGAGCTTGGGACAGGACCCTTCTCTGCTTTGGATCAGATGAGGGGGGTTCTGAACCAGATAATTTATATGGTTATGATGGTCATGCACTCAGTATTTAATGAACTCAACCCTTCAGCCCCATGGATAGCTGGAGAAAGGGCATTATAGGCAGAGAGAATGGCAATGCGGCTTGGTCTCTTAGTGGACCAGCAGGGAAGCCATTATGGCTGAATGATGGGAGATGAGGTCAGAGAAACAAGGCAGATGAAGAGAAGTAGTCATATGCTGGAGGTGTTTTTAAGGCACAACCAAAAAGCTGTGTTGATAGACTGGATGTAGGGTATGAGGGAGAGAAGAGTCGAGGATGATTTCAAGATCTAATTGATCATGTTATTATTTTTCTCAAAAAAATGAAAACATAGAACAGGGTCAAAAAGACTTCCAGAGTTTAATGAAAGCTTATATATTGCTTTGGAGGGGAAAATTAGTGGTAACTGGCTAGTCATTTCATTTAAATTCCTGGAGAAAACTAAAGTCAGGCTCTAGGCTCCAGGGTCAAGAGCATCCCTCTCACTGCTTCAATATCATCATTATTGTTTTCATACGGGCGGGGCAGCCACCCTTGGAGGGAAGAGGCACCACATAGGTTGGGAAAGCAGTCGTTTGAACATTTGTGTCCTTTCCACAGATCAACCGTGGGTGCCCTGCTGGCATCAGAGGTAACCTGTCCTAATGCCTCCCTATTACAAGTCCCATAGTATCTCCTGGCTTCTCTTCCTTTCCCCACCCTTTCTTCTGGCCAGCAGTGGTTTGTTAAACTGCCCACAGCACCTCCATAGCGCTGTTAAAACAATTGGAGCAACTCTGTCTTTCTCTTTGGTGATTACAAACAGGGATGAATGAAATATTGAGCCGCAGCAGCCCCCTGAACAGGGGATCTTGAAGAGGCATCCTCGACCCTCCCCCTGAACCTGGGGGGTTGTCCTTGGGCTGCTGGTACAGAGGGTGGCTGGGTGGGCCACACTGCCTGCCACATACTCCCTTTCCCTTTGTTCTTAAAGCTAGGGTGGAAATTCTATGATGCAGATGACTATCACCCAGAGGAAAATAGAATGAAGATGGGAAAAGGGATTCCGCTGAATGACCAGGTGATGTTCACCGTTTCCAACACCAATATTCCAGCTAGGTGACGCAGGTTGAAATCTTTGCAGCACTTGGTATATTCAGTTCCTGAGTCATGACGTAACTCAGAGTGCTCCACAAGCCAGGCACAGGGGGGTCTCAGCTAACCTTAGCTTTGACCCTGAACTTAACTCAACCTCAGGAATGATGTACCCACTCTCTGCCCCAAATTGGGCAGGGTCTGCCAGACAGTGTTGAAGAATTCTAATGTGCAGAAAGTACATTAGAAGTTCAGACTTCCCTTCCCAGGTTCTATCAGCGTGCCACTATCCTCAGACTCTGGCATCCACCCCAAACCAGCAATCCTTGCAAATTCAAGCCTGGCCCTTTGGAAGTTTCCCACCAATTTCAGGGTCAAGACCAAACAACCTAAAGTCCTGAATGTGGGCAGTTAGGCCAGAATGACCTTGCAACCCCTCCCCTCTCTCCCACTTTCGGCTGCTCCTGCTGTGCTTCTTCCCAGGGCCTTTGCACCTGATGGTCCCACTGCCTAAAATGTGCTTCCTTTTCCTCGCCACCAAGTTAACCTGCTTGTTCTTCACATCTCAGCTCCCTTGCCACTTCTTTAAGGAAGCCCTCCCTGACCTAAAGTAAAAGCTCCTAGAATAAACCATGTCCCAGTTGCAGTTTGACATTTGGTGGTGTAAGAGCTTGATATTTATCTCTGCAACTAGACTACCTACAAAAGGGCAGGGACTGTGGCCATTTCTGTAACCACTGTATATCCCCAGAGCCTGATACATAGTATAGGTCTGAGAATATTTGTGGCACATTTGTGAGTAAATGAATGAGAAGTAAATGAATGAATAGCATTTCATCCCCATATGCACCGTCACAAGGCCTTTTCCTAGAGGGCTCCCTCAAGCCAGATTTACAACTGGATTCACTGGCTTAACCACAGCCCAGGAGACAGTGATGGCAGGGTCAAGTCCAGGTCCACAGAGGAGGGGCCCAGCCAGGCCCACATGGCAAGTGTGTCCAAAGGGCAGGACAGAATGGAACTGGCCAAAGACCAGCACTTGTTTTCACTCTCTGTGAACCTGGCTCATGCCCAATTGTGTCCCCAACATCTCACTCTCTTCCCTTTGTCCTGCCTTGAAGGACCTGAGTTGCTAAACCATTAATGGGTCTAATCCCAGAGCACTCTAAGGGCGCACTTCCCTGTTTCAGAAAGTGCAGCTTAAGTTTGAGATGATTCAAGCCTTGAACCATCAAAATTAAGTTCACAACATATGACTTATGCTAGAGATAATAGACCTAACAGATAATAGGAAACAGCTCTCCCGCTAAACCTGTGTGACCTATGGCAAACGGGGCAGTCTCTCCGTGCCTCATTTTCCTCCCCTGAAGTAGGGTTGGTACCACTTCATTGGATTCTTAAGAAGATTAAATAATAGAAAAAAAATATGCAAAGACAAGTGCCCAAATTTTCAATAAGTACCACTTTTATTTAGTCTTGTTGCTAATCCCGTGTCTACACAGACATGTATATGTAATGTGAGCCGTTTCAAGTGTGGAGGGGGTGCCTGTGCCCGTGTTACGTTTCCCCTTGGTGACCTGCAGATAATGGCAAAGTCAAAGAACGACGTAAAGCAGCCCAAATGGACAGATTTTAAAGTGGCATTTAAATGTCCTTCCTTGTTCAAAAGTGAGGCTCGGTCAATGGGCAGTAGGGAAGGGGAGTAGGGTTCTGAAGAGGAGTGAAGTGCGTAGAACACAAGATTTATCAGTTACTGGAGGAAAACAACAGATTCCTCAATATATTCAGGAGAAACTGCGAGTTAGCCGGTCTTTGGAGAGATGCAGGACAGAAAGGCGGAGAACAGCAGGTGGTTTACCTTCTTGACAAGAGCCCAGCAAAAGTGGGGGCGAAGGGGAAGAGCAAGAACCTGACTTGAACATGCCAAGGGCTCCTTAAGGCTATTTAAATAAAATCTAACTCCAGTTCCTGGGTCACAGGGCTACATTTCAGGTGGTCAATAGCCTCATGTGGCTGGTGGCTACCAATCCACATGGTGCAGATGGAGAACACAGTAGAAAGTTCTGTTGAACAACACAGTTCTAGAAAGAGAAGTTATTAGCATGACGACGATGGGAACAGTCATGAACTTCTGAGCTCCCAGTCAGCGAGTCCCCACAGGGGCCTGGCAGCCACAGTCACACTGCAGCAGACTTCAACTTCAGTCTGTTTAAAAGAGATTTTTTTTCTGTGAAATTGTACACCCGAAACCTGTATGACTTTGTTAGTGAGAGTCACCCCTATAAATTAATGAGAAATTTTTTCCTGGTTATAAATGTTAATACTTATCTGGTATAGAAATTTTGGACAGTGCTGAAAAATTCTTTCACAGAATATACCACCCTTGGTTTCATCTTCCAAAAATACCTACTGATTGAATTTTGGAGCCCCCCCCCCCCATTTTAGGTGTATATTCTTTTTACAAGCATTTTTCCCTCTATGGTCCTAAATTCACTTTTCCACCAGGGAAAATGAGTTCCTTTCCCCTTCCCCTTTCCTCCCGCTCTGCCGTCCCTCTCTGCCCTCCCCCTCTCTGCCTCCCCTGGAGTACTAGATACACTCCACCTCCACATGTTCCTCTGAGCTCCATCTCCCTTTCACCCTTTAACCATCATCCCCTTCCAAAGGACACTTTATTTCTCTAGATGTTTTCATCAGATCACTGAAACCATAGGCCCAAGAATCCTTCTTTGTCCTCACGATGTTCTGACTTAACGCTCGCTCGGTACAGCATTCATTGTGCCCACTACTTCCAAGCACTTGGCCGGTGGTGGGAGACATACCATTCCTCCCTCCCACCCTTGCATGTAGGAACTATCAGAAATGAGACGACCCTGAACATCAGGTCCAGCAGCAGGTTCTCACAAGTCACTAAAATGGTCGGAAACTGTAAAAATAAAATTAAGAAATAAAAATTAGCACTCATAAGTCACTTATAAATTAGAAATGGAAATATAAAATATTTAAAAATGTATGACAAAACTGTAACAACCCAAATTTATGGGTACCCTGAAACCTGACCCAAGAAAATGTTTCTGTGCTTAACTGCCCAGTGATGTGACCCTCAGCCTCATGTATGGCCTACTTCTCAAAGCCACTAAGATCTCTCTGGACTTTAACATTGAGGAACAAGATTAACTATGTCTGTATAGACAAACAATACTTGGAAAGTCACTTTGCATTTGTTTTCATTTCAGGACAGAATTCCATGGCTTTGCAACTTGCATGACATTTTACTAAGGTAAGAGCATCACTCTTGGCCTGAGCCAGTGAATAAAGACCCATCAGAAAGTACAAGAAGGCCCTGGCTGGTTGGCTCTGTGGTAGACCATCAGCCCGGCATGTGGATGTCCCAGTTTGATTCCTGGTCAGGGCACAAAGAAGTGACCATCTGCTTCTCCCTCCCTCCCTCCCTCCCTCCCTCCCTCCCTCCCTCCCTCCCTTCCTCCCTCCTTCCTCCCTTCCTTTGTTCTTTCTCTCTCTCTCTCTTTTTCTTTCTCTCTCTCTCTCTTTCTCCCTCTCTCCCCACCCCCCGGGACTAGAGCAAGTTGACCTCAGATGCTGAGGATGGCTCCAGTGGCCTCTGCCTCAGGCACTAAAATAGCTTGGTTGCAGAGCAACAGAGCAACAGCCCCTGATGGACAGAGCATCACCCCCTTGTGGGCTTGCCAGGTGGAATCTGGTGGGGGGTGCATGCGAGAGTCTTACCTCTCTGCCTTCCTTCCTCTCACAAAAGAAAAAGATACAGAAAAAGAAAAAAAAACACTCCTGAAATCACAACTGACTGATAATAAAGGATCCAAGAAACAGAATGTGTTCCCATTAGATAACCAGATAACCAACAATGATTTCAGTCATCACAGACATAGGGTTGAGTTGGGTTCTGGAGACAAAGCTAGGTAGGCAGCTCCACAATTACTAGCTGGGAATCTTAGCCCCCAGGGCTTCTATGAGCCTGTTTCATTTGAAGAAAGAAAAAAGGGGGGAAGAGGGTTAAATAGTTCCTAGTCACAGATTATTGTGAAGAATTAGCAAGATGAAGTGTAAGTAGTATTTTGAACAGTATCAATACATAAGTGCTCGAGAAAAACGGTAACATGCCGCCGCTGCGCCGCGTCCTACATCCACAGGAGCCAGCACTTCCCGAGCGCTCGCTGTGTACCCCTGGGCAGGTCCTGAGCGGCCCCCTTTAACATGGTGAGGGAGGTACACACCTTGCCCAAGATGTTCAGTTCACTAGTGGCAGATCCACACCTCAAAGCCAGGGCTGCCTGAACCTGGACCACCATTTTCTAACACCTGGCACTGGCAAGGAAGTAGTGCTGGGCTCCACCTAGAATTGACACCAAGTGTTTTAAATGTCTTCATTCTTTTTTTTTTTTAAGATTTTATTTATTCACTTTAGAGAAGGGGGGAGAGAGAGGACGGGGAGGAGCAGGAAGCATCAACTCCCATATGTGCCTTGACTGGGCAAGCCCAGGGTTTCGAACCGGCGACTTCAACATTCCAGGTTGACGCTTTATCCACTGCGCCACCACAAGCCAGGCTAAATGTCTTCTTTCTTTAGCGCTTCCTCACCCCCCTTTGTCAACAGAGATGTAGCCTCTGGACAGCATGTGGTTCTAGCCTGCTCGGCTCTGAAGAAAGTGTACAGAGACATCTTAATACGAGGGAAAGCCGGTGCGCCTCAGAAACGTGATGAGCCCGGGGAGGAAGGAGCGCTGGCCGAGGTGAAGCTCCTTGTGGTCTATCTGGCTGGGTCATTTGAGGTCATCTCTGGACGCTTACGCAAAAGAAAAGGACATTTCATGCCCCCTGAGTTACTGCAATCCCAGTTCGATACTTTAGAGCCCCCATCAGCTCCAGAAAATTTCATCCAAATCAGTGTGGACAAGGATCTTTCAGAGATAATTGCTGCAGTTATGAAGACTGTAAAATGAAATGCAAGTTGCTTCCTATCAGTGGTCCAGAAGAGAATTAGGCATACACTTCTACCCCATCCCAGACCATGTTCCCGTGTTCCAGCATCTTTATTGGTACTGTACTCTAAATTCCAAGGTTTTAAACCACGATGTCTAGAGATATATGCTTGTTCAGGTGTAATATTAGTAATTTGTGATACTCGTGTCATCATGCTCTGACACATGGGGGGGGGAGGGAGTTGAAAGTAAAGCTTCAAATTGAAATTTAAATTCATGTGACCCAGTCAGTCGGTCAGAGGATATTATATAATCAGTCCTGAAATTACTACCTTATTTACAACATTCTTGATCATACTGTATTCTGACAAATAAATGAAACCTCTTGGCATCCTTTGGAAATTGGTCTTGGGAGCAGAAACATGTCCAAAATCCACCACTCACCAGCAAGTCATTTCACACCTGATACACACAGACAAGCAAATGAAAAGCACATGTAGTTCACAGATATACAAAACTACAAAAATGGAAGTTGAGTGAATGAAGCATGGGGCTTGCTGACCCACTCTGCCCATCTCCATTTTACAGAGGCCTCTGAGACCAAGCTGGTGTCGGCCTACCAGCCCTCTAAAAGCCATCAGTGACAGTCACTAGGCGAAGAAGGAACGCCAGAGCTGCTCTTGCCAACACATGACACGAAACCTTCCAGTGGGCAGCCACGTGCCAGTGGCAGAGCAGGAAGCCAGAGGTGCTGGTGCGCTGCTGGCAGGCAGCTTCCTTGCACCAGCTAGGGCACCAGCCAGGGAAGCTGCCATCGGGCCAGCCTGGGCTGGGCCTGAGCCCTTCCGCGATGGGGCTCCAGGAAGACAGGAAGACGCTTCCTTATCCCTCTGTCCTAGCCAGGGCCACAGCACTCAGCCACTCTACAGGGCTACTGGTTCGCTCTGCCAAAAAGTGACTTTTGGAACCAATGACCCGTGTCCTTTCACAAGGTTATGCGGTTTTGTCCCAGGAACTACAAGTAGAATGCCTGCAGAGGAGGCCAGGTACTGGAAGGGCCCTTCTGGGTGGATGGACCTTGCTTAAGAAAACGTGCAGGCCTGAGTTTTCTTTGCTGGCAGTCTTGGGGCGCCTGCTGCCTGGCTTCACTTTACGTCAACCCTCATATTTAGGGTCCAGTCAACATACCCCAGCTGGATGAGAGTCGTCCCCCAGTCACAGAGGAAGGGCTCAATCAGTCCACTGTCCTCAGGGAGTCCATACAGGTACTGTGATGGGTCTGAGGACCTGTAACACAAAGCCCGGGCTTCCAGGGGGCTTAACTTGGCAGTGGAAAGACAAGGGAGCTCGTGTCATCTGACACAGGCGGGAGTTCTCAGTGAAGACAGCTCTTCACTAGAAAGCACTTGTTTTCACATATTCCACTGGGCATTCATGTAGCACCAAATGAAACAACCTCTTTATAACTGTAAGAGCACAGAATCTGTTTTATACAGAAATAACAATATTTTTGGTTTTAATATTCAAATCTTTAAGAATACAAAAAAGGGACAGTTGTATTTCATTTTATTTTTAACTTGACAAAGAGTTGTTTTTCATTTCAGAAAAATCATATTGCATTTGTCATGAATACAACACATCTGCCTGCATTTGTAATTCTCCATTCAGTGATCTGCCGATGGACACAACTACTACATCATGTCTGTCTAGTGTAGCCATTACATGTTGAAGCCTATTCATGTATTACAAGTTTCTTTCCTTTTTTTCCTTTGTCCTTTAGAGTTAGGCCATGAGTCTGGTAGGCTTGGGTACTACTACTGCTCTAATGTCCCCAAGCATGGCAGCAGGGAGGCCAAGGGGTGAGCAAGTACTGCCCTCTAGTGGAACACAAGGACACAGCAAGCACAAATTGCCCTCCCAGTACTGAGAACCTGACCACACCCCTGCGCAGCCTCTCTGAACTGGGAAAAAGGAGCAGGCGAGAACTTTCTGAATATGGCTCAAAACAGCTGCCAATGAAAGATGTCCTCAACCCTGCAAATACCACGTAGCAACCTCTCTGGCAGGGCTATCTTGCACCCCTCCACTAAAGGAAGTCTGTATTAAACAATTTTCTCTCCTATAAAATGAGGACACCAACCATCCCCCATAGGATTGTAAGAACTGAGATAATACATGCAAGGTGCGGAGACCAAAACCTGACACACTATTCAGCAAACATCAGCTCTTGTTACACTTGTCAACCCCTGGAGTCTGAGGGAGTGTGGCCATAAGACAAAAGCTCCCACTCCTGTTATTTTTATGGTGGGGAGCTATGAACCCATTCTAAGTATTTGAATCTTTTTTTGGGTGTGTATGTGACAGAGACAGAGACACAGAAAGAGGGACAGATAGGGACAGACAAGGAGATGAGAAGCATCAGTTCTTCGTTGTGGCACCTTAGTTGTTCATTGATTGCTTTCTCATATGTGCCTTGACCAGGGGGCTCCATCAGAGCCAGAGACCCCTTGGTCAAGCCAGTGACCTTGAGCTCAAGCCAGCAACCTTTGGGCTCAAGCCAGCAACCCTGCACTCAAGCTGATGAGCCTGCACTCAAGCCAACTGAGCCCATGCTCAAGCTGGCAACCTCAAGGTTTTGAACCTGAGTCCTCTGCGTACCAGTCCAATGCTCTATCCACTGCGCCACCGCCTGATCAGGCTAAGTATTTGAGTCTTAAGACTTCTTTCTTAGTCCCTGCCAGGATCTCCTTCCACCCTTCCCCAATCCTTAACTAGGTCAAGTTAGATGTTTTAGCAGCATTATTCACAATATCCAAATGATGTGTCTGTCAACCGATTCATGAATAAATGCAGTGTATCTATACAATGGAATATTAGTCAGACATAAAAGGAAAGAAAGTAGCCAGACCAGGCGGTGGCACAGTGGATAGAGAGTCAGACTGGGATGCAGAGGACCCAGGTTCAAGACCCCAAAGTCGCCAGCTTGAGCGCGGGCTCATCTGGCTTGAGCAAAAGCTCACCAGCTTGGACCCAAGGTCGCTGGCTCAAGCAAGGGGTTACTCGGTCTGCTGAAGGCCCACGGTCAAGGCACATATGAGAAAGCAATCAATGAACAACTAAAGTGTTGCAACGTGTAATGAAAAACTAATGATTGATGCTTCTCTTGTCTCTGAAAAAAAAAAGTACTGAGACACACTACAATATAGATGAACCTAGACTTAGTGAAGGAAGCCAATGCAAAGGGCCATATATTATATAATCTCATTTATATGAAATACCCAGACTATATAAATCCATAGTCAGAAAGCAGACTAGTGGCTGCCAGGGGCTGGGGTAAGCAGGGAATGGAGAATGAGTGCCTGAGGGCTACTAAAAGTTCTGGGGGATTATGGTGGTTGTACAACACTGTGAATGTACCATAAAATGGTTTTAATAGCGCCCTGCCAGATAGCTTGGTTGGCTTAAAGCGTCATCCGAAGCATAGAGGTTGCCAATTAGATCCCCGGTCAGGGCACATACAGGAACAGATTGATAATCCTGTCTCTTTCTCCACCCCCACCCTCCGCCTCACTCACTAAAAAACCAATAAATAAATTTTAAAAATTAAAGATTTAAAAAATAAAAAAGTTACAATAGTAAGTTGTCATATCTATATTAGCACAATTTTTAGCAAAAAGAGAACCACAAGAGCCAAGCCTACCTCAACCTCACTAACCTTATTACCACATGCTTGCACAGCAGGCTAGAATGCACGCTACCTTTTGGAGAGACTTTCTCAAATAAAAGGAGCTCAGACAAGCATACCTAGTTCCTTCTACAATGTTCAACAAGCAGTTAAGTCAGTACTCCCTCAGAAAAAAGTGAACAGTGGAGAAGAAAAATGTGCTCCTGCAAAATTTTCCCAACCTGGGATCATAGTGTGTAGTAGATTAAATTAATTATAAATTCACAAATTCTTTGACATTCTACCCATCAAGTGGCGGGGCATATGACCCTCACTCTGGGCAAGATAAAACTGCTTGACCATGAGAATACAGGAGAAATGACACTAGGCCAGTGTTGGGCCCAGACCTTAAACAACTGACAGCTTTCATTTTTTTCAAACTACTTGCTCTTGAAACCTACCTATGATGTTGTAAGAAAGCATAAGTAGTCCTGTGGAAAAGGTCCATGTGGAGAGGGACTGGGACCCCCACTGCACTACCAAATGAAGGCATGTAGCAATTACACAGCCAAGTGAAGAAGCCCGTTTCAATGTAAACTCTCCAGACCCAGCAAGTTGCTCCAGTGGTATTCACCTGAGCAGCGCCAAAGTCCCTCATTTGTGAATAAAATAAATGAAGGCTTTTGTTCTAAGACCCCAAGCTGTGGGGTAGTTTGTTATAAAGCATTAGATAACCACAACACAGGAAAGTCCCTTCACTTTCTGGAAAGTATAAGGAGCGGAGAACATGCCTGAATAGGTTTTCTTGTTTTTGTTTTTTAATCTAGCTTGAATACACAACTGCTACTTTTTATACTCCATTCAAGAACTAGGCCCCACATTGAGCTCTGGTCTTCTGAAGGAAACACCACTGGGAGCTCCTCTATGCACTTACCTGTTCTTAGCATAGAGTGGTTAACACAGGCTGGGTTGTGGAGCTGGGACAGGGCACCTAATAATTAAGGAGTCTGAAATACAAATGTTAATAGGTACAAAATGCAATTACCGTGTGAGGATGTGCTTCATCACAGCGTCTCAGCTCTGGAAGAACATGCAAGCTCATTCTAGATTATCTCACTGAAGCAAAAATGTTGGGAGGGGGCTGCCAAAGAATTGACCACAAATTGTAGTTTGGGTGGGCTGGGAAGGTGCCACCTCTGCTGACACGGAAAAGCAGCTCCGAGACAAATGGTGACTGGAAAGAGAAATCTTCTCCCTCACATTTTATTTAGTTCCTGTAACACTGGTGCTTATTTATGTATTAAATCTATTCTTGGGATCAAAAGGTAGTGATAACTGCTTTCTCTGCTTTTTTTGATAGAAAACAATTACTTCACACTCTCCTCTTAAATCAAGTCTCTCTCTACCCTCTAACAGGATCATTCCCATTAGAATACAAGCATGCTACGTCCTAAGGAGTGGGGGGAGGGGATGCAAACGTGGGTTTACAGTTGTTCATATGGAAAATAACACAGTAATTCATAATGAATCATCAATGACGGTCCTTCCTTTTATTAAATCCATGTTAATAAACAATCCATGAAAAGCATCTGAAGTAACTATTTAATACAGTTCATTTACCATCTTTATCCTTGTGAAAGGTCTCATCACTTGTTTTAAAGACCCCCCTTGGTTTTCACCTTGCCACCTGCCTGTTGATCTCTGTTAGCTTCCTCTCATCTCCCTGAACTGCAAGTTGGAGTAAACTAGGGCTCGATCTTCCCAAAGTGTGTTTATCAATATTCTCCTTCTAAAATACATCTAGTCTGGAATTTTCAACCTTGGCCCTATGAAAACTGTATTTTTGTTGTTTGTTTTGTACCACTTTTTAAAAATTCTATGTACCTTTTATTGAATTCTTTAATTTCAGGCTCTGGCCGGTTGGCTCAGTGGGTCTAGTGTTGACCTGGCGTACAGATCCGGGTTGGGCCCCCTGTCAGGGCACACATGAGAAGCCAACATCTGCTTCTCTTCCCCCCCCCTTTCACCCTTCCCTCTTCACCTCTCGCAGCCAGTGGCTCAGCTGAATTGAAGATCAGCCCCGAGTGCTGAAGATGGCTCAGCTGATTTGAGCATCCGCCCTAGATGGGAGGGGTTGGATGGATCCCAGTCCAGGCACATGCAGAAGTCTAACTATTTCCCCTCTTCTCACTTAAAATATTTTTTTCAATGACCCTCCCCCATTTCCTCTCTCCTTTGGCAACCATAAATCTGTTCTCTAGATCTTTGTATGCGTTGCTTATTCGTTTGTTTTTAGATTGTACATGTAAGTGAAATCATTATTTGTCTTTCTGATTTCATTTAGCATAATACCCTTGTTGTTGATAAAGGCAACATTTTATTTTTATATTGCTCAGCAATATTCCATTTTACATGTACATTAACATCCTTAACCATTCATCTGTGGACACTTAGGTGGCTTCCATTTCCTAGCTATTGTAAATAACGCTGCAATAGCCTGACCAGGTGGTGAGAGTGTCGGCCTGAGACACTAAGGACCCAGGTTCAAAACCCTGAGGTCACCAGCTTGAGCACAGGCTCACCAGCTTGAGTGCAGGGTTGCTGGCTTGAGCATGAGATCATAGACATGACCCCATGGTTGCTGGCTTGAAGCCCAAGGTTGCTAGCTTGAGCCCAAGGTCACTGGCTCAGCTGGAGTCCCCCAGTCAAGGCACATATGAGAAAGCAATTAATGAACAAAAGTGCCGCAACTATGAGCTGATGCATCTCCTCTCTCTCCCTATCTGTCCCAGTGTGTCCCACGCCCTTGCTTGCTCTTAAAAGTAATAATGCTGGACTAAACTAAAGCTATATATATTTGGTTCTCATTCCTCATATGGGGCACCATTTGTCAGAGACAATGACTACTTGGAGACCACACAGAGTGCACCAAGGAACCTAGGGGAGACCACCTCACAATCCCCATACAGGTTTCATGAGATGGCCCTGACCCCCAGTCCTTATGGGTATTTATTGATATACACAAATAGAAGCAGGGACAAGAATGAGGAAGTCAGGAAGGGAAACTTCTTTAGAGCAGATAAAGGGGCAATGGAGCAGCTCAAATGTACCTACCCACTGATTAATCAGAACTGCTAATTTTATCCCTATGTGCTGCGTTCAGCATAGTACTGTATTCAGTACTTTTATCTGTAAAGCCACTGTGGCTTTTGCCTCAGGGCACTGAACTCTGTCCCTGTTCTATGTTCCTATTCAGGGCCTCTACACATACATATTTTCAAATTGATGTTTTGTTTTCTTCAAATAAAAACCCAGAAGTGAGACTACTTGATTGTACAGCAGCTCTGTTTCTAATATTAGGAATGTCCAGTTTTCCATGGTGGCTGCATCAATTTGCATTCTGACCAACAGTGTACAGGGGTTTTCTTTTCTCCACATTCTCACCAGCACTTGGTGTTGTTGTTGTTTTTTAATTTTTATTTATTTTTTACAGAGACAGAGTGAGTCAGAGAGAGGGATAGACAGGGACAGACAGACAGGAACGGAGGGAGATGAGAAGCATCAATCATTAGTTTTTCATTGCGCGTTGCAACACCTTAGTTGTTCATTGATTGCTTTCTCATATGTGCCTTGACCGCGGGCCTTCAGCCGACTGAGTAACCCCCTGCTGGAGCCAGAGACCTTGGGTTCAAGCTGGTGGGCTTTGCTCAAACCAGATGAGCCCGCACTCAAGCTGGTGACCTCAGGGTCTTGAACTCGGGTCTTCTGCATCCCAGTCTGACACTCTATCCACTGCGCCACCGCCTGGTCAGGCTGTTGTTGTTTTTGATGATACCCACTATTACCAGTGTGCAGTAGTATCTCATTTTGGTTTTAATTTGCATTTCCCTGGTGATTAGTGATGTTGAGCCTTTTTTCATGTCGTGGGCAATCAGTATGTCTTCTTTGGAGACATGTCTACTCAGGTCCTCTGCCATTTTTTATTGGATTATTGGGTTTTTTTGGTGTTACGGTAAGTTGTGTGAGTTCCTTATGTGTTTTGGATATTAATTTCTTATTGGGTGTGTCCTTTGCAAATATCTTCTCCTACTCAGTAGGTTCTGTTTTGGCAGGTTTTTATGTGATGTACTCACACTTATTTTCTTTCATTGCATTTGCCCAACAAATCGTATCCAAAAAGATATTGCTAAAAAGCCCATGTCAAAGGCCCTGGCCGGTTGGCTCAGCAGTAGAGCGTCGGCCTGGCGTGCGGGGGACCCAGGTTCGATTCCCAGCCAGGGCACATAGGAGAAGTGCCCATTTGCTTCTCTACCCCCACCCCCTCCTTCCTCTCTCTCTCTTCCCCTCCCGCAGCCAAGGCTCCATTGGAGCAAAGATGGCCCGGGCGCTGGGGATGGCTCCTTGGCCTCTGCCCCAGGCGCTAGAGTGGCTCTGGTCGCAACAGAGCGACGCCCCGGAGGAGCAGAGCGTCACCCCTGGTGGGCGTGCCGGGTGGATCCCGGTCGGGCGCATGCGGGAGTCTGTCTGACTGTCTCTCCCCGTTTCCAGCTTCAGAAAAATACAAAAAAAAAAAAAAAAAGCCCATGTCAAAGAGTTAAGAAATTTTATGGTTTCAGATCTTACCTTTAAATCTTTAATCCATTTTGTGGTTTGTGGTTTTTATTTGTTTGTTTGTTTTATTTTTCCCAAGTTAGAAGCAGGGAGGCAGTCAGACTCCTGCATGCATCTGACAGGGATTCACCCGGCATGCCCACCAGGGGGGCGATGCTCTGCCCATCCGGGGCACTGCTCTGTTTTGGCAGAAGCCATTCTAGCATCTGAGGCAGAGGCCATGGAGTCATCCTCAGTGCCCGGGCCAACTGTGCTCCAATGGAGCCTTGGCTGCAGGAGGGGAAGAGAGAGATAGAGGGGAAGGAGAGGGGGAAGGGTGGAGAAGCAGATGGGCGCTTCTCCTGTGTGCCCTGGCCGGGAATCGAACCTGGGACTTACACACGCTGGGCAGATGCTCTACTGCTGAGCCAACTGGCCAGGTCCTGTGTGTTTTTTGATATAGTAAGAAAGTGGTCCAATTTCATTATCTGCATTTATCATCCCGTTTTCCCAGTACCACTTACTGAATAGACTGTCTATCCCATTACCTCCTGTATCAGAAATTGACCTTATAAGCAAGGATTTATTTCTGGGCTCTCTGTTCTGTTCCATTAATCTATCTGTTTTAATGCTGATACCACACATTTTTTATTATTGTAGCTTCGTAGCGTAGTTTGCTATCAGGAGTGTGATACATTCTATTTTGTTCTTAAGGTTTCTTTGGCTATCTGGGGATTTTTGTGGTTCCATAAAATTTAGAATTCTTATTCTGGTTCTGAGAATGCAACTAGTTATTTTAATAGGGATTGTACTAAATCTTTATATATTGCTTTACATAGTAAAGACATTTTAACAATATTAATACTTCCAATCCATGAGCATGGTATATCTTCTCATTTATTTGTATCCTTTTCAATTTCTTTCTTCAATGTCTTACAGTTTTCAGAGTAACAAGTCTTTTACCTAGGTTAAATTTACTCCTAGGTATTTTACACTTTTTGATGCAAATGTTGATAGGATGGTTTTCTTAATTTCTCCTTTTGATTGTTACGAGTATACAGAAATGCTACAGATTTCTGTGTATCAATTTTATATCCTGCAACTTTACTGAATTCACTTATTCTAATAGTTTTTTTGGTGCAGTCTGTAGGGTTTTCTATATATAGTATAATGTCACCTACAAATAGAATTATGTTTTTTCCCTTTTTATAGATGTATTTTATTTTTTCTTTTCCCATTGCTCTGGCTAGGAATAGTAACACTATGTGGAACAGAAGTGGTGATAGTGAGCGTCCTTGCCTTGTTCCTGATCTTAAAGGAAAAGCATTTAGCTTTAACATTCTGGCCCAGAGCGCTCTTTGTTGTGGGAGACTGTCCTGTGCAATCACAGAATGTTAAGCAACATTCTTGGCCTTGACTTACCAGATGGCAATAGCATGATGTCACAAAGATGTGTCTCCAGATATTGCTAAAAGCCACCTGGGGCCGGCGGGGAGCAGGGGGGACTGCTTCTGTTGAGATCCACTGATCTTGTTCTTTGCCTTTAATTTTTATTTATTTTTTTTTTTTTTACAGAGACAGAGAGTGAGTCAGAGAGAGGGATAGACAAGGACAGACAGACAGAAACGGAGAGAGATGAGAAGCATCAATCATTAGTTTTTCATTGCGCGTTGCAACACATTAGTTGTTCATTGATTGCTTTCTCATATGTGCCTTGACCGCAGGCCTTCAGCAGACTGAGTAACCCCTTGCTGGAGCCAGCGACCTTGGGTTCAAGCTGGTGTGCTTTTCCTCAAACCAGATGAGCCCGCACTCAGGCTGGCAACCTTGGGGTCTTGAGCCCGGGTCCTCTGCATCCCAGTCTGATGCTCTATCCACTGCGCCACCACCTGGTCAGGCGTTCTTTGCCTTTAAATACCAGCTAAATATACTGGCAGTTGTAAAACTTCTCTATAGCCTGAACCTCTTCCTCAACTGCCCTCTCTTTCTCTGCACTTATATGCATATCAAGTACCTCCCACTTAATATGTCAAAACTAAACCCAAGTTACACTCCTCCCCATATAAGCCTCCCTACCTTGTTTCCCTTGCATAACAATTGATACCTCTCTAGCTCTTAACTTGACCACTTTTTTATCCATCAGTATATCATGCAGGCTTTGCCTTCAAAACATACCTCAAATCTGACTTTTTACCACCCCCACTCCCCACTGTTACTAACCTAGTCTAAGCCCATACAATCTCTCACCAAACTGTCTCTCTGCTTCCACCCTGGCTGCCCTATCCCAGGTCTCCTGTGAAACCTTATTAGAACTGCAAGTTCCCCTTCAACCTCAGAACTAGTAAATCAGAACTCCTGAGGATGGAACACAGAAACGGAATTAGGTCCTCCACATTAAACAACTAAACTATTCCCCTACCCCCATCTCTCCAATTATCTAAACCAGTGATTTTCAACCATCAATCTGCAGACCAGTGCTAGTCCACAAAAGAATTAACCACCCTGACATTATATGAAGATTATAGAGTCTAGATTGGCAGTTGAAAACCACTTTCTCCTTAGCTCACCTTGCAGTCATACCGAACTCTCTATATTCTAACACACTCAAGATACTCATATAACAGAGCATTTTCATTAGCTGTACGTATCTTCCCTGGAAAATTATTCACCCTCCCAGACATATTCTTCAAGTCTGTTTAAATGTCACCTTCTCATTGAGGCCTTTTGTGACTAGTTTATATAAAATAAGACCACCTTCTTCCTGAACCAGCGTCCTTACTCTTAAAATTTTTCACCAAAGCACCTGTCACTACCTACCAAGGTATATATGTGTTTTATTGTCTGTCTGCCTACATTTTACTATGTAAACCCCATATAACAGAACTTTATTTACTGCTGCAGTTTCAGCAACCAGAAAAAGAACCAGATGTTTAACAGATGTTCAATAAATGTTGACTTTCTGAGGCAATGACTGCTTATAGTCGATTACAGGAAAAATATAAAAAGTTGAGAAAAAACAATGTTATTTAAGTAACTACTAACAAGAAATTTCATCAGAAAACCAAGACCACCAAAACTGTAAGGAGAATGAGAGGAACTAAATGCAGCAGTTGACAGTAAATGCTAATTAGTTCTTTCAGAGTAAATCAATCACTGATTAGCAAAGTTTAGGAAGACTTCAGAACTGAGCCCAGAAGGAAAGTACGTTGATGTAAACTGAAGAAGACAGATGAAATTCCAGAGAAAATGACATGTGCAATACCAGGGAACTAGAGATTTGCTAATTCTAGTTTATCCCAAGTGTGTTCATTGGAAATAGCATTACCTTAAAGAATAGTCAAGTGAAAGGATGGGACAAGATAGAAAAAAGGCTGAATTAAACAACTTTAAACAGGCTTCTTTTAACACAAGACTTCTTGTTGACTTTAACATTTCTATATTAACCTCTAAGACAGAAAGTACAGTATGCAGTACTTCCCTGCCTTAATCACATACCTTTTTTGTTTAGGTCAAGCAAACAGACACGTGGCCTAGCTTCACTTTTATCACTAATGTTAGTGACATTTTTTTTTTTTTTCCTGAAGCTGGAAACGGGGAAAGACAGTCAGACAGACTCCTGCTTGCGCCCGACCGGGATCCACCCAGCACGCCCACCAGGGGCGACGCTCTGCCCACCAGGGGGCGATGCTCTGCCCCTCCGGGGTGTCGCTCTGTTGCGACCAGAGCCACTCTAGCGCCTGGGGCAGAGGCCAAGGAGCCATCCCCAGAGCCCGGGCCATCTTTGCTCCAACGGAGCCTTGGCTGCGGGAGGGGAAGAGAGAGACAGAGAGGAAGGAGGGAGGGGGGTAGAGAAGCAAATGGGCGCTTCTCCTATGTGCCCTGGCCGGGAATTGAACCCGGGTCCCCCGCACGCCAGGCCGACGCTCTACCACTGAGCCAACCGGCCAGGGCCGTTAGTGACATTTTTATCTGTCCTATTTTGCTATAATTGCCTATTAAGTTAACATAGTAATGTCTCCCCAAAGAAAAGACCCCTTTTATTACTATATGTAAGCCAAATCAAACTCCCAATTCTGAATGCACAGAAGTAGGCTGAAAAATATCACAAAATTCAACTTAGGAAATAAAATCCTAAAATTTCACCACTCCATTTTTTTGTTCAATTTGTAATAATCCAATATAAGAACAATTTAAGCCTATAGTATTGTGTATTTTTTTGAAGATTTTATTTATTGGTTTTACAGGGGAGAGGTGGGTAATGAGAAGTAGTTGCTTCACTCTAGCTGCTCATTGTTGTCATATGTGCCTTGACCAGGCAAGCTCAGGATTTCGAACTAGCAAACTCAGTAGTCCAGGTCGGCACGCTATCCACTATGCCACCACAAGACAGACTTAAGTGCCTTTTTAATGCTTTTGAGAATTTTAAGTATTTTGAACTCCTCAAAAGATAGTCAGGTCTAAGATAAACATATTAGAAACAAACAAACAAAAAAACCCCATACCACCACAGCAGCTGAAAGATACTGAAGGAATCACGCAGCCCAGTGTGCCACATAGGCCTCACCACCACTTTTATAATAAAGAAATTATGATGCCTTTACTCAGCGTCATATAACTAGTCAGGTACTAAAAAAAAAGAAGCAGAGCCCAGGTCACCTAATTTCCACTTGGCTATCTTTTAAACAAATAATACTTTCTATAGCCATGCACATGTTTTAATGGGGGGAAACTTTAAAACTAATAAAGAATCATCTAAAGCATGATAAACTCTGAGGTAAATCAAGTCTTTAAAAGACATGGTTAAAGAAAGTAAAGACATCTTTTTCTTTCTACAAAAGAAGCAAGACAAACCAAATGTAAAAGCTAGAGATTTATTGTTAATTTTGTGATTAATAAACTGTCAAATTGGGTATGACACTATCCCACACTGTACACCACCATTCACCAGTACAAAAAATTTTAAACCAGACTGAGGCATAAGGCAGAGAGAGCAAAGACACATGAATATCATCCTTAACAACTTCCTGTAGCCATGCCTCCACCTTGACCTTCTCAACATGTTTTCCTCCTGGAGAAAGTGTCAGAATAGTGCACAGGCTAGTAGGCACCCTGACCTCTTTTTACCCTTTTAAATAGCAAGTAACTTACAGAAGTAATGGAATTCAAGCTGTATTTCCCGTGATTTTATTGGTCTGAACTCATTTTAGGTAACTTTAACATTTTACTTTCCTGTACATGAGATACTACAGTGACCTAAGAGAATACTGAACTGGAGTCAGCCAAATATATTACTGACCCCAAAGTTATGTTTTAATTGGTCCTAAAGGAATGTACCACACCAACAATTTGAGAGGCAAACAGAACTTCTCTGGGCAGGAAAGAAAAAAGCTGTAGAACAGCCAAGTGTACTCAACATTGTTAAAACGGCTCTTTGTTTTTCACCCCTGAATGATAACTTGTTTACTACACTATATGCACAGAAATCCTAACAGAATCTTGATTGCCAGTATTATTTAGGCTGGCCCAATCCAGGACAGATCCCAACCCCCTCCCCCCAAGTTCCCCTTCTCTGAGGCTCTGAAAAGCACAATATTTAACTATTTCTTAATAAAACTACCAAAACACTTCAGAAACAAGTAGTTCACAAATCATTTCAAATTCATGTATGACCTGTGCATGAGAAATCTGATAAACCCAAAAGATAGTTCTATTTTTATATGGCAATTAAAGATAACAAACATCAAGACACTTTCAGTGAAAGCAACATTTCTATTACAAACTGTAATGCCTGTTAAACTACCTCTGGGAGAAGCTGAAAAATCCTAGGCAAATGCACTTTTGGGTTATACTACAGTGCTCCTTCAGTCTGCACAAAGAGTAAGGTAATTTACAATCAATCAGTGAATGTTGAGACAATGTTACATTATGTTGTCCGTACAATTAAATGTCCATAAAGTTATAACCAGAACCAGATTTTTTTTTTTTTTTTTTTTTTTTGCTGTATATTCAACAAACCTGACTAACTGGCACTTTTGTTGAGAGATGTTTATCAAAGATGCTGTAAGATTCTACACAATTAGAAATACTTAACTTTAAAGTATTTCCTTATCTTTACTTTTTTGGTTACAAGTGTTTTGCTCAGATAATCAACTGCAGTGTTTCTAGAAATGCAGTCCCAAATGTGCATAATTGACTGTATACAAATAAAGTAAAACTGTCAGTAGTATAAATCTTACAGCATTTTGTTAGCAAAAATACATGCCAAAGCCAATAAGCAATATTGTACCACAAATTATAGAGCGCAAATGATTTGCTTCTTTTAATGCATTTATTCTACATAAATTACTACCATAGGCTAATGTTTAAAAAGCAAATAAACTGAACAGATGCAGGACAAAAAATAAATTGTTCACCTAACTATAAAAGGTGATTTAAAAAAAAAATACAATTAATGCAGAAGTGTTTTGATGCATGCAGTAGCCTTAAATGAAAAAGCATTGATTCCCATTGTTCCACCAAAAGAAAATAAAACAAAACAAAAACAGAGAAACCCACACATCTTACTGCACTCCACCTTAAAATGCATCATATTGGGTTTGATTATAACAGCACAGAATTCCAAAAGTCAAAATGAAATAAAGCAAGTATTTTAAAGATTTAAGAGCCGTTATCAAAAATAAATTACATTTTTCAAGATACAGAAATGCTGCTATGATGGCTGGGAGCCCAGTAACCTTTCAATAGCTGCGTTGATATCACCTCCTGTTGCTATCAGCGCTTGCAAGTTTGCTTCGCGGTTCAAAAATCCCATTGCACTGAGTTGTTCCAGTTGTTGCTGAAATCTGACTTCTGGATTCTGTAGCTGTTAAAGAAAAAAATAAATAGCCAAAACTTTGAGCTACAAAAGCACTGGCCTCTCTCTTGAAACAGTCTAAGCATATTTAAAAGTCCATTAGCACTTTGTTATTTTAAGTAGTCTAATTTATATATAAACAATCATGTCAAATAGCTCACATACTTTAAAAAATAGCTTAATAAGCCTCAATCATGATTTTACATTTCATGAACAAGCAGGAAATCTGTATATGCAAATGGTTTAGATGATTTATTTTGCAGCTATTGATCAACTGGGTAATTATAAAAGCCATTGTTCCTATATATAAAATTCTGATGTTCTAATGAGGCTTAGAATGTGAATTCAATTCCTGCATTGGCCACTCAAAATCTTCAAAAAAAGAGTTCCAGTTTCGGGTCCACAGATTATATCTCTGACGACTCAGCTGTGTCATATTTCTTCAGAAATGAGGTAAGACAAAAATACATAAATGATCAATCAACCCAGGCCAACCTAAGAACAAGGAGGTCAACTTATTCAACTTATTTAACAACTCTGTCCAACCTAGAACCTATTTTCTTTTTTCTTTTTCTTTTTTTTTTTGTATTTTTCTGAAGCTGGAAACGGGGAGGCAGTCAGACAAACTCCTGCATGTGCCTGACCAGGATCCACCCGGCACGGCCACCAGGGGGCTATGCACTGCCCATCTGGGGTGTCGCTCTGTTGCGACCAGAGCCACTCTAGCACCTGAGGCAGAGGCCATGAAGCCATCCCCAGCGCCCGGGCCATCTTTGCTCCAATGGAGCCTCGGGCAGGAGAGGAAGAGAGAAACAGAGAGGAAGGAGAGGGGGGGAGGGGTGGAGAAGCAGATGGGCGCTTCTCCTGTGTGCCTTGGCCGGGAATTGAACCCTGGACTTCCGCATGCCAGGCCGACGCTCTACCACTGAGCCAACCGGCCAGGGCCTAGAATCTATTTTCTTATTAAGACCATAAATATTTACTGTACTAAGCCAGAAGCTATGCTAGGTATCGGGAATAGAAATACAACAATTAAGATAAACCCTTGTCCCATTTATTATATTTAGTAAGGCTTAAAAATCAGAAAGCATGCTATAGTTTTGCCATGCCAAAGTTTGGAGGCAACCTTCTATATAACAGGTTTTAACTGCAATCATCTTTGTATAATGGCAGACTCTTGGTAAAGCCAATAAATGTTTCCATGCAATAACATTATTTTGAGCCCATATTTTTTAGACATATTTGTGAGGTGTGTACATGTAACACAAGTTAACCACAGGAGGTAGTTAGTGGTGGGCCAAGTGAGGTAGTTAGGATTTCTTTTTAACTGATTTTAGCAAGAGAGGAAGGCAGGGAAGAGAGAGAGGGAGAAAGAGAGAGGGAAGGAGAGGAAGAGAAAGAGGGGAAGAGGGAGGGAGAGTGAGAGAAAAAAAGAGAGAGAGAGGCAAAGAAAAAGGAACATCGATCTGCTCTTGTCACATGTGCCCTGACTCGGGACTGAACCAGCAACCTCTGTGCTTCTGGATGATGCTCAACCAACTGAACCATCTAGCTAGGGCCAGAATATTTTTTTAAGTCAAAATACAAAGACTAGAGTTGTTCAGGAAGTATTTGGGATAACTGAGTTTCATATTCCTGACAAACTTTTATAAAATTAACATATTTCAAATAATTTTCAAATAGAGACTCCAAAAAAAGAATGCATTTTAAAGGCATCTCCTAAAAACTAAGGCAAAGTTTTAGCATTTCTATAACTGAAAAGTATTCTTTAGTGTCTAATATACTAGCAAAGTTAACAATTTTGGCAATGCCTGCTTTAGAATCAATATTCTTAAGATTGTACTTCTGATTATAGTCTAACCCCAAAAGGACTGCCACTTTCTTTCCTTTGTCTTTTGAGAAGGGGAGGGGATTTCTAACATTAAAATGTGCAAAATGTGAGCAGAAAATAATTATTACCTGAGGATTCACTCCAACAAGAGCCTGCAGCATTTGTTGGATAAACTGCTGGTGTCCAGGTTCCGTGGTTCCTGCAGTGGGACTTGGGTTTTCACTAGGGGCAGAGCTAGAGCCATTGGTTCCTGAAGAGCCTCCAGTGCTTCCCAATGCCCCTAAGCCAGGATTAAACCTAGGGAGAGCACAAATTGGTAACATACCCAAATTCCTGCAAAACAAGAGGCCAGACCAGGCTAGCTGGTAATTATTAATCCCATTTTAACATAATATTAACTAAATTATACTCTGTAATTGTCATTTATAGACAATTTTTTTTTTAACTTTGAAAGCTCTGTCTTAAAATCAATCTCAATAAAAAAAGGCAAAATGAAAAGTCTAAAAGTCTCCAAGAGAAGAAGTAACTGTTGTGTACTTTCATCATCTTCCCCAAATAAGCCTACCCTGGAATGAGGCCGGGGGCTTCCGTTGCTAATGTCTGTAAACCCTGCTGAATCTGCAACAAGGCCTGCATTGCTCTAGGGTTTGACATCGCGGATAATGTATCAGGATTCTGCATCTAAGGAAGAAAGCAAGCCAGTGATTATGGGGGGGTTACAATCAGTGAAGGTAAAAGTTAAATGTTTCCTTTGTTGTTTCTGGAGATAAACCCTTACTGCTAGACACTAATAATCCATAATTTCTTTCCCAAAATAAACACAAACACCTCCTCTTTGACAGCAAACCTAGTGTGCAAATTGTTACTTGATCTCTCTCAAATCCATCATGAAAGCCAATTTTCATTATAAAAGACAATTAAGATTTCCTCTGAAAGCCACACCTGTTCTCTTTCTCCAACAGAAGATGAAAGTATTATTTCTATGAGACAACTCCAAATGCAGTTAATGTAAGTAACATGGTAATATGGTGAAAGCCACATATTCCTCCTGACCAACTGTTATCTGTTGCTGATGTAACAATTTTACCAGTAAACTACACTCTAAAACAGTACTTCCAAATTTGAAGTTAATACATATGTCCTGAGTTCAGCTTCACGAATTCCAAATACACACCAACTGACTGACCAATAGCTTACGTCATTATAATAGATCAAGAACACTAACAAATCTTGGATAACAGTTTACAGGCCTAAGACTCATTTATGTAATATTTAAAAGCTCTAGAACTACCAAGACTGACTTCAAAACACTAAGACTGACTTATTTTGTCTTTTTAAAATAATGAAATCAACAGCAATTTCAAGTACTTTTTAATAATAAAATCTTCCTGATATGACAACACTGCCCCTTGAAAAACAGGCATTGTACTCATTTGGAGAAATGAAAACATTAGAAACCAAACCTGTGAAACAGGATAGGGTAGCTCCTTCTTGTTACTGGAGATTAGTTAAACCGTACGTAATGCACAACATGACACAGTAAAGCACTTCAAAGTTAGTAATGTGAAAGGAAATGGTTTATCTTATTAACAAAGCGTTCAAAATCCTATCCTCAAAAGCAAACGCAAAATGGTCCTTCTCTTGGAATTTAAGAAATATAAGCAAAAGGTCAGCAGTGAAAAGGGGCTCAGTTAAGATCAAGCTAAATTCTCTGCAAATTGATAGCATTATCAGACTATTCTATGTTTTGCTATCAGCCAGAGAGCAATGAAAAATGTTTATTATCATCATATTTTTTCAAGCAAATCATTACCGAAGGTAGCTAGCATCTTTTCTTACTCACTTGTTGGAGGAAAGTTGGGAGCTGTTGTCTCATTTGTTCTTGAAGCTGAGGATTTCCAGCAAATAGGGGGTTATTCAGCATCATCTATGGGGCAAGTGTTCAAACAATTTTAACTGGAAATATCAGAAACAAGTACTGTATCTTGTTTTAATAGTCTACCTTCCCCCAAGTACCTAACCTGGCACTTAAAAGGGAGGAAGGTAGAACATGAATAAAAAAGGAAGGGAAGATAATGTCCTGAGAGTGAGCTCCAGAAAAAAACAAAAAGCATCTTCTCTCAATGAGAATGGTGATTATGATAATGACATGCAATATCCTAAAAAAATAAAAGCAAAGGGGACTACCTATCTGCTCTTGAAAGAAAAATGGGAGTAACTGGCATTCATGAGGTTACATTTTCTGCTACACTGACAAAATAAACAATACATACACTATACTCGGCTTGCTTAGACACCTCAACACACAAGTGAAGACCCAGATCTGGAACCACTGAATCTACCTGCCTACCAGAAAAGCAGCTATTATTAGGTCCAGAAAAATAACACCACAGAACAGCAACAACCTTGCCAGAGAAATGGGAGTTGCTAGGTGAAAATCTGCCCAGGACCAGCAACCAACAGCTCTCTGGGAAAAGTAATAAAATGTTTTAAGACCTGAAAGATGTAAATACATTTGAGAACACCAAGATCAGCCTCTGGATTTAACCACACTGTCACCAGCGATAAGAAAAGTGCCATGCCCCCTAACCTTCTAACAGGTATTACAATTAAAAGCCAGGGTCAATATTAACATGATGTTAGATATGTGAAAATAAAATTACAATACACAATCAGCAAAACCAGAAACTGGTAAATTCTCATAGCTTTAAATAAGATAAATTTTCTATCAGTTTTCGCCCAGAGTGAAGAGTCAAAGTTGGGGAAAATGATCCTTGCCCTCAAGTAGCAAACCATATTTGTACTATAAACACATTAATGAAATTATCACATTTATCTTCCAGAATTCATGTTATTTGAAAAAGCATCTCACCTTAAAATTTTTCATTCTTTCTCAGAAAATCATATCTCATTAGATTAGAATATTTCTCCTAACTTACCTGTTTATAAATTAATACAATTTTTATACTCGGGTTTTTTTAAAATACCTAAACATCAAAATCAGAATAGAGAACTACAAACTTTAATCTACTAATAACCAGAGTACAGTGTAAATGTTTCTACTATAATAAAAGACATTCATTTCTAACCTTCTTTGTCAACATTTTGCTTTAAAGTAAAATACATTACAGGAAAGTGCTCAAGCCACTTTATAAATGTAGAATTGTTAGTAAAAATGGCTGGGAATGTGCTTGTTAAAGTAAAATTTTTAAAGCAAGATGTACATTCATTATTATTAATCAAATATACATTTAAAAACATACAAATAAGATCAATCACTCTACAGATATAATTCCACATTTTTTAAACAAAAGTGCAATAATCACAGTAAAGCATGGCATTTAATACTAATATATGCATTCTGATAATTTTCATGAGTAAAACAATCTTTAATAAAATGTACCTACAATATACAAAACTAAGAGCATATAAAATTTACATAAAAATATGTTCTCTATTTTCAATTCTACAAATTTTAAGAAGGCAGAAGTTATTGTTAAGGATTATAGCTCAAAGATAACTGCAATATACTTGAATCATTTAAGGTTGCAGGCTTTAGGAAATAAAAATAAATTTATTTGACATAATGCTAAGAAAGTGATTGTCTTTAAAAGCTTTCAAAGTTTTAGAAATGAAAATAAATTATAAAGAAAACTATTTCAAAATTCCTAACACTACAAAAGCCATTTTTAAAAAACAGCAAATCCAAACTACAAATGATCAAGGCTCATTTCACATTTTCCAAGGTTTTCCAAGACCAATGTCTTTTTTTTTTTTTTAATGAGAGGCAGGGAGGCAAAGAGACTCCCACATGCACCCCAACAACCAGGATCCACCTGGCTAGCCAACCGGCCAGGGCCCAAAACCAATGTTCTTAACCTAGAGATACATCAGAATTACTTAGGGGACTTGGGGGGTTAAAAAACAAAACAAAACAAGATCCAATGCATTTTATCAAAATCTCTCAGGATGGAAAGCTCCCAAAGTGATCATAAATATTTAACTAAGGCAGAGATTCACTAATTTTTTTCATTATGGTCTCTTTAGTTAGAAAATGAATGAATAAAGGACCAGTGTACAAAACTTGGGCGGGGGGGGGGGGGGATCCATAACATGGAATAAATGAGAACACCAGTTCTATAAGTCTCACTCTGCCTTTAATAAACAATTTCAGGCTATTTTATTACAGATATTTGAACATCGCTATTTCTCAGAATCTGTGTGATCTAATAAAAATCTTTCAAGTGTATTAACACTGTTCTTAATCACTTCCAAAACTAAATTTTATTTCTAAAAGAGAAAGCAATCAAAAACTTTTGTATTCATCTCCTAAATGAACATATTATATGTACATATAGTAAACTGGCACTTCTAGCCAGTGAAAGGCAGCGGTGAAGCTGCAAAGAAACTGTCCAAAAAAGTGGAGCTGCAGTTTACCTACTTTTCTATTGTGAAAGTAGCACATAGCACACAACACAAATTATGCCAAAAATCACAATTATTTGATTAGGCTATTTCAGTTCACAGTGCACAGTCCTTTTCAATACAATTACAAACTCACCTGCGCAGCAAGGTCAGGGTTCTGGCTTAGTGACTGCATCATGCTTCGCATGTAGGGGGCGGACAACATGTTTTGCATAAGTTGTGGGTTTTCAGTTATTTGTTGCAACAAGCTCTGCATTCCTGGTGTGTTGAACATACTAGCTGAAAGTTTTTTAAAACATAATTGTATCAAGAAAAAGATAATGTAAACAAAAGTAAAAAAGTTTTCAAAGCAGTATGAATAATTTTAGCAACTGCTGATAAGTATACGTATTACTTATCAATTGAACTAATAAAGAATTTTAAAACCAAGATCTCCAAAACTACATGCCCAACATATACCAGTAAAGGAGGGCTCTGGCTGCATTCACAGAATTACATCTAATAGGAAGGTTAAGTTCTATAGTAATTTAAGCAAAACTTGGATATTGTCAAAATTACTATTTAAAAAATCCCATAAAGTCTAAGCCAACTTTTCCTCCAGGATCTCTTAATTAAAATCATACTGAGCATTCAGTATGTTCACATTATGAAGAAGGAAGCCTTTTCACCAACAAAACAATACCATTCCATTTTCACTGGCACTCACTGATCGAAACAGCAAACACATTTAACACTTCAGAGATCAGAGAACACAGTAACCAAGTGTAGTGTCTGGAGCCAGATTACCTGGATTCAGATCTAATCTATGGAATTTTAGGCAAATTATTTGGCTCTTCATACTTCAGTTTTCCTACCTATAAAGTGAGATAAATAGTATCTGCTTCATAGGGTGGTTGTACCTATTAAATTAGTTAATATGCAAACTGCTTGCTATCAATAAGCTCTAGTTTTTCTTGTTTTTGTTTTCTTTTTACTGAGCACTACAGCTAAATTTATATAAATTCAATCTTCTCTTAAAATTAAGTAATTTGTTCAATATATATCCAGATTTTCACTTGCTGACTAGATATAGTCAAATTCAAATATATTCTTAAACTCATGTATACTTATTAACTCATTAGCTTTTTCATTTTCTTTATGTTCTTATTCCATCCAATGTCGTCTTATTAGGCGTAAAACATTGGAGTCTTCCCAGTTATCTTCCTAGCAAGAGTTTATTTGAGCCAAACTGACCACAAACATGGGGAAACAAGATCTCAGTGCTCCTATACTTCTGCTGGGTTGTTTTGTTTTAGTTTTTATAGAGAAAGAGAAAGGAAGAAAGAGATACAAAGACTGGTCTTTTGTTCCACTTATTTATACATTCACTGATTGATTCCTTATACATTCACTGATTAACACTGTTCTTAATCACTTTCAAAACTAAATTTTATTTCTAAAAGAGAAATAAAAGTTGATCCAGGGATCAAACTTGCAACATTGGTGTATTAGGAAGATGCTCTACCCTCAGTGTTTTTCAACCACCAGTCCAGGGTCTATAATCTTCATACAATATCAGGGTGGTTAAGGACATACACAAAATTCCTGGCAGATCAGTACTTGAAAACCTCTGTTCTAACCAACTGAGCTACAGCCAGGGCTGGGTTTTTAAATAATGTTTGTTTTTCTAATTTTTTTCATGTTGTTTCAATTTAGCTTTCTCCCATGTCCTAGAATCCAAGAATATTAAAAAACAGGTTGAAAAACATAGCCTGCAGGGCAAATAGGGCCCACAACCAGTTCCTATAGAGTCTATAAGCTATATATAATTTTTACATTTTTTTAAAATGACTAAAGAAAATAAATTATTTTTCAACATAGTTCCTATCAAAATATCAATGGTGTATTTCACAGAAAAGAATAATCCAAAAAATTTATATGAAACCACAAAAGTTCTCAAATAGCCACAGCAATCTTGAGAAATAACAAATTTGGAGGTATCTCAATACCTGACACCAAACCACACTACAAAGTTATAGCAATCAAAATGACATGGTACTAGCATGAAAACAGACATACAGAACAATGGAACAGAATAGAGCCCAAAAATAAGTCCACATCTACATGGTCAATTAATATTTGACAAAGGAGGTAAGAACATACAATGGGATAAAGACATTTCTAATCAATAAATGGTGTTTAAAAAAATTAGAAACATGCAAAAAATAAGTAAAACTAGACCACCTTCTTACACTATACACAAGGATAAACCAAAACATATTAAAGACTTAAATGTAAGACTCAAACCCCAATCTCCTACAAGAAAACATAGACGGTAAAACCTCAGATATTTCTTGTAGCAATATTTTTTCTGATATACCGACTCAAGTAAGGGAAACAAGAGACTATAACAAACTAAAAGGCTTTTGCACAGCAAAGGAAAACATCAACAAAATGAAAAGACAATCCACTGAATGGAACATAATCACCATTGATATATCTGATAAGTTAATATCCAAAATTTATAAAGAACATATATAACTCAACACCAAACACAACAAATCTAATTTTCAAAATGTGCAAAGGATCTGAATAAACACTTCTCCAAAGAGGACATACAGATGGCCAACAGACATATGAAAAAAAGCTCAACATCACTAATCTGAGAAATGCAGGCCCTGGCCAGTTGGCTCAGCGGTAGAGCGTTGGCCTGGCATGTGGGGGACCCGGGTTCGATTCCGGGCCAGGGCACATAGGAGAAGCGCCCATTTGCTTCTCCACCCCCCCCCCTTCCTCTCTGTCTCTCTCTTCCCCTCCCGCAGCCAAGGCTCCATTGGAGCAAAGATGGCCCAGGCGCTGGGGATGGCTCCTTGGCCTCTGCCCCAGGCGCTAGAATGGCTCTGGTCGAGGCAAAGCGACGCCCCGGAGGGGCAGAGCATCGCCCCTGGTGGGCGTGCCGGGTGGATCCCGGTTGGGCGCATGCGGGAGTCTGTCTGACAGTCTCTCCCCTTTTCCAGCTTCAGAAAAATACAAAAAAAAAAGAAAAAAGAAAACTCTTAAGAAATGCAAATCAAAACCACAATGTTAAATCATCCCACACCTGTCAGGATGACTATCATCAATAAAATAAACTGCAAGTGTTGGAAAGGATATGGAGAACAGGGAACCCCTATGCACTGTTGGTAGGAATGTAGATTGGTGAAGCCATTGTGGAAAACAGTAGGGAAGATCCTCAAAAAATTAAAAATGTGCCTGACCGGGCAGTGGCGCAGTGGATAGAGCATCAGACTAGGATGCGGAAGACCCAGGTTCGAGACCTCCGAGGTCGCCTGCTTGAGCACGGGCTCATCTGGTTTGAGCAAAGCTCACCAGCTTGGACCCAAGGTCTCTGGCTCAAGCAAGGGGTTACTTGGTCTGCTGAAGGTCCACAGTCAAGGCACATATGAGAAAGCAATCAATGAATAACGAAGATGTCACAACGAAAAACTGATGACTGATGCTTCTCATCTCTCTCCATTCCTATCTGTCTGTCCCTATCTATCCTTCTCTCTGACTCTCTGTCTCTGTAAAAAGAAAAAATAAAATTAAAAATGTAACTGCCTTATGAACCATCAATACCACCTTAGAATATCTCCGAAAAAACCCAAAACACCAATTTGAAAGAATAGATGCACCCCTATGTTCAATGCAGCACTATTTACAAAAGCCAAGATATGGGAGAAATCTAAGGGCCCATCAATAAATGAATGGATAAAGTGGTAGTATATTTACACAATGGAATATTACATTCCACAAAAACGAATGAAATCCTGGCCTGATCTGTGGTAGCACAGTGGATAAAGCATTGACCTGGAACGCTAAGGTCGCTGGTTCAAAACCCTGGGCTTGCCTCATCAAGGCACATACAGGAGTTGATGCTTCCTGCTACCCCCTTCTCTCTCTTTCTTTTTCTTTCCCCTTCTCTCTCTTTCTTTTTCTTTCTCTCTCTCTCTCTCCTCCCCCTCTCTAAAATGAATAAAAAAAATAGTAAAAATGAAATCCTTCCATTTGGGACAACATGAAGGGACCTTGAGTATATTAAGCTAATGAAACAAGTAAGACAGAAAAAGACAGCCTGACCAGGCGGTGGTGCAGTGGATGGAGCGTCGGACTGGGATGTGAGAACCCAGGTTCGAGACCCCGAGGTCGCCGGCTTGAGCGCAGGCTCATCTGGCTTGAGCAAAAAAAAAAGCTCACCGGCTTGGCCCCAAGGTTGCTGGCTTGAGCAAGGGGTTACTCGATCTGCTGAAGGCCCGTGGTCAGGGCACATATGAGAAAGCAATCAATGAACAACTAAGGTGTCACAACGAAAAACTGATGATTGATGCTTCTCATCTCTCTCCATTCCTGTCTGTCCCTATCTATCCCTCTCTTTGACTCTCTCTGTCTCTGTAAAAAGAAAAAATAAAATAAAAATAAAAATAAAAGTTTTTTAAAAAAAAAACAGAGAAAGACAAACACCATATGATTTCACTTACATGTGGAATCTCAAAAAACAAAACAAAGACCTGGACAGGTAGCTCAGTTGATTACTGTCATCCTAATACATCAAGGTTGCGGGTTCAATGCCTGGTTGGGGCACATACAGGAATCAACCAATCATAAATAAATGAAACAACAATCAATGTTTCTCTCTCCCTTGATCTCTCTAAAATCAGTTTTTTAAATGTAAAAAATAAAATGATTAAGACAGAAACAGACTCATTGATACATAAAACAGACTGATGGTTGCCAGAGGAGAGGGGATTTGAGGGAATGGGTGGAAAAGGTAAAGAAATTAAGAAGTACAAATTGGCAGTTACAAAATAGTCACAGGGATAAAACATCCAGCATAGGGAACATAGTCAATAATATTGTATTGAATAATAACAATGTATGGTACCTGGTGGATACTAGAAATACCAGCATGAAGAACACTTTGCAAAGTGTTATGATTGTCTAACTATTATGCTGTACATCTGAAACTAATACAAAATTATACTGAATGTAAACAGTAACTGAAAAATAAAAAATTTAAAATATATTGATAACCCTGGGGGAAGGGGAAAAGAAATATTTTGTGAAATGCAAAAAAACTTATGAAATTCAAACTTCAAGTGTCCGTAAATAACATTTTATTGAAATATAGTCATGCTTACTTTTTAACTATCTTTGGCTACTTTTGCACTACAAAAGCAGAATTCAGAGGTTTAAGACCGAGGCTGTTTGACACCATCATAGTATTGCTCATTGTACCTCCCCCCCCAATCAGTGGCGCAGTTATACCTGATGCCATGGGAATCACTGCAGCATGCTGTTATTTTCTTTTTCTAATTTCAGTGCATAGCAGTCATGTCAGAACAAAAAGAAAAGGAGAGCCTGACCAGGCGGTGGTACAGGCACAGTGGATAGAGCGTTGGACTGGGATGCAAAAGACCCAGGTTTGAGACCCTGAGGTTACCAGCTTAAGCATGGGCTCATCTGGTTTGAGCAAAAAAGCTCACCAGCTTGTTGAGCCCAAGGTCGCTGGCTCGAGCAAGGAGTTACTTGGTCTGCTGAAGGCCCACGGTCAAGGCACATATGAGAAAGCAATCAATGAACAACTAAGGTGTCGCAATGCGCAATGAGAAACAAACGATTGATGCTTCTCATCTCTCCGTTCCTGTCTGTCTGTCCCTGTCTATTCCTCTCTCTGACTCTCTCTCTGTCTCTGTAAAAAAAAAAAGGGGCGGGAGCCTGACCAGGCAGTGGCAAGGTAGTTAGAGCATCGAACTGGGATGCAGAGGACCCAGGTTTGAGAACCCGAGGTCGCTAGTTTGAGTGCGGGCTCATCTGGTTTAAGCAAAGCTCACCGGCTTGGACCCAAGGTCACTGGCTTGAGCAAGGGGTTACTCGGTCTGCTTAAGGCCCACGATCAAGGCACATACATATGATAAAGCAATCAATGAACAACTAAGGTGTCACAACAAAAAACTGATGATTGATGCTTCTCATCTCATCTCTCTGCGTTCCTGTCTGTCTGTCCCTATCTATCCCTCTGTCTGACTCTGTCTCTGTAAAAAAAAGAAAAAAAAAGAAAAGGGGAGAACTGGACTACAAATGTCATGCCTTTAAGGCCTAGTGGAGTATGGGTTATTTTATCAAATGTGATGGCAAAACACTGTACTTATTATGCAGTGACACTAAAAGAATACAATACAGGGGTGGGCAAAAGTAGGTTTACAGCCATGAGTACATAAGAGTTAATTCTTGTTATTATTGAATATTATTTATTAATTACTGTATTATGTAAACCAACTTTTGCCCATGCTTGTATACTGACATTGCTACACTAAGCACTCATCATGTATTCCCAACTCACAGGAAAGCTACAATTGAAAAATGTAAGAATTAAAATGCAATATCCCATCACTGCCAAAGTTCTTCACAAAAATAAAATATAAAAATAAGGCTACGCCCTAAGTTAACTTTCCAATAGTCAATGTTAGCCAAGCAAAGAAAGCAGTGTACTACCGTGATTAATTAGCATAGTTCACTAAACCTTTATTGCAGTAGCCAAATAAATGTGTCCAAAGAAAATATACTTGTTTAAAATCGGCTTGTCAGGGAGAATAGCATCTCAAGAGTTAAGGTCATTCGGCTCAACATCAATATTCAATTTAAAGCCTGACCTGTGGTGGCGCAGTGGATAAAACGTCGACCTGGAAATGCTGAGGTTGCCGGTTCAAAACCCTGGGCTTGCCTGGTCAAGGCACATATGGGAGTTGATGCTTTCTGCTCCTTCCCCCCCCCCCCCCCCTGTCTCTCTCTCCTCTCTCCCTCTCTCTCCTTTCTAAAAAAAAAAAAAAAAAAAGAATAAAAAAATATTCAATTTAAAAAAACAATGCGAATTAATTTGAGTGGTATTCCCTTAGTTCATGATGACAGTTGTTACTGATACTGCTCAATTCCTGTTTATTTGAAGAGTCAATGCCAAGTTTGAAGGGACTGAAAAGTTATCCTCTATAAACAGTCTGCATGAAATAACTATAGGTAAACTATTTCAAACATAAAGTTGAGAAAATACTAGTTTAGTATAACCTGAAATAGAATCTGCTAAAATGTGCTACTGCTGATAATGATAAAAGAACATGTAAAGGGCCCTGGCCAGTTGGCTCAGTAGTAGAGCATCCGCCCAGCATGTGGATGTCCCAGGTTCGATTCCTGGTCACAGCACAGAGGACAAACGCTCATCTGCTTCTCCATCCCTCCCTCTCTTGCCTCTCCCTCTCCCTCTCTCTCTCTATCCTGCAGCCATGGCTCAATTGGACTTTGTTGGCCCCGCATGCTGAGAATGGTTCCATGGCCTCCGCTTCAGGCTCTAAGAGCTTGGTTGCTGAGCAACAAAGCAATGCCCTAAATGGGCAGACCATCACCCCCTAGTGAGCTTGCCAGGTAGATCCCCATCGGAGCGCATGTGGGTGTCTCTCTGCCTCCACTCCTCTCACCAAAAAAAAAAGTAGAGTGAAAGAATTAGTTGGATAAACATACAAAGCTTATAAAAATATAATGCATTTAAATATAAGGTTATTCACGTCTTTTTTTTAAGTTAAATTACTTCTTATTTTTCAATTGCAGTTAACATACATTATATTAGTTTCAGGTGTACACTCCAGAGATTAGGCTTTACATATTTTAACATAATACACAATTATTAAAATATTACTGTTTCCCTAAGGCTGTATTTTTTTTTTTTTTTAAGATTTTATGTATTCAGTTTAGAGAGGAGAGAGGAGAGAGAAGGAAGAGAAAAGGGGAGGAGCAGGAAACATCAACTCCCATATGTGCATTGACCAGGCAAGCCCAGGGTTTCAAACCGGCAACCTCAGTGTTCCAGGTCAATGCCTTGTCCTCTGCGCCACCACAGGTCAGGCCCCTAAGGCTGTACTTTTACATCCATACCTATTTTGTAAAAACCAGCTTATGCATGTCTTATTCATTGGCAGGTAATATGAAAATTTTTTACTGATTTTTAGAGAGAAAGGGAGACAGAGAAAGAACATCAATTTGTTGATCCACTTATTCATGCCATAATTGGTTGACTCTTGTAGGTACCCTGACTGGGGATCAAACCCATAACCTTGGGATATCAGGATTATGCTCTAACCAACTAGGCTACCTAGCCAGGGCCTCAAAAATACTTTGAACTATCATGTAATTCAACCAATACGAGTATCAATGGTGGACATCATTCACTTTTGTGAACTACTAAGCAATAGTCAATGTCATGACTTTATGTCAGAAATATCCTGACTTACACAGCAGACTGGTGACTTAGCAAAGTTTTAGTGCAATTGTTTTTTTAGCTCAGGGCTAAGACTAAAATATTTCTGAACCATCCAGTCACTAGTATGAAAGACCACATGACTTTGGAATTCACCTTTTACTAAAGATTTGATAATGTTTCTCAATTAATTCAACCCAAAATTACAAAGCAAAACAGAACTTACATGCAAAACTCATACTGTGGTAGTCATTTCAACAACTAAAATTGTCCAAACCCTAAGCAATGTCAAGATGCTTTATACATTCTTGTACTGTCAAGTTAAAACAAGGTCTCTATCCCCACAAACTTGCAGTAGATATATTTTTGAGGTCTTATTACCCTTCCAGTAGCATATTTTGGACCTCAGCACAAGTGTGAAGACTTCCACTATTTCAAAATTCATTTACTTGTAATTAAGGCACTACCACCTAACCTTCAACTGGAAAGGATTAATCTGCAGTGACATGCTAAAAGAAAAGAATAAAATCTAACAGAAACTTACAAATGCTTTCCAACTGATAAATGTTATTAAAATCATTTGCTTTTAGAATGAATACAGTCAGCCCTCCATATCTGAGAGTATTTTATCTGCAGATTCAAGCAACCACAAATTGAAAATATTTAGAAAAAAAATCCCAGAGTCCTAACCTCAAAACTTGAATTGTCACACACCAAGTGCTATGCTAAATAAACACAAATGAAGTGATGAGCAGAGATGCCCTATATGTAAATATGCAAATAATATACCATTTCATAGAAAGGACATGAGCATCTACAAATTTTGGTATTCAGAGCATCCTGAAACTAATCTTCTATGACACCAGAAGAATGAAGTAATATCACGTTATGTATCAGTATTAGTAGATGAACATTTGCAACTGATTTTGATAACGGAACTGCGTGAATGACAAGTAAGCAAAATATCATCTCTAAAAAAGAATTCCATTCATATCATTTGTAAATATGTATCAAAAAATATTATGCTCAATTATATATTTTTTTTTTCTTTTTTTTCATTTTTCTGAAGCTGGAAACAGGGAGAGACAGTCAGACAGACTCCCGCATGCGCCCGACCGGGATCCACCCGGCACACCCACCAGGGGCGGTGCTCTGCCCCCCAGGGGGCGATGCTCTGCCCATCCTGGGCGTCGCCATATTGCGACCAGAGCCACTCTAGCGCCTGAGGCAGAGGCCACAGAGCCATGCCCAGCGCCCGGGCCATCTTTGCTCCAATGGAGCCTTGGCTGCGGGAGGGGAAGAGAGAGACAGAGAGGAAAGCGCGGGGGAGGGGTGGAGAAGCAAATGGGCGCTTCTCCTATGTGCCCTGGCCGGGAATCGAACCCGGGTCCTCCGCACACTAGGCCGACGCTCTACCGCTGAGCCAACCGGCCAGGGCTCAATTATATTTTTAATTCCATCATTTAAAACACTTCTGCCATGGCTGGTTGGCTCAGTGGTAGAGTGTTGGCCTAGCGTGCAGGAGTCCTGGGTTCAATTCCCAGCCAGGGCACACAGGAGAAGCGCCTATCTGCTTCTCCACCCTTTCCCCTCTCCTTCCTCTCTGTCTCTCTCTTCCCCTCCCCGTAGCCAGGGCTCCACTGGAGCAAAGTTGGCCCAGGCACTGAGGATGGCTCCATGGCCTCTGCCTCAGGCACTAGAATGGCTCTGGTTGCAAAAGAGCAACGCCCCCTGGTGGGCATGCCGGGTGGATCCCAGTCCGGCGCATGCGGAAGTATGTCTGCCTCCCCATTTCCAGCTTCGGAAAAATACCAAAATAAGTAAATAAATAAAACACTTGTGGCCTGACCAGGCAGTGGCACAGTGCATAGAGCGTTGGACTGGGATGCGGAGGTCCCAGGTTCGAGACCCCGGGGTTGCCAGCTTGAGCACGGACTCATCTGCTTTGAGCAGAGCTCATCAGCTTTAGACCTAAGGTTGCTGGCTCGAGCAAAGGTTACTTGGTCTGCTGTAGCCCCATGGTCAAGGCACATATGAGAAAGCAATAAATGAACAACTAAAGTGTCGCAATGCGCAACGAAAAACTGATGATTGCTGTTTCTCATCTCTCTGTTCCTGTCTGTCTGTCTCTCACTCTGACTCTCTCTGTCTCTGTAAAAAATAAATAAACCAGTATTACTTTAGGTATTAACTAGATGTATTGTGACAATCATTTTATAATACATAAGAGTCATTACAATGCACACCTGAAACTAATGTTATGTCAATTTTTTTAAATGGTTATTATGCCTGACCAGGCGGTGGCGCAGTGGATAGAGCGTCAGACTGGGATGCAGAGGACCCAGGTTCGAACCCTGAGGTCGCCAGCTTGAGCACGGGCTCATCTGGTTAGAGCAAAAAGCCCACCAGCTTGAACCCAAGGTCGCTGGCTCTAGCAAGGGGTTACTCGGTCTGCTGAAGGCCCGCAGTCAAGGCACATATGATAAAGCAATCAATGAACAACTAAGGTGTCTCAATGTGCAACGAAAAACTAATGATTAATGCTTCTCATCTCTCTCCGTTCCTGTCTGTCCGTCCCTATCCCTCTCCCTGACTCACTCTTTGTCTCTGTAAAAAAATAAACAAATAAAAATGGTTATTACTGTATTTCCCCATGTATAAGACGCACTTTAATTTGGGGGGAAAAAACGTATTACATGAAGTTATTAAACTCAAGTTTTACTCATCATAAAATTCATACAACTCCTCATCACTGTCAAAACTCCTGTCCAGGCCCTGGCCAGTTGGCTCAGTGGTAGAGTATCAGTCTGGCGTGTGGAAGTCCGGGGTTCATTCCCAGTCAGGCCATCCCCCTCTCCTTCCTCTCTACCTCTCTCTTCCCCTCCCACAGCCAAGGAAGGCTCCACTGGAGCAAAGTTGGCCCGGGAACTGAGGATGCCTCCATGGCCTCCACCTCAGGCACTAGAATGGCCCCAGCCGCAATGGAGAAACGCCCCAGATGGACAGAGCATCGCCTCCTGGTGGGCATGCCAGGTGGATCCCAGTTGGGCGAATGTGGGAGTCTGTCAATTGCCTCCCTGCTTTTAACTTCGGAAAAATACAAACTCCCATCCATTAGCTTGTCTTCATCTGTGTCTTGAAGATGAATCAATGCCTTCAACAAGCGCAAAAGAGCAGGAAATGCAAGTAAAAAAATCTACAACCACTGTATAAGAGGCACCCAGTTTTCACTCTAAATTTTTCAGCCCTGGCCAGTTGGCTCAGCGGTAGAGCGTGGCCTGGCGTGTGGGGGACCCGGGTTCGATTCCCGGCCAGGGCACATAGGAGAAGCGCTCATTTGCTTCTCCACCCCCACCCCTTCCTTCCTCTCTTTCTCTCTCTTCCCCTCCTGCTGCCAAGGCTCCATTGGAGCAAAGATGGCCCGGGCGCTGGGGATGGCTCCTTGGCCTCTGCCCCAGGCGCTAGAGTGGCTCTGGTCGCGGTAGAGCGACGCCCCGGAGGGGCAGAGCATTGCCCCCTGGTGGGCAGAGTGTCGCCCCTGGTGGGCGTGCCGGGTGGATCCCGGTCGGGCGCATGTGGGAGTCTGTCTGACTGTCTCTCCCCGTTTCCAGCTTCAGAAAAGTACAAAAAGAAAAAAAAGAAAAAAAGAAAAAAAAATTTTTCAAAGGGTGTCTTATACATGGAGAAATACGGTACTTCAATTTTTCTAAAGCCTGTATTATACCCCAAAATCTCATGTATTCTATGAAAGTGTACCACCCACTGTGACTACCAAATACTCTCTCTATTGTAATTTCTTCTATTAGTAATGAATCTTTAAAAATTCTTCATCTGGCCCTGGCCGGCTGGCTTAGTGGATAGGGCATTGGCCCAGCCTGCTGACATCCCGGTTTGATTCCCAGTCAGGGCACACATGAAAAGCAACCAACTGGCCCTGGCCGGTTGGCTCAGTGGTACAGCGTCGGCACTGAACTTTCCTCTGTACCGTCCACATCTCGACTGCCATGGCCATGGGCTGCTCCGCTGTATACACGGTGTTACATCATCATCTGCACATGCACACATGCTGCCACATCATCCTACAGAAACTGGGAGGGTTTTCCTTTTATTTGGTGCAGATTTCACATTTCTATCGTCTTTTGTTGCTTTCCTGTGATGGGGCAAAAGTGCACTATGACTTTACGGACACACTGTATATCTAGTCCCACTCTAGTCAGACAATTCAGTTGTTTAGAGCACCATCCCAAAGCACAGAGGTTGCCAGTTCAATCCCCAGTCAGGGCACATACAGAAACAGGCTGATGTTCCTGTCTTTCTCTCCTTTTGATGTTCCTGTTTCTCCCCTTCCTGTCTCTTCACTAAAATCAATGGAAAAAAAACAATTTTTAAAAAATATATCCAGTCCCGCCTGACCAGGTGGTAGCGCAGTGGATAGAGCATTGGACTGGGATGCGGAAGACCCAGGTTCGAGACCCCGACCTCGCCAGCTTGAGCACTGGCTCATCTGGTTTGAGCAAGGCTCACCAGCTTGAGCCCAAGGTCGGTGGCTCGAGCAAGGGGTCACTTGGTCTGCTGTAGCCCCGGTCAAGGCACATATGAGAAATCAATCAACGAACAACTAAGGAACTGCAACAAAAAATTGATGTTTCTCATCCCTCTCCCTTCCTGGCTGTCTGTCCCTATCTGTCCCTCTCTCTGACTCTGTCTCTCCCACAAAAAAATAAATAAATAAAATAAAAATTTCCACATTTAAAATATATCTAGTCCCTCTCACCTTAGGGAAGTGGTCCCATGTTTTCATTTCTTCACATTTACATGCCAAGTATTAGGACTAAAACCATCACTCTGGCTACTGATGTTAGACCTAATCTTCCCATGTAAATATCTGAATAGTAGAGAAAAGGACATCCATTTATTGAGTCTACCCTACAAAAAAACTGATCAAGCCCTTGCTGAGTAGCTCAGTTGGTTAGGGCGTCATTCTGATATGGCCATGTTGCAGCTCTGATCCCCCAACAGGGAATATAACAAGAATCAACTGCCCTGGCCAGTTGGCTCCATGGTAGAGTGCCGGCCTGGCGTGCAGGAGTCCCGGGTTCGATTCCCAGCCAGGGCACACAGGAGAGGCGCCCATCTGCTTCTCCACCCCTCCCCCTCTCCCTCTTCCCCTCCCACAGCCAAGGCTCCATTGGAGCAAAGTTGGCCCGGGAGCTGAGGATGGCTCCATAGCCTCTGCCTCAGGCGCTAGAATGGCCCTGGTTGCAACAGAGCAACACCCCAGATGGGCAGAGCATCGCCCCCCTGGTGGGTATGCCGGGTGGATCCCGGTCGGGCGCATGCGGGAGTCTGTCTGACTGCCTCCCCGTTTCCAACTTCAGAAAAAAAAAGGAATCAACCAATGAATGCATGAATAAGTGGAACAACAAATTGATGCTTCTCTCTCTCAAATCAATAAAAATTTCTTAAATAAACAAAAGTAAATTCCTAACCTGTTCACACGTTATATTCTTCAGCAGCTGTATACAAATACAGATTTCATCCCTAGTTTGGAAGACTCTGATCCATGAGGAATGAGGTTAGGATCTGGGATATGATTTTTTAAAAACCTGGCAGATGCTCTGATGCTAGTTTAGTGCCGATCTCAGAACTAGAGTTTGAGAGTCTACAGATACAGAATACAAAACCAGACTAAAGCCAGGAAACATGCTCTAGTTATGAGTACATAGGTAACTGTATTCCCTGTGCACTTCACTTTTCCTTATACTGAAATGAGACAACCAACTACCTACTTCTCTCAAAACCATCTTATGAGAATGCTAAAACACAAAACTGCCTCTGGAAATCCCCAGTAACCCTCCTTACTATATAATGCATATAACTAATCATTACATTTTCAGAGCTTTCTTTAAAAACAAACTTATATAACATGTAAAGGTAGTTCACAAAAGCTACTTTTAACACACACACACAAAAGGCACAAATAATAACAGCATTCAGAAAAGTTATTACTGAAATAAAGTGAGGACAACAAAGAAGTATCAGTTGTTATGAACATACCTCCTACTCCAGGCCCCCCACTTTGTGCAGCAGAAGTCTGCCCAGCAGTGCCACTGGCAGTACTACCACCTGTTCCCCCCACAGTGTTGGTGGTGCCACTGGAAGCTGATGAATTCTGGGAAGTCTGTGGAGCCCATGGATTAGGTAATGGATCTCTATTTTCTGTACGGGAAGGTTGATTACCTTCACCTGAGGATGTATTGCTCACTAAGGAAGCAAATGGATTGCCACCAAACTGTAATAAAAGACAAAAAAGACATAAAGAATAAGCTTTTGTTTCAAATAACAGATACGAAACGTTTTAATGAAAATTGCATTCCCCATATAAAGGTGGCGCTCAATCAAACACGTGTGTTAACACAGGGGATACCCCTTGGCCTGAGCCCGGGGCCAGTGTTATCACCTGCTCTTGTGCAGCACTCAGCATTGGTTCCTGAATATCTGTGTACATACGCCGTAAAGCATTGTATCCCCCTGGAATGCTTTCCAGGTTACTCAAGGCTCGGTCCTGGTTTCTCATCATTTCCTGCATCATTGCTGGATTCCTGGCAAGTTCCAATGTCTAAGAAGAAGATTCACGGGAGGAATGGAAAAAAAAAAATTAAAGCACACATGAATTACTTTAGTTATTAACTGGTACAGCTAATTTTATAAAGTTTTCTAAATCTATGAATTATCAGTCTTCATATTTAAATCAGAAATTTATTTTAAATAATTTCTACTGGATTTTACCTCAAAAAGCAAGCTACTATTCAAATAATTAAAGAAAGAAGAACTTTATTATAAGTGAATGCCCATCTCCTGGCCTAGACTCTTTCTTTTTTTTAATTTTTTATTAATTTTAATTTATTGTGTTAACATGGATTCAAGTGTCACACTCAATATAATTTCCTAACCTCCACCCCCTTGTCCCCCAATATCCCCCCTTTTGCTCCCTCCCCCCTTCCCTTTGGGATTTGCTGTCCTGTTATCTGTATCTATATGTTATGTATACATATTTTCACTAATCCCTTCACCTTCTCTGATCCCATCCCCTCATCCCCCTTCCCTCTGACAGCTCCTGTGACCCTGCCTCTCTGCCTCTATCCCATTCCTCACTTTACTGTGTTCATTAGATTTCACATATATAAGTGAGATCATATGATATTTGTCTTTCTCTGCCTGGTTTATTTCATTTAGCATAATAATCTCCAGGTCCATCCAAACCATCACAAAATGCACTCTTTATGTCTTAAATTTGCAGAATAAGTGTTTACAAAGATCTTTAAAATACAGTGAAAAATTCAAAGTTCAAATAGTCCAAATTAGTGCTTTATTGAGTTTTTCTGAGCAAAGATTAGGATCTCCTTTTTTACTTTGGCCATATATAAGGACCAACTATTTAGGCATAGAAAACTGGACAATCAAATATATATAAATATATTCTAGCTAAATGGACTGAAAGAATATTCCACATACTTGTCTCATAATATCTGGATTATTCAGCATATGACTAATTTCTGGATTTCTCTGTATCAACTGCTGCATTTGTGGATTGGCCATAATTAACTGCCTCATCAGGTCAGGATTTGAAAGCATGCTCTGGACAAAGGGATTCTCCATGATTTGGACCATCATTTCAGGATTGGACATAAGTTGCCGCTGCATCTGGCTTTGTAGTTCAGAGAAGTTGGTAGTATTCAAACCCAAGCTACTCAGACCTGCAAGTCCTCCAAGGCCACCTAAGATAAAGGAAAAAGAACACATAAATAAGTCAGATATTTTATCAGTAACAAGACTGCTAAAACATGAAGAGGCAAAAATATTAACTGAATCAAGTCTATTACAAAAAAAATATTAAATCAAAAAAAGGCTTCCTACTACTTTCATAAACACATTTAAAGTAATAAAACCATCAAATATGTATTTCAAATACAAAAATATAGTCATATGCTACATAACTGACATTTTGGTAAACAACAGACCACATAAACAATATTGGTTCCTTATTAAAATGAAGCTGAAAAATTCCTATTGCCACCAATTTCAACGGGAGAAAGGACTAGAGTTTGAGCTCTATAAAAACTCCTGAGCAATGAGATTTAGAGAGCCTCTGGGTTGGGTGAAGACATCTAGATACTATTTGAGTGAGATGCCCGAAGAGGGCATGGAAGCTCTTCACCCTCTCTAACCCCTATACATAATCTGCCCTCTGCTTCTTTTCCATTTGTATAATTCTGAGTTGTATCATTTAAAATAAATTGGTAAACATAAGTGAAGGGTCTTCCTGAGTTCTGTAAGCCATTCTAGCAAATCAAATCTGAGGATGGGTTGTGGGAATCTTCAGTTTATAGCACACTGGTTAGAAAAAAGTAGAGGTGGTCTGGAACTTGGACTATTATCAAAGGTAGGAGCCATCTTGGAGACAAAGCCCTTTAACTAGCAGGATCTGAACTACCTTCAGGTAGGTAGGATCAGAATTAAACTACTGGATACTTGTGTGCACTTGAAAAATTTGTTGGTGTCAGAAAAACACCCTAGAATATACCAGCTAAAGAAAGAAATGAAAAATATGCACTAGATTATATTCTAACAATCTTTGTGAAGACTAGTTTAAGTTTAGCAATTCACCTATAAATTGTGGATAGAGCAGAGCTGCTGCCAATCAAGGAGAGAAAAAACAAGGACATACAAAGAAATGAAATCATAGAGAAAACTAATAGATTGAAGAGGACAGTAAGTACTTATCATAACATGTTAACTTTGTAAAATTACATTACCAACCAAATGCATTCATTCCTTACTTACTGAGCTCTTTCTATATATCCCAGGGAATAAGATGACACGAAAGACACAAGAACTACCTTCAGGACTCAATCTACTGAGAAAGACAGAGAAGAATAACAAATGCAGAGTAAGTATTTCAATAGAGACAGACACAGGATATTATGGTAATATCTGCCTAAGTGGGATGGTTGCTTTCCCACAAGATGACAATGAGTACGGAGAATGAATAAGTTGGCAAAGAGAAGTGAAAAACACTGGCAGAAGATTTAATACTAGGCACAAAAAACATTATACACAAAAGGTATAGAGATAAATATTAATACTGATGTATTAGCAAAAAATTCAGTGTAAATGGAATAGCAGATTGCAGTGCTCACTAAACACTCTACATTTAGCCTTATATTTCTTTTGCGGTTTGACCAACTCATGTGACTAATTATGGCCAAAGGACTACAAGAAATGATGGGTGTCACTTTGGCCGGAACATCTAAGGTCCACCTGGAGACACTATGTGTCTCTGCCATGTTCCAAGTAGTGCAGCTATATGATGGCAGAATTCCGTTAGCTTGAGTCCCTGAAGACTAGAGATGAGGGCTTCATTGACCAGTGAAAAGCATGAAAGAAAGCTCTGAGCAAGAAATTAAGCTTTGCTTTGGTAAAAAGCTACTGAGTTTGGGATTATCTTATTACCACAGGGTAGCCTATCCTGACTAATTTAACTATTGAGATGTAGCAAGAAATTAAAATGGCCTGACCTGTGGTGGCACAGTGGATAAAGTGTCATCTGGAATGCTGACGGTGCTGGTTCGAAACCCCAGCCTTGCCCGTTCAAAGCACATGAGAAGCAACTACGAGTTGATGAGTTGATGCTTCCCACTGCTCCCCCTGCCCACCTTTCTGTCTCTCTCTCTACACTCTCTAAAATCCACAAATAAAATATGTATAAAAGAAAGAAATGAAAATGAAGAGGTAGATAAAGTAAAGCAGAACAGCCACTTAAGATGTTCTTATCCTGCCTGACCAGGCGGTGGCGCAGTGGATAGAGCGTCAGACTGGGATGCAGAGGACCCAGGTTCGAGACCCCAAGCTCGCCAGCTTGAGCGTGGGCTCATCCGGTTTGAGCAAAATCCCACCAGCTTGAACCCAAGATCACTGGCTCCAGCAAGGGGTTACTCAGTCTGCTGAAGGCCCGCAGTCAAGGCACGTTTGAGAAGGCAATCAATGAACAACTAAGGTGTTGCAGCGCGCAATGAAAAACTAATGATTGATGCTTCTCATCTCTCTCCATTCCTGTCTGTCTGTCCCTGTCTATCCCTCTCTCTGACTCACTCTCTGTCTCTGTAAAAAATAAATAAAAATTTAAAAAAATAAATAAAAAGATGTTATCCTAATAACACTGTGGAAAAGACCCACAGCAAATATTAGATTTAAAAATGTTGAGGACCTGCATCAAGAAGGTAGCAATAATAGCATGGGGTCAGAAAGAGAAGTTTATGGCTCGAGATTTGGTAGAGGAAAAGGTAGTGGTTTGAGGGGCAACATGATGAGTGTTGCATTTGTATTGTTTTCCTTTGCTTTCTGAGGGGTCACATACAAGCTAAAGTACTTAAGAGAACATCAGGTAACAGTTGAATGTAAGACACGGAGTTTGAAAATGATGTGGGCTGAGGTACAGATTTGACAGGATATATATACAATTAGAATTGTGTCACTTAGGGAAAATAAAGTAAAATCAGAAAAGAAAGACAAGGCAGAATTCTAAGGAGCAAAACCACAGGAAATAGGAAGATGAGACATACACTGAGACAAAAAGAAAATGGTGGTATCCAGGGAACACTCTAACTTAAGACTGGCTAACCACTATGCTGTACAACTGAAGCTAATACAAAATAATGCTGAATATAAACTGTAATTTTTTAAAAAATTATTTTCAAGAAAAAAAATTAAAAGAAGAAATGGTCAAAAAACTAACTAGGGGGAAAGAGTATCAGAAGTCAAAGGAAGAAAATTTCAAGGAGACTGGTAAGCATTAAAAGAAACTGATTTAAAATCTAAAGTATCCACTAAATTTGGCAAGCTGAGAAGTCAACAGTGACCTTTAAAGGGGAATTTTCCAGTCAAGTGATGGGGGCAAAAAATAGGGCACAGCAAACTTAGTGAAAGGGAAACAGCACAAAATGCCTTTTTCAAAGATAGCTGAGAAGAGCAAAAGAATGGGTGGCAGTAAGATTCTGTGGCTTTTACACACGGGGCAGACTTAATATAAGAACAGGCAGCAAAAAGAAGAGCTTAATATATTGAGTAAATGAAGTTAACTGATAAGAGGGGGCGAGAATGAAACTAGAAATGAAGGGATTAGGGAGATGTATCGCATCAGACAAATTAACTAAAAGCCTCTCTAGGCTGTAATTTGCCTATAACATGAAAGACTTGGGGAGAGATTTACACCTCAACAATTGCTTTCATGGGTCTGAACACTAAATAATTTCATCCTAATCTTTCTAGGTTGTTTGTGTTTATAATTCTGCCATTTAAAACTCAGCTGCCTAAACCAAGAGACACCTGCAGCCTAAGATAACTTTAGAAAAAGCAGCACACAGCTGACCAGGCAGTGGCACAGTGGATAGAGCGTCAGACTGGGATGTGGAGGACCCAGGTTTGAGACCCCGAAGTCGCCAGCTTGAGCACGGGCTCATCTGGTTTGAGCAAAGCTCACCAGCTTGAGTCCAAGGTCCCTGGATCGAGCAAGGGGTCACTCAGTCTGCTGTAGCCCCCCGGGTCAAGGCACATATGAGCAATCAATCAATGAACTAAGGAGACGCAACAAAAAATTGATGTTTCTCATCTCTCTCCCTTCCTATCTGTCTGTCCCTCTCTGACTCTCTGTCTTTGCCACAAAAACAAAAAAGGAAAAAAAAAAGAGCAGCATACATTTTTTTACAAAGCAAATGTGAATTCATGCCATGCCCTAAACCAGTGGTTCTCAAACTTTTTGAAATCGGGGCACATTTAAAACACTACAAATAATTGTAGGTGTATTATATACAAATTTCTGAGAAATATGTTATAATAATTAAGTCAAATATTAAAGAAAAAAATATAGGCCCTGGCCGGTTGGCTAAGTGGTAGAGTGTCAGCCTGGCGTGCAGGAGTCCCGGGTTTGATTCCCGGCCAGGGCACACAGGAGAGGCGCCCATCTGCTTCTCCACCCCTCCCCCTCTCCTTCCTGTCTCTCTCTTCCCCTCCCGCAGCCAAGGCTCCATTGGAGCAAAGTTGGCCTGGGCGCTGAGGATGGCTCTGTGGCCTCTGCCTCAGGCACGAGAATGGCTCTGATTGTGGCAGAGCAACGCCCCAAGATGGGCAGAGCATCGCCCCCTGGTGGGCATGCCGGGTGGATCCTGGTCGGCGCATGCAGGAGTCTGACTGTCTCCCTGTTTCCAGCTTCAGAAAAATGCAAAAAAAAAAAAAAAAAAAAAGCCCAAGCGTGCTTTATGGTAATTAAACAAAATAAAAACTACAAAATTAAATTTATTCTGACATTAAAAAACATTTTTGTTACATTTTTTGAGTTATGCTTTTTAGAATTCATAAAAAAGAGGGGTTAAAAAAAAAACAACAAAAAAAAAGTTAATTTTTTATAGAGAGAGAGACATTCTTAGTAAGATTTAGTAAATTCAGCAGGTCCCGGAGTGAATGTGTTAAGTTTTTTCATTCTTGTGTTTATGAGAAACATAAGCCTGATGTGTCCTAGAGATTTCTTCAATGTTTGGGCATATATCTGAAAGGCAAACTCTCATTTCCTCATCAGTACATTGAAGAATTCCTCTCTTTTTACTCTTAACTGTGTTGAGTGCAGAAAACCCCCACCATAGATATCATCTTTCTTTCCAGGGAACATGGGGGGTAGTGTAAACAATCCAGCACCACAGCTTAACAGCCTTTTGTAACCTAATCAGGCAAGTGAGGTGGGGCAGACTGCTTACTTTCAGTCAATTCACCACACCTCTGTCCTCCAAAAATCTAAACTCCAAATACCCTGTTGGTTTTCTGATCCCCAACAGGCACATATTTCTCTGGAATACCATAGGGCATATCTGGAAATCTTCTAGGGCACACCAGTGTGCCCTAGTGCACACTCTGAGAACCACTGCCCTAAACCTTTTCAACATATTTGGCAAAGTATTAAATCACTAAAAAAAGTTTATCTGGAAGGGATAAAAGGTATGATCCTTGATATAAAAAAATTGTACATTAAAATTTTAACAATTACAGTTTACATTCAATATACTTTTGTATTAGTATTAGCTGCACAGCATAGTGGTTAGACAATCATAATTCACAAAGTGATCCCCGATATTTCCACTACCCATCTCTCACCACACTACATTCCCTATGCTATACTTTACATTCTTGTGACTATGCTGTAACTACCAATCTGTATTTCTCAATCCCTTTATATTTTTCACCCAGTCCCCAACCTACTTCCTCTACATACACACATATATTTTAATATTATTTCAAGGGCCTGACCAGGTGATGATGCAGTGAACAGAGCATCGAACCGGGATGCAGAGGACCCAGGTTCGAAACCCTGAGGTTGCCGGCTTGAGCGTGGGCTCATCCAGCTTGAGTGAAGGGTTGCTGGCTTGAGCAAGGGGTCACTCGCTCTACTGTAGCCCCCAGTCAAGGCACATATGAGAAAGCAATCACTAAACAACTAAGAAGCTGCAATGAAGAATTGATGCTTCTCATCTCTCTCCCTTCCTGTCTGTCTGTCCCTCTCAGTCCCTCTATCAAAAAAAAAAAAGAAGAATATTATTTCAAAGTACTATATTTGTCAAACAACTTAAAAACTGAAAGAAGCATTGGACCATATATCTATCTACTTCAACTTTTGTTAGTTTCAGCATATCCCCTAGCCGCAAACAAAACCTTCCATAGGACCTCAGTATATAAAACTGATATAAGTTGTTTGAGATGAGCTTGATCAAGTGGTGGCACAATAGATGGAGCACTGGACTGGAATACAGAGGACCCAAGTTTGAAACCCCAAACTCACCAGCTGGAGCGAGGGCTCATCTGGCTTAAGCACAGCTCACCAGCTTAAACGGAGGGTTGCTGGCTTAAGCAAGGGGTCACTCGGTCTGCTGTAGCCCCCCGGTCAGGGCACATATGAGAGAGCAATCAATGAACAAATAAGGTGCCACAATAAAAAACTGATGCTTCTCATCTCTCTCCCTTCCGGTCTGTCTGTCCCTGTCTGTCCCTCTGTCTCTGTCACCAAAAAAAAAAAAAAAAGTGGTCTGGGATGATGCGTAAGATCCTTAACCTCTGAGCCTGCCCCCATGCTCCTTTTTCTGCATATTCAGAACAGTTCGAAAATCACTAGTGCATTCTGATCAGTTTTACAAGTGAGAAAATTATATTCAGGGTCTTAGCTTATGATTTACAATTAGCTAATCTTCCTTAGCTTCATTTATATGGTGGTCAGATCAGGTATACATATACTACCCCTTTCATTATTAAAAAGAAATGAATCACTTATTGATCATTAAACTAAATATAAATGTAAGCTGACCAAATATATCTGTATTCCCAAATACTTCCTTAATACCTACAACAAATACAGAAGCTACAGAAGTTTTTGTTGTTGTTAAAGTGACTTAATGTTTAATTCTTTCATTTTATAAAAACTACCCTGGAAAAAAGGTAGTTTTTTGTTTGTTTTTTTTCCAATCCCTATTAAAAAAAAAAGACTTACCTAAACCAAAAGCGTTGCTAGTGGCAGAACCAGATGTGGAGTTACTATTAGAAGCTGAAGTGGTCGTAACATTGCTTCCACTGGTATTTGTTTGCTGGGCTGAATGATCCTGAGACCTAAGGAAAACAATTAAATCATGCTGTGAACAGTGGAACTAATTTTAAAAGAACCTCTGAAATTCTGATACCAAGAATAAAGTATAAGTTTTCAGACCAACTAATTCTCTCTTTTTTTTTTTTTTTTTTTTTTAACAGGAACAGAGAGAGGGATAGATAGGGACAGAAAGACAGGAACAGAGAGATGAGAAGCATCAGTCATTAGTTTTTCATTGCGACACCTTAGTTGTTCATTGATTGCTATCTCATATGTGCTTTGACCGCGGGCCTTCAGCAGACCGAGTAACCCCTTGCTTGAGCCAGCAACCTTGGGTCAAAGCTGGTGAGTTTTTCTTGTTGTTGTTGTTTTTTTGTTTGTTTTTTTGCTCAAGCCAGATGAGCATGCGCTCAAGCTGGTGACCTCAGGGTCTCGAACCTGGGTCCTCAGCATCCCATCCCAGTCCCACGCTTTATCCACTGTGCCACCGCCTGGTCAGGCTAATTCTCATAAATTTAAATACTCTGAAGTAACTAAATATTAGGAATACAAATATAAAGAAACATAGTAAAACCTTTCAAAACCCAAACTATACCTTAATTGCCCCTCCTTCTCAAGTATAAGACACATAAATATTTCATTACTTTTGATTATATTATGTAAGAGAGAAATTGGTCACCTCACAGAAGAGAATCATCCTAATACCTAATAGAGTTCACCTATATAAGCAAAATGTTTTATCTATGTCCTTCTAAGTTCTTGGAGTGGGGGGACAGTTTTGCTTAGACTCTTGAACTTGTTAAAAGTAAAAAAAAAAAAGAGAGAGAGAGAGAATGCCCTGACCAGGTGGCTCAGTGTATAAAGCACTGACCAGGCACGCCAGAATCTGCATGGGTTCGACTCCGGGACAGGGCACATGAGAGAAGAAATCAATGAGTAAACTAAGTACAACAACAAGCTGATTCTTGTCTCTCTCAAATCAATGGGGGAAAAAAATTTAAATAAGAGACTTCACCAAAAGAAGGTTGAAAAATCAACACAAGCAAAAACTTATTGTGTAAGTTTAAAAAAAGAAAAAGAAATTTTGTTGGAAACCCCTTCTATCTGATACCAGTTAAGAGTTCTGAATCTCTCACTGGCCGGATAGCTCAGCTAGATAGCGCATCGTCTCAAAGTACAGAGGTTGTTGGTTCAATCCCTGGTCAAGGCACATATAGAAACAGATGTTCCTGTCTCTCTCCTGTTCTCTCTCTAAAGTCAATAAAATAAAACATTAAAAAAAAAATCTTAAAGAGTTTTGAATTGTACTCACTGCTTCTTTGATTTATTCTAAGGTCCATATTTTTTATTTTTTATTTTTTTTTGTATTTTTCTGAAGCTGGAAACGGGGAGGCAGACAGACTCCCGCATGTGCCCGACCGGGATCCACCCGGCATGCCCACCAGGGGGCGATGCTCTGCCCATTCGGGGCGTCGCTCTGTTGCGACCAGAGCCACTCTAGTGCCTGGGGCAGAGACCAAGGAGCCATCCCCAGCACCCGGGCCAACCCTTGCTCCAATGGAGCCTCGGTTGCGGCAGGGGAAGAGAGAGAGAGAGAGGGGAAGGAGAGGGGGAGGGGTGCAGAAGTAGATGGGCACCTCTCCTGTGTGCCCTGGCCGGGAATCGAACCCAGGACTTCCGCACGCCAGGCCAACGCTCTACCACTGAGCCAACCGGCCAGGGCCCATATTTTTGAATTTTAACATCTCTGAAATCAGGATCTTAAGACTGCTGACAGACAACTGTCATGCCTGCATACATGTTCTATATAAGTTCAAATGAGTGACTGAGTTGCACCATACATGTTGTATTTACCACATAAAGTGTCTTTCAGAAGGGTTACATCATTGTTATGGGTATTAAAATATGTTACTGTGTATATAGAAAAGTGAAGAAACAAGAATAAAAGGAATGAATCTTTTTTTTTTTTTTTTTTAAATTTTATTTTATTTTATTTATTTTTAATGGGGTGACATCAGTAAATCAAGATACATATATTCAAAGACAACATGTCCAGGTTATCTTAAAGTTCAATTATGTTGCATACCCATCACCCAAAGTCAGATTGACCTGTCACCCTCTATCTAGTTCTCTCTGTGCCCCTCCCCCTCCCCCCTTCCCTCTCCCTCTCCTCCCTCCCCCCCATAACCACCACACTCTTATCAATGTCTCTTGGTTTCACTTTTATGTCCCATCTATGTATGGAAAAATGCAGTTAAAGGAATGAATTTCATATCAGTGAAACAAATATCTGTTGTTGGAGAAATCAGAATAAAAATTTGAGGAAACGGTATTAATGGCTTGAAATAAACTCCTGGAGAAAATACAGTAGTGCTCTTTTAAGAAATGCTGCACCACCCAGATCAACTCGTTAGAACATCGTCCCAATACACCAAGGTTGTGGGTTCAATCTGCAGTAAGGGCACATACAAAAATCAACCAATGGCCGGACCAACACTGTTGCAGTGGACAGAGTGTCAAAATGGGACCCTTAAGTCTCAGGTTTGAAACCCCAAAGTTGCTGGCGTGAGCGTGGCTCACCAGCTTGACAGCAGGGTTGCCAACTTGAGCATGGGATCATAGTCATGATTCTATGGTTGCTGGCTTGAAGCCCAAGGTCGCTGGTTTGAGCAAGGGGTCACTGGCTCAGCTAGAGCTCCCTAGTCAAGATACATATGAGAAGCAATCATCGAACAACTAAAATGCTACAACTATGAGTTGATGCTTCTCATCTCTCTCCCTTCCTGTCTGTCCATTTGCCCTTCATCTCTCTCGCAAAAAATAAATAAAAATCAACCCAATAAGGGGAACAAATCAAAGTTTTTCTCTCCTTTCTTCCAATCTCTAAAAACCAGTAATTCTTAAAAACTGGTTTCATAAAAAAATGCTGTAACAACTCTATTGAGAGCACAGAGCTTTATGCCATATGAAAAAATATGGACCCTGATAACTCAGTCAAAAGGTGATGCAAGCCTGACTGTGGTGGTACAGTGGATCAGGCCATCAACCTGGAACGCTGTGGTAGCCAGTTTGAAACCCAGGGCTTGCCCAGTAAACTAAAGTGAAGCAACTATAATCTCATTCCCTCTCTCTCTCCCCGTCTCTTTAAAAATCAATAAATAGACCCCGGCCGGTGGCTCAGAGGATAGAGCGTCAGCCTGGCACAGTTGTCGGCAAACCATGGATGGCTCTTTGGTCCCTTGAGTGTGGCTCTTCCACAAAAAACTACATGCGGCCTGACCAGGTTGTGGCGCAGTGGATAGAGTGTCAGACTGGGATGCAGAAGACCCAGGTTCGAGACACCGAGGTCACCAGCTTGAGTGTGGGCTCATCTGGTTTGAGCAAAGGCTCACCAGCTTGAGCCCAAGGTCGCTGGCTCAAGCAAGGGGTTACTTGGTCTGCTGAAGGCACACAGTCAAGGCACATATGAGAAAGCAATCAATGAACAACTAAGGTATTGCAATGCACAACGAAAAACTAGTGATTGATGCTTCTCATCTCTCCATTCTTGTCTGTCTGTCCCTGTCTATCCCTCTCTCTGACTCTGTCTCTGTAAAAAAAAAAAAAAAAAAAAACCACATGCGGCTGCTACTTCGATAAGGAATGTACGTACCTGTATAGTTTAAGTTTAAAAAATTTGGCTCTCAAAAGAAATTTCAACCGTCGTACTGTTGACATTTGGCTCTGTTGACTAATGAGTTTGCCGACCACTGGCCTGGCATATAGACATCCTGGGTTTGATTCCCAGTCAGGGGACATGGGAGAAGCAACCATCTGCTTCTCTCTCCCTTCTCTCCCTCTTCTTCTCCCGCAGCCAGTGGCTCAACTGGTTCCAGCATTAGTCCTAGGCGCTGAAGATAGCTCAGTTGGTCCAAGAGGGGCAGCCTCAGGCACTAAAAATAGCTCAGTACTCAAGCACTGGCCCCAGACAGGGGTGGCCAGGTGGATCCCAGTCATGTCACATGTAGAAATCTATCTATCTTCCCTACACCTACTTTAAAAAAAATCAATAAAGAAAATATTTAAAAAAAAAAAAGTGATTCTGACTCAATGTGAAGTAGTGCTAGGAAGGCTTTAACCAATTTATTTCATGTATATTTTCTTTGTATGTATATAAATGGGCGCTATGGTATGATAAATACCATATCCAAGTTAAGTCTAAAGAAACTCTTTCATTAAGTATAAAATAAAATTTTTAAGTAAAAAGAAAACATATCAACTTAATTGGCAGTATTTTTTCTTAGTACTACATAAAATAAAATCTTAAATCATAAAAACTGATGGTACCTTAGATTTAATAAAATATGGTCAAAGATTTGTGGTTTGCCAAGAAAATAAGTCACCCCTGATTTTTGCCCAAACACCTCTCTAAACAAGAAGCATACCTAAAAGTGTATTAATCTGCTTGTTCCATAATTAAAATAATTTAGATATAAAGATTCAACATACTCGAATCTTTTAAAATACCAAATATGTAAGCATTAGCATTATTCAGTTTATAAAAACATATGAATTTTAACCCACTCAAATATTACTGAAAAGAAAGCTTTTTAAAACTAAGACTTTTCTTTTTAAAGCATTTACTCATGGTTTAAAACTATATGCCTTCTAAAAACATACCTGTTTTGCGTTTTGATGACAAGGTGAACAGTAAGTCCATCGTGAATTCCATGCTGACTCAGTGTATCTTGATCTTTTAAAATTTTTCCAGCAAATATCAACACAAGTTGGTCAGTATGTGACTTGAACCGTTTAGAGATTTCTTCCTTGAACTAAGAAGATAAAAATATGTATTACAAGTGTTTGCATAGCATCATCTCATCCAGTTTCTAAAACTACTTCAAGAGGCCCCATCTATAGATGTTGCAACAATCTAAAGAGTATACTACAAAAATGCTTCTTTTCTGTGTATCTTACTCTTATGGGAAAATAAGTGCTACCACTTCACTCATCCTAATGCCAAGGTTTTATTATAGGTATACATATCCTATATTCAATCTTCTGCTAACGCATAACAATTCATTCAATATGCCCCGGTTCTCTCATAATGACATGAGTCATAAACTAATGGTAGGAGTAAAACCTAGGTAGATTTCAAGGACCAACATACTCGGAGATTAACTATATTCTAATTCCTAAGTAAAATGAGAGTAATCTAGATTTGCATTTCTTAACATTAAACTAAGAAATCCTTTCCAGAATCCTTGATATCCCATGCCATTCCAAAATAAGTGATTTAATTGTCTAAAATACAATTATGTAGCTATTTTAGCATATTTTAGGAGTTGAAGGTAAAATGCTAGATTGAAAACACACATCTATTCACTTCTTTCTAAATCCCAGTAAAACAATGATAAAAGATTTTTTAGCTTTATGGGAGATATAACATACCATACCATACAATTGGCCCATTTAGGATGTACAATACTGTAATATGTATCAATACTTCATTCCTTTTTATAAGCTAAATGATATTGTATTGTATGGTTATACAACATTTTGTTTATGCATTCATCAGCTGATGGACATTTGGGTTGTTTACACCATTAGGCTATTATGAATAATGCTGCTATAAACAATTCAAGTACAAGTTTTTGTGTGGACAAATGTTTTCCATTTCTTTTGGGTATACATATAGATGTGAATTACTAAGTCATATGGTAACTCTTGTTTTTTTGTGTGTGTGTGTTTTTGTTTTTGTTTTTGTATTTTTCTGAAGCTGGAAATGGGGAGAGACAGTCAGACAGACTCCCGCATGCGCCCGATGGGGATCCACCTGGCACGCCCACCAGGGGGCGACGCTCTGCCCACCAGGGGGCGTCGCTCTGTTGCGACCAGAGCCACTCTAGCGCCTGGGGCAGTGGCCAAGGAGCCATCCCCAGCGCCCGGGCCATCTTTGCTCCAATGGAGCCTCGGCTGCGGGAGGGGAAGAGAGAGACCGAGAGGAAGGAAAGGGGGAGGGGTGGAGAAGCAGATGGGCGCTTCTCCTGTGTGCCCTGGCCGGGAATCGAACCCAGGGCTTCTGCACGCCAGGCCAACGCTCTACCACTGAGCCAACCGGCCAGGCCGACGCTCTACCACTGAGCCAACCGGCCAGGGCAGTAACTCTTGGTTTTTAACCATTTCAAGAACCACTAGAGTGTTATTCTCAGTTGCTATGTACCATTACACATTCCCACCATCATTGTATCAGAGTTCCAGTCTCTACACATCTTCATCAATACTTGTTATTACCTGACTTTTTAATTATAGACATCCAAATGGGTGTGAAGTGGTTTTGATCTGTAGTCTCCTGATAGTTAATGATGTTGAATCTCTTTGTGTTTATTTCTCTATTTTCTTTGGAAACTATTTATTCAGATCTTTTGCCCATTTTTTTTAAACAATTTTATTTTTTTTACAGAGACAGAGAGAGTCAGAGAGAGGAATAGACAGGGACAGAGAGAGATGAGAAGCATCAATCAGTTTTTCATTGCAACACCTTAGTTGTTCATTGATTGATTTCTCTTATGTGCCTTGACTGTGGGCCTTCAGCAGACCGAGTAACCCTTGCTGGAGCCAGCGACCTTGGGTCCAAGCTGGTGAGCTTTTGCTCAAACCAGATGAGCCCACGCTCAAGCTGGCGACCTCGGGGTCTCGAACCTGGATCCTCGGCATCCCAGTCCGACGCTCTATCCACTGTGCTACCACCTGGTCAGGCTCTTTTGCCCATTTTTTAATAGGGTTGTCTTTTAAATTGAGTTATAAAATTTTTATATATTCTAGATAAAAGATTCTTACAGACATGATTCGCAAAAAAAATTTTTTTGAGGCAAAAACTCTGACAATATAACAAAGAATTTCTGGTCTCAATTGGAACAGAATTTTGAAGCTAGGTATGAAACAGACCATGGTCAATGAATTTAGTCAATCCAAGTGAAATGAACCTTGAATTGGCAATGAAGAAAGTTAAACTAATTCAATTCCCAGAATCTGCATAATTCCCGTAAGACTCAGTACCACTAGGGGCTGAAAGTAGGGGGTTAGGGAATAAGTGCCTAAATGATAAAATAAGGATTATTTGAAAGTCTAAGAAGCAAACATATCCTCACTGCATACTAAGCAAGCAACTATCCACCTCCACAAACCCAACAAAAAGACGAGAAGATATTTTTTTCATCTCTGTAAAGGGAACAGAGGGTCTCTGGACTAAAGAACACAAGTACACTGAGAGCAGAAGAAAAGACTAAAAACAGTCCCTCCCTTTCCAGAGAGTTCAGTTGGTTAGAGCATTGTCCCAATACACAAGGGTTGCAGGTTCGATCCCCAGTCAGAACACAAATGTTAACCAATGAATGCATAAATAAAAGCATAACAACAAATTAATGTTTCTCTCTCTCCCTTCCTCTCTAAAATCAATTTAGCCTGACCAGTAGTGGCACAGTGGATAGAGCGCTGACCTGGGACAATGAGGTTTGAAACCCCAAGGTCTCCGTCTTGAGCACAGGCTCATCAGTTTGAACGTGGGTTGTTGACTTGAGCATGGGATCATCAACATGAAGCCATGGTTGCTGGCTTGAGCCCAAACGTCACTGGCTTGAAGCCCAAAGTCGCTGGCTTGAGCAAAGGGTCATTGGCTCACCTAGAACCCCAGGTCAAGTACATAAGCAACAAAGATATCTAGGTAAGTGACATCTTACCTAGAGCGGTAGTTCCCAATGGGGTTGAGGGGGCTCTCTAGTCACCCTGGGGACCATTTCTGAAAAGTGTCTGAAAACATTTCTGGTTGTCACAAAAAAGTTAACACTGACATCTGCTCAACATCCTACAATGCACGGGACAGCCCCAACAACAAAGAATTATCCAACTCAAAATATTAATAATGACAAGGTTGAGAAACTTTGTCCTATAGCTGTACTTCTCAAAATGTGGTCCCCAGATGAGTAATATTCACCATTACCAGGATAACTTGTCAACAACAAAATGAAAATTCTCAGGCCATACCCAAGATCAAACAAATCAAAACCACTAGGGATGGGACCCAGCAAGCTATGGTTTAACAAGCATTCCATGTGATTCTGACACACACTAAGCTTAGAGAACCACTGCCTACTTTAGGTCTAACAATTTTTTTTAACATAGGCAATAAAGGAACATCAGAAGAATATACAACACTAACATTGACAAAATGCAAAAGCAATAAGTGTCTCAACAAATAAATTACTAAGGAGGAAAAAGCAGAGGGAATCCTGTAGACCAGGGGTAGTCAACCTTTTTACACCTACCGCCCACTTTTGAATCTCTGTTAGTAGTAAAATTTTCTAACCGCCCACCGGTTCCACAGTAATGATAATTTATAAAGTAGGGAAGTAACTTTACTTTCTAAAATGTATATAAAGCAGAGTTACAGCAAGTTAAAGCATATAATAATAATTACTTACCAAGTACTTTATGTCGGATTTTCGTTAAGTCTGGCAGAATAAATCTTTATAAAACAACTTACTATAGTTAAACCTATCTTTTTATTTATACTTTGGTTGCTCCGCTACCGCCCACCATGAAAGCTGGAACGCCCACTAGTGGGCAGTAGGGACCAGGTTGACTATCACTGCTGTAGACGAAAATAAAACTTTCAAGTACACATAGAATGCTAAGATTGACCATAACCTAGGTCATAAAATCTCATAAACTTAAAATACCTGAAATCACCTAAGTATACTCTCTGGCAATAATGATATTACAATAGAAATCAGTAACAAAAAAAATCTGGAAAATCCCCAATTAAAAAAATACTTCTAAATAATTCATGGATCTAAGAGGAAGTCTTGAGGAGAAATTTAAAAATATTTTCGACTAAACAAAAATGAAGCTACAATATTCAATGCCTAGGGATATTTACAGCATTAGAGGCTTAATATATTTAAAAAGACCACAAATCAGTAATCTGTTCTTCAACCTTTAAAAACTAGAAAAGAAAAACTGAGCCTCGGTGGTCGTGCAGTAGATAGAGCATCAACCTGGGACACTGAGGTCCTAGGTTCGAAACCCCAAGGCACTGGCCTGAGTGCAGATTTACCTACCTTGAGCGTAGGCTCACCGGCTTGAGCACGGTTGCTAGCTCGAGCATGGGATCATGGACATGATCCCCAGTGAATGGCTAAGACCCCCTGCCCCTGTCAAGGCACATATGAAAAGCAATCAATGAACAATTAAAATGCTGCAACTACGAATTAATGCTGCTCATCTCTCTCTCCTTCAGTCTTCACACACACAAAAAAAACTAATAAAACCCAAACAATAAAAACAGAAGCAGAAATAAACAAAACCAGAGAAATATCTTTTAAAATATCAGTAAAATTGATAAACAACCTAGGTTGACCAATAAAAAAACCAGAAGACATCAATTAAAAGTATTAGAAACAACAGAAGGGAATGACTACAGACCTCACAAATAAAGGATGCAGCAAAAGTAGATTTTCAGTCATTCATATGAAAAATAATACAATAGATAATGGAATACTGTTCTTGTATTCACAACTGTAAACCTAATTTTTGCCTCACCCTGTATTAAAAGGATAGTTCCACACATAAATATTTGACAACTTTGGTGAAGTGGACTAATTTCTGAAAAATTCAAGCTATCAGAACTCATTTAATAAGGAAAAAAAAAAGGCCTCATTTAATCTCTGAAAAGGGAACACCTCTCAATTCATTTCAAGAGGCCAGTAATACCAATACCAAAACCAGGAAAGAAAATTCAAGAAAACTACAAACCAACAACCCTCATGAAGACAGATGCAGAAATTCTCCACAAAAAAATACTGGGCAAGTCAAATCCAGCAATGTGGAAACAAGAATAATTCTAATGATAAAGCGGGGTTTATCCTGGAAATATGAAGCTAAGTCAACATTGACAATCAATGTAATTCACTATATTAACAGTTAAAATAACAAAAACCATATTCTCATCCATAGTAAAACTCATAAGTCAGTAATAAAAGGTAAACTTGATAAAGTTCCTCTACAAAATATCTAGTTAACACCACACTTGATGGTAAACAACTGAATATTTTCCCTCTAAGATTAGAAACAAAGCAAGGATGTCCACTCTCACTGCCCTATATTCAACATCCTACCTAAGTCCTAGCCAATGCAATGGGAAGGGGGTGGGGGGTGGGGAGACCATGATTACTGGAAAAGAAGAAACAAGGTAGTTATTAGTCCCTTTCAATGTATGAACCTTATATGCATCCTACTTTAAATCTTTATATGAGAATGAGAAGACAAACAAGGGAGAAAATACTTGCAAAGGACACATCTGACAAAGGACTGTATCTAAAATATCCAAAATACACTTAAACTTAACAATAAGAGACTGAACAACCTGACAAAAACAAGGACAAGAGACTAACACCTCACCAAAGTACAGCTTATAAAAAAAGATGCACCACATCATATGCCATTAGGGAACTGCAAAGTAAAACGAGGCATTATAGCCTGACCAGGCGTTGGCGCAGTGGATAGACTGTCGGACTGGGATGCAGAGGACCCAGGTTCAAGACCCCACGGTCACCAGCTTGAGCGCGGGCTCATCTGGCTTGAGCAAAAGCTCACCAGCTTGGACCCAAGGTCACTGGCTTGAGCAAGGGGTTACTCGGTCTGCTGAAGACCCGTGATCAAGGCACATATGAAAAAGCAATCAATGAACAACTAAGGTCTTGCAACGAAAAACTGATGATTGATGCTTCTCATCTCTCTCCGTTCCTGTCTGTCTGTCCCTGTTTATCCCTCTCTCTGTCCCTGGGGGAAAAAAACAAAACAATAAAAAAACCCAAAAAACGAGGCAGCGACTTCCCTGGCCTCCATCTTTCTTCGGGGCCAGGAAACCTCGTCAGGCGGGATGCGCTATACTAAATAAAGCCTTTGCTATTCTGCAAAAAAAAAAAAAAAAAAAAAAAAAAAAAAATGAGGCATTATACAATTACTAGAATGGCCATTCCAAACCACATACAATTAGAATGACCCATCCAAATCACAAAAATTCTGGAACTCACATTCACTGTTGATAGAAATATAAAATGGTACAGGCACTTTGGAATACACTGGCAGGTTCTTACAAAACTAAATATACACTTATCATTTGAGTCAGCAGTAGTGCTCCTTGTTATTTACCTAAAAGAACTGAAAATTTGTGTCCGCACAAAACCTTCACACGAATGATTACAGCAGCTTTACTCATTAACTGCCAAAACTTAGAAGCAATCAAGATGTTCTTCAGTAGATGAATGGATAAACTGTGGTATATCCAAACAGTGGAATATTACTTTGTGCTAAAAAGAAATAAGCTATCACACCATGAAAAGCCATGGAGGAATCATAAATGCATACACTGTATTACTAAATCAAAGAAGCCAATTTGAAAGGCAAAACTATGCAGATGGTAAAATAATCAGTGGTTGCCAGGAGTTAGGGGAGAAAAAGGGATGGCAAGGCAGAGCACAGGTCATTATACATTTGTCAGATCCATAAAATGCAAAAATACCAAGCATAAACTTTAATTTAAACTCTGGATTTTGAGTGATAACAAAGTATCAACATAGGCCCATTAACTGTAACAAACTTACCACTCTAGGGTGGGATGTCAGTGGGAAGAGCTAGGGAAAAAGAAACTCAGTACTTTCTTCTCAATTTGCTGTGAATCTAAAACTGCTCTTAAAAAATAAAGTCTAGCCTGGCCTGTGGTGGTGCAGTGGATGGAACATGAATCTGGAACGCTTGAGGTTACTGGTTCAAGACCCTGGCTTGCCCAGTCAAGGCACATACAATAAGTGGTCAATGAACAACTAAAACTCAAACAACTATGAGTTGATATTTCTCGTACCCCAACCCCATCTCTCTTTCCTCTCTCTCTGTAAAATCAATAAATCGAATCTTTAATAGTCTGCTTTTTTAAAGTAAAAATATAGCATAATAAATAGATGCTATCATTATGCTAAAAAATCATTTTGAGGCTGGAGAAATTCTGAACTGACAAAATTAAATTGATCCTGACTAGGTGGTGGTACAGTAGAGTGTAGGCCTGGAATGCTGAGGACCCAGGTTCAAAACTCCGAGGTCATGGCTTGAGTGCAGGCTCACCAGCTTGAGCACAGGGTCGCGGACTTGAGCAAGTGATCACAGACATGACCCCATGGCCAAAGGCTTGAGCAAAGGGTCACTGGCTCAGCTGGAGCCCCCAGTCAAGGCACATATGAGAAAGCAATCAATGAGCAACTAAGTTGCTATGACTACGAATTGATGCTTCTCATCTCTCCTTTCCTGTCTGTTTCTCTTCCCCCCCCCCCCCAAAAAAAAAGAAAAAGAAATTGACTGGTAAAGTAAGATAATGTATACTTTTTTTAAATTAATTGATTTTTAGAGAGGGAGGGAAAAAAGATCGATTTGTTTTTCCATTTATTTATGCACTCACTGGTTCCCTTTTTTTTTTTTTACAGAGACGGGGGGGGGGGGGGGGGGGATAGGGACAGAGAGAGATGAGAAGAATCAATCATCAGTTTTTCATTGTGATACCTTAATTATTCATTGACTGTTTTCTCATATGTGCCTTGACCGTGGGCCTTCAGCAGATCGAGTAACCCCTTGCTCAAGCCAGCGACCTTGGGTCAAGGCTGGTTGATTCTTGTTATGTACCCTGATCAGGTACCATACCTGCAACCTTGGCATATTAGGACAACAACTCTAACCAACTGAACTACCGGCCATGGTTTGATTATGTTTCTTTAAAGAGTCCTTATCTCTTTGCCTGACCAGGAAGTGGCACAGGGGGTAGAGTGTTGGCCTGGGATGCAGAGGACCCAGGTTCAAAACGCTAAGATTGCTGGCTGGAGTGCAGGCTCATCCAGCTTGAGCAGAGTCACTGGCTTGAGCGTGGGATCATAGACATGATCCCATGGTAGCTGGCTCGAGCAAAGGGTCACTCACTCTGCTGCAGCTCCACAGTCAAGGCTCATACGAGAAAGCAATCAATGAACTAAGGTGCCACAAAGAAGAATTGATACTCCTCATCTATCTCCCTTCATGTCTCTGTCTCTGTCTCTCTCTCTCTCTCTGCCGGTCACCAAAAAAAAAAGTCCTTATCTTTTAAAAACGCATGATGAAATATTAAGGGATAAAATGATGTAGGAGAGACGCATCAAAATAATAAGAGCCTGACCAGGCGGTGGCACACTGAATAGAGGGTTGGACTGGGATGCAGAGCACCCAGGTTCGAGACCCCGAGGTTGCCAGCTTGAGCACGGGCTCATCTGGTTTGAGCAGAAGCTTACCAGCTTGGACCCAAGGTCGCTGGCTCGAGCAAGGGGTTACTCGATCTGCTGAAGGCCCGCGATCAAGGCACACACAAGAAAGCAATCAATGAACAACTAAGGTGTCGCAACAAAAAACTAATGATTGATGCTTCTCATCTCTCTCCATTCCTGTCTGTCTGTCCTTGTCCATCCCTCTCTCTGACTCTCTGTCTCTGTAAAAAAAAAAAATAAGAATAAAAGGTAAGGGACATTACATTACAGAAAGTACACCCCAGACAAGGCTGGCTATAGATTAATTGTTAAAGCTAGATGATGTTTTAACTTACTATTTATCTCTCCTTTCTGTATATTTGAAATTACTTGTTAATTTAAAAATTAACTAAAAAATTTAAAGGGGGCTGACAACCTAGAATTTTAGATCATGAAAAGTCCTTCAAAATGTAATTGAAATAGTTTAGAACACACATAAACAAAGAGAATTTATTACTCAGCATATATACACTACAGGAAATGTTACTGTGTTCATCAGTAGAAGAAAATGATTCTAGATGCAAGACTAAAGAATATTACAGCCTGACCAGGCGGTGGCACAGTGAATAGAGCATTGGACTGGGATGCGGAAGGACCCAGGTTCGAGACCCCGAGGTCGTCAGCTTGAGCGTGGGCTCATCTGGTTTGAGCAAAAGCTCACCAGCTTGGACTCAAGGTCGCTGGCTCAAGCAAGAGGTTACTCGGTCTGCTGAAGGCCCACGGTCAAGGCACATATGAGAAAGCAATCAATGAACAACTAAGGTGTCGCAACGAAAAACTGATAATTGATGCTTCTCATCTCTCTCCGTGCCTGTCTGTCCCTATCTATCACTCTCTCTGACTCACTCTCTCTGTCCCTGTAAAAAAAAAAAAAAAAAATATTAGAAAGGATGGATAAATTAAAGTAAAAATTGAGTCTATAAAGCATAAATTATGTCTTGTAATGGAAGGAAGACATGTCAGTCAATCTGTCAAGTCCAAAGAGGGTTAAATGTTCAATTGTTCTAAGGTTCTTGAATTAACTGGAAAGAAATACAAGTACTTATTTAGACATTTTATAAATTAAGATGTATATGGTAATTGGTAACTACTAAAAGAATAAAAACAACATACCAACCTAATTAAAGGTGGCAACTGAAACAATACAAAATAGTCCAACAGAAAGAGAAAAAACAGCACAGAATAGACAGGAAAAATATAAATCAAATAGTATAATAACAAATGAAAGCCAAAAGTACCAATCATTACATAACAGACTATTTATATGTTAAAATCACCACAAATTGCCAGACTGAATTTAAAAAACCAACTTCATCCTAATTAAAAAGATAAACCTAAGCTATAAAGGAAAACAAAGTTTGAAAGAATAAAGATGGATCAAGAGTCTGACCTGCTTGCCTGACCAGGCAGTGGCGCAGTGGATAGAGCGTCGGACTGGGAAGCAGAGGACCCAGGTTCGAGACCCTGAGGTCACCAGCTTGAGCGCAGGCTCATCTGGTTAGAGCAAAAAAAAGCCCACCAGCTTGAACCCAAGGTCGCTGGCTCCAGCAAGGGGTAACTCGGTCTGCTGAAGGCCCGCGGTCAAGGCACATATGAGAAAGCAATCAATGAACAACTAAGGTGTCGCACTGTGCAACGAAAAACTAATGATTGATGCTTCTCATCTCTCTCCGTTCCTGTCTGTCTGTCCGTCTATCCCTCTGACTCATTCTGTCTCTGTAAAAAAATAAACAAATAAAAAAAAATTAAAAAAAAAAAAAGAGTCTGACCTGCTTGCCTGACCTGTGGTGGCGCAGTGGATAAAGCGTCAACCTGGAAACACTGAGGTTGCCGGTTCAAAACCCTGGGCTTGCCTGGTCAAGGCACATATGGGAGTTGATGCTTCCTGCTCCTCCCCCCTTCCCTCTTTCTCTCTCCCCTCTCTATAATGAATAAATAAAGTCTTTAAAAAAAAAAAAAAAGACTCTGACCTGCCTGACCAGGCGGTGGCGCAGTAGATAGAGCATCAGACTGGGATATGGGATGTGGAGGACTCAGGTTTGAGACTCCAAGGTCGCCAGCTTGAGCGTGGGCTCATGTGGTTTGCGCAAAAGCTCACCAGCTTGCCGCCCTGGCCGGTTGGCTCAGTGGTAGAGTGTCGGCCTGGCGTGTGGAAGTCCCGGGTTCGATTCCCGGCCAGGGCACACAGGAGAAGCGCCCATCTGCTTCTCCACCCCTCCCCCCCCTCCTTCATCTCTGTCTCTCTCTTCCCCTCCCGCAGCGAGGCTCCATTGGAGCAAAGATGGCCGGGGCGCTGGGGATGGCTCCTTGGCCTCTGCCCCAGGCGCTGGAGTGGCTCTGGTCTCGGCAGAGCGTCGCCCCCTGGTGGGCATGGCAGATGGATCCCAGTAGGGCGCATGCGGGAGTCTGTCTGACTGTCTCTCCCCGTTTCTAGCTTCAGAAAAATACAAAAAAAATAAAAAAATAAAAAATAAAAAAATAAAAAAAAACTCACCAGCTTGGACCCAAGGTCGCTGGCTCAAGCAAGGGGTTACTCAGTCTGCTGTAGCCCCACGGTCAAGACACATATGAGAAAGCAATCAATGAACAACTAAAGTGTTGCAATGAAAAACTAATGATTGATGCTTCTCATCTCTCTCCGTTCCTGTCTGTCTGTCTGTCTGTCCCTATCTATCCCTCTCTCTGACTCTCTGTCTCTGTAAAAATAAATAAAATAAATAAATAAATAAATAAAATGTTGCCAGTGAGGCTCAGTGGAGTAAGAGCACTTCGCCCCAAGTCAGATCTCTCAAATTCCAAGGTTCACTGTCTCCAAAATGCAGACCACATTTTAATATATTTAACTATTAGGCCAACAAACATCTTCCCACTTTCTCAAAATATTAATATATACACACAAATAAATAATAAATAGTAGAACAAGTTAGTTATATGCTAATGTGGAAAGATCACAAAGAAACAAGGAAAAAGAGTAAAGGAAAGAAAGGTGCACATGAGGCCTGGCCGGCTGGCTCAGTGGATAGAGCATCAGCCCAGCGTATGGATGTCCCTGGTTCAATTCCAAGTCGGCACATATGAGAAGCGACCATATGCTTCTCTCCTCCTCCCCGTGGTCTCTCTTCATTGGACCTGGGCGCTGAAGATAGATCGGTGATCTAAAGCTCAGCTGCACAGTTGATTCGACCATCAGCCCTAGATAGCAGTTACCAGGTGGATCCCGTTTGGGGCTCATGCAAGAGTCTGACTCTCTGACTCACTGTCTCCCCTCCTCTTACTTAAGAAAGCTGTGCATAGCCCTGGCCGGTTGGCTCAGTGGTAGAGCATCGGCCTAGCGTGCAGTAGTCCCGGGTTCAATTCTAGGCCAGGGCACACAGGAGAAGCGCCCATCTGCTTCTCTACCCCTCCCCCTCTCCGTCTCTCTCTTCTCCTCCTGCAGCCAAGGCTCCATTGGAGCAAAGTTGGCCCAGGCACTGGGGATGGCTCTATTGCCTCTGCCTCAGGCACTAGAATGGCTCTGGTTGCAACATAGTGATGCTCCAAATGGGCAGATCATCGCCCCCTAGTGGGCATGCCAGGTGGATCCCAGTTGGGCGCATGCGGAAGTCTGTCTGACTGCCTCCCCGTTTCCAACTTCAGAAAAATACAAAAAAAAAAAAAGAAAGCTGTGCATAATAATCTCATCTGCTTAATAGGAATAAGCAGGAAATAAGGCATATAGATAAACACTTTTCTTGAGAGAATCACAAAAATATATTAACAGGATTTCTTTGGACACTCTTTTTATTTCATACTTGTCTACATAATTTGAATTGTTTAATGTTACAGTAATAGCATGCATAATGTGTTTAATGTTTTCTTTACATTCTGTATGTTTAAAAACTATTAGCAGCCACTGGAGAAAGCTTTAAAGGCTAAAAAATATTTAACAAAAACCATTATACCCAAGCCTAGAAATCTGTATAGCAGCTGTTTAGCCAGTAAACAAAGCAGTCTATGTTGTCATATTTAGAGGACATCAAACTAACTGGAAAAACCAGAGTTCAGATCTTAGAGCAATGAAAATGTTTTTGCAAAATAGAGGCACACAGATATATGTTATTCAAACCTATAAAGAATAAAATGTTTTATATACTAACCCAATAATTTTTGCATCAAACATCAGATTTATAGAAGATATCAACTTTAGTATTAAAAAAAATTTCCCAACCCTAATTTAATGGGATTTTATTGTGAAAGTTGCTTGCACAGAAAAACAACTGTAAGAATGTCACTGCACATTTAATTACACTAAGACTACACACATTTTTCTTAGTAAATCACAACGTAAAAATAGTACCAAGTAAGTATAAAATATTGTAAATCATCTTTAAAACACTATTTGTTCACTAATTCAATAAACACTTGAATTAGTCAGTATTTACCAAGTATAATGCTAGGCACCATGGAATTAACAGATTCCTAATTTACAGCCCCTGTCCTTGTAAATTCTTATACTTTATGGCGGTAAGGACAAGGTCCACGTAACACAAAATGGTATGAGATAATAATGTTATTTAATTTAGAATGATGAGTACAATCACCTTCTAATGAACTAATAAATAAAAGCCATCCAGAGAAAAGTCAAGGCAGCTTGGAGAAGTTGGTTAAACGTGGGCTCCAAAGTTAGACACTGGATTTCAATCTAGGCTCCACTAAGTGTATAAATTTGATCATATTAACCTGAATCCGTTTCTTCATTTTTAAGAAGAGGGCCCTGGCCGGTTGGCTCAGTGGTAGAGGGTCGGCCTGACGTGCAGTAGTCTCGGGTTCGATTCCAGGCCAGGGCACACAGGAGAAGCGCCATCTGCTTCTCTACCCCTCCCCCTCTCCTTCCTCTCTTATCTCTCTCTTCCCCTCCCGCAGCCAAGGCTCCATTGGAGCAAAGTTTGCCCGGGCGCTGAGGATGGCTCTGCGGCCTCTGCCTCAGGCGCTAGAATGGCTCTGATTGCAGCAGAGCAACACCCCAAGATGGGCAGAGCATGGCCCCCTGGTGGGCATGCCGGGTGGATCCCAGTCAGACGCATGCAGGAGTCTGTCTGACTGCCTCCCCGTTTCCAGCTTCAGAAAAATACCAAAAACAAGAAAGAGGATAAGAGTACTTTCATCATGAAGTTGTGAAACATTAAAAAAATGCATTATGTCCTGATAAGCCTGGAGAAAACACTAGCTATTATGTTACTATCAGCAGCCTTTGCAAGGGCCAAGAAAGGTAAAGAGCTAGCAAGTGATACTTGGGGGGAAAGACACACAAATGGCTGAAATGCAGGGAACGAAGAGGGAAAGGTAAGCAGGAAGCAAAACATGAAGAGTCCATTAACTGTGCTAATTCATTAGTTTAGGGCCAGCACATGTGGCTATTGAGCACTTAAAATGTGGTTAGTCCAAATTGAGATGGGTTTTGTTAAATACATCTTAGATTTTGAAGACTTAGTATGAAAAAAAGTTAAATACCTCAACTTTTTATACCAATTAATGCTGAAATGATAACTGAATTAAATAAAACAATATTAAAATGACCATAGCCAAATGGCAGAAGCAACCCAAATGACCACCAATATATAAACAAAAATAGGGAATACACACACACACACACACACACACACACACACACACACGATGGAATATTATTCAACCTTAAAAAAAACTGACACATTTACAACATAGATGAATCTTAACATGCTAAGTGAAATAAGCCTATCACAAAGGATAAATACTTTTGATTCCACTTTTATGAGATACCTAGAGTAGTCAAATTCAGAGGCAGAAAGTAAGAATGGTTGCTGCCAGTGGTTGGCAGGGTTGGGGGTATGCTTAAATAGGTCCAGGGTTTCAGTTTTGAAAGATGAAAAGAGCTCTGGAGATGAATGGCGGATAGTTGCACAAAAATTTGAAAGTATTTAATGTCACTAAACTGTACACTTAAAAATGGTTAAGATGGTAAATTTCATGGTATGAGTATTTTACCACAAAAATTTTTCACTTAAGTGTCTATGAGCATATTGAAATTACATATGTACTTTGCATTATAATTATGCAAGCACTATTAAGTCATGGTAAAAATTTTCCAATAAGAAGGGGTTTTTTTTGTTTGTTTGTTTGTTTGTTTGTTTTTTGGCAGAGACAGAGAGAGGGACAGATAGGGACAGACAGACAGGAAGGGAGAGAGATGAGAAACATCAATTCTTCGTTGCGGTTCCTTAGTTGTTCATTGATTGCTTTCTCATACGTGCCTTGACCACGGGCCTTGAGCAGACCGAGTAACCCCTTGCTAGAGCCAGCGACCCTGGGCTCAAGCTGGTGAGCCTTGCTCAAACCAGATGAGCCTGCACTCAAGCTGAAGACCTCGGGGTCTTGAACCTGGGTCCTTCCGCATCCCAGTTTGACGCTCTATCCACTGCGCTACCACCTGGTCAGGCCAATAAGAAGGGTTTTCAGGAACAGTGTGACAAGATCTAGAAAAGTAAGCCCTACTGCCTTAAAGCAGAGGCCAGCAAACTTTCGTAAAGGGCTAGACAGTAAATATTTTCAGCTTTGGGGACATATGGTCTGTTCTGAAAGTAGCCATAGATAATAAATGAATGGGCCTGGCAGATTTATGCCAAGATGGTTTGCTGACCCCTGCCATAAGTTATCCACTGTAGCAATTGCTCCTACTGGCTCACATTGCTCAATTTTCAGAAATTTTGTGAACCAGTTTAATACTGGTAGCTTAAAATCTGCCATGGTAAGACTCTACACCAGGGGTCCCCAAACTGCGGCCCCCTGAGGCCATTTATCCGGCCCCTGCCGCACTTCTGGAAGGGGCACCTCTTTCATTGGTGGTCAGTGAGAGGAGCATAGTTCCCATTTAAATACTGGTCAGTTTGTTGATTTAAATTTACTTGTTCTTTATTTTAAATATTGTATTTGTTCCCGTTTGTTTTTTTTACTTTAAAATAAGATATGTGCAGTGTGCATAGGGATTTGTTCATAGTTTTTTTTATAGTCCGGCCCTCCAATGGTCTGAGGGACAGTGAACTGGCCCCCTGTGTAAAAAGTTTGGGGACCCCTGCTCTATACCATAGAAATCAGCAAGCACTACAAACTGGTGTTTTTCCTGAAGAAACTGAACATTTACCAGCACTACATACTGACTATATACATGTAAAGAATTAGCTTCTCACCTGACCAGGCAATGGCACAGTGGATAGAGCATAAGCCTGGGATGCCGAGGAACCAGGTTTGAAACCCCGAGGTTGCAAGCTTGAGCGCAAGCTCAACCAGTTGAGTGCGGGCTCACCAGCTAGAGTGTGGGATCATAGATATGACCCCATGGTCGCTGGCTTGAGCAAGTGGTCACTCACTCTGCCATAGCCCCCTGGTCATGGCACAAATGAGAAAGCAATCAATGATCCACCAAGGTGCTGCAACAAAGAATTGATGCTTCTCATCTCTCTCCCTTCCTCTCTGTCCCTCTCTGTCTCTCTCGTTCACACACACAACTAAACTGGACAGAGGACAGGAAGCCATGAGATTATGTATATATTGCACTTAGCTAAATTTCAGAAACTGGCAGTTATTACTAATACCTATTACAGTGGTACCTTGAAATAGGAACAGACCAACATACAATTTTTTAAGATACGAGCTGCGACTCGGTCCATATTTTTGTTCCAGATTGAAGAAAAATTCTGAGATACGAGTAGTGATTTGGGGAACTGCTGCTAATTCGTGCGTTGGCGCACAAGTACAGTATCGGCAGCACAACACCAGCATCTCGTTCTTTCTCACGTGTTACCCACAGAATCAAGTCAAATCTCGTGTATGGTACTCGTTCTTGCATATTTTACTAACTTTTTTGTGTGCTATGATGGGGTCGAAAAAAATGAGTGTAAATTAGGACAAGGGTGAGAAGAAGAAAATGATGTCAATAGAAGTAAGGCAAAAAATAATAGCCTGACCCAGGCAGTGGGGCAGTGGATAGAGCATAAGCCTGGGATGCGGAGGATCCAGGTTCGAGACCCCGAGGTCGCCAGTTTGAGCATGGGCTCATCTGGCCTGAGCCATAAATAAATAAATAAATAAATAAATAAATAAATAAATAAATAAATAAATAAATACATAGCTCACCAGCTTGGACCCAAGGTCGCTGGCTCGAGCAAGGGGTTACTTGGCCTGCTGATGGCACACGGTCAAGGCACATGTGAGAAAGCAATCAATGAACAACTAAGGTGTTGCAATGTGCAGTAAAAAACTAATCATTGATGTGTCTCAACTCTCTCCGTTCCTGTCTGTCTGTCCCTATCTATCCCTCTCTCTGACTCTCTCTCTGTCCCTGTTAAAATAAAATTTAAAAAAAAAAATAGAAAAACATGAGTGTGGTGTACGAGTGATTGAACTGGCAAGGCTATATGACCACAATACATCTATAATTTGGGCCCTGACCGGTTTGCTCAGTGGTAGAGCATCGGCCTGGTGTGCGGGAGTCCCAGGTTCGATTCCCAGCCAGGGCACACAGGAGAAGCGCCCATTTGCTTCTCCACCCCTCCCCTCTCCTTCCTCTCTGTCTCTCTCTTCCCCTCCCACAGCCAAGGCTCCATTGGAGCAAAGTTTGCCCAGACGCTGAGGATGGCTCTGTGGCCTCTGCCTCAGGTGCTAAAATGGCTCTGATTGCGACAGAGTGACGCCCCAGATGGGCAGAGCATCGCCCCGTGGTGGGCGTGCTGGGTGGATCCCGGTCGGGCACATGCGGGAGTCTGTCTGACTGCCTCCTCGTTTCCAAACTCAGAAAAATACAAAAAAAAAAAATTCGTACCAGCCTTAAACAAAAGGATGCCATCAAAAGCACAAATCCAGCTAAAGAAACTACAATTCTGACCCAATTAAGGACAAATATCCATGAAGAAATGGAGAAGCTTTTGCTAGTGCGGGTGAAAGAAAGAGCTGGCAGGAGATACATTGACAGAGACTGTAATATGCGAAAAGGCACATATTATTTACCGCGACTTGAAGACAGAACCATCAACCTCAAAAGAAGCAGAAGAGCCTGACCAGGTGGTGGTGCAGTGGATAGAGCATCGGACTGGGATGCAGAGAACCCAGGTTCGAGACCCCGAGGTCACCAGCTTGGGCGCGGGTTCACCTGGTTTGAGCTAAAAAAAAACCCTCACCAGCTTGAGCCCAGGGTCGCTGGCTTGAGCAATGGGTTACTAGGTCTGTTGTAACCACACGGTCAAAGCACATATGAGAAAGCAATCAATGAACAACTAAGGTGTCGCAGCAAAAAACTGATGATGGATGCTTCTCATCTCTCTCCGTTCCTGTCTGTCTGTCCCTATCTATCCCTCTCTCTGACACTATCTCTGTAAAAAAATTAAATTAAATTAAATTAAATTAAATTAAAAAAAAAAAAACACCCAGGAAAAGTTCCAACTGGTCGTGTTTCAGCACTTCTTAATGACACTTGTTTGTCACATTTCTGTAACATTTTAAAAGGCAGGCAAAAGCAAACCTCTTTAGGTAGATTTTCATTCAATGGTCCTGCAAGTGAAAGTGCCAAAAGTGCAGCCAAAAAGGCAAAAACAGGTGATGATTAAATGGAAAATACAAAATGTTAAGCTTAGGTTAAGTTTAAAGTTAAGAAAGTGCATTTTGTTTGTTTGTTTGTATTTTTCTGAAGTTGGAAACAGGGAGGCAGTCAGACAGACTCCCGCATGTGCTCAACCAGGATCCACCCGGCATGTCCACCAGGGGGCGATGCTTTGCCCATCTGGGGCGTTGCTCTGTTGCATCCAGAGCCATTCTAGCGCCTGAGGCAGAGGCCATAGAGCCATCCTCAGTGCCCGGGCAAACTTTGCTTCAATGGAGCCTTGGCTGCGGGAGGGGAATAGAGAGACAGAGAGGAAGGAGAGGGGGAGGGGTAGAGAAGCAGATGGGTGCCTCTCCTGTGTGCCCTGGACGGAAATCGAACCCGGGACTCCCACACGCCAGGCCAACGCTCCACCACTGAGCCAACCGGCCAGGGCCTAAAGTGCATTTTTTTACAATTAAATTTTTGTTGTTTCATTTTAAGAAAGTGCAGTTTTAGTTTACGTGTCTACACTGCCTGCATCCCTTCCTCCCCCCTCCTCCTCCTCCGCCATTCACCTCCGTTAGCTGCACTCGTCTGTCTTCCAGGTAAGAATACAATACTAAATAACATGTTTTTCTTTTATTTCATATACTTTGTTATACACTGGTAAAGTATACATGTGTGTTTCTTAATTAAAAACATCTTTTTTTTCATAATTTAGGATGGTTTGGGGATGTTTCACAGGGCTGGAACAGATTAAATCTATTTCGGTTATTTTAAATGGGAAAATTTGTTTAATATACAAGTTGACTGACTTACGAGCTCAGTTACAGACCAAATTAAACTCGTATCTCAAGGTACCACTGTATTGTTCATAATGATTTAAATTAATTTGTTAAGCCTGACCTGTGGTGGCACAATGGGATAAAGTGTCGACCTGGAACACCGAGGTCGCCTGTTCGATACCCTGGGCTTGCCTGGTCAAGGCACATGTGGGAGTTGATGCTTCCTGCTCTTCCCTTTTCTTTCTTTCTTTCTCTCTCTCTCTCTCTCTCTCTCTCTCTCTCTCTCTCTCTCTCCTCTCAGAAAATTGAATAAAATCTTTAAAAAGATAAAATAAAATAAAAATAAATTAATTTGTTAATAAGTGTTTACTGAGTCCATACCATCTGCTAGGCTCTGGTAACAACGGCGAACAATCACAGACCCTCTCTAGCAGAAAAATAAACATTACCAAATAGTCATATATATACAGAATTTAAATTGTGATAATTTATGACCAAAAACAAGGGAATCCCAATGTAGTCTGGACAATAAGAATAATTCTTTGAGAAAGTGACTTCTGCACTGAGAATTTAAGGTGTAAATGGAATGGGCAAAGAGTGGGAGGCAACGTAAGCAACAGAACAAATAGCACGCCTGACCAGGCGGTAGCGCAGTGGATAGAGCGTCGGACTGGGATGCAGAGGACCCAGGTTTGAGACCCCGAGGTCACCAGCTTGAGTGCGGGCTCATCTGGTTTGAGCAAAAAGCTCACCAGCTTGGACCCAAGGTCACTGGCTCGAGTAAGGGGTTACTCAGTCTGTTGTAGCCCCATGATCAAGGCACATATGAGAAAGCAACCAATGAACAACTAAGGTGTTGCAACACGCAATGAAAAACTAATGATTGATGCTTCTCATCACTCCGTTCCTGTCTGTCTGTCCCTGTCTATCCCTCTAACTCTTTCTCTGTCTCTGAAAAAAAAAAAAAATAGCACAAATCCTAGGGCAGAAAAAAATATATATAATAGGTCAAGGAACTAAAAAGTCAGTATGGAGCCTGACCTCTGGTGGCAAAGTGGGTAAAGTGTTGGCTTGGAACGCTGAGGTTGCTGGTTCAAAACCCCAGGCTTATCTGACCAGGTCAAGGCACATAATGCGAGTTGAAGCTTCCTGCTCCTCCACCCACCCTTTCTCTCTCTCTCTCTCTTCTCTCTAAAAAGAATAAATAAAATCTTTTTTTTTTTTGGTATTTTTCTGAACTGAGAAGCAGGGAGGCAGAGAGACAGAATCCCACATGATCCCAACCAGGATCCACACGGCATGCCCACTAGGGGGCGATGCTCTGTTGTGACCAGAGCCATTCTAGTGCCTGAGGCAGAGGCCATAAAGCCACCCCCAGCACCCAGGTCAACTTTGCTCCAACGGAGCCTTGGCTGCTGGAGGGGAAGAGAGAGACAGAGAGGAAGGAAAGGGGGAGGGGTGGAGAAGGAGATGGGCGCTTCTCCTCTGTGCCCTGGCCGGAAATCGAACCTGGGACTCATGCACGCCAGGCCGACGCTCTACCACTGAGCCAAACAGCCAGGGCTCCATCTGGAGTTTTGCTCCATTGCAGCTGGAGCCATCCTCAGCACCTGGCCAACTTTGCTCCAATGGAGCCTTGGCTGCGGGAGGGGAAGAGAGAAAAGAGGGGGGGGAAGGGTGGAGAAGCAGATGGGCACTTCTCCTGTGTGCCCTGACCAGGAATCGAACCTGGGACATTCAAAGCCTGGGCCGATGTTCTACCACTAACCCAACTGACCAGGGCTAAATAAAATTTTAAAAAAATAAAGAAAGGCCCTTGCCGGCTGGCTCAGTGGTAGAGCGTCGGCCTGGCGTGCAGAAGTCCCAGGTTCAATTCCCGGCCAGGGCACACAGGAAAGGCACCCATCTGCTTCTCCACCCCTCCCCCTCTCCTTCCTCTCTGTCTCTCTCTTCCCCTCCAGCAGCTGAGGCTCCATTGGAGCAAAGATGGCCCGGGCGCTGGGGATGGCTCTATGGCCTCTGCCTCAGGCGCTAGAGTGGCTCTGGTCGTGACAGAGCGACGCCCCAGATGGGCGGAGCATCGCCCCCTGGTGGGCAGAGCATCGCCCCCTGGTGGGCGTGCCAGGTGGATCCCGGTCCGGCGCATGCGGGAGTCTGTCTGACTCTCTCTCCCCATTTCCAGCTTCAGGGAAAAAATAAAATAAAGAAAGTCAGTATGGCCTGACAGGTGGTAGCGCAGTGGATAGAGCGTCGGACTGGGATGCCGAGGACCCTGGTTCGAGACCCCCGAGGACGCCAGCTTGAGTGCAGGCTCATCTGGTTTAAGCAAAAGCTTACCAGCTTGGACCCACCCACAGTCGCTGGCTCGAGCAAGGGGTTACTCGGTCTGCTGAAGGCCCACGGTCAAGGCATATATGAGAAAGCAATCAATGAACAACTAAGGTGTCGCAATATGCAAGGAAAAACTAATGATTGATGCTTCTCATCTCTCTGTTCCTGTCCGTCTGTCCCTCTCTCTGACTCTCTCTCTATCTCTCTATCTCTGTAAAAAACAACAAAAAATCCTGAGTATAAAGAAAGTCAGTATGGCAAGAGCCAAGTACCACAGAAATAAGAAGGCATCAGAATGGAGGGTAATCAGGAACCATACCACACAGGGCCTCATGGAGGCTTTAAGTAGTCTAAAATCAATGGGAAGTCATCAGTTTTATTCAGAGGGCAACATGATCCGATTAATTTTTTTTCAGACACTGCTCTAAAAATAAATGGGGGGGGAGGACAGAAGAGTGTGAAGACTGACCAGTAGGCCACTATAGTTTCTAGGCAAGAGGCAATAGCCACTTAGTGGAGTCAATCCTCAATGTGTGTGTGTGTATGTAAATAGGGGAGAAACAGAATTAGACTCCCACATGCACCCGGACCAGGATCCACCCAGCAAGCTCCAGATGCTCTGCCCATCTGGGGCAGCTGGCAACCAAGCTATTTTTAGTGCCTGAGGCAGAGGCTACACAGAGCCATCCTCAGCGCCCTGGGCTAATGTGCTCGAATCAATCGAGCCATAGCTGCAGGAGAAGAGGGAAGTGGGGGAGAGGGGATTAAAGAGAGAGAAAGAGAAAGGAGGAGTAAGGGGAGCAGCGGAGAAGCAGATGGTCACTTCTCCTGTGTGCCATGACCAGAAATCGAACATGGGACATCCACATACCAGGTCCATGCTCTACCACTGAGCAAACCAGCCAGGGTCAATCCTTAATCTTGTGAGCACCTACTTAATCTATTAAATACCCTACCGCAGTGGCTCTGGCCGGGTTGTTCAGTGGATAGTGTTGTCCCAGCATGCCGATGTCATGGGTTCAATACCTGGTCAGGGCACATACAAGAAGCAATGGGATGACTGGGTAAGCAACATAATCAAATGTCAAAATAACCTGGAGATGTTTTCTCTGAACATATGTACCCTGATTTATCAATGTCACCCCATTAAAATTAAAAAAAAAAGCAGGCCCTGGACGGTTGGCTCAGTGGTAGAACATCGGCCTTGCGTGCAGGACTCCCGGGCTCGATTCCAGGCCAGGGCACACAGGAGAAGCGCCCATCTGCTTCTCCACGCTTTCCCCTCTGTCTCTCTCTTCCCCTCCCGCAGCAAAGGCTCCACTGGAGCAAAGTTGGCCTGAGCACTGAGGATAGCTCTATGGCCTCTGCCTCAGGCACTAGAATGGCTCTGGTGCAGCAGAGCAGCGCCCCAGATGGGCAGAGCATCACCCCCTGGTGGGTATGCCAGGTGGATCCCGGTTGGTCGCATGCGGGAGTCTGTCTGACTACCTCCCCATTTCCAGCTTCAGAAAAATACTAAAACAAAAAAAAAAGGGCAATCAATGAGTATGGAACTAAATGGAACTAAGTAGAACAAATTGATGCTTCCCTCTCTCTTTTTTCTTTCTTTCCCCCACCTTTCTCCTCTCTCTCTCTCAAATTAATGAAAAAAACTAAATCACTTCAGCAATTATTGGTCTCAGGACACCATTCTGACAAATCAAACCCTAAAGAGTTTTTCTTTATGTAGGTTATAGCTATTGATTTAAGCTACGTTAGAAATTAAAACCTTTTAAAATATTTTTTAAAAATAACAAACATAAATAATATTCTTATGGAAAAATGACCATTTTCCTGATGTAAAGAATAGCATTGTTTTAAATTTTTTCAAATCACTTTAGTCTTATAATGGAAAACTGGATTCACACCTGTTAACAATATCCAACATCTTATAGTGTATGGGAAAGTGTGTTTATTTTTTAAAATTAAATTGAAAAACACAAATAACAGCTCAAAATTCTGATGAAAACAGTTTTGATCTCATGGTCCTCCTAAAGGGGTCTTAGGCACCCCAAAGCACATTGAGAACTGTTGCCTGAGTAACAGAAAGCCCATAATCAAAATGAGAGACCACTTCACAGAAACTAGAAAGGCTATAATCAAAGACAGAAAATAACAAGTGTTGTGGACAATGGGGAGTAACTAGAATCCTCCCTCATGCACTGCTGGTGGGAATACAAAATGGTAGACCTGCTTTGGAAAATAGTTTGACAGTTCCTCAAAAAGTTAAGTATAGAGCTACCACATGACCCAGTAATTTCACTCATAGGTATACACCCATGAAATATGAAAACATATGTCCATACAAAAACTTGTATGAATATTCAGAGGCAAAAACTAGAAACCACCCAAATGTCCATCAACTGAGAAGTAAAATGTGATGTTTACCCATACAATGGAATATTTAAATTTATTTCTTAATTTTTGAGAGAGGAGAGGGTAGGGGGAGCGAGAAGCATCAACTCATAGTTGCTTCACTTTATTCACTGACTGCTTCTCGTATGTATTGTTAAGTGGGCTAGCCCAAGGTTTTGAACCAGCAACCTCAGAGTTTCAGGTCAACACTCTATCCACTGCACCACCACCACAGGGCAGACCATATAATAGGATATTACCCAGCAATAAAAAGGAAGTACTGATACATACCATGACATGAATAAACCTTAAAAATAATGCTATAGAAGCAAGTCACAATTTTTCAAACTCTGGTGTGTATTTTACACTTGGTAGCATGTTTTAAATAATTTCAACTATATTTTAAATACTTAAAAGTCAGATGGGGATGGTGGTACTAAAGTGGATGGTGCAGTCCCAGATCCACACTATAATGTTAAATGATGTCTAGGAAAATAACCCTAATGCGCCTGACCTGTGATGGCACAGCGGATAAAGCATTGAGCTGGGACACTGAGGTCGCCGGTTTGAAACCCTGGGCTTGCCTGGTCAAGGCACATATGAGAGTTGATGCTTCCTGCTCCTCCTCCACTTCTCTCTTTCTGTCTCTCACTTTCCTCTCCTTTCTAAAATGAATAAATAGCTAATATAAATTGCAGTGCATTAGGGTTATTTATATATATATAAATAACCCTAATGCACTGCAATTTCTCCTAACAGGAAAGGCTCAATTCTATTAAATACAATATTTATATTATTGTATGTTAATATTTTTTCTAAAAGTTTCAAATGATGAAGATGTTTTCTATGACTAGAACACACATTCCCTGAGTTATTATTTCAGTTAACTGTATTTCAAATTTTTACACTATAATCTAGAGCAGTGGTAGTCAATCTGGTCCCTACCATCCACTAGTGGGCGTTCCAGCTTTCATGGTGGGCGGTAGCGGAGCAACCAAGGTATAAATAAAAAGATAGATTTAACTATAAGTTGTTTTATAAAGATGTATTCTGGCCTGACCAGGTGGTGGCACAGTGGATAGAGTGTCGGACTGCGATGCCAAGGACCCCGGTTCGAGACCCTGAGGTCACCAGCTTGAGCACAGGCTCATTTGGTTTGAGCAAAAGCTCACCAGCTTGGACCCAAGGTTGCTAGCTCGAGCAAGAGGTTACTCAGTCTGCTAAAGGCCCGCGGTTAAGGCACATACGAGAAAGGAATCAATGAACAACTAAGGTGTTGCAATGCGAAACGAAAAACTAATGATTGATGCTTCTCATCTCTCTCCGTTCCTGTCTGTCTGTCCCTGTCTATCCCTCTCTCTGACTCTCTCTGTCTCTGTTAAAAAAAAAAAAAAAAAAAAGATTTATTCTGCTAAACTTAATGAAAATCCGACATAAAGTACTTGGTAAGTAATTATTACTATATGCTTTAACTTGCTGTAACTCTGCTTTATAAATTTTATAAAGTAAATTTACTTCCCTAGTTTATAAATCACCATTACTGTGGAACCAGTGGGCGGTTAGAAAATTTTACTAACAGAGATACAAAAGTGAGTGGTAGGTGTAAAAAGGTTAACTACCCCTGGTCTAGAGGGATACAAATCGAAGAACAAGCTACTCAGAAATTATATGGGTGTGCCCTTCCATTCTCTACACTAATTTTATTTTTTTTTAATTAATTTTTTTTTTTTTTTACAGAGACAGAGAGTGAGTCAGAGAGAGGGATAGACAGGGACAGACAGACAGGAACGGAGAGAGATGAGAAGCATCAATCATTAATTTTTCACTGTGACACCTTAGTTGTTCATTGATTGCCTTCTCATATGTGCCCTACCACCGGCCTTCAGCGGACCAAGTAACCCCTTGCTGGAGCCAGCGACCCTGGGTTCAAGGTGGTGGGCTTTTTGCTCAAACCAGATGAGCCCGCGCTCAAGCCGTCAACCTCGGGGTCTCGAACCCTGGGTCCTCCACATCCCAGTCTGACGCTCTATCCACTGCGTCACCGCCTGATCAGGCCCTCTACACTAATTTTAATCAAACAGTACATATACATACACACACACCATTCTTCTGGGTTTCATCTTGTTTACTGACACTTGAAAATCCTTAAACTGTTTCCAATAATATATAATAAATAAAAAATCACAACCCCATACACCATGACTTTATTTATTTATTTATTTATTTATTTTTAGTCCATTTACTTATGAAAACCCCTATTGACGAAACCACTTTTGGCAGCAAGCACTCTCTGGAGCATGGCCACTCCTTTCTTCCCTCTCAGGTTTGCATCTTTCCTCTTCTCTCCTAAACTCCAATAGGTCTCCAGGAGACCTGCAACCAAGGGAGCAACAGGCAGCAGAGCGGCAGCTCCTCCTGGCCTCTACCCCTTGAACCTGTCTCCAACACCCTTTTCTCTGACTTTTCAGTGAGCAAAAACAGCCTCAGCATAGCTGACCTTTTCCTATACATTTCTGGAGAGCCAAAGTAGATTACCGCCCTAGGCTATCTCCTGTTGCTTCTTCTTCTAGCCTAACTTCCTTTGTTTCACTGCCTTCAGCTTTAATAAACATACTCAAAATAAAAAATATAAACAAAGAATCACCTTGGAACATACGTAGTAAAGTTTATATTCTAACTACCCACAAGGAGAAATTAAAACATTAATCCATTGATTCTGAGTGCTCCTTGAAAATGTTCACTTTAATTTTATACAAGTGTTAGCTTTAATATCAACCTTTAACAAGTAACATTTATAAAATACCCACTGTACTCAGGTATCATGTTTCCGCCTGTTGGTTACATACACTCAAAAGGAAACCCAGCCTAACCTGTAGTGGCGCAGTGGATAAAGAGTCGACCTGGAAATGCTGAGGTCGCCGGTTCGAAACCCTGGGCTTGCCTGGTCAAGGCACATATGGGAGTTGATGCTTCCAGCTCCTCCCCCCTTTCTCTCCCTCTCTGTCTCTCTCTCCTCTAAAAAAATGAATGAATAAATAAAAAATATTAAAAAAAAAGGAAACCCAAGGGGGAAAAATTGAAATTAATTACCATCTTATGACTTATTTTACAACTGATCCAAGAGGTTTAATGTAATTTCACCTAATCAATTAGAACATATTCACATATTAAGAGAGTTTATATTACATACAAACATTTTCTAAAAAAATTTTATATTGTAGAAAATGGGGTTTGCTGGAAAGAAAGCCTAAGTCTTCAATATTATCCTTTTGTACAACTCTCACCCTCTTCACCTCCAACATTACCTAAGATTTCTCAAAACCAAATAGCTCCAAATTTCTTACTGAACATTTTATGAGAATCTTAATGTCATTAAATATAGTTTAATAATTTTAATCTGCGGCAAATAATTTAAAGCTATCAAACCAATAAAAAACTTTTAATTACAAAATGACAAATTTCTTGTGCCTCCAAGTAGAATTTTACAAATCATCTGAAATTGCTTTCCTTATTCTTGCACATTTTTCCTATATGTGCTTCCCTTAACAGAGCCCACAGATCATTCAACTTGTCTTCAGATTCTTGGTACAGTGGTGAGCTTCAATTTTTATCATGTTTTCTGCTCCAACAGAAGGCATTTATCAAAATAAAAATTCAACTACCTTCATAAAACGTTGCTTCAGAAAGGCCTTAATTTTAACTCTTACAACTTTATTTTGATTACAGAGTAGTAAAATTAAAACTTTCACAGAGCCTGGCCAGGCGGTGGCACAGTGGATAGAGCGTCAGACTGGGATGCAGAGGACCCAGGTTCGAGACCCCAAGATTGCCAGCTTGCGCGTCAGCTCATGTGGTTTGAGCAAAAAGCTCACCAGCTTCAACCCAAGGTCCCTGGTTCCAGCAAGGGGTTACTCGGTCTGCTGAAGGCCCGCAGTCAAGGCACATGAGAAAGCAATCAACGGGCCCTGGCCGGTTGGCTCAGCGGTAGAGCGTCGGCCTGGCGTGCAGGGGACCAGGGTTCGATTCCCGGCCAGGGCACATAGGAGAAGCGCCCATTTGCTTCTCCACCCCCCCCCTTCTTCTCTGTCTCTCTCTTCCCCTCCCGCAGCCAAGGCTCCACTGGAGCAAAGATGGCCCGGGCGCTGGGGATGGCTCCTTGGCCTCTGCCCCAGGCGCTGGTCGCGACAGAGTGATGCCCGGAGGGGCAGAGCATCGCCCCCTGGTGAGCAGAGCGTTGCCCCTGGTGGGCGTGCCGGGTGGATCCCGGTCGGGCGCATGCGGGAGTCTGTCTCTCCCCGTTTCCAGCTTCAGAAAAAATAAAGATTAAAAAAAAAAAAAGAAAGCAATCAACGAACTAAGGTGTTGCATCGTGCAACGAAAAACTGATGATTGATGCTTCTCATCTCTCTCTATTCCTGTCTGTCTGTCCCTGTCTATCCCTCTCTCTGACTCACTCTCTGTCTCTGTAAAAAATAAATAAAATTTAAAAAAAAACTTTCACAGAATTTTAAAATTCTAATTGTACCATCACAGAAAGTGTAAAAATAAATCCTCAGATTTATCACAAACTGGCCTAAATCAAATTTTCTATTTATAGAATATTCAGTCTTTCTAATCTCTTACAGTAAAATGCTCAGAACAGCCAGAAGGTGGAGACCTGAGGTAAGAATCCTAGAAAGATGACTTCAAAAGTTATTATGGCTACACACCCACTAGAATAGCTAACAAAAAAGACTGACACTAACAAATGTTAGCAGGAATATGGAGCAACAGAAATTCTCATGCACTTTTGGGTGATATTGTAAAATAGTACAAACATGGTTGGTTTTTTTTTTGTTTTTTTGTATTTTTCTGAAGTTGGAAATGGGGAGGCAGTCAGACAGACTCCCACATGCACCCGACCAGGATCCACCTGGCACATCCACCAGGGGGTGATGCTCTGCCCATCTGGGGCATTGCTCTGTTGCAACCAGAGCCATTCTAGTGCCTGAGGCAGAGGCCACAGAGCCATCCCCAGCGCCCGGGCAAACTTTGCTCCAGTGGAGCCTTGGCTGCAGGAGGGGAAGAGAGAGACAGAGAGGAAGGAGAGGGGGAAGGGTGGAGAAGCAGATGGGCGCCTCCTGTGTGCCTTGGCCGGGAATTGAACCCGGGACTCCTGCACGCCAGGCCGACGCTCTACCACTGAGCCAATCAGCCAGGACCAAACATGGTTTCTTATAAAACTAAACATACAGCTACCATATGATCCAATCATTACACCTCTAAGTATTTTAACATGAGAGATAAAAAGTATTTTGTCAAAAAAAGATTTGTACAAGAATGTCCATAGCAACTAACTAAAAACAGCCCAAGTGACTAACCACATGAGAATAGGTAAATGATGATACATTCATACAGTGAAAAACAACACAATAAGAAAGAGACTACACTGCCTGACTGGTGGTGGCGCAATGGATCAAGCATTGACCTGGAACGCTGAGGTCGCTGGTTCAAAACCCTGGGCTTGCCTGGTCAAGGAACATATGGGAGTTGATGCTTCCTGCTCCTCCCCCTCTTCTCTCTCTCTCTCATCTCTAAAATGAATAAATAAATAAAAATAATTTTAAAAAAAAAGAGACTACACAACAAAAATGAGTCTTGAAAACATTATGCTAAGCAAAAAAAATGCTACCCAAAGCCACTTATGTGAAGTTCTAGAAAAGGCAAAACTAGCCATGGTAATTGATGGAGGGGCGAGTGACTGCCTAGGGAAGGGTAAGAGGTAACTTTCTAATCAATTATCAAGTTCAATATCTTGATAAAGCTTTAGTTTTGTAAAATCGCATAGAATAGCAATCGTACATTTCATTGCATCTCAAACTTACCTTAAAAAATTCTTTTTTAATTGAGCTCAGGTTAATAATATGCACATTGCTGAAGTGCTTTTTTAGGGAAACATGTAGTGATACTTGCAACTTATTTTGAAATGCATCCAAAAAATAAAATGGACTGATAAATGATTTGTGTTACAGAAAATATAGCAAAACGCTAGTTGTAGGTGATAAAACAAATGGGCGTTCATTTTCCAAATCTTTCAAGTTTCCTATATGTTGGAAAATATTAAAATGTTAAGGACATAATCCTGACCTGTGGTGGCGCAGTGGGTAAAGCGTCGCCCTAGAATGCTGGTTGCCAGTTTGAAACCCCTGGCTTGCCTGGTCAAGGCACATATGGGAGTTGATGCTTTCTGCTCCTCCCCCCTTCTCTCTCTCTCTCTCTCTCTCTCTCTGTCCCCTCTCTCTAAAATAAATAAAAAATAAAAATAAAAAAAATGTTAAGGACATTTTTCATACCAAAATAGAGACCAAAAAATATGGTCCTGGCCCAACAGCTGGGTTGGTTCCAGCGTCATCCGGAAGTGCAGAGGTTGACAGCTGGATTCCTGGTCAGGGCACATACAGGAACAGATTTATATTCCTGCCTCTCTCTCCCTTCCTATCTCAATAAAGCCAATAAATAGAAAAATGTATATGGTGATTCGGTAAGTGGTAAAAGTTTCTCTCACTTGATGTTACATATTCTACCTACACCTTAACAAAACTCACCACCTTTTAGAACTAGATACACCACTACTTCAACTCATTTACTGTCCCTTGGGAAACATAGGCACATTTCAGGAATTGTGTCCTCATAAACTGTTCACAATGTTTGATGCCGCCAGAGATCAATGCAATAATTATCGAAAATGTTCTATGATATGCTAAAACAATTTGTTGAATTCTTCGGGATTCCTAATTAACTGTAAACTTTATATTCCTGAAGAGATTTTAAGTTGTAAATTATTTGGTAGTATTCTCCATTAACTCCAGTTTCGTTCTTTTATTGGAGTGTTAACTGCTAGTATCAGAATAACGCAGCTATCGTCCCTCTGAAATCAGACAAAAACCTACCCCAATGACTGGCCTCTAAGAAAATATAAATAGATCAAAAAGAAAACAGCAAGTCATCAATTAAAGTCATCCACTTTTCTCCTTTAACCTAACACTATTACTTAAAATGTGACTGAAAGCAAATTTTACGTCAGTTAATTTTCAAAAAAAAAAAAAAAAGACTGGGCAAGATTTCAGCAATCAAAACGCAGAGCTGTACACGTGCGCCTCACCACAAAAGCCACCTTCACCCTCAGGCAGGTAAAACAATGAGCACCCCCCTTTTCTTTTCACGAGACAAAACCGCAGACTGGGCCAAAGCAACCCTCGCCCCAGCCCAGCCGCCTCCCCGCCCAGAGCCAGACGGTGGGCCCTTTCCTTTGTGCGGAGCAGCAGGGAGGCAGCTGGGGGCGGGGAGCCGCGGGCGCAGGCTGGGGGTCGGCGGAGGCCGAGCAAAACCACGGCGCGGAAGAAGTGGTGTCGGCGCGTCCCACAAACAGGCCGCGCAGCGCGGCCACGAACCTCTGCGGTGTCCAAGGAGCAAACCTACGAACTTGAGTGTCATCTAATTTGGGATGAACCCCGAGAGAATGACCGGGAACAACTCCTGAGACGACCCTCTCCCAGGCCCTTGCAAAGCCACTTCCTTCAGCCGCGGGCAAAGGTCCTGCCGCCGCCGCCACCCCCGCCCTGGCCCCGACCCGGCCCCGGCCGGAGCCCAGGGCAGCCCTAACCTGCTGAACGGAGCTGTTCTCGGGCACGGCGAACTCCTCTTTCTCCTTCGGGGTCTTCACAGTGACTTTCATGATCTTAGGCTCCGCGGAGGCAGCGGCCGCGGAGCCGCCGGCACCTTCGGCCGCCGCGGCGCTCTCCTGAGAGCTCGGAGGGCCACCGCTTTCACCATTCTCGGCCATGGCGGCGGCGGCGGTGACTCAGGAGGGAGCAGGCGAGCGAGGGGGAGCCAGCAGACGCCAAGAGCCGACTGGCCCGGACAACGGAGAATGCAGGACGCGCCGCCTTACTGGCAGCAGGCGCAGGGCCGCCCTGACAGGTGAGGGGCCGCAGAGCTGGGTGTGGGCTCCGGCGAAGGCCCGAGACGGGCGCTCAGCAGCCGCCGTATGTTCGGACGCCGCTCGCTCTCAGCGACATCCGCAAGCGCTGCCGCCGCTTCCTCCTGCCACCCCCTCCCCCACAGTCCTCCGGCGGCGTCGCGCGAAGCACGCCGGGTAACGTGACTGGTGGCGTCGCCGAGTCATACCCGACAGACCACACTTCAAGCCCCGGCTGCTTTGCCTCCCTGGTCCCGTTCCATGGGTCAATGTGTAGGCCCAACTAGAGTGAAAGATTAAAAGCAGGGTGGGGCGGACGGCATCAGTTCACTTTCTTTCCACTCCTTTAACCAAAAAATAAACTCAGGGGTTCTGCAAGGTTCTTTTATGGCGCACGGGGATGATGTCACGGCTAGCGAAATTACTAGAAAGGACTCGACCACTGGGCACTGCGGCCGCGGCTACGCTAGTGCTCTCGCGATACAGGTATTTTCCCCAGCTCCTTACGTCACACGTGGTGCGGCTGCGCTTGTTGGGCCTCGGCGTCCTCTACATAGCCACTGGGACTGATAACTAATGAATCATGGAGAGCTATTTTGTTATTCAAGTTATGCTTGATTTTTGCTTACTTGCCCTGGCTGGGTAGCTCATATCGTTAGGGCTTTGTCCCAATGTTCTAAGATTGCGTGTTCGATCCCCAGTCAGGGCAAATCCAAGAATAATCCAAGGAATGCATAAATAAGTACAACAACGGCTTTCCTTCTGTCTCTTCCTCTCTCTAAAAGTCAATTTTAAAAATTTTAAAATGATTTGCTTACTTGTAAGATTTAAAGTGCTTGATCTGGCCCTGGGCAGTTGGCTCAGTGCTAGAATGTTGGCCTGGTGTGCAGGAGTCCCAAGTTTGATTCCCGGCCAGGGCACACAGGAGAAGCGCCCATCTGCTTCTCCACCCCTCCCCCTCTCCTTCCTCTCTGTCTCTCTCTTCCCCTCCTGCAGCCAAGGCTCCACTGGAGCAAAGTTGGCCCCAGCGCTAAGGATGGCTCTGTGGCCTCTGCCTCAGGCACTAGAATGGCTCTGGTTGCAACAGAGCCACGCCCGGGATGGGCAGAGCATCGCCCCACCCCCACCCCGTGGGCATGCCGGTTGGATCCAGGTCCGGCGCATGTGGAAGTCTGTCTGCTTGCACGTTTCCAACTTCAAAAATACAATAAATAAATAAATAAATAAATAATAAAATAAAGTGCTTGATCTTACTGCCCAGAGCACGGGAATTGGAAGGTAAGTTGGTGCAGGCAAGATCCTCATAACTAAGGTGACCAATCATCCTCCTTTAGAGAAGACAGTCCTTCTTGTAAATTCCATCCTCCCTCAAAAAGTGTCCTACATGTCCTTTTTGTTACTGGAAGACTAACCTGTAAATGTCCGTATTCAGTTGATGCAGAGTTGATCCATTGGGTGTGATGTGACATATTTGTATCTAAATGAGTACTTTTTTCTTACAATTATTAAAAATTAATAGGCAGGCCCTGGCCGGTTGGCTCAGTGGTAGAGCATTGGCCTGGCGTGCGGAAGTCCTGGGTTCAATTCCCGGCCAGGGCACACAGGAGAGGCGCCCATCTGCTTCTCCACCCCTCCCCCTCTCCTTCCTCTCTGTCTCTCTCTTCCCCTCCCGCAGCCGAAGCTCCATTGGAGCAAAATTGGCCCAGGCGCTGGGGATGGCTCCTTGGCCTCTGCCCCAGGCGCTGGAGTGGCTCTGGTCGCGACAGAGAGATGCCCCGGATGGGCAGAGCATCGCCCCCTGGTGGGCGTGCCGGGTGGATCCCGGTCGAGCGCATGCGGGAGTCTGTCTGACTGCCTCCTGTTTCCAGCTTCGGGGAAAAAAGAAAGAAAAAAAAATTAATAGGCATGTAGGCATAATTACAGTATAAAATATTACAAATGTCTTTATTATGCATTTATCATATTATAGTGTATTATTGTTGCAATGAATAAAATGTTTTTTTATTTACAATATTGTTTTCTTCAATATTGTATTTATTTTTGTCCTCCTTTTCATTGTAAAAAAGTTGGTCTCCTTAACCAAAAAAAACATAGTAGATGTGTGTGACCAACCTGCACGATTCGCACTGCCCTTGGGTCAGCCCCATTTGCTCAGATGATGAGGCTACTTGTGTTGACTGTGCACACTGACATCCCTAAGTGAGCACCCCAGAATTTTCTGTGAACACTATCCCCCAAAGTGTTTGAGACAGAATGCCCACCAAGATGTGACTTCAATGTAGCTGAGATGTTCATTTTAGTCTTAAATAAGGTACTGCTCTATTTCAGACTTTAGGTGGCATTAAAGATAATTGTTCAAGTTATTTCGCCTTAGCGGGGTAACGGGTTGGAGCACTGTGCAATGTGCCAAGGATGAGGGTTCATTCCCAGGTTAGGGCACATACAAGAAAGAAAAACAAGGAATGCACAAATAATTGGAGCAAAATATCGATATTTCCCTCCCTCTTTTTCTCTCTCTCCCTTCTCTCTCAAATCAATCAATAAAAAATATTAACAAATCATTTTTAGTGTAATATGTAACATTTTTAGTGTAATAACTTGAACAAATATCTCAGTGATTTTTGTCTCCCTCTCCCCCAAATTTAAAATCAGTAAATTTTTTAAGAGTTTATTTCATTGATTTTAAAGAGAAAAGAAGGGCCTGACCAGGTGGTGGTGCAGTGGATAGAGCGTCAGACTGATATGCAGAGGACCCAGGTTCGAGACCCCCAAGGTCGCCAGCTTGAGCGCGGGCTCATCTGGTTTGAGCAAAAAAAAAAAATACCACCCAGCTTGAACCCAAGGTCCCTGGCTCCAGCAAGCAAGGGGTTACTCGGTCTGCTGAAGGCCCACGGTCAAGGCACATATGAGAAAGCAATCAATGAACAACTAAGGTGTTGCAATGCGCAATGAAAAAAAACCAAAAACTAATGATTGATGCTTCTCATCTCTTTCCGTTCCTGTCTGTCTGTCCCTATCTATCCCTACCTCTGACTCACTCTCTGTCTCTGTAAAAAATAAATAAATAAAGAGAAAAGAAGGGAGAGACAGAAACATTGATCTATTCCTGTATGTGCCAGGACCAGGGATCCAACCCACAACCTTTGGGCTAATGCCGTAACCAACCAAGCTATCCAGCCAGGACAATCAATAATTTTTTTTTCCACCTGACATCTGGTGGCACAGTGGAAAAAGTATGAATCTGGAACACTGAGGTCACCAGTTCAAAATCCCTAAGATTCCCAGGTCAAGGCACATATGGGAGTTGATGCTTTTTGGTCAAATAAGTTTGTAAATTGATATGCCTGACCAGACAGTGGTGCAGTGGATAGAGCATCGGACTGGGATGCTGAGGATCCAGGTTCAAGACCCCAAGGTCGCCAGCTTGAGCGCGGGCTTATCTGGTTTGAGCAAAAGCTCACCAGCGTGGACCCAAGGGCGCTGGCTGAAGCAAGGGGTTACTCGGTCTGCTGAAGGTCCATGGTCAAGGCACATATGAGAAATCAATCAATGAACAACTAAGGTGTCGCAACGAAAAACTAATGATTGATGCTTCTCATCTCTCTCCATTCCTGTTTGTCCCTATCTAACCCTCTCTCTGTTTCTTTAAAAAAAAAAAAAAAAACAAGGTTTGATATATATGTTTGCTCGCTTATAGTTTGCATTGTGCGTGGGGGACAGGCTGTAAGGAGGCTGGGTTGTTACAGCCTGAGGCTTAGTTTTAAGACTAAGCTTTTCCCCACACCCTTGACTGTTGCATGATGTGAGGTGGTACACTCTCATGAGGAATCCCATTATGCCTCAGATGAGTGACTTTGTATTAGAGACTTCCCTATTTTGTATATTGGATTAAAAGTTTTGATTTCTGCACTATAAAATGGGGGCACACTGGGAGGTTGCTCTCTTGGTTCCTGAGATTAGCATTAGAGAGGAGAGCAGAGAGAGGCCACGTGGAAGAGGCCAGGAGAAGCAGCCAAGATGGTGGAGTGCTGAGTGAGAAGCCAGTTTGTCAGAGTTTGTGCAGGGAGAAGGAAGGAGATGAGGAACAGAGGTAAATAAGTATGGTGAGCTAGAAACCTTTGATTCTAGGAAACTCGGATAAGTCGGTAGCTTTGTGAGCACTGAATGAGTGGGTTTTGGAGCCCAGTGTGTGTTTTTACTTGCCAGCCAGGTGCAAGCTAGGATTAAAGATGATGGCCCACCAGTTCTTGGCTCCATTGTTTCATTACCATCTGTCCGAATCCAATGAGAACCTGCATGGGCCAGATGGCTGTGATAGTTGCTGTGGATACTGGCCATACAACGCTTCTTGCTCCTCTCCCCTTTCCTTCTTTCTCTTTCTGTCTCTTTCCCTCTCTCCTCTAAAATGAATAAAGTCTTTAACAATTTTATTTAAATAATAATTTTTTTCTTCTTTTCCAAGTGAGAGGAGGAGAAACAGAGACTCCCACATGTGCCTCAAACAAGCTTAACCCAAAAACCCCCTTGTAGAGCCATGCTCCTAACCAAGCTATCTTTAGCGCCTGAGGTGAAGGCTCCACAGAGCCATTCTCAGTGTCTGGGGCCTATATGCTTGAATCAATTGTGTTATGTCTGTGGGAGGAGAAGAGAGAGAAGGAGGGATGGAGAAGCAGATAGTTGCTTCTGTGTGCCCTAACCAGGAATAAAACCCGGGATTTCTTTTTTTTTTATTTTTTATTGTGGCACCTTAGTTGTTCATTGATTGCTTTCTCATATGTGCTTTGACCGTGGACCTTCAGCAGACCGAGTCACCCCTTGCTCGAGCCATCGACCTTGGGTCAAAGCTGGTGAGCTCAGCTCACACCAGATGAGCCTGTGCTCAAGCGGGCGACCTTGGAGTCTCAAACCTGGGTCCCTCTGCATCCAAGTCCGATGCTCTATCCACTGCACCACCGCCTGGTCAGGCAAAACCCGGGATTTCCACGTGCTGGGTGGACGCTTTACCACTAAACCAACTGGCCAAGGCCAAAAAAAATTTTTTTAAATGACTTGCGATGCCTAACCAGGCAATGGCGCACTGGCTAGACCATGAGCTAGGGATGCGGAGGACCCAGGTTCCAAACCCCTAGGTCACTGAATCCTTGAGGTCACTGGCTTGAGTACAGTCTCCTCCAGCTTAAGCACAAGCTCATCCAGCATGAACAAGGGATCGCTGGCTTGAGCGTGGAATCATAGACATGACCCCATGGTGGCTGGCTTGAGCAAGGGGTCACTGGCTCAGCTGGAGACCCCCAGTCAAGGCACATATGAGAAAGCAATCAATGAACAACGAAGGTGCCATAACTATGAGTTGATGCTACTCACGTCTCTCCCTTCCTGCCTGTCTGTCCTTATCTGTCCCTTTCTCTGACTCTCTCTGTGTCTGTCACACACACACAAAAAAGACTCAATCTGTCTCTAAATTGGTGACAGGCAGCACAAACTCTGATATTTTCCACTTTTAAAATTTATTGTATGAAACAATTCATCTAGGAATTCCAGAGAATATTGCTCATGAGGGAAAATAATGCTTTAGGATGTTGGGAGTTTTGTAGCACTTAAGACAACCTACTGAAATACTTTACATAGGAAACTGACTTGTTTTAAAAAATGTATAGCCCTCCAATTATTTTATTTCATCAAAATATTTCATACAGCCTTGGTCCCAAAATGAGGTTAAAGGTGAAAACAAAAGAACAGTGCCATTTATCTGAACTGTTTTATAATCTGTAAAGCCAGTAGTCACGGCCACCATCACAGAAGCCTGGCCCATGCAGGTTCACATTAGATTCGGACAGTCAGTAATGAAACAATGGAGCCAAGAACTGGTGGGCCATCATCTTTAATCCTAGCTTGAACCCGGAAGGCAAGTAATACACACAGTGGGAAAACACATCCCTTTTCATTCAGGGCTCCCAAAGCCACTGACTTATCCAAGTTTCCTAGAATCAAAGGTTTCTAGGCTCACCAGACTTATTCACCTCTGTTCCCCATCTCCTTCCTTCTCCCTGCACAAACTGGCTTCTCCCTCAGCACTTCACCATCTTGGCTGCTTCTCCTGGCCTCCTGCACGTGGCCTTTCTCTGCTCTCTTCTCTAATGCTAATCTCAGGAACTGAGAGAGATCAAGGTCCTGGTCAGCCCCACTTTATAGTATAGAAATCAAAACCTTTAATCCAATATACCAACAAGGAAGAATCTGATACAAAGTCACTTATCTGAGGCATAATGGGATTCCTCATGAGAGTGCACCACCCCACATCAAGCAACAGTCAAGGGTGTGGGGAAAAATTTAGTCTTAAAACTAAGCCTTAGGCTATAACCACTATATGGCCAGGAGCCACCATCATGGCCTTTCACATGTAGTTTCCCATTAGATTTGGACTGTACCCCAGCCTGACCAGGCGGTGGCGCAATGGATAGAGCATCAGACTGGGATGCGGAAGGATACAGGTTAAGACCCCAGGTCCCCAGCTTGAACTCAGGCTCATCTGCTTTGAGCAAAAGCACACCAGCTTGGACACAATGTCTCTGGCTTGAGCAGGGGGTTACTTGGTCTGCTGAAGGCCCACAGTCAGGGCACATATGACAAAGCAATCAATGAACAACTAAGGTTTCGCAACGAAAAGCTAATGATTGATGCTTCTCATCTCTCCGTTCCTATCTGTCCCTGTCTATCCCTCTCTCTGAAAAAAGAAAATAAATAAATAAAGTACTGTATCCCAGATGCAGAAAGGCACTGTACCTCACTTCATTGAGTCCATGTAGAGACACCCAGTCCAGATGAATTTTGCAGTTTTATTGAAGGAGGAGATTTGTTAAATGTGCCGGCCGCATATGGCTAACACGGGACAATTGCATACTCAAATCGTGCGCCCTGAGTATATTTAAGGGGCTAGTTATATACCCTTTGACCACATACAGGTTGGGGGACATGATAGCATGACACAATCATTAATAAGATTATAACATTTGACAAGATTTACGTTATATTAACAAGATTAGCATTTGTCTAGGGGATTTATAGAAAACCTTCAAGGTAATTGTTGGGCAGATAAAATGTATTATGCTCACTTTGTTAAAGATAACACGAGGGGCCCTGGCCGGTTGGCTCAGCGGTAGAGCGTCGGCCTAGCGTGCGGAGGACCCGGGTTCGATTCCCGGCCAGGGCACACAGGAGAAGCGCCCATTTGCTTCTCCACCCCTCCGCCGCGCTTTCCTCTCTGTCTCTCTCTTCCCCTCCCGCAGCCAAGGCTCCATTGGAGCAAAGATGGCCCGGGTGCTGGGGATGGCTCTGTGGCCTCTGCCTGAGAGGCGCTAGAGTGGCTCTGGTCGCAACAAGGCGACGCCCAGGATGGGCAGAGCATCGCCCCCTGGTGGGCAGAGCGTCGCCCCATGGTGGGCGTGCCAGGTGGATCCCGGTCGGGCGCATGCGGGAGTCTGTCTGACTGTCTCTCCCTGTTTCCACCTTCAGAAAAATGAAAAAAAAAAAAAAAAAAAAGATAACACGAGGAGGCCGTCACCCAGGTGATATTAATGTGTGTTGGGGTGGGCTAAAGGCAGGCAGAATCCTTGTAGCCTGGGGCTTGGTTTTGGGATTAAGCCTTTCCTACCCTTTTTGATGTGGGGTGGTACAATCCAATCATGCCTCAGAAAGTGACTTTGTATTAGAGACTTCCCTATTTTGTATATTGGATTAAGGGTTGTGAACCTATACTATAAAATGGGGGCAGAACGAGAGCTGGGGCTCTTGGTTCCTGAGATTATCATTAGAGGAGAGAGCAGAGCAGAAAGCAGAAGGAGGCCACGTGGAGGAGGCCAGGAGAAGCAGCTAAGATGGCGGAGTGCTGAGTGAGATGCCAGTTTGTGTAGAGTTTGTATCTGGGATAAGGAAGGAAATGGGGAACTGAGGAGAATAAGGCTGGTGAGCCAGAAACCTTTGATTCTTGTGAGCACTGAATGTGATTGCGTTTTGGAGCCCAGTGTGTAGTTTTTACTTGCCCGCCGGGTACAAGCTAGAATTAAAGACTATGGCCATCCAGTTTGTGGCTCCATTGTTTCCTTGCCGACTGTCCGAATCCAATGCGAACCTGCATGGGCCGGGTGGCTCTGATGGTGGCCCTGGCTTCTGGCTTTACAGTAATACAATCAAAGTCATTCACAATTCCCTTTAGTATCTATCTCTCTTAACTTTGCCTAGAGGTACATGTTAATCTCAGATTCTAAGAAGGGCCTGACAAGACAGTGGGGCAATGCATAGAGCGTCGGACTGGGATGCGGAAGGACCCAGGTTTGAGACCCCGAGGTCGCCAGCTTGAGCGCAGGCTCATCTGGTTTGAGCAAAAGCTCACCAGCTTGAGCCCAAGGTTGCTGGCTCAAGCAAGGGGTTACTCGGTCTGCTGAAGACTCGCGGTCAAGGCACGTATGGGAAGGGAATCAATGAACAATTAAGGTGTTGCAATGCGCAACAAAAAACTAACAATTGATGCTTCTCATCTCTCTGTTCCTGTCTGTCTGTCCCTGTCTGTTGGGCAGATAAAATATATTATGCTCACTTTGTTAAAGATGGCGCTGCCCACGTGGAGGCCGTTGCCCAGGTGATATTAATGTGTGTTGGGGGCTGGCTGTGGGCAGGCAGAATCCTTGTACCCTGGGGCTTGGTTTTGGGATTAAGCCTTTCCCACCCTTTTTGATGTGGGGTGGTACAATCCCATCATGTCCCAGATAAGTGACTTTGTATTAGAGACTTCCCTATTTTGTATATTGGATTAAAGGTTTTGATTTCTACACTATAAAATGAGGGCAGAACAGGAGCTTGCTCTCTTGGTTCCTGAGATTAGCATGAGAGAGCAGAGAGATCACAGCAGAGAGCAGAGAAATGCCATGTGGAAGAGGCCAGGAGAAGCAGCCAAGATGGCGGAGTGTTGAGTGAGAAGCCAGTTAGTGCAGAGTTTGTGCAGAGAGAAGGAAGGAGATGGGAAACAGAGGTGAATAAGTCTGGTGAGCTAGAAACCTTTGAGTCTAGAAAACTTGGATAAGTCAGTAGCTTTGTGAGCACTGAATGTGAGTGGGTTTTGGAGCCCAGTGTGTGTTTTTACTTGCCCAACGGGTGCAAGCTAGAATTAAAGCTAATGGCCCACCAGTTCTTGGCTTGTTGTTTCTTTACCGACTGTCCGAATCCAATGCGAACCTGCATGGGCCGGGCAGCTGTGATAGTGGCCCTGGCTTCTGGCTTTACACTGTCTATCCCTCTCTCTGACTCTGTCTCTGTAAAACTAAAATAAAGTAAAATAAAAAAAATGAAACGTGCCTGACCTGTGGTGGCGCAGTGGATAAAGTGTCAACCTGGAAACACTGAGGTTGCCGGTTCAAAACCCTGGGCTTGCCTGGTCAAGGCACATATGGGAGTTGATGCTTCCTGCTCCTCCCCCCTTCTCTCTCTCTCTCTCTCTCCTCTCTATAATGAATAAATAAAAATCTAAAAAAAAAAAAAATGTAACGCGCAGGAGTCCCGGGTTCGATTCCCGGCCAGGGCACACAGGAGAAGCGCCCATCTGCTTCTCCACCCCTTCCCCTCTCCTTCCTCTCTGCCTCTCTCTCTTCCCCTCTCACAACCAAGGCTCCATTGGAGCAAAGTTGGCCCGGGCGCTGAGGATGGCTCTGTGGCCTCTGCCTCAGGCGCTAGAATGGCTCTGATTGCAGCAGAGTGATGCCCCAAGATGGGCAGAGCATCACCCCTGGTGGGTGTGCTGGGTGGATCCCGGTAGGGCGCATGCGGCAGTCTGTCTGACTGCCTCCCCATTTCTAACTTCAGAGAAATAAAAAAACAAAAAAAACAAAAACAAAAACAAAAACAATAAAACCAAACGACCCTATTTGTCCTTGTAAGTCAGGAGACTTCTATAATCTTTTTCCTCCATTATCCAAAGAAAGGACAGGAAAGCCTGACCTTTTTTTTTTTTTTTTTTTTTTTTTTTTTTTTTTCTGAAGCTGGAAACGGGGAGAGACAGTCAGACAGACTCCCGCATGCGCCCGACCGGGATCCACCCGGCACTCCCACCAGGGGGCGACGCTCTGCCCACCAGGGGGCAATGCTCTGCCCCTCCGGGGCGTCGCTCTGCCGCGATCAGAGCCACTCTAGCACCTGGGGCAGAGGCCAAGGAGCCATCCCCAGCGCCCGGGCCATCTTTGCTCCAAAGGAGCCTCGGCTGCGGGAGGGGAAGAGAGAGACAGAGAGGAAGGAGGGGGTGGGGGTGGAGAATCAGATGGGCGCCTCTCCTGTGTGCCCTGGCCTGGAATCGAACCCGGGACCTCTGCACGCCAGGCCGACGCTCTACCACTGAGCCAACCGGCCAAGGCTAAGCCTGACCTTTTCTCCCAGAATATTAACATTAATTTGCAGCTTTTTTGGTACCTAATAACAGGACAGCCAGTGATGAAACAATGGAACCACAAACTAATGGGCCATTATCTTTAATCCTAACTTGCACCTGGCAGGCAAGTAAAGACACACACTGGGCTCCAAAACCCACTCATTCAGCGCTCACAAAGCTACTGACTTGCCTGACCCAGCAGTGGCGCAATGGATAGAGCATCGGACTGGAATGCGGAGGACCAAGGTTCAAGACCCCGAGGTCGCCAGCTTGGGCACAGGCTCATCTGGTTTGAGCAAAGCTCACCAGCTTGGACCCACGGTTGCTGGCTCAAGCAAGGGGTCACTCGGTCTGCTGAAGGCCCATGGTCAAGGCACATATGAGAAAGCAATCAATGAACAACTAAGGTGTCGCAACGAAAAACTGATGATTGATGCTTCTCCTCTCTCCGTTCCTGTCTGTCTATCCCTCTCTCTGACTCTGTCTCTGTAAAAACAAACAAACAAACAAAAAAAGCTACTGACTTATCCGAGTTTCCTAGAATCAAAGGTTTCTAGCTCACCAGCCTTATTCACCTCTGTTATCCATCTCCTTCTCCTGCACAAACTGCACAAACTGGCTTCTCCCTCAGCACTCCACCATCTTGGCTGCTTCTCCTGGCCTCCTCCACGTGGCCTTTCTCTGCTCTTCTCTCTAATGCTAATCTCAGGAACTGAGAGAGATCAAGCTCCTGGTCTGCCCCACTTTATAGTATAGAAATCAAAACCTTTTTTTTATATAATGATTTTTTAAAATTTATTCATTATAGAGAGGGGAGAGAGAGAGAGAAGGGGGGAGGAGCAGAAAGCATCAACTCCCATTTGTGCCTTGATCAGGCAAGCCCAGGGTTTTGAACCGGCAACCTCAGCGTTTCCAGGTTGACATTTTATCCACTGCGCCACCACAGGTGAGGCGAAATCAAAACCTTTAATCCAATATACAAACAAGGAAGTCTCTGATACAAAGTCACTTATCTGAGGCATAATGGGATTCCTCATGAGAGTACACCACCCTACATCAAAAAGGATGGGAAAAGCCTGACCAGGCAGTGGCGCAGTGGATAAAGTGTCGAACTGGGATTCGTAGGACCCAGGTTCGAGACCCCAACGTCGCCATCTGGAGCGTAGGCTCATCTGGCTTGAGCAAAAAGCTCACCAGCTTGGACCCAAGGTCGCTGGCTCGAGCAAGGGGTGACTCGGTCTGCTGAAGGCCCACGGTCAAGGCACATATGAGAAAGCAATCATTGATGTTTCTCATCTCTCCATTCCTGTCTGTCTGTCTCTGTCTATCCCTCTCTCTGACTCTCTCTCTGTCCCTGTAAAAATAAATAAATAAATAAATAAAAATAAAAGGATGAATTAAAAAAAAAAAAAGGATGGGAAAGGCTTAGTCTTAAAACTAAGTCTCAGTGGCCCTGGCCGGTTGGCTCAGTGGTAGAGCATCGGCCTGGCGTGCAGAAGTCCCGGGTTCGATTCCCGGCCAGGGCACACAGGAGAAGCGCCCATCTGCTTCTCCACCCCTCCCCCTCTCCTTCCTCTCTGTCTCTCTCTTCCCCTCTGTCTCTCTCTTCCCCTCCCGCAGCCGAGGCTCCATTAGAACAAAGATGGCCCGGGCGCTGGGGATGGCTCCTTGGCCTCTGCCCCAGGCACTAGAGTGGCTCTGGTCGCAACAGAGCGACACCCCGGAGGGGCAGAGCATCGCCCCCTGGTGGGCAGAGCGTCGCCCCCTGGTGGGTGTGCTGGGTGGATCCCGGTCGGGCGCATGCGGGAGTCTGTCTGTCTCTCCCCATTTCCAGCTTCAGAAAAATACAAAACAAACAAACAAACAAACAAAAAACTAAGTCTCAGGCCTGACCTATGGTGGCGCAGTGGGTAAAAGTGACGACCTGGAACACTGAGGTCGCCAGTTCAAAACCCCAGGCTTGCCTGGTCAAGGCACATATGGGAGTTGATGCTTCCTGCTCCTCCCCCTGTTCTTTCTATTTCTTTCCTCTCTGTCTCTTTCTCTCTGTGTGTCTCCTCTCTCTAAAATAATGAATAAATAAAAATGTAAAAAAACAAAACAAAAATCAACTAAGTCTCAGGCTATAACGACCCTACATGCTTACAGCCTGTCCCCCACACACAATGCAACCTATAAGCGAGCAAACATATATAACAATTTACAAACTTATTTGATCAACTACCACCCTGCCTGCTTACAGCCTGTCCCCCACACCCAATGCAAACTATAAGCGAGCAAACATATATCATATTAAAAACTTATTTGACCAACATAATCTATCAATAATTGTGAAGGATCTGAGAATTTTTCTTTATTTACAAGCTAAGTTTCATGAATTCTGGCAAGAGACACAGGATCCTAGATCGGTAGAAAACGGCTTTGCTACAGCAATAGCAGTAGCCTGAGCACCAGCATTTCCTTGTACCAGTTCCCCAATCCCTAACTTCTGCAGAATGGTTCAGAGGACCAAGTGACACCTGTACATGCAATGGGTTTTATTATGAGAGGAACCCCAAGTATGGAACCCAGGCCTTATAAATTGGGAGTAATCCTGTAGCCCTTTGTTCAGAAGAGAGATCTTACAAGGACTGTTCATTATACCAACATCCTTAAAAAAATATTCCAAAATGCGGGGGACCCGGGTTCGATTCCCGGCCAGGGCACATAGGAGAAGCGCCTGTTTGCTTCTCCACCCCCCCCCCTCCTTCCTCTCTGTCTCTCTCTTCCCCTCCCCTCTCTTTGCTGATGGCCCGGGCGCTGGGGATGGCTCCTTGGCCTCTGCCCCAGGCGCTAGAGTGGCTCTGGTCCCGGCAGAGCGATGCCCCAGAGGGGCAGAGCGTCGCCCCTGGTGGGCGTGCCGGGTGGATCCCGGTCGGGTGCATGCGGGAGTCTGTCTGACTATCTCTCCCCGTTTCCAGCTTCAGAAAAAGACAAAAAAAAAAAAAATTATTCCAAAATAAATACTAGTTTCCTATTCCTGCCATAACAAATAACCACAAATTTAGTGATATAAAGCAACACAGATTTATTATCTTACAATTCTGGAGGTCAGAAGTTCAAAATGGGTCTTAAAGGGCTTAAATCAAAGGCTATGTTTCTTCAGGAAGCTCTGGGGGAGAATCTGTTCCTTGCCTTTTCCAGTGTCTAGAGACCGCTCACATTCTTTGGCTTGTGGACAAATTACTCCAACTTCTGCTTTCATTGTCAATCTCTCTGACTCTCCTACTTCCCTCATTTCCTTATAAAGACCCTTGTGATGACATTGGGCCCTCCCAAATAATCCAGGGTAATCTCAACATCTCAGGATCTTTTTTTTTTTTTTCTGTATTTTTCTGAACTGGAAACGGGGAGAGACAGTCAGACAGACTCCCGCATGAGCCCGACCGGGATCCACCCGGCACGCCCACCAGGGGTGATGCTCTGCCCAACAGGGGGCGATGCTCTGCCCCTCCGGGGTGTCGCTCTGTCGCGACCAGAGCCACTCTAGCGTCTGGGACAGAGGCCAAGGAGCCATCCCCAGCGCGGGGCCCTCTTTGCTCCAATGGAGCCTTGGCTGCGGGAGGGGAAGAGAGAGACAGAGAGGAAGGAGAGGGGGAGGGGTGGAGAAGCAGATGGGCGCTTCTCCTGTGTGCCCTGGCCGGGAATCGAACCCGGGACTTCTGCACGCCAGGCCGACGCTCTACCACTGAGCCAACCGGCCAGGGCACATCTCAGGATCTTTTATCACATCTACAGAAATTCACAGGAGACAGATTCACAGGTCCTGAGGATTAGGATCTTTGCAGAGCCATCATTCTGCCCACCATAGGTGGTTAGTATCTGTATTCATAAAATGGGCAAAATTATGAGAGACCCATGAAGAATTATCTTCTGATAATTTTCACCCCTTGTTTCTACACTTCTGTGGCTCCTGGCAAACTTTCCCATGAGGATACCACTCTATTGGTCTTTCTTATTTTATTTTTTTGGACAGAGAGAGAGGAACGATAGGGCCAGATAGGGACAGACAGACAGGAAGGGAGAAAGATGAGAAGCATCAATTCTTCGTTGTAGCTCCTTAGTTGTTCATTGATTGTTTTCTCATATGTGCCTTGCCTACAGAAAAGTGAATGACCTTGGGCTTCAAGCCAGAGACCTTTGGGCTCAAGCCAGCGACCATGGGGTCATGTCTATGATCCCACGCTCAAGTCAGCAAACCCGTGCTCAAGCTGGCGAGTTCACACTCAAGCTGGATGAGCCCGTTCTCAAGCCAACAACCTTGGGGTTTCAAACCTGGGTCTTCTGTGTCCCAGTCCAATGATCTATCCCCTGTGCCACTGCCTGGTCAGTCTTTATTGGTCATTTTGATTAATCTGACCACTAGAGGCTGGGAGCAAATCCATTCAGTTTGTCTCAAAGAGCATTGAATAAGGCTAGTATCAACAGGATTCCAAGTACTTATAGCAGTTTGAGGCCAACCTGTACTCCTAGGGGTCCAGGCCCAATCCTCTAAACAAATCCCAAAAACCATCAGGATCTACTTCAGCTGCTTCCTAGGTTTTGGGTTTTTTTATATATTTCATTAATTTTAATGGGGTGACATTGATAAATCAGGGTATTTTTTTCAGAGAAAACATCTCCAGGTTATTTTGACATTAGATTATGCTGCATTCCAATGACCCTAGGTTTTGTTTGTTTTTTCTGTGTTTTTTTTTACAGGAACAGAGAGAGAGTCAGAGAGAGGGATAGATAGGGACAGACAGACAGGAACAGAGAGAGATGAGAAGCATCAATCATCAGTTTTTTGTTGGGACTCCTTAATTGTTCATTGATTGCTTTCTCATATGTGCCTTGACTGCGGGCCTTCATTAGACCCAGTAACCACTTGCTCGAGCCAGCAACCTTGTGTCCAAGGTGGTGAGCTTTGCTCAAACCAGGTGAGCCCATACTCAAGCTGGCGACCTCAGGATCTCAAACCTGGGTCCTTCCGCATCCCAGTCCGAAGCTGTATCCACTGTGCCACTACCTGGTCAGGCTAGGTTTTGTTTTTATATTGACTTCTCCCCTTGGCTCGAGGCATTAATCTAGGCACAAGAGGATGTCTTAGCAATTGCACATACCTTGCCATGATCTGCATGGCTGACATCTAGGGCAATTATATTAATCATAACAATGCTGAGCAGTGAGTTGAAGCTGACTGGAATGCCTTCTAGGGCCAATGTGATATCATTGGTCTCTTCAGCTAAATTTAGGGCAAATTTTGTTCTATATCTTCTAATTAGATGGTTCTTATTATAAGAATAACTGCCTGCAGGTTGCATACAGGTAACAAGTAAATTACCTCTGTTGGTCAAATAACTTTTTTATTTTTTATTTTTTTTATTCATTTTAGAGAGGCAAAGGGGAGAGAGCAAGATTAAGAGAGAGAGAGAGAGAGAGAGAGAGAAGAGGGAGGAGCAGGAAGCATCAACTCCCATATGTGCTTTGACCAGGCAAGCCCAGGGTTTTGAACTGCCAACCTCAGTGTTCCAGGTCATCACTTTAGTTTTTAAATATGATATATATGTAAATATATATATATATTTTTATATATATATATATATATATGTTTGCTCACTTATAGTTTGTATTGGGTGTGGAGGACAAGCTGTAAGCAGGTTGGGTCGTTATAGCCTAAGGCTTAGTTGTTGTTGTTGTTTTGTTTTGTTTTTCCACAGAGACAGAGAGAGTCAGAGAGAGGGACAGATAGGGACAGACAGAAACAGAGAGAGATGAGAAGCATCAATCATTAGTTTTTCGTTACTACACCTTAGTTGTTCATTGATTGCTTTCTCATATGTGCCTTGACTGTGGGGCTACAGCAGACCAAGTAACCCCTTGTTCAAGCCAATGACCTTGGGTCCAAGCTGGAGAGCTTTGCTCAAACCAGATGAGCCCGCCCTCAAGCTGGAGACCTTGGGGTCTCGAACCTGGGTCCTCCGCATCCCAGTCCAACGCTCTATCCACTGTGCCACTGCCTGGTCAGGCTAAGGCTTAGTTTTTTTGTTTGTTTGTTTGTTTTTAATTTATTTATTTTTTACAGAGACAGAGAGTGAGTCAGAGAGAGGGATAGACAGACAGGAATGGAGAGATGAGAAGCATCAATCATTAGTTTTTCATTGCGCGTTGTGACACCTTAGTTGTTCATTGATTGCTTTCTCATATGTGCCTTGACCATGGGCCTTCAGCAGACTGAGTAACCCCTTGCTGGAGCCAGCGACCTTGGGTTCAAACTGGTGGGCTTTTGCTCAAACCAGATGAGCCAGCGCTCAAGCTGGCGACCTCGGGGTCTCGAACCTGGGTCCTCCGTATCCCAGTCTGATGCTCTATCCACTGTGCCACCGCCTGGTCAGGCAAGGCTTAGTTTTAAGACTAAGCTTTTCCCCACACCTTTGACTGATTGCATGATGTGGGGTGATGCACTTTCATAAGGAATCCCATTATGCCTCAGATAAGTGACTTTGTATTAGAGACTTCCTTATTTGTATATTGGATTAAAGGTTTTGATTTCTACACTATAAAATGGGGGCAGACCAGGAGCTTGCTCTCTTGGTTCCTGAGATTAGCATTAGAGAGGAGAGCAGAGAGAGGCCACATGGAGGAGGCCAGGAGAAGCAGCCAAGATGGTGGAGTGCTGAGTGAGAAGCCAGTTTGTGCAGTTTGTGCAGAAGGAGATGGGAAACAGAGATGAATAAGGCTGGTGAGCTAGAAACTTTGATTCTAGGAAACTCGGATAAGTCAGTAGGTTTGTGAGCACTGAATGAGTGGGTTTTGGAGCCCAGTGTGTGTTTTTACTTGCCCGCTGAGTGCAAGCTAGGATTAAAGATGATGGCCCACCAGTTCTTGGCTCCATTGTTTCATTACCGTCTGTCCGAGTTTAATGTGAACCTGCATGGGCCAGGCCGCTGTGATGGTGGCTGTGCCTACTGGCTTTGCACCCTCTTTGCAAAAACTCCAAGTAATCAAGGGCACCCTCATTTTATTTTTTTTTATTTATTTATTTTTTTTATTTATTTATTTTTTCTGAAGCTGGAAACGGGGAGAGACAGTCAGACAGACTCCCGCATGCGCCTGACCGGGATCCACCCGGCACGCCCACCAGGGGCGGTGCTCTGCCCACCAGGGGGCGATGCTCTGCCCCTCCGGGGCGTCGCTCTGCCGCGACCAGAGCCACTCTAGAGCCTGGGGCAGAGGCCAAGGAGCCATCCCCAGCACCCGGGCCATCTTTTCTCCAATGGAGCCTTGGCTGCGGGAGGGGAAGAGAGAGACAGAGAGGAAGGGGGGGAGGGGTGGAGAAGCAAATGGATGCTTCTCCTATGTGCCCTGGCCGGGAATCGAACCCGGGTCCCCCGCACGCCAGGCCGACGCTCTACCGCTGAGCCAACCCGCCAGGGCCAAGGGCACCCTCATTTTAGATAGTTCTATGTGTGAGCTGAGGACTCTGTGATCTCGATGGTGCTTCCTTAAACACTTTGATTTCTTATGACCACCACTAAGGTGCAAGCTACTGTTTTTTCAATAGGAGGAAAATCACCTAAGAAGTACATCACCTAAGAAGTACAGTCCCGGGGGGGGTACATGTGGTATACTTGGAAAGAAAGTGTTTATAATTATTGGAGCTGTCCTCCAATATGATTTACATTAGTTGGGGATTGTTGGGCAGATAAAATGTATTATGCTCACTTTGTTAAAGATGGCGCTGCCCACGTGAAGGCCGTTGCCCAGGTGATATTAATGTGTGTCTCTGTGGGTTGTGGGCAGGCAGGATCCTTGTAGCCTGGGGCTTGGTTTTAGGACTAAACCTTTCCCACCCTTTTTGATGTGAGGTGGTACAATCCCATCATGCCCCAGATAAGTGACTTTGTATTAGAGACTTCCCTATTAAAGGTTTGGATTTCTACACTATAAAATAGGGGCAGAATGGGAGCTTGCTCTCTCGGTTCATGGGATTATTACCATGAGAGAGCAGAGAGAGCAGAGCAGAGAGCAGAGAAAGGTCACGTGGAGGAGGCCAGGAGAAGTAGCCAAGATGGCGGAGTGTTGAGTGAGAAGTCAGTTTGTGCAGAGTTTGTGCAGGGAGAAGGAAGGAGATGGGGAACAGAGGTGAGTCAGTCTGGTGAGCTAGAAACCTTTGATTCTAGGAAACTCGGATAAGTCAGTAGCTTTGTGAGCACTGAATGTGAGTGGGTTTTGGAGCCCAGTGTGTGTTTTTACTTGCCCTCCAGGTGCAAGCTAGGATTAAAGAAGATGGCCCATCAGTTTTTGGCTCCGTTGTTTCTTTTTTTTTTTTTTTGCCCCCCCCCTTTTTTTTTTTTTTTAAGATTTTATTTACTCATTATAGAGAGGGGAGAGAGAGAGAGAGAAAGGGGGAGGAGCAGGAAGCATCAACTCCCCTATGTGCCTTGATCAGGCAAGCCCAGGGTATTGAACCGGCAACCTCAGAGTTTCCAGGTTGACGCTCTATCCACTGCGCCACCACAGGTCTGGCTAGAAGAAAGGTTTTATTAAAGGAGGAGACTTATTAAATATGCCAGCCACATATGGCTGACACGGGGCATGGCAGACCCAAATCGTGCATGCCAAGTATATTTCAGAGGCTGGTTATATACCCTTTGACTACATACAGGTTGGGGGGCATGACAGCATGACACAATCATTAACAAGATTATAACATTTGTCTAGGGGATTTACAAAGAATGTTAAAACTTTCAAGGTAATACAATCAAAGACCTTCACAAACCTTTTAATATCTATCTCTCCACCTTTGCCTAGAGGTACATGTTAATCTCAGATTCCAGGAAGGGAGGGAAAGCCAAGATCAGTGTAGGGTGGAATGTAAATTTTGTCTCTAATTGAAAGCAAAAGGGAGTTCTTCAGATAACCTTAATCCTTTCAGAGAACTTAACACCAAATGACCCTAGTTGTCCTTGTAAGTCAGGAGACTTGTATATTCTTTTTTTCCTCCATTTTCTAAAGAAAGGACAGGAAAGCCTGACCTTTTCCTCCTAGAATAGTGTTGGGCAGATAAAATATATTATGCTCACTTTGTTAAAGATGGCGCTGCCCATGTTGAGGCTGTCACCCAGGTGATATTAATGTGTGTTGGGGGCTGGCTGTGGGCAGGCAGAATCCTTGTAGCCTGGGGCTTGGTTTTAGAATTAAGCCTTTCCCACCCTTTTTGATGTGGGGTAGTACAATCCCATCATGCCCCAGATAAGTGACTTTGTATTAGAGACTTCCCTATTTTGTATATTGCATTAAAGGTTTTAATTTCTACACTATAAAATGGGGGCAGAATGGGAGCTTGCTCTCTGGGTTCCTGAGATTAGCATTAGAGAGCAGAGAGGAGAGCAGAGAGGAGAGCAGAGAAAGGCCACGTGGAAGAGGCCAGGAGAAGCAGCCAAGATGGCGGAGTGTTGAGTGAAAGGCCAGTTTGTGCAGTTTGTGCAAGGAGAAGGAAGGAGATGGGGAACAGAGGTGAATAAGTCTGGTGAGCTAGAAACCTTTGATTCTAGGAAACTCAGATAAGTCCGTAGCTTTGTGAGCACTGAATTTGAGTGGGTTTTGGAGCCCAGTGTGTGTTTTTACTTGCCTGCCGGGTGCAAGCTAGGATTAAAGATGACGGCCCATCAGTTTTTGGCTCCGTTGTTTCTTTACCAACTGTCTGAATCCAGTGCGAACCTGCATAGGCTGGGCGGTGGCTATGATAGTGGCCCTGGCCTTGGCTACTGGCTTTACAAATAGCAATATTAATTTTGCAGCTTTTTGGAACCTTACAACAGGGGCACAAGTTGAGAGTGCCTCCATTGTGGCCTACTTGCTGGTTGGTTGGCCTTACGGTTGCTAGTTCAGTTTGAATAATTGAGTCTAGTCTTTGTTTATGGAGAGACTACCTACAGGCAAGCAGTCCAAACTGTCCTGTTTGCCCATGCCACCAGCTGAGTGGCATTCATCTAATCCACTGAATAACTAGTGAGGGCTTTAGGAATTGGAGTGAGAAAAAATATCTAGAAGTGCTAACATGTTTTGCATGGGAGGTGCAAGAAATGGGACATTCTTTGCTATTTTCAACTGGCTTCTTCTTATTAAAGAAGAACAACAATCAACAGTGGTCAGAGCTATGTGGTACTATACAGGAGACCCAGTTAAATGTAGTGTTTGCTAGTTCAGGAGAACCTTACCTGAGTTTCTTCCTTCATGAAGGATCTCTCTGAAAGATGGAAGACCATTGATCTTTCTCCCTCTTTCATGCCTCCCGAGGTCCAGGATGTTTCTTTCCCTGAGCCATACTGTTTACCTCTACCACCAAAAACCCAGTGCATCCCATTCCAGTAGCTGTAAATTCACCTTCTTCCATTCGTGCCTGATTCACACGCAGACCTTTTGTACATAAGGTTAAGGCACAGAAGCGATGACATTTTTCTAAAACTTAAGGAGATGCATTATGTTCCCTATGTGGACTTCCATAGGCCATTATTAAGAGACTAGGAGAGCAATGTACTCAACCTATCTTTTTTTTTTTTACCCTCCCCCATCCCTCTCCCTCTCCTCCCCCCCCATAACCCCCACACTCTTGTCCATGTCTCTGAGTCTCATTTTTATGTCCCACCTATGTATGGAATCATATAGTTCTTAGTTTTTTCTGATTTACTTATTTTGCTCAGTATAATGTTATCAAGGTCCATCCATGTTGTTGTGAATGATCGATGTCATCATTTCTTATGGCTGAGTACTATTCCATAGTATATATGTACCAAAGCTTTTTAATCCACTCGTCCTCTGACGGACACTTGGGCTGTTTCCAGATCTTCGCTATTGTGAACAATGCTGCCATAAACATGGGGGTGCATTTCTTCTTTTATACAGTGCTATGGTGTTCTTGGGGTATATTCCTAACAGTGGGATAGCTGGGTCAAAAGGCAGTTCGATTTTTAATTTTTTGAGGAATCTCCATACTGTTTTCCACAGTGGCTGCACCAATCTGCATTCCCACCAGCAGTGCAGGAGGGTTCCCTTTCCTCCACATCCTCACCAGCACTTATTCTGTGTTGTTTTGTTGATGAGCGCCATTCTGACCGGTGTGAGGTGATATCTCATTGTGGTTTTAATTAGCATTTCTCTAATGATTAGTGATGTTGAGCATTTTTTCATATGCCTATTGGCCATCTGTATGTCCTCTTTGGAGAAGTGTCTATTCATTTCTTTTGCCCATTTTTGGATTGGATTGTTTGTCTTTCTGGTATTAAGTTTTACAAGTTCTTTTTTTTTAAAATATTTTATTTATTGATTTTTTAGAGAGAGAGGAGTGAGAGAGAGAGACAGAGAGAGAGAGAAGGGGGAGGAGCAGGAAGCTTCGACTCCCATATATGCCTTGACCGGGCAAGCCCAAGGTTTCGAACCGGCGACCTCAGTGTTCCAGGTCGACGCTTTATCCCACTGCACCACCAAGTTTACAAGTTCTTTATAAATTTTGGTTATTAACCCCTTATCAGATGCATTGTCAAATATATTCTCCCATTGTGTAGTTTTCTTTTTATTCTGTTCTTTTTTTTTTATTCCTTTTATTTTTATTTTTTTGTATTTTTCTGAAGTGAGAAGAGAGGAGGCAGACAGACAAGACTTCCACATGTGCCCGACCGGGATCCACCCGGCATGCCCACTAGGAGGAAATGCTCTGCCCATCTGTGGCATTTCTCTGTTGTAACCGGAGCCATTCTAGTGCCTGGGGCAGAGGCCATGGAGCCATTCTCAGCGCCCGGGCCAACTTTGCTCCAATGGAGCCTTGGCTGCAGGAGGGGAAGAGAGAGATAAAGAGAAAGGAGAAGGGAAATGGTAGTGAAGCAGATGGCAACTTCTCCCATGTGCCCTGGCTGGGAATCAAACCCGGGACTTCCACATGCCGGGCCGATGCTCTACCACTGAGCCAACAGGGCAGGGCCTTTTTATTATGTTCTTATTGTCTTTAGCTGTGTAGAAGCTTCTTCTTCTTCTTCTTTTTTTTTTAGAGAGGAGAGAGAGAGACAGAGAGAGAGAAGGGGGGAGGAGCTGGAAGCATCTGCTCCCATATGTGCCTTGACCAGTGTTGGGCGGATAAAATGTATTATGCTCACTTTGTCGCCCAGGTGATATTAATGTGTGTTGGGGGCAGGCAGGATCATTGTAGCCTGGGGCTTGGTTTTGGGATTAAGCCTCTCCCACCCGTTTTGATGTGGGGTGGTACAATCCAATCATGCCTCAGAGAAGTGACTGTATTAGAGACTTCCCTATTTTGTATATTGGATTAAGGGTTTGGATTTCTACACTATAAAATGGGGACAGAGCGGGAGCTTGAGCTCTTGGTTCCTGGGATGATTAGCATGAGAGAGCAGAGCAGAGAGGAGAAAGAGGCCACGTGGAGTAGGCCAGGAGAAGCAGCCAAGATGGCGGAGTGCTGAGTGAAAGGCCAGTTTGTGCAGTTTGACGCTGGTGAAGGAAGGAGATGGGGAACTGAGGAAAATAAGGCTGGCGAGCTAGAAACCTTTGATTCTAGGAAACTCGGATAAGTCAGTGGCTTTGTGAGCACTGAATGTGAGTGGGTTTTGGAGCCCAGAGTGTGTGTTTTTACTTGCCCGCCGGGTGCAAGCTAGGATTAAAGACTATGGCCCACCAGTTCTTGGCTCCGTTGTTTCTTTACCGACTGTCCGAATCCAATGCGAACCAGCATGTGCCAGGCGGCTGCTGTGATAGTGGCCCTGGCCCTGCCTGCTGGCTTTACAACCAGGCAAGCCCAGGGTTTCGAACCGGCGACCCCAGCATTTCCAGGTTGACGCTTTATCCACTGCGCCACCACAGGTCAGGCCTGTGCAGAAGCTTTTTAGTTTGATATAGTCCCATTTGTTTGTCCTGTCTTTTATTTCACTTGCCTGTGGAGACAAATCGGCAAATATATTGCTGCGAGAGATGTCAGAGAGCTTACTGCCTATGTTTTCTTCTAAGATGCTTATGGTTTCACGGCTTACATTTAAGTCTTTTTATCCATTTTGAGTTTCTTTTTGTGAATGGTGTAAGTTGGTGGTCTAGTTTCATTTTTTTGCAGGTAGCTTTCCAGTTTTCCCAACACCATTTTTTGAAGAGGCTGTCTTTACTCCATTGTATGCCCTTACCTCCTTTGTCAAATATCAGTTGTCCATAAAGCTATGGGTTTATTTCTGGGTTCTCAGTCAACCTTATTTTTTTTTTTATAATTTTTATTTTATTTATTCATTTTAGAAAGGAGAGAGGGAGAGAGAGAGAGACAGAGAGAGAGAGAGAGAGAAGGGGGAGGAGCAGGAAGCATCAACTCCCATATGTACCTTGACCAGGCAAGCCCAGGGTTTCGAACCGGCGACTTCAGCATTTCCAGGTCGACGTTTTATCCACTGCGCCACCACAGGTCAGGCTCAACCTTATCTTATGCACTAGGACCACATCAGTCCAAACAGGAAAATCCAAAGAGCTAAACCAGAACTAAGTTGAAATCTTAAAAATATATTTTTTTATTGACTGATTTTAGAGAAAGAAGGAGGGGGATAAAGAGAGAGATAGAGAGAATGAAACATCAATCTGTTTGTGTAAGTGCCCTGACCAGGGATCAAATTGGCAACCTCTGTACTTCAGGACAATGTTCTAACCCAGTGGTCTCCAACCTTTTTTGGCCCACGGACCAGTTTAATGTCAGAAAATATTTTCACAAACCGGCCTTTAGGGTGGGATGGATAAATGTATCACGTGACCGAGACAAGCGCCAAGAGTGAGTCTTAGACGGATGTAACAGAGGGAATCTGGTCATTTTTAAAAAATAAAACATCATTCAGACTTAAATATAAATAAAACGGAAATAATGTAAGTTATTCATTCTTTCTCGGCGGACCGGTACCAAATGGCCCACGGACTGGTACCGGTCTGCGGCCCAGGGGTTGGGGACCACTGCTCTTACCAACTGAGCTATCCGACCAGGGCAAGTTTAACTGTTAATGTTCCAACCAGGTCAACCTGCAATTTTCATTAGAGAATATAAAGAAGCATTATGCCCAGGGTAGCACTCTGGATTTTCAATATAGTTTTATAAACTCCTACCCCACCCTCCTTTTGTCCTTATCATTACCTAGGAAGTGGCCAAGAGGAGATGATCTCTTTCTGGGGACAGCCACATTCAGTGACTAAAATACCCAGTATTAAAATGTATGAACTGCCTGACCTGTGTGGCGCAGTGGATAAAGCGTCGACCTGGAAATGCTGAGGTTGCCGGTTCAAAACCCTGGGCTTGCCTGGTCAAGGCACATATGGGAGTTGATGCTTCCTGCTCCCCCCCTTCTCTCTCTCTCTCTCTCTCTCTCTCTCTCTCTCTCCCTCTCTCCTTTCTAAAATGAATAAATAAATACAAAATTTAAAAAATGTATGAACTAGGAAGAGGTGAAGGATATAAAGAAAGTCTTTTGAGATGACTGTGGATAGTAGCACAAAAATTTCTGAGTACCTTGGCCATTAGCCCATTGTTAAGAAGTTTTTGCAATAAAAGGTACACTACTGTCAGATTGCAAATGGTCCAGAAAGCCAAAACAGCCAAAAACATGACAGATTAGAGCTACAAGGGTGTGGCTAGAGTCAGTTGATTAGACTAGACCAGTAACAGCAAAGCTGAAAAAGTGTCAACAGTGGTGAAGCAACACCAATAGCCCTGAGAAAGGGTCAAAAGTCCAATGTAATCAATAAGCCAGGAGTGGGCGGGGGCCACACTCATGCAGTGTGGCCTCATTCTTTGTGAGATAAATGTGTCATCTTTTGTCAGGAGTCCAAGTCTGGCAATCACTGGTAGCCTCTGCATCAGAAACATAGATTCCTGTACCCTGCCCACTCTGTGATGATGGGTGTGGGGCCACATCCAGTACAACGATGGACAGAGGCAGCAATGGTGGCAATCAGGGCGGCACAAAGCTCTGTTAGCAACTTGACTCTAGTCAGTGTCATTGGAATGGCCCCTACCATGGACATCTCCATGAGAGACCAAAGTGGTTGGGTCAGCAGTTGCGATTTGTTTCTACACTTCATATTCCCACAGAGGAGGTGTTTTCAATCTGCCAGTCTGTAGTTTTCCAAGTACAAAAAGGTAGGCCATTAGCAACAGCCAAAGAGTCAATACAAATAAGGTTCATCAAGAGAACTATTGGTCAGAGATAAGAGAGTGGCCTTGAATTCTAATCACTGAGTGTAGTGACCATGTCTACCTTTGGTTCTATTTTTTTTGGGGGGGGGCATGAATGGGTCCTGTATTCTCAGTTTTGTACACATGTAGGATTTGGAATCCTACTCTGGGGTGATTGATAAACACTAAGTTCTTTGGTAAGCAACTACAGGTCCTGGCTTTCTTTTTATTTTATTTTTTATTTTTTTGTATTTTTTATGAAGTTGGAAACGGGGAGGCAGTCAGACAGATTCCCTCATGCGCCCGACCAGGATCCACCCAGCATGCCCACCAGGGGGAGATGCTCTGTCCATCTGGGGTGTTGCTCTGTTGCAACCAGAGCCATTCTAGCGCCTGAGGCAGAGGCCACGGAGCCATTCTCAGTGCCTGGGCCAACTTTGCTCCAATGGAGCCTTGGCTGCGGGAGGGGAAGAGAGAGACAGAGAGGAAGGAGAGGGTGAGGGGTGAAGAAGCAGATGGGCACTTCTCCTGTGTGCCCTGGCCGGGAATCGAACCCGGGACCTCCGCACGCCAGGCCGACGCTCTACCACTGAGCCAACCTTTGGTTCTACATGTTAACACTGAAGTTGAACAGCCACAGCAGATCCAAGACCTCCTAACAGGTTTCAGTGTAGCTCAATCAGTGAATCAGGCCCAGGCATTTAGTGGAAACCCTGAATTGAGACCCCCATTGAGTAAGCAGCTTTGCTTTCAGGTAGAAAAGTCAGAGGAGAAGGCAAATGATAAAGTTTTTTCCAGGGGGATAGCTGCCACTTTACAGCCAAGATGCCACTGGGCCTGAATAGCAGCATTCTTGAATATCTCCTTTCCATTTGACAGCAAGGCTTATTGAGCCCTTCCCACCTTGGTAGTCATTCAGTCCAAGTTGACTCACTCCTAAATGGAAGTATTAGGCTGAGTCACAAAGCCTTTATCAGTCAGTCAGGCATTCAGTTTCATCAAGAGCTCAACAGCAAGCTAAGAGCTGCTTTTCAAAAGGGCTGTATGTGGTAGCTATGTCAGAGATGCTCTAAGTCCAGAACCCCAGGGCACCTCTGGATAGAGGCTGCCTCCTCTTGTCAGAGGCTCCAATTGGAAAAATCATCAGTCCTGTAGACTTGGAGCTCAAACTGTGGCGCCTCAAAGGCACTAGCGCTTCTCTACTTGCAACTCTTCCCAATCAGGAGAATCTCCTCTGGCATTTAGGGAATGAGGGAACACAGATACACATCAATTCCTACTATATATTCAGATATAAAAGTAACAATAAATGAACTGGCCTGAAGGATGCCACCCAGAAGGTCACTTTAGCACTCCTGGGTTCATCCTGCCTGGGCCTCACTGGCTGTATCCAGAAGCCAGCTCCCACATGGGGCTGGGAGAAGGGTGCTGAGCTCTTCCAGCCAACAGAGCCATACAAGCTTGAGTTCCTCTCCATCCCAAAGTTTCCCAGCATACTTGCCAGGCAAATAGACCTTTGGTTTCCCTTGCTGACAGGGAAAACCTGGCCTCTTTCCTAATCACCTTTCTTTTAAAGCAGCTGAAGCTGGGGTAGAGGAGGAGGGATGGACCAAGAGGCAGGAAGGACGGTGACTTGTGTGCCAGAAGCAAGGTGCAGTGACTCTGTTTTAAGCAGTGCAATGGCTGGTGCAGCATTAACATACTTCCAATGTTCCCAGTCCACCCAAAGCTCTTGTAAAGCCAGGAGCCGCCATCGTGGCCATTCACATGCAGGTTCGCATTGGATTCGGACAGTCGGTAAAGAAACCATGGAGCCAAAAACTGGTGGGCCATAGCCTTTAATCTAGCTTGCACCCGGCGGGCAAGTAAAAATACACACTGGGCTCCAAAACCCAGTCACACTCAGTGCTCACAAAGCCACTGACTTATCCGAGTTTCCTAGAATCAAAGGTTTCTAGCTCACCAGCCTTCTTCTCCTCAGTTCCCCATCTCACTCAGCACTCTGCCATCTTGGCTGCTTCTCCTGGCCTCCTCCACGTGGCCTCCTTTAGCTGCTGGCTCTACTCTCTCCACTCTCTCATGCTAACCTCAGGAACCAAGAGCCAAGTCCCGTTCTGCCCCCATTTTATAGTGTAGCTTCACAACCTTTAATCCAATATACAAAATAGGGTAGTCTCTAATACAAAGTCACTTCTCTGAGGCATGATTGGATTGTACCGCCCTACAGCAAAAAGGGTGGGAAAGGCTTAATCCCAAAACCAAGCCCCAGGTTACAATGATCTCCAACACACATTAATATCACCTGGGCGATGGCCTCTTTAACAAAGTGAGCATAATACATTTTATCTGCCCAACAGCTCTATATTAGGCAGCCAAGTTATCATTTGCTCAAGCTTTTGCAGCCTTAGCAACTCTGGCAATCACAACTACATTTTCCAGATGTGGTTGGAGTTCGTCCTTTGGCTGATGACCTTTGAGGAGTCCACCTTAATCTGGGAATTTTCCGTTCCCTTATCAAAATAACATCTCTTAAATTCAACATAGGTGCTTGAGGGAGTTTTCCATGAAGGCAGGGCTGACTGCAAGAAGTTATCTAGATTTCTTTGGGTCTGTTTTTCAACCTTCAGTAGGTTATCTCTCTAGCATTTTTAAACCTAACTTGGGGCAGTAATACTAAATGTCTCCATTATGGTTTTTGCAGGAATTAGTCTGCCTCAGGAAAATATCTCTAAGAAGGTCAAAGCTCCTTATAGCAGTTTGAATGTATTGTAAAAAAAATAATAATAAAACAAAAAACTCTGAGACTTTTTACTGTCATCTCTGGATGGATCTAAGATTAGCATGATAAACTGAGAGAAGAGTTGAGCTGAAGGACAGCCTAGCTGTTGCCATTCTTCAAAAAAAAAAAAAAATTTTTTTTTAAATTTATTCATTTTAGATGTGAAAGACTCCCAATGTGCCTTGACCAAGCAAGCCCAGGGTTTCAAACCTGCGACCTCAGCATTTCAAGTCGATGCTTTAATCCACTGCGCCACCACAGGTCAGGCAGCTGTTTGTTTGTTTTTGTATTTTTCTGAAGTTGGAAACAGGGAGGTGTTGGGCAGATAAAATGTATTATGCTCACTTTGTTAAAGATTACGCTGCCCACGAGGAGGCCGTTGCCCAGGTGATATTAATGTGTGTTGAGAATCCTTGTAGCCTGGGGCTTGGTTTTGGGATTAAGCCTTTCCCACCCTTTTTGATGTGGGGTGGTACAATCCAATCATGCCTCAGAGAAGTGACTTTGTATTAGAGACTTCCCTATTTTGTATATTGGATTAAAGGTTATGAAGCTACACTATAAAATAGGGGCAGAATAGGATCTTGCTCTCTTGGTTCCTGAGATGATCATTAGAGGAGAGAGCAGAGAGGAGAGCAGAGAAAGGCCACGGGGATGTGGCCAGGAGAAGCAGCCAAGATGGCGGAGTGCTGAGTGAGATGCCAGTTTGTGCAGAGTTTGTATCTGGGATAAGGAAGGAGATGGGGAACTGAGGAGAATAAGGCTGGTGAGCTAGAAACCTTTGATTCTAGGAAACTCGGATAAGTCAGTAGCTTTGTGAGCACTGAATGAGTGGGTTTTGGAGCCCAGCGTGTGTTTTTTGCTTGCCCGCCGAGTGCAAGCTAGGATTAAAGACTATGGCCCATCAGTTTTTGGCTCCATTATTTCTTTACCGACTGTCCGAATCCAATGCGAACCTGCATGAGCCGGGCTGCTGTAGTGGTAGCCCTGGCTACTGGCTTTACAGGAGGCAATCAGACAGACTCCTGCATGCGCCCGACCGGGATCCACCTGGCATGCACACCAGGGGGCGATGCTCTGCCCATCTGGAGCATCGCTCTGTTGCAACCAGAGCCATTCTAGCACCTGAGGCAGAGGCCATGGAGCCATCCTCAGCGCCCAGGCCAACTTTGCTCCAATGGAGCCTTGGCTGTGGGAGGGGAAGAGAAAGAGGAAGGAGAGGGGGAGGGGTGGAGAAGCAGATGGGCGCTTCTCCTGTGTGCCCTGGCCGGGAATCAAATCTGGGACTCCTGCACGCCAGGCTGATGCTCTACCACTGAGCCAACCAGCCATGGCCTTAACAAGGTTTCTATGCCCACCCTGTCATCTCCCAAGCCAACTAGCCAAGGTTCTAAAAATCTGCCTGGTTTCTGCCCATAGCAGTTGAGAATTTCCCTTTCATGTTTAATGTAATGCATGTTTCTGCCACTGTTGTCTGACAGAAGGCAACACTTATTAGTTATTACAATAGCATGAACCTGAGGCTGATCTATTATTAACCTCACTTGCCCAACTTGCAAGCTGGCAAGTTAACTTGCCACAATTTCGTGAATGTGGACAGAAGACACAGGCCTCCTAGATCAAGGACAAAAGACTCTGTTACATCAATGGAAAAGTATCAGCACTGTCATACACTTTTTTTTTTTTTTTACAGAGACATTGAGAGAGTCAGACAGGAACAGACAGACAGGTTGAAGAGATGAGAAGCATCAATCATTAGTTTTCCGTTGCACGTTGCGACACCTTAGTTGTTCATTGATTGCTTTCTCATATGTGCCTTGACTTCGGGCCTTCAGCAGACCGAGTAACCCCTTGCTCGAGCCAGCGACCTTGGGTCCAAGCTGGTGAGCTTTTGCTCAAACCAGATGAGCCCGCGCTCAAGCTGGTGACCTCGGGGTCTCAAATCTGGGTCCTTGGCATCCCATTCCGACGCTCCATCCATCAGCATTCAAAAGAAATGTAAATTTTTTTTTTTTAAGTAAAAAGTATGATATGGTAGACCCGTAGGAGTTCCAGGATATGACTACCCCCTTTAAAAAAAATTTTTTTTTAAATTGACCTTAAAATGTTTGCTGAGTACACTTTAATAATACCTTAACTTTCAAGATAGTAAGCATGACAAAATACAGTGAATGCTTTTGCTCCATATGCAGGAGCATTTTCAGTTTAGCCAGTATAGGAAATCCAATAATAGAACAATGCATACAGACAATGAGCTATAACATGCTTAGCAGCCTCTCCTGTTCTGACAGGTTACTATAGATCCGAAATATGTATCCACTGTAGTGTGGACATACGACTGTTTGCCAAATGAAGGTTTATGAGTAACATCCATCTGCCAAGGTTGTCCTGGTAGGGGTCCTTGAGGGTTAACACTAAATGAAGGGGCAGTATAGGACCCCTTGGACAGGATTTCCCAATCTGCCGTGCTACTTCCCGAGAAAGTTGAAACTGTTTACACCGGGCTGCAGCGTTCTGGTGATGAATAGTATGAGACTGACTTGCTCGGTCTGTCATGGTTGCTCTATATAATTTTCTTTTGGGTAGCTTGATCAACAAGGGCATTCCTAGGCCCTGGCCGGTTGGCTCAGTGGTAGAGCCTTGGCCTGGTGTGCAGGATTCCCGGGTTCGATTCCCAGTCCGAGCACACAGAAGAGGCGCCCATCTATTTCTCCACCCCTCCCCCTCTCCTTCCTCTCTGTCTCTCTCTTCCCCTCCCGCAGCGAAGGCTCCATCGGAGCAAAGCCACCCCGGGCACTAAGGATGGCCCCATGGCCTCTGCCTCAGTCGCTAGAATGGCTCTGGTTGCAACAGAGAAACACCCCAGATGGGCAGAGCATTTCCCCCTGGTAGGCATGCCAGGTGGATCCTGGTCAGGTGCATGCGGGAGTCTGACTGCCTCCCCATTTCCATCTTCAGAAAAATACAAAAAATAAAAAGTAAAAGAAAAAATACAATAAAAAAAAATAAAGATATAAAAAAAAGGGCATTCCCTTGTGCTAAAGCTCCAGGGAGCATGAAATGAGCTTGAGTATGTCCTATGAAACATTGAGCTCTATGTTGACATATAAGTCTTTGAAGGAGGAGGAACTGCTGAAATAGTTCATCAGCTTTTGTCCCTAAGACAGCAGTCTTTATAGTGGAAACACCATTAAGTAAATATTTGCTGTCTGTCTATATATTAAAGGGGAAATATGGCAAATGCTGAAAAGCCATGATCTTTGTGCCCCTCCCCTCCCCCACCCCCTCCCTCTACTCCCCCCACCCTGTAACCCCAACTATTTTATCTTAAGTGATATCTTTTCAAATTTTTTTTATTTTTAATTTTTATTTATTTATTTATTTGTATTTTTCTAAAGTTGGAAACGAGGAGGCAGTCAGATAGTTAGGGACAGACACACAGGAACAGAGAGAGATGAGAAGCATCAATCTACCCCAAAAAATTGAAAACATTTATTTGCAAAGATATATGCACCCCTATTTTTTTTTTTTTTTTTTACAGAGACAGAGAGTGTGTCAGAGAGAGGGATAGACAGGGACAGACAGAGAGTAAAGCAACTGATTTGATACTTCTAGCTCCCCGCTCTCTGCAAAATAAAAAAAGAAAATCTTTAAAAAATATATTTGTGATAGCTTACATTTTTTTTTTTTTTTTTTAGAGAGAGAAAGAGAGAGGGATAGAAACAGACAGACAGGAACAGAGACATGAGAAGCATCAATCATTAGTTTTCCGTTGCGCATTGCGACACCTTAGTTGTTCATTGATTGCTTTTCTCATTTGTGCCTTGACCATGGGGCTACAGCAGACCAAGTAACCCCTTGCTTGAGCCAGCGACCTTGGGTCCAAGCTGGTGAGCTTTGCTCAAACCAGATGAGCCCTTGGGTCCAAGCTGGTGAGCTTTGCTCAAACCAGATGAGTCCACGCTCAAGCTGGCAACCTCAAGGTCTCAAACCTGGGTCCTCAGCATCCCAGTCCGATGCTCTATCCATTGCGCCACTGTCTGGTCAGGCTCCTAATACACTTTTAAATCTTCCATCCCCTTGTATTTTAGGAATGTGTTTCTTCAGATTGAGTTTACTTTATTCACAATGCCCAACTTGAAAGCAGTTCTAGTTCAAATAAAACTCCTTTAAAACAGGCTTCCATATAAAGTTCTTTACTTACAGGTGTTCCAATAATAATATTATTTGGGAAGGTTAATGCACTTTATCCGAAGAAAGGGTATATGGAGTTGATGTACTTGTAGATGGTTGGTAATTTTTATAAGTAACTTATTATTAACCTTTGAAGTGCTTTTCTTTGGTAATGGTAATTTCCAATGATTTTGTATCAGTCTACTTTAATTTTGTGTGTGTGTGTGTGTGTGTGTGTGTGTGTGTGTTTTAACACAGAGAGTCAGAGAGAGGGATAGATAGTGACAGACAGGAATGAAGAGAGATGAGAAGTGTTGGGCAGATAAAATGTATTATGCTCACTTTGTTAAAGAGGCCGTTGCCCAGGTGATATTAATGTGTGTTGGGGTGGGCTAAAGGCAGGCAGAATCCTTGTAGCCTGGGGCTTGGTTTTGGGATTAAGCCTTTCCTACCCTTTTTGGTGTAAGGTGGTACAATCCTATCATGCCTCAGAGAAGTGACTTTGTATTAAGAGACTTCCCTATTATGTATATTGGATTAAGGGTTTGGATTTCTACACTATAAAATGGGAACAGAGCGGGAGTTTGGCTCTTGGTTCCTGAGGTTAGCATGAGAGAGCGGAGAGAGTAGAGCCAGCAGCTAAAGGAGGCCATGTGGAGGAGGCCAGGAGAAGCAGCCAAGATGGCGGAGTGCTGAGTGAGATGCCAGTTTGTACAGAGTTTGTATCGGGATAAGGAAGAAGATGGGGAACTGAGGGAAATAAGGCTGGTGAGCTAGAAACCTTTGATTCTAGGAAACTCGGATAAATCAGTAACTTTGTGAGCACTGAATGTGACTGGGTTTTGGAACCCAGTGTGTATTTTTACTTGCCCGCCGGGTGCAAGCTAGATTAAAGACTATGGCCCACCAGTTTTTGGCTCCATGGTTTCTTTACCGACTGTCCGAATCCAATGCGAACCTGCATGGGCCGGGAGGCTGCTCTGATGGTGGCTCTAGCCGTGGCTCCTGGCTTTACAAAAGAAGCATCAAATCATCAGTTTTTCGTTGTGACACCTTAGTTGTTCCTTCATTGCTTTCTCATATATGCCTTGACCACGGGCCTTCAGCAGACCGAGTAACTCTTGCTGGAGCCAGCAACCTTGGGTCCAAGTTGGTAGGCTTTCGTTCAAACCAGATGAGCCTTGGCTCAAGCTGGTGACCTCGAGGTTTTGAACCTGGGTCCTCCCACATCCCAGTCTGACGCTCTGTCCACTGCGCCACCGCCTGGTCAGGCTTGTATCAGTCTACTTTAGATAATCACTGTTTAAATACAAATCTACATTTTATAGTTTCAAGAGTTTTTTGTAGAACATTTACTTTTAGATCTTAAAAATGTTTTAGAGATGTAAAAAAAAACCTTTTATTTTATAGATAAAAATATCAAGGTGAATTTTACAGGTGAAATTGAAATTCTGTGAACTTCATGATGCTTGAGAAGTATTTTAAAAGCTGTTAATAGAAATGACTAATATGTGTATCAGATAAAGCAGTGCTAATGTAATAATTATCCAAATTTAACATGCATAAGCCTCTCCTGGGGAAGTCTGTTAAAATTTTAGATACCAGGCCCTGGCCGGTTGGCTCAGCGGTAGAGTGTCGGCCTGGCGTGCGAGGGTCCCGGGTTTGATTCCCGGCCAGGGCACATAGGAGAAGCGCCCATTTGCTTCTCCACCCCCCCTCTTTCCTATCTGTCTCTCTCTTCCCCTCCCGCAGCCAAGGCTCCATTGGAGCAAAGATGGCCTGGGCGCTGGGGATGGCTCCTTGGCCTCGGCCCCAGGCACTAGAGTGGCTCTAGTCGCGGCAGAGCGACGCCCCGGAGGGGCAGAGCATCGCCCCCTGGTGGGCAGAGCGTAGCCCCTGGTGGGCGTGCCAGGTGGATCCCGGTCAGGCGTATGCGGGAGTCTGTCTGTCTCTCCCCGTTTCCAGCTTCAGAAAAAATACAAAAAAAAAAAAAAAATTTTAGATACCCAGGCCCACGTCCAGAAATAATGATTCACCATGGTTTTAGTAAAAACTGAAATTATGTGTTTTTAACAAGTACCACTAGGTAAGTCTAATTCAGATGATCTGTAAACCAGTTTAACAGATATAGTAGAATAAAACAATACAAAATTCTAGCACCTGGCTCCATTATTGTCACTGGGTGATTGTATAAATCACTGTCTATTCTTTTTTTTTTTTTTTTTTGTATTTTTCTGAAGTGAGAAGTGGGGAGGTAGAGAAAGACTCCTGCATGCACCCAACCAGGATCCAACCAGCATGCCCACCAGGGAGCGATGCTCTGCCCATCTGGGGCGTTGCTCCATTATAATGAAGCCATTCTAGCACCTGAGGCGGAGGCCATGGAGCCATCCTCAGCGCCTGGGCCAACTTTGCTCCAATGGAGCCTTGGCTGCGGGAGGGGAAGAGAGAGAGAGGAAGGAGAAGGGGAATGTGAAGAAGCAAATGGGCGCTTCTCCTGTGTGCCCTGGTTGAGAATCGAACCCAGGACTTCTACACGCTGATGCTTTACCACTGAGCAAGCTGGCCAGGGCCTTCACTGTCTATTCTTTATGAACTAATTAAAAATGTGTTGTTTTTTCCTGTAAGTAGCATTTGACTTTCATGTACAAATATGCCCTCTTCTTATTTCCATAAAATTGTTATGAAATCCAATAAAACCTATCTTGAATTTTAATTGCTGATGTGTCATGCTCTTTTACTACTATAAGGCTGATAAAAGGAGGTGGAGAAGCCGATGGTTGTTTTTCCTGTGTGCCCTGACTGGGAATCGAACCTGGGACATCCACATGCCAGGCTGATGCTCTACTGCTGACCCAAAAGGCCACAGCTGTTTTATTCCAATTGATTTCAAACTTATTTGTATCTCTAGTACAACACCTTGCCCATAATAAGCTATCAATAATTCTACTGAGCATGACCTGTGGTGATGCAATGGATAAAACATCAACCTGGAATGCTAGGGTGGTGGGTTTAAAATCCCAGGCTTACCTGGTCAAGGCACATATGAGAATAAACTACTACAGATTGATGCTTCCCATTCTTCCCCCTCTTCTCTAAAATCAATAAATACAATAATAAAATCTTTAAAAAATAATTTTACTGAACATTTAGGAGACTGAAAATCTTAGTAATGATATTAAAAGGAAATGTCTGAGCAATCAATTTAACAAAAGAAATCAGTTCTTTTTATTTATTCATTTTAGAGAGGAGAGTAAGCGTGTGAGAGAGGGTGGGAGGGAGGGGGAGAGAGAGAGAGAGAAAGAGGAAGGAAGGAAGGAAGGAAGGAAGGAAGGAAGGGAGGGAGGAAGGAAGGAAAAGAAAGAGAGAGAGAGAGAGAGAGAGAGAGAGAGAAAGAAGGGAGAAAGGAAGGGAGGGAGGGAGGGAGGGGCAGGAAGCATCAACTCCCATATGTGCCTTGACCAGACAAGTGTAGGGTTTCGAACTGACGACCTCAGCATTCCAGGTTGATGCTTTATCCACGGCGCCACCGCAGGTCAGGCCACCAATCTTTTAATCTCTTACTAGAGCCCTGGCTCATTGGCTCAGCAGTAAGCATCGGCCTGCAGTTTGAAAGTCCTGGGTTCAATTCCCAGCCAGGGCACACAGAAGTGCCCATCTGCTTCCCCACCCTTCCCCCTCTACTTTCTATCTCTCTCTTCCCCTCCCACAGCCAAGGCTCCACTGGAGCAATGTTGGCCCATGCGCTGAGGACGGCTCCATGGCCTCTGCCTCAGGCACTAGAATGGCTCTGACTGCAGCAGAGCAACGCCCCAGATGGGTAGAGCATTGCCCCCTGGTGGGCATGCCTGTTGGATCCTGGTCGGGTGCATGCAGGAGTCTGACTGCCTCCCCGCTTCTAACTTCAGAAAAATACCAAAAAACAAAAAAACTCTTACTAGATAAAGCTTTTCCTGTTTAAACTGATACACTTACATAAAAGTAATAGATTAAGCATAGGAATGGATACATCAATCAAGAAAAAAAGAAAAAAGAATTCAGGCCTGACCTGTGGTGGTCCAGTGAATAAAGCGCCCACTGGGAATCCTGAGGTCGCCAGTTTGAAACCCCAGGCTTGCCCAGTCAAGGCACATAATATGGGAGTTGATGTTTCCTGCTCCTGTCCCTCTTCTGTCTCTCTCTCTCCCTCCCCTCTCCAAAAAATGAATAAAATCTTAAAAAAAAAAAAAAAAAAAAGCATTCAGGCGGGTAAACACAGCTATGAATAATATAGTACTCCAGAACATATCCAGAATAAAAGAGGATGATCAATGAAGTTTTTTTTGTGCTCAGGTGATACTAAACCAATATACACTAGTAAAAAATATGTTGAGTGTCTACCATGTGCCAGGCACTGTAAGAGATGCTAGATAATGTACCGCATGTATATTATGTACGCAGATAAAGCAAATAGTATGCTCTAATAATTCAGTTTGTTAACTACTTGGGTAATTTAATTATTATTGAAACTATTCTGATTTAAGTTGTCTAGCTTGCTCATACAAGACAGCATTAGAAATTTGATTTTGTTCATCACTGGGTAGAACAATATGGTATCATGGAATATTACCATATGTATTTAATGAGTTCATTAGGTTCTTATGGTACCTAGTCCTGTTTGTGGTTTTTTCTTTAAGATTTCATTTCTTGATTTTAGAGAGAGGAGAGAGAAAAAGGGTGGAGGGGAGGAGAAGCGAGAAGCATAGTAGTTGCTTCTTGTATGTGCTTTGACTGGGTGAGCCCAGGGCCTCAAGCTGGTAACTTCAGCATTCCAGGTCCACTTTGCCACCAGTCAGGCAATACCTAGTCTTAGGCAAGGTAAAATTAGGGAAAAACTATCTCAAAAAGCTTTACCACTTAATTATACAATTTGTTAGCATCGCCTCTGTGTCACACAGAGGACTAAGCACTGAGAACATACGGAATAATAAATAAGTCACAATTCTTTGCAAGGTTCATGTGACCTTTTGGAAGAAGCCAGACATAGAAACAAGAATGACATTATGTATGTTTTCTTCAATGACTGTCATAAAGTGGAGTCTTTCATGTAATGATGGTTTTGGAGGCCAAGACCAGTATTTATGTGTTCATCTTTCTTATACAACCAAGAAATCCTTAGTATTTTAAACACTTTTTTTATTTTTATTTATTTATTTTTTACAGAGACAGAGAGTGAGTCAGAGAGAGGGATAGACAGGGACAGACAGACAGGAATGGAGAGAGATGAAAAGCATCCATCATTAGTTTTTCATTGCGCGTTGCAACACCTGAGTTGTTCATTGATTGCTTTCTCATATATGCCTTGACCACGGGCCTTCAGCAGACCGAGTAACCCCTTGCTGGAGCCAGCGACCTTGGTCCAAGCTGGTGAACTTTTCCTCAAACCAGATGAGCCCGCACTCAAGCTGGCAACCTCGGGGTCTCGAACCCGGGTCCTCTGCATCCCAGTCCGACGCTCTATCCACTGCGCCACCGCCTGGTCAGGCAATCCTTAGTATTTTAATAAATCATATCTGTACTTCACTAATTACACTGAAAAATAATCCCATAAACTGTTTTGGTAATTGATTATATCAATGAAAAATCTCTCATTTCTCATCTGTACCAACATTGTATTCTCAGTGTGTTGCATCTCTGTCCTCAAGCTAGATTGTTCTTTAAACAAATATTTCAGCCCAGATTGTTTCTTCTGCCTGGAATGCTTTACAACAAATTTACAGAAAAATTATCTATTCTCTAAAAACTATCTCATGCAGTTTTCTCAGTTATCAAACAATGTCACATTCTAGTCTGGTAAATATTTTTGCTGTTGTCTTTACCCACCCATGAGAATTATGTTTCCCCTGAGAATAAGCTACTTGAGGATATCAACCATTTTCACTTCTCTTGTATGTCCCACAGGTTTAGCATGAAGAAAGTGCTGAGTAAATTAAATATTTACTGAATTTAAATATTCATTAATTGGTTGTGCCATAAACAAAAATAATACTTCCACATTGTTTCTGAAACTTAATAAAGCAAACATATCAATGGAAGAGTAAATTAATTTTATTGACTGATGAAAAACTAAAGTGATAAGAAGTATGGATAGTAAACAACAACCATTGCATTCAGCTGGAATTCTGTTTTTCTTCTTTTCAATTTTATGCCAAAAGAACAAAAAATTATAGACTGTGAGTAAGCTAGTTGTTTTAAGTATTTCTTCAACAAAAACTGCTTAGCTTTGCAGTTGCACAGCTTTAAATATATACATTTTTCCAAAACCCTGAAAATTTAAACTTTTGTGTTGACCTCAAAGGCTAATGGAATCACCTACACTGGTCGAATTCAGAGTTTCTTTTCCCTTTTCTGCCACCCTGTAAAGAAAAATAGGGCAAATTATTCAGGAAATACCATTTGGGGGGTATTTTCATTTTAAAAATATATAAAACCAAAGGCATTTTTGAATATGAGAATAGAGCAATTTCTTTTTTAGTTTGTTGCAAATTTGAGCAAACTAAGTTATTTTTACAGGGTTATTTTTACAAATGGTTAAAGTAGTTGAAAACAGGTCTATTTCAACTATCTAGAATTAGTAAGATCACTGATATCTTATTTTTTAGAGCTCTTTTAGACTGTCTCAGATTGTTTTTAAAATAAAAATTTTAATCAGTACTAAAACAATTTATTCCATATGATCAGAAAATTTAGTAATTCACTTCATTGCCCTTTTAGGTAATTCAATTTCTAATGCAAGTTTTATCTAGTTGTCTTTTTATCAGACAGCATTAAAAATCTGATTTTGTTCACCATTGAATTAAAAAGTAGATAATACTTTTCATATTGCTCAGTGACATGTATATGTATTTAATCTGCTTCAATTAAAGCTCCATCTGTGGTACTTGACTTGGGTCAAAAAAAGAAATGTAGCTTAAAAGACAAAAAGTATTTTACATTAATTAATGTAACTTTTTTGCCTTGTTCTGATTTAAATAGTAAATACTGCCTGACCGGGCGGTGGCGCAGTGGATAGAGCGTTGGACTAGGATGTGGAAGACGCAGGTTCGAAACCCTGAGGTTGCCAGCTTGAGCACGGGCTCATCTGGTTTGAGGAAAAGCTCACCAGCTTGGACACAAGGTGGCTGGCTCGAGCAAGGGGTTACTCAGTCTGCTGAAGACCCACGGTCAAGGCACATATGAGAAAGCAATCAATAAACAACTAAGGAGTCGCAACGAAAAACTGATGATTGATGCTTCTCATCTCTCTTGCCGTTCTTGTCTGTCTGTCCCTATCTATCCCTCTCTCTGACTCTCCCTTTGTCTCTGTAAAAAAAAAAAAGTAAATACTTGTAGAAATATGGAAAGTACAAAGTTACAAAGAAAAAAATTAAAATCATCTGTAACTACTCTACCCATTTTAACCATAAACAATGGTTTGATCTATTTAATAATTTTTTTTTCCTCCATTTTTATAAACTATGGCAATGGTCCCCAAATTTAGTTGATTATTAGAATCACCTGAGTAGTAATATTTAAAATTCTGATGTCCAGACTGTCACAGATCTATTTATTCACAGTTATCAGGAGTGGGCCAAACTATCTGTAATTCAAAAACTCCCAAGTGATTCTGATGATCAGCTAAGTCTGGGAAATACTTGTCTGTGGAAAATGCATTTCTCAAAATGGTGGTTACATTGTGAGCATATAAAACCCAGGCCCATTAAGTAATGGTGGCAGCCTCTCTTTTGTTTTTTATTATCTTTTTTCTACCTATGACTTTTACTCTTGGTGATCAAAACTTTTTTTTTTTTTTTTTTTTACAGAGTCAGAGTCAGTGAGAGGGATAGATAGGGACAGACAGACGGGAACGTAGAGAGATGAGAAGCATCAATCATCAGTTGGTTTTTTTTCGTTGTGACACCTTTAGTTGTTCATTGATTGCTTTCTCATATGTGCCTTGACTGTGGGCCTTCAGCAGGCTGAGTAACCCCTTGTTCTAGCCAGAAACCTTGGGTTCAAGCTGGTGAGCTTTGCTCAAACCAGATCAGCCCGCACTCAAGCTGGTGACCTCGGGGTCTCGAACCTGTGTCTTCCACATCCCAGTCCAATGCTCTATCCACTGTGCCACCACCTGGTCAGGCAAAACATTTTTTATATCTATCTTTGTTTTTAAAAAAATCAAGTTGAAGAACGCTGTTATTCGCTCTTGACCAAACACAAGTTTTGCAAGGATTCATTCAGAGAAAGTATAAAGAGGTTATGCGGGACTTGAGCTGTGTAATGATATTAAAAACAAGATTTATTTTCTGATAGCAGAAAAATAAAAATGAATTCACCAAAATACTTTCTATAAGGTAGATACCCATTTTACATTGGTATCAATGTTATACAGTTTAAAACTTACCTTCTCAACTAGATTAAGAGATACATACACAAAAAATATTCAAGGCCCTGGCCGGTTGGCTCAGTGGTAGAGTGTCGGCCTGCGATTCCCGGCCAGGGCACACAGGAGAAGCGCCCATCTGCTTCTCCACCCCTCCCCCTCTCCTTCCTCTCTGTCTCTCTCTTCCCCTCCCGCAGCCAAGGCTCCACTGGAACAAAGTTTGCCCAGGCGCTGAAGATGGTTCTGTGGCCTCTGCCTCAGGCACTAGAGTGGCTCTGATTTCGGCAGAGCGATGCCCCAAGATGGGCAGAGCATTGCCCCCTGGTGGGCATGCCGGGTGTATCCTGGTCGGGCGCATGCCGGAGTCTGTCTGACTGCTTCCCCATTTCCAGCTCGGAAAAATACAAAAAATAAAAAATAAAAAAATTCAAGAATAATATTCAAAGCCTCCCACGCAAATTCTCCTTCCTAGACTGATGAGATGTCAAAGCTGGTGCTAAACAACTTTTATGTTCTCTAGGCTACCAGTGGCTTTCAAACTTCTTTGACTATACCCTCACATTAACATGTTTTACATCATGACTTAGACACACATATGTACAAATAAATATATGTGTTTATATATACACACATAGACATACACTGAAACAACGCACTGATATTTTTTACTGCTTCATCAAGAAAAAAATGCTGAATGTCAGCTGGTGAATACAGAAGAAATGATAGAATTAGAAAAATCACTATTTTGCTACCACTAAAATAACTGCTGCAAATATCACCAATGGATGCTAAACCATTGGTAAAAGGATAATCACACAATCTCAAAGTATCATTCCACATATCATTTATTAATTACAAAGGGGAAAATATACTTTTACAATGAAGGCATCTAAAAGATACTGCTGTACCCAAGTGATTAAACTTACTATATAATGGGACAAATGTCATTTTGTGCCTTCCCTTGATATGGCATGTATGCTACATCATCTATGTAGCATAGATATTTTTCTGAAATGCTTTAGTTATTGCTGTATATAACAATATCTAGAAAACCTTAATATTTTCTAATGTAAATTATGTAACGAATATAACATTTTTAAACAAAAACAAAATTATTAACATTTCTGGTGAATAAATTATTAACTAAGAACAAAACAGTACAGCTATTGTCACATAGTATCTGTCCAAATATATTATTTGTGATAAAAACACTTTCAAAATTACCAAAGCATACCTGATATTTGGCTAATTCTGCCTGTAAAACTTTCACTTTAGATCTTTCTTGCTCTAATGCAGCATGAAGTGAAGTCACCTGTAACCAAATATTCCATTTTTTTAAAAAGACTTTGTCTTTTTAGGCGAATATCTTATTCTTTTTTGTTTTAGCTTTGTTTAACCATATACGTATTTTACATTCAATGTCATTTTGTATTAGTTTCAGGTGGACAGCATAGTGGTAAATCATATACTTTACAAAGTTCCCCTTGATATTTCCAGTACCTGCCACCTGGCACCATATATATAATAACCTTAATTATCAGCACTTATTCACAATGATTTTTGACTATTGGGTAAATGAGTAACATAAGAGAACCCCTCCTCACCACCTCAATTTCAATTAGGCATTTTACTTAGCTACATATTAGAGACAGACAGGACAAATTCACTGTTATAAGGCCCCAGAATAAGGATGGGAAGAAGAGAAAGTCAAGTCCAAGAGTAGAATAAGGCCCTGGCTGGTTGGCTCAGTAGAGAGAGCATCAGCCCAGGGTATGGACATCCCAGGCTCAAATCCCAGTCAGGACACACAAGAGAAGCAACCATCTGCTTCTCTTCCCCACCCTCTCTCCTGTCTCTTCCTCTTCTCCTCTCCCAGCCAGTGGCTTGACTGGTTCAAGTGTTCGCCCTGGGCCCTAAGGATAGATCGGATGGTCGAAGCACATCAGCCTCAGGTGTTAAAAACAGCTCGATTTATTCAAGCATTGGCCCCAAATGGGGGTTTCAGGGTGAATCCCAGGCAGGGCACATGTGAGAGTGGGTCTCACTGTCTCCCCTCCTCTTACTTAAAAAAATAGAGTAGGATAAGTTCTGTTTGCCCCTTCTATTCCTATATTCAGAGTCCACATCAACTAAAACACAACCTAATTTTCCTCTATTCTTCAGGACATACCTACCTCCCTTACAAAGTAAATAGACTTTATTCATTTGCTATTACATAGTAATAGTGAATTATAATTTATGTCATTTTCTTTTTTTTCTTTTTTATTAAATTTGTTGGGGTGACATTGGCTAATAAAATTATATAGGTTTCCGTTGTACAATTCTATAATACATGACCTGTATGTTGTATTGTGTATTCACCAAGTCATATCGCTTTCTTGCAGTGTTGGTAGGCTGTATTTCTGTTTAGTCAGGTTTCACAATTCAAGACTAAAAAACAGCCTAAGAATATCAGTCTTATATACAGTTTTCCTTACCTGGATAGTCAGCTCATTCTTGATGCTCTGTGATTCATCAACTTGCAAAAGTATTTCTGCTTTATCTTTCACTGACAAAAAAGGAAAAAGAATAGTATAATCTTTTCAATCACTCATACAGTTTAACACTAGTTTAAGAACCAAGACAGCAATGCAGTCAGGGAAAGATTAATTTTCCTCATACTTAATGATATATTTCTTGACCCTAGAGATAGCTCTTACTTTTCACTTGAAAATTCTGATAATTATCACCACAGTAGTTTTCTTGGAAATTTTACATTTTCTGTAGTGTTAAAAATATTAATTGTACAGATATAATGAAAAAGTTTTCCTATCTGCAGTAATAAGAACAAGGACAAGAAAATAAAAAATTTCACACAGGGAAAAAATAAAATACCTTGACTAATCTTCAAGATTAAAAAAAATTAGAGGCCCTGGCCGGTTTGCTCAGTGGATAGAGTGTAGGCCTGGTGTATGGATGTCCCAGGTTCAATTCCCAGTCAAGGCACACAAGAAAAGTGACCATCTGCTTCTCTCCATCCCTCTCCCCCTTCTCTCCTTCTTCCTCTCCCTCAGCCAGTGGCTCAAAAGGTTCCAGTGTTGGCCCCAGGCTCTGAGGATAACTTGGTTGGTCCGAGTGTATTAACCTTGGGCACTAAAGATAGCTTGGTGATTTAAGCATTGGCCCAGATGGGATGACAGGTGGAACCTGGTTAGGGCACCTGCAGGAGTCTGTCTTACTATCTTCCCTTCTCTCACTCGAAAAAAAAAAAAAGTAGAGTGTTTCTGTTTGTTTTGTTAAATTGTCAGGGTAAGCATACCAGGAGGCCCACAAAAATTATTTTTATCTGATAATTCATATCAATAAAGCACAGTAAAATCAAGGTAGCTCATATGATTATAACTTACCATATCACATCTATGGTCTCAGAACGATTCATTGAGGGGTTTTTTTTCCTCTTTGGGGGAAGCAAGAGATCTGTATTTTGGCCCCTAAAGTTTCCTAAGCATTAAAAATCTCTACATGGCTGACAAATTCCATGGTAATGGCCATTGAATAAAAACTAATTCCTCACAAGCTAAGAGAGACTGAAGAGGAGAAACTATAATAACAGTAAAGGGAGAAATGTTTAAATATTTTGAGTACTGATATCACCACTGCTTGACCAATATAAAACTGTAAATCAAGGGCCCTGGCCAGTGGCTCAGTGGTAGAGCGTCAGCCTGGTGTGTAGGAGTCCCAGGTTCGATTCCCGGCCAGGGCACACAGGAGAAGCACCCATCTGCTTCTCCACCCCACCCCCTCTCTCCTTCCTCTCTCTTTCTTCCCCTCCCGCAGCCAAGGCTCCATTGGAGCAAAGCTGGCCCAGGCGATGAGGATGGCTCCATGGCCTCTGCCTCAGGTGCTAAAATGGCCCTGGTTGCAACAGAGCAACGCCCCAAATGGGCAGAGCATCGCCCCCTGGTGGGCATGCCAGGTGGATCCCGGTCGGGCGCATGTGGGAGTCTGTCTGACTGCCTCCCCGTTTCCAGCTTCAGAAAAATACAAAAAAAAAAACCACCTGTAAATCAAATCTATTTTTCATAGTTTAATATGATATGAAATAAGGTGTAACACTATATCAAGAAGCAAGTCAGTCTGTCAGAATCAACCTGGGAACTGTTATGAATTATACTTTCTACTCCTCCATCTCTAGAATTAAACACACACTAAGAACTAGTGATTTTTAATCACTGTGTAATATTTTAATTACACTAACTTCTCCTATGTTTATTTCAATGACACTGATGTTTTAGAAACAATCTGAACATAACAGGAATTTTGCATTTGCTTAAGCACAATATTGTGAACACAGAAAACTGTACCCACGTACACATTTCAAATACTTACCATCTACCTTAGTTCACTGTGTGTTAAGAACCACACCAACTTTCAAGTCTTCCATAACATAACACACAAGCGATAACCTTCTGAAGCCTACTTCTGCAAGCAAACTAGGTTGTGTTTAATCATTTTAACATATATAAAACTGTTGTACTATTTTTATTTATTTATTTTGTTGTTGTGCTATTTTTATTAGATTCCCATATTTTTTAAATATGTCACTGATAAAAGCTTTTGAGTGTTGTATGCTTCTAACTTCATTTTCCCCATAGACTTTAGGCTTTTCACTGTGTGATTTTGCAAAGGCTGGTGATTTTCAGGAACACGAGTTGCATTAACAAAACTGACTATACTTATATCATAAATGCTAGAGTATATATATATATTCTAATATACTATTCATGTAATGGTCCTATATCAAATGGACTATGGACACTGATTTTTTTTTTTTTTTCATTTTTCTGAAGCTGGAAACGGGGAGAGACAGTCAGACAGACTCCTGCATGCGCCCGACTGGGATCCACCCGGCATGCCCACCATGGGGCGACGCTCTGCCCACCAGGGGGCGATGCTCTGCCCATCCTGGGCGTCGCCATGTTGCGACCAGGGCCACTCTAGCGCCTGAGGCAGAGGCCACAGAGCCATCCCCAGCGCCCGGGCCATCTTTGCTCCAATGGAGCCTTGGCTGCAGGAGGGGAAGAGAGAGACAGAGAGGAAGGAGGGGGGGGGGTGGAGAAGCAAATGGGCGCTTCTCCTGTGTGCCCTGGGCTGGAATCGAACCCGGGTCCTCCGCACGCTAGGCCGACACTCTACCGCTGAGCCAACCGGCCAGGGCCTGGACACTGATTTTATTTACTGGTATTAATCCATTACTGATAATAAACTTTTACCAGTTAATTTTCTCACTTTTTACAATGTTTCTTTAACTAAAGAATATTTATTTTACATATTTAAAAAATCATACATTCGCCCTGGCCGGTTGGCTCGGTGGTAGAGCATCGGCCTGGCGTGCAGAAGTCCTGGGTTCGATTCCCGGCCAGGGCACACAGGGGAAGCGCCCATCTGCTTCTCCACCCCTTCCCCTCTCCTTCCTCTCTGTCTCTCTCTTCCCCACCCGCAGCCAAGGCTCCATTGGAGCAAAGATGGCCCGGGCGCTGGGGATGGCTCCTTGGCCTCTGCCCCAGGCGCTAGAGTGGCTCTGGTCGCGACATAGCGACGCCCCGGAAGGGCAGAGCTTCGCCCCTGGTGGGCGTGCCGGGTGGATCCCGGTCGGGCACATGCGGGAGTCTGTCTGACTGTCTCTCCCCGTTTCCAGCTTCAGAAAAATGGAAAAAAAAAATCATACATTCAATGATACTCATAGTTTATTCAATGAGAATCATACCTTGTAAACAATTACCTTATTTTTATAATTTTATTCATTAGATGATCTACATGAACTCAGTAACATGAACAGATCTAAATGAAACTCAGGATGTTGGTATATAATTGTCCAAATGCCTTTCCTCATTATTCTTTAGAAAATTTATAAAAAATAAATCTGAATCTGTTTCAAGACAACATACTCTGTTCAATTGAACAAGATTTTTGGTTGTTACTCATATTGTCTTGATAACTGCTATTTAATAATATAGTTTAAGTTCTGGTCCAACAATTCCACCCCCAGTATCTTCATATTTGAGACAATGTTTTGGGTCTGGATTATTTATTATTCAAGGTGAGTTTCATAATTTCTTAAGTACTATACAGTACTCAGAACAGCTATATTTGATATTTCATTAATACTTATTAACAGGGAGAATTGTTGATTACTCTTATATAGTCAACTCGGAAGATTTTCTCATGTCCTTCTCTATGTCTTCTTTTATGATTTAATTTCCTTTGAAAAACTTTGTATTAAAAATTAATTTACTCTTTCCTGTCATGAATGGAAGATTTTCATAGAAGTTTCAGGTATTACTAGGTAAATATAATCAGGAATTCAATTGAATTGTGGGGATTTTCATATAACATCAACTTTACTAGTCTTATTATCTCTGCTCAGTTTTGACTGGTTTCTTGGCTTCTTACTGCTGACCTACAGCTAAAAGTTTAGAGCAGCAGAAAATATATAAAGAGCTGGGGATCAGGAAGAGTTGAGGATTAGGTAAACCTAAAATGAGACTGGCCAGGGGGTGGTGCAGTGGATAGAGTGTTGACCTGTGACGCTGAGAACCCAGGTTTGAAACCCCAAGGTCACAGGCTTGAGCGCAGGCTCATCTGGCTTGCGAGTGAGATCATAGGCATGACCCCATGGTCGCTAGCTTGAAGCCCAAGGTCTCGCTGGCTTGAACAAGGGGTCACTTGCTCTTCTGGAGCATGCCCTCCCTCTTCCCGTCAAGGCTCATTTGAGAAAGTAATCAATGAATAACTAAGGTGCCACAACTGTTGTGTTGATGCTTCTCATCTTGTTCTCTGTCTGTTGTCACTGTTCCTCTCTCTTGCTAAAAAAATAATACCCTGGCCTGACCTGTGGTGGCATAGTGGGTAAAGCATCAACCTGGAATGCTGAGGTCACCGGTTCAAAACCCCGGGCTTGCCTAGTCAAGGCACATATGGGAGTTAATGCTTTCTGATTCCCCCCCCCTTCTCTCTCTCTCTCTCTCTCTCTCTCTCTGTCTCCTCTCTCTAGAATGAATAAATAAAATCTAAAAAAAAAAACAAAAAAAGAACAAACCTAAAATGATGGTAGGCCACCTTCTTATCTAATAATTAAAAAGCAGAATCTTGGCCCTGGCCGTTTGGCTCAGTGGTAGAGCATTGGCCTGGCGTGCAGGAGTCCCAGGTTCGATTCCCGGCCAGGGAACACAGGAGAAGCACCCATCTGCTTCTCCACCCCTCCCCCTCTCCTTCCTCTCTGTCTCTCTCTTTCCCTTCCAGTGCAGCCAGGGCTCCACTGGAGCAAAGTTGGCCCGGGCGCTGGGGGTGGCTCTATGGCCTCTGCCTCAGGCACTAGAATGGCTCTGGTTACAACAGAGTAACGCCCCAGATGGGCAGAGCATCGCCCCCTGGTGGGCATGCTGGGTGGATCCCGGTAGGGTGCATGCGGAAGTCTGTCTGACTGCCTAAAAAAAAAAAAAAGGCAGAATCTTTATGCAAATGTTATTCTTGTTTTCCTGCTAAATGTAGTCCCATAATTCATAAGAACTGAAATCTCAAGCTTTCTCTAAAATGAGTAATTGTAAACTTGGATGATTCTTAAGGTGCTGTAAGAGTGACTTATAATAATAAAGGTGTTTTGTTTTTGTTTTTGTTTTTGTTTTTTACAGAGGCAGAGATAGACAGGGACAAACAGACAGGAATGGAGAGAGATGAGAAGCATCAATCATTAGTTTATTGTTGCGCGTTGTGACTTCTTAGTTGTTCATTGATTGCTTTCTCATATGTGCCTTGACCGCAGGCCTTCAGCAGACCGAGTAACCCCTTGCTGGAGCCAGCGACCTTGGGTCCAAGCTGGTGAGCTTTTTGCTCAAGCCAGATGAGCCCGTGCTCAAGCTGGCGACCTTGGGTCTCGAACCTGGGTCCTTCCGCATCCCAGTCCGATGCTCTATCCACTGCGCCACCACCTGGTCAGGCTAAAGGTGTTCTTTTTGTTTGTTTGTTTTTTTACAGAGATGGGGGGGGAGGGATAGGGACAGACAGAAACAGAGAGAGATGAGAAGCATCAATCATCAGTTTTTCAATGCGACACCTTAGTTGTTCATTGATTGCTTTCTCATATGTGCCTTGCCCGTCGGGCTACAGCAGACTGAGTAACCCCTTGCTCAAGCCAGCGACCTTGGGTCCAAGCTGGTGAGCTTTGTTCAAACCAGATGAGCCTGCGCTCAACCTGGCGACCTTGGGGTCTCGAACCTGGGTCCTCTGCATCTCAGTCCGATGCTCTATCCACTGCTCCACAGTCTGTCAGACTGTAATAATAAAGTTACCTGCAACAATCCAGTCTATATCACTTGGGAAAATCTTTCTATTCTGAGTTAATAAATCATATATCTTGAAAAATTATCTTCAAATATTTTTTAAGATTAACTTTTAATTATAAAATCACAAATATCACTTACTTTCACCTTCCTGAAGCATTTTCAATAACTGTGCATTTCTTGCTTTTACTTCTTTATACTTTGCCTAATAGTCAAAGAAAAACAGATTTAATTTTTTAAAGTAAAATGATATAATTAATGAGTCACTATCAATTTATGGAGCTGTGAGTTCTCAGCTTGCTCAAAGACAGAAGTTCCTTTTGAAAGAAACAGGATGGGCCCTGGCTAGTTGTCTCAGTGGTACAGCATCAGCCCAGCATGGGGATGTCTGGGGTTTGATTCCTCTCATCAGGGCACACAGGAGAAGTGACCATCTGCTTCTCCACTCCCTCCCTCCTCTCTTTTTCTCTCTCTTCTCCTCCTGCAGCCAAGGCTCAATCCGTTCTTGAGGAAAGGGAGGGAAAGGGAAGGGGAAGGGGAAAAGGAAGGGAAGGGAAGGGAAAGAAGAGGGTAAAACAGGATGGAGGAAAATGTATTCAGACCTGTCTACTACTTAACTTAAATCCCTGGCATAATAATAGAAATTAATATTACAGATGATTAAAACATTAAGAAGAGAAGGATAAAAAAAAAAGAACGATCAGGGCTGGAACATGATTGTTTTTCTACTATTACATATGCAAGGCCCCAAAAAACACCTGAAATAAATAAAAAGATTTATTTTTAGGAAGGAATAGAGTAATAGGTGAGTTTATAGTTAAAATAAATTGTATAAACAACAAGCGCTAGCAAGCATGTGGAAAAATGGGAACTCTTGTGCACTGTTGATGGGAAAGTAAAATGGTATAGCTGTAATAGAAAACAATTTGGTGGTTTCTCAAAAAGTTAAATGTAGAATTACCTATGACCTAGCAATTCCATCCTTAACTATACAACCAAAAGAATTAAAAGTAGACTCAGATACTTGTACCTCAACGTTCATAGCAGCATTATTCACAATAACCAAAAAGTGGAAATAATGCAAGTATCCACCAACATATGAATAAACAAAATGTAGTACAGATATACAATAGAATATTATTTAGTCATAAAAATAAATGAAATTCTGACACAGCTAAAACATAGGTGAACTTTGAAAACATTATGCTAAGTGAAATGAGCCAGACACAAGAACAAATTTTGTAAGATTCTACTTATAAGTACTCAGGCCTGACCAGGCAGTGGTGCAGTGAATAGAGTGTCAGACTGGGATATGGAGGACCCAGGTTCGAGACCCCGAGGTCACCAGCTTGAGCACAGGTTCATATGGTTTGAGCAAGGCTCACCAGCTTGAGCCCAAGGTTGCTGGCTCGAGCAAGGGGTCACTTGGTCTGTTGTAGCCCCCCTGTCAAGGCACATATGAGAAATCAATCAATGAACTAAGGAGCCGCAAGGAAGAACTGATGTTTCTCATCTCTCTTTCTTCCTGTCTGTCTGTCTGTCTGTCCCTATCTATCCCTCTCTGATTCTCTGTCTCTGCCACACACACACACACACACACACACACACACACACACACAGAAGTACTTAGAATAAGAAAAATCAGAGACTAGAGCTTATAAGGGGAAGAAGAGGCCCTGGCAGGTTGGCTCAGTGGTAGAGCTGGCTCAGTGGTAGAGCGTCGGCCTGGCATGCAGGAATCCCGCGTTCGATTCCCGGCCAGGGCACACAGGAAAAGCGCCCATCTGCTTCTCCACCCCTCCCCCTCTCCTTCCTCTCTGTCCCTCTCTTCCCCTCCTGCAGCCAAGGTTCCACTGGAGCAAAGTTGGCCCAGGCGCTGAGGATGGCTCTATGGCCTCTGCCTCAGGCACTAGAATGGCTCTGGTTGCAACAGAGCAATGCCCCAGATGGGTGGAGCATCGCCCCCTGGTGGGCATGCTGGGTGGATCCCGGTTGGGCACATGCAGGAGTCTGTTTGACTGCCTCCCAGTTTCCAACTTCAGGAAGAAAAAAAAAAAAAAAAGAAAGAAAGAAAGAAAGAAGAAATAGGGAGCTGTTTAATGGGTACAGAGTTTGTATAAAATAATGAAAAAGTTTAGGAAACAGATAGTGGTGATGGCTACACAACATTATGAAGGTAGCTAATTGTACAGTTAGGAATAGTTAAAATGGCATTTTTTTAAAAAAGCTTTATTCAATTTTTAGAGGGGGGTGGGGAGGAGCAGGAAGCATCAACTCCCATATGTGCCTTGGACCAGGCAAGCCTGGGGTTTAAAACTAGCAACCTCAGGGTTCCAGGTTGACACTGATCCCGCTGTGCCACCACAGGTCAGGCTAAAATGGCAAATTTAATGTTATATATTTTTTACCATAAAAATAAATTATCATTCCAATTTTATAACATTAATGAATTAAAAAAACCTAAACAGTATAAACATTATTTCTATCAAACATTAAACAGCCTGACCAAGTGGTGGCACAGTGGATAGAGCATCGGACTGGGATGCAGAGGACCCAGGTTCGAGACCCCGAGGTCGCCAGCTTGAGTGCGGACTCATCTGGTTTGAGCAAAAAGCCCATCAGCTTGAACCCAAGGTCGCTGGCTCCAGCAAAAGTCCTCGGTCTGCTGAAGGCCCGCGGTTAGGGCACATATGAGAGAGCAATCAATGAACAACTAAGGTGTTGCAACGCTCAATGAAAAACTAATGATTGATGCTTCTCATCTCTCTCCGTTCCTGTCTGTCTGTCCCTATCTGTCCCTCTCTCTGACTCACTCTCTGTCTCTGTAAAAATAAATAAATAAATAAATAAATAAATAAGAAACATTAAACATATTTATATATAAGAAAAACAGAAAATGCACAGACTACTAGTTTACAACAGTAAATAAACACAAACCTCCCACTGAGTGATCACATTTTTAAGCTTCTGGATTTCAGCATCTTTCCTTTCAAGTTCCAACTTTAGTCTTTCAATTCTTCCATCTTTCAGAACTACTTCCTGAAGAAAGAAAAACAACTATTTTAGAACTAAGATAGTCTGCTAATTCTTATTTACAATATTCTTTCGTGAAAAGTTTCAGAAGAAAAAAATATTCCAACTTTTTCAATTTTAATTCATTTTCTACAGCAACTTAAAACACTGTTGACTATATTTCCACTTCTAATCAATGATGTAATTGTAATTATGTACAATGCAATCAAATAAGATACGTATAATTAATTTCAAACTATAAATTGGAGTAATATCAGGGCTTTGAAATGACATGTCTATTTTTTTTTAATATTTATTGATTTTTAGGGAGAGGAGGGAGAGAGGGAGAGGGAGAGGGAGAGGGAGAGGGAGAGAGAGAGAGAGAGAGAGAGAGAGAGAGAGAAGGGAGAGGAGCAGGAAGCATCAACTCCCATATGTGCCTTGACCAGGCAAGCCAGGGTTTCAAACCGGTGACCTCAGTGTTCCAGGTCGACGCTTTATCCCACTGCGCCACCACAGGTCAGGCGACGTGTCTATTAATAAACATATTAGAAGTTGGCCCTGGCCAGTTGGCTCAGCGGTAGAGCGTCGGCCTGGCGTGCGGGGGACCCGGGTTCGATTCCAGCCCAGGGCACATAGAGAAGCGCCCATTTGCTTCTCCACCCCCCCTCCTTCCTCTCTGTCTCTCTCTTCCCCTCCCGCAGCCAAGGCTCCATTGGAGCAAAGATGGCCCGGGCGCTGGGGATGACTCCTTGGCCTCTGCCCCAGGTGCTAGAGTGGCTCTGGTCGCAACAGAGCGATGCCCCGGAGGGGCAGAGCATCGCCCCCTGGTGGGCAGAGCTTCGCCCCTTGTGGGCGTGCCGGGTGGATCCCGGTGGGGCGCATGCGGGAGTCTGTCTGACTGTCTCTCCCTATTTCCAGCTTCAGAAAATTAGAGAGAAAAAAAAAAAAAAAAAGTGCCCTGTGGCTTTCAGTCAAGATGACAGCATAAGTAAACCCAGTACTCACCTTTTCCCACAACCACATCAAAATTACAATGAAACTACAGAGCAACCATCTTTCAGAACTGAAATCTAGCTAAACAGAGACCCTATACCTAGGGAATTAAAGAAGCCACATCGAGACAGTTAGGAGGGTAGAGAAACAATGTGCTGGTCCCACACTTGTGTGATGAACAGAAATCTGGAGGGACATCTCGGCTGCGGAGGTCCCTCCTGAGGGGCAAGGCCCCCCAGCTTAGTGTTCCAGTGGCAGGAAGAGAAGTCCCCATAACTTCTGGTTGTAAAAATCAGTAGGGATTGGCCCTGGCCGGTTGGCTCAGTGGTAGAGCGTCGGCCTGGCGTGCAGGAGTCCCGGGTTCGATTCCCGGCCAGGGCACACAGGAGAAGTGCCCATCTGCTTCTCCACCCCTCCCCCTCTCCTTCCTGTCTCTCTCTTCCCCTCTCTCAGCTGAGGCTCCATTGGAGCAAAGTTGGCCCGGGCGCTGGGGATGGCTCTATGGCAGCCGTTCTCAACCTGTGGGTTGCGACCCTGGTGGGGGTCGAACGGCCAAAACACAGGGGTCGCCTAAAGCCATCGGAAATAGATATTTATTTTCTGATGGCTTTAGGCGACCCCTGAATTTTGGTCGTTCGACCCCCGCCAGGGTCGCGACCCACAGGTTGAGAATCGCTGCTCTATGGCCTCTGTCTCAGGTGCTAGAATGGCTCTGGTTGCAACAGAGCATCGCCCCCTGATGGGCATACCAGGTGGATCCCCATTGGGCCCATGTGGGAGTCTGTCTGCCTCCCCATTTCCAACTTCAGAAGAAAAAAATCAGTAGGGATTGAGGCTGAGGTAGACAGAGGGCTGAGGGAGTACCAGGCAGTTCTTTTTTTTTTTTTTTTTTTGTATTTTTCTGAAGCTGGAAACGGGGAGAGACAGTCAGACAGACTCCCGCATGCGCCCGACTGGGATCCACCTGGCACGCCTACCAGGGGCGACGCTCTGCCCACCAGGGGGTGATGCTCTGCCCCTCTGGGGCGTCGCTCTGCCACGACCAGAGCCACTCTAGTGCCTGGGGCAGAGGCCAAGGAGCCATCCCCAGCGCCCGGGCCATCTTTGCTCCAATGGAGCCTTGGCTGCGGGAGGGGAAGGGAGAGACAGAGAGGAAAGCGCGGCGGAGGGGTGGAGAAGCAAATGGGCGCTTCTCCTGTGTGCCCTGGCCGGGAATCGAACCCGGGTCCTCCGCACGCTAGGCCGACGCTCTACCGCTGAGCCAACCGGCCAAGGCCCAGGCAGTTCTTTATAAAGGGCTCCAGCACAGTTACTCTGACTCACTCCCTCTGAGCGCCACTGCTGGGGCAGCAGCTTGACAGGCGCCAGAGACACACAGGGAAAAACTGAATTGACAGCATCAGGATAAGAGCTGGGGGGGAGAGCAGGTTTCTCCCAGACAGAAGCACTTGTAGTGGCCATTATTCCTTAGGTGAGACCACCCCTTTCCCCACATAGCTAGCAGGCAGGCGCCATATCTGAGTTTCCATTAACCTGGGTAATACTGCTGGCCCTACCCTGGTGATTCCCTGAGACCCACCGACCCAACTTTCTAGCCTACCCAAACTGTTTCCAGTGGCTCTTCCATATGAATGCTTTGTCTTGGTTTAGGCTTCAGATTGTCCTATAATCTCTCAAACAAGCAGCATCTGGCCTCAGCATGCCCCATACCTCCCACTGAGTTGGGAGGCCCCAGGCCCAGCACTAGCAGCAGCTTGCCTTGGTTCACAGCCTGGCCTCACCTTGGCACCTCTAAGCCCAGCACAAGTAGCATCCATCTACAGTTTACTTTCTGGCTCATGCCAGGTGGCCCTGGACAGAATGCAGGTGGCAGCTGACCTTGGCCTATACCTCCCAGGAGGCCCCAGAGTCAGCACACCCAGTGAACAGCTTCAGACCGCATAAAAACACCACCACCTAACCACCTCCACAAGCAACACACTCAAGGGGCAGACTCAGGGGACAGCAGAGCCCTTCTGAAATAATTCTGGTTCTGTGGTGTGGGTCCCTGCACAGCTAATCCTCCAAGGTAGTTAATGGTTGCAGCCAGTACTTTCAGCTGATCAACCTGGGGGTAAATCCCTCACACTGATGAGCCAACAGCAAACAAGGCTCAATTACATGAGGATTGTGTACAGAGCCCACATGGGGGGGGGGCATACCTCGAGTGCCCAGCTTTGGTGATCAGGGAGGCTGTGTCACTGGACCCTACAGGACACCTACTACTACATTAGGCCACTCTATCAAACCTGGGAGATGTAGCAGCTCTACCTAAAACACAGAAACAAATACAGGGAGGCTGCCAAAATGAGAAGACAAAGAAACATCTTCTAAATAAGAGAACAAAACTCCAGAAAAAGAACTAAACAAAATGGAGACAAGCAATCTACTAGATGTAGAGTTCAAAACACTGGTTATAAGGATGCTCAATGAACTTAGGAGAAGAACAGTTGAACAGCATAAAAAAAGGACAAGAAAATCATAAAATGTACATGGAAACCATTAAAAAAAAGTCAGAAATAAGGATATGCCAACTGAAATGAAGAATAATTTACAGGGAATCAACAGTAGAGTAGATGAAGCTGAGAAATCAAATGAGCAATTTGGAATATAAGAAAGCAAAAACACTCCTAACAGCAAAATGAAAAAATAATCTAAAAAGTTAGGATAGCATAAGGAGCTTCTGGGACAACTTCAAGTGTATCAACATTCACATCACAGTGGTGCAAGAAGGAAAAGACAGCAAGAAACTGAAAACCTATTTGAAAAAATGATGACAGAAAACTTGCTGAAAGAAATCGACATACAAGTCCAGGAAGTGCAGAGTCCCAAACAAGATGAACCCAAAGAGACCCACACTAAAAATTATCACAATTAAAATGCAAAAGGTTGAAGACAAAGAGAGAATCTTAAAAGCAACAAGAGAAAAGCAGTTAGTTATATACAAGGGAGTTCCCAAAAAACTGTTGGCTTATTTCTCAACAGAAACTTTGCAGACCAGAAGGATTATTCAAAGTGATGAAAAGCAAGGACCTACAACCAAGATTACTCTACCCAGCAAAGCTATCATTTAGAATTAAAGGACAGATAAAGAGCTTCCCAGACAAGAAAAAGCTAAAGGAGTTCATCACCACCAAACAGGTATTATACGAAATGTTAAAGAATTTTAAGAAGATTAAAAATATGAACAATAAAATGGCAATAAATACATATCTATCAATAATTCAATCTAAAAACCAAAATAAGTGAACAAGCAGAACAGATACATACTCACAGATACAGAGAACATATTGACAATTACCAGAAAGGAGGGGAGTTGGGGGGATGGGTAAAAAAGGTGAAGGGATTAAGTACAAATTGGTTGTTACAGAATAGTAATGGGGATGTAAAGTACAGCATAGGGAATATAGTCAATAATACCCTAATTAGTATGTTTAGTGTCAAGTTATGTAATGTCGAACCACTGGGATATACACCTGAAACTAATACAATAATTTATGTCAACTGAAATTGAAAATAAAAATTATCTAAAAAATTAAAAGAAAATCTAGGGAAGTTAGGTAACTAGTAAAAAAAAAGTTTTCTGTGAAAAGTTATTAGTTTATATTTAAGACCTAAAAGAATTGAAAATTTATGGGGGGAAAAAAATAAAAAAAAAAAAGCTTTTCTCTATATCAGCAATTAGCAGGTAGAAGCTGTACCTAGAACAACCATTTTCTCCAAATAGCAATAAAAAAAAAAATCCCCAAGAGCCTGACCGGTGGTGGCACAGTGGATAGAGCATCGACCTGTGATGCTGAGGTCCCAGATTAGAAACCCTGAGGTCGCTGGCTTGAGTGCAGGCTCACCAGCTTGAGTGTGGGGTTGCTGGCTTGAGCCTAAAGGTCGATGTCTTGAAGTCCAAGGTTGCTGGCTTGAGCCCTTGAGCAAGGGGTCAATGGCTCAGCTGGAGACTTCCAGTCAAGGTAGGTATGAGAAGCAATCAATGAACAATTAAAGTGATGCAAGTATGAGTTGCTGCTTCTCATCTTTCCCCCTTTCTCTCTCTCTCTCTCTCAAAAAAAAATAATAAAAGGCTGAATTACAGAACAATGGTAGGTTATAAAACAAAAGGATAACAGAAAAAATCAAGTTAAATCTCTCCATCTTGTACCATATTCCAAAATAAACAAACTTAAATGCAAAAAATCCACTTAAAGTCATACTTTTGATAATAATATAAATTGATTCTATTGATATTTATCTAAGGATGTGAAAACAACTTATTTTAAAAATACTCACTGAGTACCTAACTGCTGCTAGGTGCCAGGTATACAATGGTGAACACAACTGAAAAGATTATTGCTCTGTTGGAACTTGTCTGGTACAGCAGAGAGATGTAACATGAAGAAATGCTACAATTAGAACTGAGGTTTTAAAGCTATAAAGAAAAAGAGCATAGTGACATAAAGAGAATGACGTGGATTATTCCCTCATGGATCAGGGAAGCTCTTTCTAAGGTAATGACACTTAAGATAATCCTTGAGGAATTGATAGGAATTGGCTAAGTAAAAAGTGAACGTAAGAGTTTTACAGGTAGAGGCCCTGGCTGGTTGGCTCAGCGGTAGAGCGTCGGCCTGGCGTGCAGGGGACCCGGGTTTGATTCCCGGCCAGGGCACATAGGAGAAGCGCCCATTTGCTTCTCCACCCCCCCCCCCTTCCTCTCTGTCTCTCTCTTCCCTTCCCGCAGCCAAGGCTCCATTGGAGCAAAGATGGCCCGGGCGCTGGGGATGGCTCCTTGGCCTCTGCCCCAGGTGCTAGAGTGGCTCTGGTCAAGGCAGAGCGACCCCCCAGAGGGGCAGAGCATCGCCTCCTGGTGGGCAGAGCGTCGCCCCTGGTGGGCATGCCGGGTGGATCCCGGTCGGGCGCATGCGGGAGTCTGTCTGACTGTCTCTCCCCATTTCCAGCTTCAGAAAGATACAAAAAAAAAAAAAAAGTTTTACAGGTAGAAAGAACAGTATGTTTCAAGGCCCTAAGGCAAGAAAGAGGCTAGAGAATTTGAAGAAAAAAAGGCCAGTGTGACCTAACTGGTGGTGGCCCAGCAGATAAAGTGTCTACCTTGAACACTGACGTCACCAGTTCGAAATCCTATGGTGGCTGGCTCTGGGAGCAGGCTTGTCAGGACAGGGTCACTGACTTGAACTGGGGGAATTAGTCACACTATCCCAAAGTTCACCAGCTTAAGCCCAAAGGTCGCTGGCTTGAGCAAGGAGTCACTGAATCATCTGAATCCCCCTGGCCAAGGCACATATGAGAAAGCAATCAATAAACTAAGGTGTCGCAACTGAGTTGATGCTTCTCATCTCTCTCCCTTCCTGTCTGCCTGTCCTTCCATTTCTCGCTCTCTTTAGAAAAAGAAATTTATCTTAGAAGTGAGGGGAAAAGTATCTATCAGCATTCACTAAAATTTATTACAACAAAAAAATGGACATCAATTTAAATGCTCAACTGTAGAATATGGCTAAATATATGGTAAATTTATAAAACCATAAACTCTGAAATCACTAAAAATGATAATATAAACTATAATGTATTAACATGATCCCAAAATTATAATGCTACATGCCAAGGAAAAATGCTAGAAGGACATAAAACAAAATTTTAATAACTCTCTTAGGATATATTATTAAAATTTTTCACTTCATTGAAATTTTTCTTTTATCAAAACTGTCTTCTACTGAGTACATAACATAATCATTTAATAATATAAAATATCATTTTAATTCTGAAAAATGAAACCACCTAAGTATTAAAATAGTATCTAGATGAATATCATCTTAGGAAAGCCTTTCTGAACATGGTATCAGAGAGAAAAGTAAAAGGATTGATAAATTTAACTTGATGAAAACTCTCTAAAAATATTGTGACAAAAATAAAAAGATAAATGAAAATCTGGAAATAGGTCACAACCCATATGACGATATATGAGCAAAAAAACATGAAAAAGAATATAATCTCAATAGTGAGCAAGAAATGTTATATCACACTGGCACATTAAAAGATTTTTTTTCTCAATGTAACTAAAAATTCGTTATTAAAAACTCAATTATTTAATATTTAAGAATTATTACTTTTTTTGTATTCATTTTAGAGAGGGGAGGTAGGGGGAGGAGCAAGAAGCATCAACTCCCATATGTGCCTGACCAGGCAAACCCAGGGTTTTGAACCAGCGACCACAGTGTTCCACGCTGATGCTTTATCCACTGTACCACCACAGGCCAGGCTAAGAATTATTATTTAATGACCTGGAACACTCACCACTTGCATTTAACTAAAAAGTAGTCTGTATAAGTTTCTATATTACTAGGAGGGAAAGTGCATAGCCATAGAAAAGTAGGGCCACAACAAAATACAGAAACAAACTTCTTGAAATGTGAAATATTTTTTTAAAAATTACTGATAGAAATCTACTAAACTGATTTCAAAACCTGTTAAGTGAGTTGACACTCTCAGTCTGAAAAGCACAGCCTGAGGACTTTAAATGTCAGGTCAAGGACACTGTAAGTCCTCGTTTAAGGTCATGAATAAGTTCTGCAACTTGAGTGAAAAGGTGTTTAACAAAACCAATTTTAGCCTGACCTGTGGTGGCACAGTGGATAAAACGTCGACCTGGAACACCTGAGGTCGCCGGTTCGAAACCCTGTACTTGCCTGGTCATGGCACATATGGGAGTTGATGTTTCCTGCTCTTCCCCCCCTTCTCTCTCTCTCTCTCTCTCTCCTCTCTAAAATGAATAAATAAAAAATTTTAAAAAAACAAAATTTATATGAAAAAGAGTTAAGTTCCTACAGAATCATATAAATGTTAAAATGAAGTAACATTGCATGAAACCACGTTATTCAAGGGCTTGCTATACTGATTAAAGTTTAAGGACACAAAAAAATAAAAGATTTGAAAAGTATTTCAAAAATTAAAATCCCAAGTCTTGAAAAACAAAAGTGCAAAGGGAAGTTTAGAGTCTAGCTATTTAGATAAAATGATAAAACCAGAAACAATAATGATGGAAATCAAGCCAAACACTTGGTTTAGAGAGTAGATGATGAGCTTGAGTTTGCATATAGTGAATATAAGGTACCCACAAACTAAAAGAGTGAAATGTGTCATTATGGCAATTAATAAAACAGAGACCTGAAGGCCATAAAAGTCAGTGGGTTTAAGAGTGGATGATTTTATCCATTGCCAGTGAAGTTGTGGAGAAATCATCCTGCTGATAGAAGACAATGTTAATAGCACATCAAGAGCAACACAGATGTTTATATTCTTTGACTCAACTACAGTTTTTAAGAATTTATTCCAAGAAAATATCAGGTGACAAATTCTAAACAATTAAAATGTTCAATAATAAGGTATGGACCAATCAAATTACAGCATGTTGAGCCTGACCAGGCGGTGGCACAGTGAATAGAGCGTCAGACTGGGATGCGGAAGGACCCAGGTTCGAGACCCCAAGGTTGCCAGTTTGAGCACGGGCTCATCTGGCTTGAGCAAAAAGCTCACTAGCATGGACCCAAGGTCACTGGCTCGAGCAAGGGGTTACTTGGTCTGCTGAAGACCCACGGTCAAGGCACATATGAGAAAGCAATCAATGAACAACTAAGATGTCTCAACGAAAAAGTGATGATTGATGCGTCTCATCTCTCTCCACTCTTGTCTGTCTGTCCCTATCTATCCCTCTATCTGACTCTCTCTGTCCCTGTAAAAAAAATAAAAATAAAAAAAATTAAAGCATGTTGATTTGACAGAGTACATGGTTTATAGAAGGGCTAAAAAACTATATTGCTTACTGTTAGTTAGAATTATTCTTAAATACCTATACAAGTGGCATTTTCCTAGGAAGGAAGTATTCAAAAATGAAACCAAAAGTTGTGCTAAGAATGGCTAACTTTGGGTTGAATTATTTTTCACCTCTAAATATTCCTGGCATAATAATGTACAGTAAAAAAAGATTTTAACCTTGACAAAAAAAGAGCTTTCTTTCTCTGAGAAAGCAATATAGTAGGGAACAGAAAGAGATAAAAAAAGAGAAGCAAGGCCCTGGCCAGTTTGCTCAGTGGTAGAGTGTCAGCCTGGTGTGCAGGAGTCCCGGGTTCGATTCCCGGCCAGGGCATACAGAGAGGCGTCTATCTGCTTCTCCACCCCTCCCCCTCTCCTTCCTCTCTGTCTCTCTCTTCTCCTCCTGCAGCTAAGGCTCCATTGGAGCAAAGTTGGCCCGGGCGTTGAGGATGGCTCCGTGGCCTCTGCCTCAGGCACTAGAATGGCTCTGATTGTGGCAGAGCGACGCCCTAGATGGGCAGAGCATAGCCCCCTGGTGGGCATGCCGGGTGGATCCTGGTCGGGCGTATGCGGGAGTCTGTCTGCCTGCCTCCCGTTTCCAGCTTCGGAAAAATACAAAAAAAAAAAAAAAAAAAAAAGGAGAAGCAGAATTATTTTTAAACGGCCTCAACCTTTCCTTCCATTATACTCAGTAACATAGTATTAGAAAAATCTTAATTATTTAAATTATAAATTATGAAATTTTTCACATATGCAAAAAAAAATTTTTTTTTTTTTGCTTTTGAAGCTGGAAACGGGGAGAGACAGTGAGACAGACTCCGGCATGCGACCGACTGGGATCCACCCCGCGCGCCCACCAGGGGCGAGGCTCTGCCCACCAGGGGGCGATGCTCTGCCCCTCCGGGGCATCGCTCTCTCACGACCAGAGCCACTCTAGCGCCTGGGGCAGAGGCCAAGGAGCCATCCCCAGAGCCCGGGCCATCTTTGCTCCAATGAAGCCTTGGCTGCGGGAGGGGAAGAGAGAGACAGAGAGGAAGGAGGGGGGGTGGAGAAGCAAATGGGTGCTTCTCCTATGTGCCCTGGCCGGGAATCGAACCTGGGTCCCCTGCACGCCAGGCCAACACTCTACCGCTGAGCCAACCGGCCAAGGCAAAAAAAATACTTTTTAATGATACAGGTAAGGTAAAAGAAAAAGTAATACAATATACAGATTAGGAATTTGAACACTGAAAACACTATGGAAGGCTCTCAAATAATTAAGAGTAGAATTACCATATGACCCAACAACTTTTCTTCTGGGTATATATGCACCCCTATTTTTTTTTTTTTTTTACAGAGACAGAGAGAGTGTCAGAGAGAGGGATAGACAGGGACAGACAGACAGGAACGGAAAGATGAGAAGCATCAATCATTAGTTTTTCGTTGCGACACCTTAGTTGTTCATTGATTGCTTTCTCATATGTGCCTTGACCATGGAGCCACAGCAGACTGAGTAACCCCTCGCTCGAGCCAGTGACCTTGGGCTCAAGCTGGTGACCTCAGGGACTCGAACTTGGGTCCTCCGCATCCCAGTCCGACGCTCTATCCACTGCACCACTCCTGGTCAGGCTGCACCCCTATCTTCACCACAGCATTGCTGATGGTGGCCAAGACATAGAAACAACCGACTGTCCTTTAATAGATGACTGGATAAAGATGTGGTACCTATATACAATGTAATACTATTCAACCATAAGATGAAATACTGCCATTTGTGACAACATGGGTGGATCTTGAGAATATCATGCTAAGCGAAATAAACCAGATAGAAAAAGTCAAGAACTGTATCATTTCACTTTATGTGGGATATAAAATGGAAACAAATGAACATACTAAAAAAACAAAAACTCACAGGCACAAACACCAGTATAGTGGTTATCAGAAAGAAGGGGGATGGGAAAGGTACTACAGGATAAAGTGGATCAAACATATGGGGACAGAAGTAAATTTGACTTTGGGTGATGGGCACAAAATGCAATATACAGATGATGTATCATAAAACTATATACTTAAAACCTATAATTTTTTTTTTAATACAGGGACAGAGATAGAGTCAGAGAGAGGGATAGATAGGGACAGACAGACAGGAAAGGAGAGATGAGAAGCATCAATCATTAGTTTTTCTTTTTGAAACCTTAGTTGTTCATTTATTGCTTTCTCATATATGCCTTGACTGCGGGCCTTCAGCAGACCGAGTAACCCCTTGCTCAAGCCAGCGACCTTGTGTCCAACCTGGTGAGCTTTTGCTCAAGCCAGATAAGCCCGTGCTCAAGCTGACAACCTCAGGGTCTCAAACCTGGGTCCTCCACATCCCAGTCCAACGCTCTATCACTGCGCCACTGCCTGGTCAGGCGAAAACCTATAAAATTTTTTTTTTTTTTCTGAAGCTGGAAACGGGGAGAGACAGTCAGACAGACTCCCGCATGCGCCCGACCAAGATCCACCCGGCACACCCACCAGGGGGCGATGCTCTGCCCCTCCAGGACGTAGCTCTGTCACGACCAGAGCCACTCTAGCGCCTGGGGCAGAGGCCAAGGAGCCACCCCCAGCACCCAGGCCATCTTTGCTCCAATGGAGCCTTGGCTGCGGGAGGGGAAGAGAGAGACAGAGAGAAAGGAGGGGTGGGGTGGAGAAGCAAATGGGCGCCTTTCCTATGTGCCCTGGCCAGGAATCGAACCCGGGTCCCCTGCACGCCAGGCCGACGCTCTACCGCTGAGCCAACCGGCCAGGGCCAAAACCTATAAATTTTTATTAACCAATGTCACTCCAATAAATTTAATGAAAAAAAATTGAACATTACTAATACTTTGGCACCCCCCATGTGCCTCTCCCTAGTCATATCCCTATACCTCTCCTCCCAAGGATATCCACTATGACAAACTATGTTTTGTCATTCAATTCCTATTAGTCTTTTTTTTTTTTTTCTTCTGTATTTTTCTGAAGCTGGAAACAGGGAGAGACAGTCAAGACAGACTCCTGCATGCGCCCGACCGGGATCCATCCGGCACGCCCACCAGGAGGCAATGCTCTGCCCCTCTGGGGCGTCGCTCTGTTGTGACCAGAGCCATTCTAGCGCCTGGGACAGAGGCTGAGGAGCCATCCCCAGAGCCCGGGCCATCTTTGCTCCAGTGGAGCCTCGCTGCGGGAGGGGAAGAGAGAGAGAGGAAGGAGAGGGGAAGGGTGGAGAAGCAGATGGGCGCCTCTCCTGTGTGCCCTGGCCGGGAATCAAACCCGGGACCTCTGCACGCCAGGCCAACGCTTTACCACTGAGCCAACCGGCCAGGGCCTGTTAGTCTTTTAATATATGATATATATATTCCTAAAATATAAACTAAATTTTCTACTTTTAGTTTCTATAAACAACATCAAACTGTTATTTGGTGATTGATTTTTTTTTAAAATATTTTTTATTTATTCATTTTAGAGAGTAGAGAGAGACAGACAGAAAGGAGGAGCAGGAAACATCAACTCCCATATGTGCCTTGACCAGGCAAGCCCAGGGTTTTGAACCGGCGACCTCAGTGTTTCCAGGTCGACACTTTATCCACTGCGCCACCACAGGTCAGGCCTGGTGATTGATTTTTTAAATTTTTCTTTTTTCTGAAATGTTGGGAACGGGGAGGCAGTCAGACAGACTCCTGCATGCGCCCAACCGGGATCCACCCGGCATGCCCACCAGGGGGCGATGCTCTGCCCATCTGGGGCGTTGCTCTGCCGCAATCAGAGCCATTCTAGAGCCTGAGGCAGAGGCCATGCAGCCATCCTCAGCGCCCAGGCCAACTTTGCTCCAATGGAGCCTTGGCTGTGGGAGGGGAAGAGAGAGACAGAGAGGAAGGAGAGGGGGAGGGGTGGAGAAGCAGATGGGCGCTTCTCCTGCGTGCCCTGGCTGGGAATCGAACCCGGGACTCCTGCACGCCAGGCCAATGCTGTACCACTGAGCAAACTGGCCAGGCCTGGTGATTGATTTTTTTAATTAAACATTACATTTTTTATATTCATCCATGGTACTAAGTATAGCTGTCAATCATTTTATTAATTTTATTACAAAAACAGTTGAGTTTTCAATATATTTTTTTTTTTTTGTATTTTTTCTGAAGCTGGAAACGGGGAGGCAGTCAGACAATCTCCCGCATGCGCCCAACCAGGATCCACCCGGCACGCTCACCAGGGGGCGATGCTCTGCCCATCGGGGCGTCGCTCTGGCCACTCTAGCGCCTGGAACAGAGGCCAAGGAGCCATCCCCAGCGCCCGGGCCATCTTTTGCCCCAATGGAGCCTCGGCTGCGGGAGGGGAAGAGAGAGACAGAGAGGAAGGAGAGGGGGAGGGGTGGAGAAGCAGATGGGCGCTTCTCCTCTGTGCCCTGGCCGGGAATCGAACCCGGGACTTCCGCATGCCAGGCCGACGCTCTACCACTGAGCCAACCGGCCAGGGCTCAACATTCTTCTTGAACATGGCTCCATGGTTTAATCTACAGTAGAATTTCTAAAACAGTCTGCCAATCATCTTTAACTTTTTTTTTTTTTTTGAGAGGCAGGGAGACAGGAACATCAAGCTGTTCCTGTTATGTCCTTGACCAGAGAATCGAACCAGCAACCTCCATGCTCTTGGATGACACTCCAAGCAACAGAGCTATGTAGCCGGAGCTTTTTTTTTTTTTTTTTTAAATCAGAGAGACAGAGAGAGAATGGGAGAGAGAAAGGAGGAAGGGAAGCATTCATCTGTTGTTCCATTTAGTCGTGCATTCACTGGTTGCTTCCTGTGTGTGCCCTGACCAGGGATTGAACCTGCAACCTTGTTGTTTCGGGACAATGCTCTTAAGTGACTGAGCTAACTGGCCGGGGCCCATCAGCCTTAACTTTAAAAGTTAATGCCAAATTGTTTTTCCAAATGGTTATACCAATTTACAATATCACTAGTAGTATGTTACTGTTCTATATCCATTACAATACTATCATCTAATTTGTATTTCCAGCCCTCCCCTTCATTTGGATTTTCATTGGCACTGTAGAAATTAATATTACCATATATAACTTTGTTCTATACTCAAAAGCCTTAAAAATTCTTTACTCTCTACTCACTAAATCATAAATCAGGCCTTTAAATCCCCAATAATCTTTTCCAACCTACTTTACCAAACTTATCTGACACTATTCTTCTCTATGATCCTTCTGTTTTAATTAAACTAGTTTATTTCACTGCCTCAATTCTTTTACTCATAGCACTCCAGTTTTCTTCTCACTTACCTCTTTATGTTCAAATTATACTGTCTTTTAAACGCTTAATTCAAAAGCTATTTTCTTCTAAGAAAGCCACCTCTAATCTCCATTCATGTGAATTACTATCACACTTTATCAGTATACCCTTTATTGAACTTACCGTTTTCTACCTTGTACAAAAATAATGTATTAAATGTGTACTGTGTCCTATAAAACAACAGCAGGTGTTCAATTTGTTGAGCAATTAAATTAATCAGTCTTAGGAAACAGGTAACATCCATTGAAGAAAGTGAGAAGATGGGAAACAGGCTTTTAGAATTAGGAACAGCCACTGTAGGAATTTGTCAAAGTCAGAAAGAGATAAATCAAAAAGACTATTAAGTAGAAATAAGAATACAGTCAAGGGCCCTGGCCGGTTGGCTCAGTGATAGAGCGTCGGCCTGGCGTGCAGGAGTCCCGGGTTAGATTCCCGGCCAGGGCACACAGGAGAAGCGCCCATCTGCTTCTCCACCCCTCCCCCTCTCTTTCCTCTTGGTCTCTCTCTTCCCCTCCTGCAGCCAAGGCGCCACTGGAGCAAGGTTGGCCTGGGCGCTGGGGATGGCTCTATGGCCTCTGCCTCAGGCGCTAGAATAGAATGGCTCTGGTTGCGGCAGAGCAACATCCCAGATGGGCAGAGCATCGCCCCCTGGAGGGCGTGCCAGGTGGATCCTGGTCGGGCGCGTGCGGGAGTCTGCCTGCCTCCCCGTTTCCAGCTTCAGAAAAATACACACACACACACACACACAAAAGAATACAGTCAAAGTTAACACTGATTTTTAGAACAGAACATTAGCACTGTTTTTCAGCAATAACTGACAGCCCAAGAATAAATGCTGCATATTGACAAGCAGGAAATAAAAGAAAATCAAGGAAGGGAAAGTGTCCACATATAAGGTAAAGAACAGGTTAATAGTTTAAGAGAAAGTAAGAAGACTAGAGGTAATGGTGAGAAACAGAATGATGCAGACTGCTGACCATATTTGACTTGCAGGCCATAATCTGCAACCCCTGCACCACAGGATAAAAGTCTAACTTACTTTTCACATAAAAATACCTTTATAATCTAAATGCAATCTATTTCTCTAGTCATAGTATTTAACGTAACTCTGTACTTAGACACAGAATTTTTCAGCTTCCTAAATATTCAATCTAACTAAGGCCTTTCATAACTCTGGGTCTTTATTTCCTTAGGCTTTCTCCATTTTTTTTTTTTTCAGGGACAGAGAGAGAGTCAGAGAGAGGGATAGATAGGGACAGACAGACAGGAATGGAGAGAGATGAGAAGCATCAATCATCAGTTTTTCGTTACAACACCTAAGTTGTTCATTGATTCCTTTCTCATATGTGCCCTGACCAGGGGCCTTCAGCAGACCGAGTAACTCCTTGCTTGAGCCAGAGACCTTGGGTCCAAGCTGGTGAGCTTTTTGCTCAAGCCAGATGAGCCCATGCTCAAGCTGGCAACCTCGGGGTCTTGAACCTGGGTCCTTCTGCATCCCAATCCAATGCTCTTTCCACTGCGCCACCGTCTGGTCAGGCAGGCTTTCTCCATTTTTGAGTTCATAGTTATTTGTCATTCAAAGGCCATTCCAAATGTCATTTCTTTATATACTTTTGACAATTCACCTGAGTGATCTATTACATTTTCTATTGAAAACCTCTTTATTATTCATCTCTCTTTTTATAGGTCTACCTCCTCCAATCCCCACTAATGGAAAGGACAATCTTTTATCCATCTTGGTATTCCTACTTCCCTACACTGGAGCCTAACAGTACCTAGCATATAGGACAAGCTCAATATATATTCATCAATGAAGGAAGTACTTCACACTTTTTTTTTATTCATTTTAGAGAGGAGAGAGAGAAAGGAGGAGGAGCAGGAAGCATCAACTCCCATATGTGCCTTGACTAGACAAGTGCAAGGTTTCAAACCGGTGACCTCAGTGTTCCAGGTTGATGCTTTATCTACTGCGCCACTATAGGTCAGGCCACACTTTTTAATATAAATTTCTATGACTAAGACAAATCATAAAGCTATAACTTAACAGAATACTGGATTCCACTGCTTATGTTTTTTAAAAAAGAAAAAAATGTATTTTAATTTTACTGTGATTTTAAGAGAATTTTCTATTTTACATGCCTGATTGTGTTCATGAGCTGCGCAATTATCTGTTCCATTATATTCTGAAAGCTGTTCTCTTCTTTTTTCTCTAATAAGAATTTTATGAACATCATCTTCCAGTCTATTGAAGAATCCTCCATCATGTGATAAAGTCTGAGAAGAACTCAATTCCTGTCAAAAATGAATTATGATTTACTATCATTCAACATGGAAGTGTATGCATTTAATTAATCTAGTCAGCCACCACTAGAAGGAAAATGAAAAAAAAAAAAAGGATAAGAGACAATCAACCAGCTAATTCTTTTCTTTCTCCAGAAGATAAACAGTAGAGACAGATTTTGAAATGTTTGCTTATTTTTGAGCTGGGTACTACTTGACTTAAAAACATTTTTTAATCCGTCTACCATACAATTTACCCATTTAATGTGCATAATTCAATGGTTTGAAATATGTTCAGAGTTGTACAACCATAACCACAATCAATTTTATGATAGTTTTATCACCCCAAAAAGAAACCCTGAATTTATTAGTGGTTGTTCTCCATTTCCTCCTAATACCTTCTACCTCCCTCAGTTATCTCCTGGGCAAGACTAATCTACTTACTGTCTGTATAGATTTGCTTAATCTGGACATCTGATATAAATAAAATCATATAACATGCGGTCTTTTGTAACTTGGCTTCTTTCATGTAGAGTCAGAGAGAGGGATAGATAGGGACAGACAGACAGGAACGGAGAGAGATGAGAAGCATCAATCATTAGTTTTTCGTTGAGATACCTTAGTTGTTCATTGATTGCTTTCTCATATGTGCCTTGACCGTGGGGCCACAGCAGACCGAGTAACCCCTTGCTCGAATGACCTTGGGTCCAAGCTGGTGAGTTTTGCTCAAAATAAATGAGCCCTCACTCAAGCTGGCGACCTCGTGGTCTTGAACCTGGGTCTTCCGCATCCCAGTCCAACATTCTATCCACTGTGCCACCGCCTGGTCAGGCTGGCAAAATGTTTTCAAGGTTCATCTCTATTATAGCATGTATCACTACTTCATTCCTTATTGCCAAATAATATCCTATTAATAGATACACCACATTTTATTTCTTCATTCATTGGCTAATGAACATTTGGGCTGTTTTCATTTTTGGCTCTTAAGAATAATGCTGTTATAAATATTCATAAACATGTTTTCAAGTCTCCTAACTATAATATATACTTCAAAGTAGAATTGCTGAGACATATGGTAACTATTTTTTTTAATTTTTAAAAATTTTTATTTATTGATTTTAATCAGAGAGGAAGGAAGAGAGAGAGAAAAAGAGACAGAAACAATCCTGTATATGCCCTGACTGGGGATGGAACTTGGTAACTCTGTTTAATCTTTTGAGAAATTGCCAGATGATTTTTCAAAGCAGCCACACCATCTTACAATCATACCAACAGTGTATGAAAATCCTAGCTTCTTGAGTCCTAACAACATTTGTTATTATCTGTCTTTCTTAATTATAGCCACTGGAGTAAGTGTGGAGAGGTACTTCACTGTAGTTTTGAATTGCATTTCTCTGATGCATCATTCAAGTGCTTATTGCACATTTGCATATCTTTTTGAAAATATGTCCACTCATATTTTTGGATCCTTTGCCCTCTTCCTATTTTTATTTTTTTCCTAATTCATTTTTACAATTATACTTTTATTTTTTAACTTAATTTACTGGATGACATTAGTTCACGAAACCATACAGACTTCAACTGTACAACTCAATAAACACCATCTGCACACAGCATGGTAGGTTCATCACCCCAAGCAAAGTTTCTGTCCATCCCCATTTTCCCTGCCTATGCCCACTTCTACTTAGCCCCCACCCCCTTTCTCTCTGGCTTTCACCACACACTGTTGTCTGTGTCTCTGTGTTATGTATGTATGTTCTTTTGCTAATCCTTTTACTTTCTTTCATACTGTCCCCAACAGCTGTCAGTCTGTTCCTTGTATCCATGCCTGTTTCTATTTTATCAGTTTGTTTTGTTCATTAGATTCCACATATAAGCAAGATAATATGGTACTTGTTTTTCTTTGGTTTATTTCACTTAACATAATAATCTCCAGGTCAATCCATGCTGTCACAAAAGGTCAGATTTCCTTCTTTTTTACAGCCACATGGTATTCCATTGTGTAAATGTACCACAACTTTTCTTATCCATTCATCTACTGATGGGCACTCGGGCTGTTTCCAGATCTTTGGCTACTGTAAACAACACTGCAATAAACATAGAGGTGCACATTATTCTTTCAAATTGGTGTTTCGGGTTTCTTTGGCTATATTCCCAGAAGTGAGATTGCTCCTTTGCCCACTTTTTAATTGGATTGCTTTTAATTTTTTTTATTTTTATTTTTGAGTTCTGAGAGTTCTTTATATATTCTGTATACAAGTCTCTTATTAAATATGATCAGCAAATATTTTCTTCCATTCTGTAGGTTGTCTTTTCACATTCTTGATGGTAGTATCCTTTGTATTACAAAAGTTTTAAATTTTGACGAAGTCCAATTTATCCAAGAAACAACTGCATAACTCAAGGTCACAAAGATTTACTCCTATATTTTCTTCTAAGAGCTTTATAGTTTCAGTCTTACATTTAGGTTTGTAATTCATTTTCAGTTTTTTCTTTGTGCATGGTCAGAAGGGGTCCAAATTTATTCTTTTGCATGTAGATTACCGGCATTGTATGTTGAGATTCTTTCTCCACCAAATTCTTTTGGGATCCTTGTTCAAAGTCAGTTGAACATAAATATACTGCTCAAAAAATACAGGATATTTCAATTTGAATATGAAGTGATAAAATATCTCCTAATTCTTGTGAGCAATGTATAAGAGTTTCTTTTCTAGACTCTCAAAAATGTCAACCAATATGGCTACCATTACGCATACCACATGCTTGATTATTTTAGCTTAAAATTGCTCAATCTTTTATAATACATTTAAAAATAATTTTACATAAGTTATATACATCAATGATAGATAAAATCTTATCATAATCTACTCAATTACATAAATCACAAAATTTACATATTTTCCAAGAAAAGCAGCATTGTCTTTCCCACTTTCTTGTCAGAGACTGAAGAAAATAAATGTTTCTCTCCCTCTCACTGGTTTTATCTATATCTTACATTCTTGAGCTATAATACTCCTAATTTTATCCATCTTAATTGAATTTGTGAGCAAATGACCCAAGAGTTCAATGATTGTTCATTCTTCCCCCTTGACACTGTTAGAAAGTGTTTGGGGGAAAATATATATATCAGTGCTTAATACATGTACAAATAACATTAAAAATCTTGGTACAGCACTTTTTATTTTCCAAAAAACTTAACACATCACTTTATTTGAATCTCATCGACACTATAAGAGGTTAATATAACAAGAATTTTTTTCCCACAAAATAATAATCATGGCCTCAGCAAAGTTAAATACCTAGCCCATGAGTCATTTTATTGCAAAGTGGTATAGCTATAACTCTAAATCTACTGTTTAAAAAAATAATTCCAGTATATTCCAGGAAGATTTCATTTCAAAGCAATAAATATAATATCCTTAAAACACTGTTGAGCTTCTGTGGAAGAAATAGCATGATAATGGGAAGTAATCAGCCTCTGGATTTCATGTCCCTAAAGACTGCAGTTCCACAACATAGAAAGAGAGGCACAATTACTGGAACAAACTGACAGCTGTCAGAGGGGAGGGGGCTTGGGGAACAGGGTGAAAGAAAGTAAAGGAATTAAGCAAAAATATATATACATTTATATATACATATACATATACATATATATACATATATATACATATATATATATATAAATAAAACACAATACATAGACACAGACAACAGCGTGGTGACAGCCAGAGGAAAAGGGAGTGGGAGTAGGTAGAGGAGGGCAAAGGGGGGGATATATGATATGTGGATAAAAAGAGAATTTGTTTGGCCCTGGCCGGTTGGCTCAGTGGTAGAGCGTCGGCCTGGCGTGCAGGAATCCTGGGTTCGATTCCTAGCCAGGGCACACAGGAGAGGCGCCCATCTGCTTCTCTACCCCTCCCCCTTCCTTCCTCTCTGTCTCTCTCTTCCCCTCCCACAGCCAAGGCTCCACTGGAGCAAAGTTTGCCCAGGTGCTGAGGATGGCTCTGTGGCCTCTGCCTCAGGCGCTAGAATGGCTCTGGTTGCGACAGAGCGACGCCCCAGATGGGCAGAGCATTGCCCCCTGGTGGGTGTGCCGGGTGGATCCCAGTCGGGCGCATGCGGGAGTCTGTCTGGCTGCCTCCCTGTTTCCGGCTTCAGAAAAATACAAAAAAAAAAAAGAGAATTTGCTTTGGGTAATGGGCGCATGATGCAATATGCAGAGGATGTTTTCTTGAGTTGTACACTTGAAACTTGTATGATTTTGTGAATCAATGTCACCCCAATAAATTCAATTAAAAAAAAAAGCCTGACCAGGCGGTGGCGCAGTGGATAGAGCATCGGACTGGGATGTGGAAGACCCAAGTTCTAGACCCCAAAGTCACCAGCTTGAGCGCGGACTCATCTGGTTTGAGCAAGGCTCACCAGCTTGAGCCCAAGGTCACTGGCTCGAGCAAAGGATCACTCGGTCTGCTGTAGCCCCCCAGGTCAAGGCACATATGAGAAATCAATCAATGAACAACTAAGGAACCGCAATGAAGAATTGATGTTTCTCATCTCATCTCCCTTCCTGTCTGTTTGTCCCTCTCTCTGTCTCTGCCACACACAAAAAAATAAATAAAATCACGAAGCCAGAGTACACAATTATTGCATTAAAAAAAAGACTGCAGTTCCAGCAGTATCCTGCCCTTTTTTTATTTTTTACAGGGACAGAGAGAGAGTCAGAGAGAGAGAGGGATAGACAGGGACAGACAGACAGGAATGGAGAGAGATGAGAAGCATCAATCATCAGTTTTTCATTGCGACACCTTAGTTGTTCATTGATTGCTCTCTCATATGTGCCTTGACCGGGGGCCTTCAGCAGACCCAGTAACTCCTTGCTGGAGCCAGCAACCTTGGGTCCAAGCTGGTGAACCTTGCTCAAACCAGATAAGCTCGCACTCAAGCTGGCGACCTCGGGGTCTCGAACCTGGGTCCTTCCGCATCCCATTCCAACGCTCTATCCACTGCGCCACTGCCTGGTCAGTATCCTGCTTTTTTGATAGCTGCTACCATTAGCAGCATGTTTATTCCAAAGGATACTTTTTTTTTGAGTCTTATTTGATGAATCATAAAATTTCCTTTAAGTCTAAGAATATAATCTTTCAAAAGATACCTTGACAAAAGACTAAAGGAAAAAGAAGCACCCTCCCCCCCAACATACACCCCAAGAGGAAAAAGACAAAAATGTGGCAAACATAAGAACACAAATTTTAAATTTAATGTCTAGCCAATTCAATTTCAATTTACCTCAAATTTTGAACACTTACTGTATGCCAAGCGTATAATGAAAATGACAGCATATGGTGGTTCTGTAAGTATAGCCCGATAGATCATTGGAACATAACTGAGAGTCTAGACAAAAGCTTTTACATTTATAGTAAATCTATTTTTTTTAGAGTAAATCTATTTTTAATGTGTAAGGTACTTCATTAAGAAAGCAAAACTGTTTTCAACAAATTGTGCTAGGACTAGATTTATACATGCCAAAAGGTGAATATGGGCTCTTTCTTCATAACATATGCAGATATTAACTCAAAAATGGATCAAAGAGAGGATTCTGGGAAGATAGCAGAGTAAGAAGCACCAGTAATCTACAGTGTGTCCGTAAAGTCATGGTGCACTTTTGACCCATCACAGGAAAGCAACAAAAGACAATAGAAACGTGAAATCTGCACCAAATAAAAGGAAAACTCTCCCAACTTCATACCTATTCAATGCAGTTCGATGTGAGCTCATGCACAGATTTTTTACCGCTCCTTAGGTAGCTATCTTGTATAGCATCTACAGACTCATCACTGACTGACGGCCTACCAGAATGGGGTTTCTCCACCAAACTGCTGGTTTCCTTCAACTACTTATCCCACCGAGTATTATTCCTATGTGGTGGCACTTCATTATAAACGCGCCGACATTCACGTTGCACTTTTGTCACGGATTCTAATTTAGTGAACCACAGAACACACTGAACTTTCCTCTGTACCATCCACATCTCAACTGGCATGGCCATGGGCTGCTCTGCTGTATATATGGTGTTACGTCATCATCTGCGCATGCGCAGATGTTGGCACATCATCCAGCAGAAACTGGGAGGGTTTTCCTATTATTTGGTGCAGATTTCACATATCTATCGTCTTTTGTTGCTTTCCTGTGACCAGTCAAAAGTGTACCATGACATGACGAACACACTGTACTTCCCCACCTACACAACAACTGTAATGGCAGAATCTGTCTGATATGAACTATTTTGGGACTCTGAATTCTAATGAAGACTTGCAATATCCAGGGGAAGTCTTAGATGGTAAACTGCAATTAATTTCAATCAATATCAGCTCTGAGCATAGTAACAGTTATGATTCACTACCTCATTCATGTAATAGGCAGCTATGTGCATGTTCTAGAGCAGCTTGCTCATGGGAGCTAGGGTGGGCAAAAATAAATTAAAAAAGTAATTGTGGCCTGACCAGGCGGTGGCACAGTGGACAGAGCGTCAGACTGGGATGAGGAGGACCCAGGTTCGAGACCTCGAGGTCGCCAGCTTGAGCGCGGGCTCATCTGGTTTAAGCAAAAAGCCCACCACCTTGAACCCAGGGTCGCTGGCTCCAGCAAGGGGTTACTCGGTCTGCTGAAGGCCTGCGGTACAGCACATATGAGAAAGCAATCAATGAACAACTAAGGTTGTCGCAGTGAAAAACTGATGATTGATTCTTCTCATCTCTCTCCGTTCCTGTCTGTCTGTCCCTATCTATCCCTCTCACTGACTCTGACTCTGTAAAAAAAAAAAAAAAAAGTAATTGTGCTCTGGTCACTGACTGCTGCTTCTGATCAGAGCTCAGAAGTGCAGACAAAGAGACAGGAGGCAGGCAGGTGTTTTTGTCGTACCCCCTCCCCATTATTGCAAAAGTCCCATTCACTCCAGCTGAAGTGACTTCCAGTAGATTTAAAGGGCTAGGGTCCTTTTATATGTATTTTCCGATGGCTTTAGGCGAACCCTGTGTTTTGGTCGTTCAACCCCCACCGAGGTCCCGATCCACAGGTTGAGAACCGCTGACCTAGAGGGTATTATGCTAAGTGAAATAAGCCAGTCAGAGAAAGACATATACCATATAATATCACTCATATATGGAATCTAATGAACAAAATGAACAAACAAGAAAATACAGACAGGCCCTGGCCGGTTGGCTCAGCGGTAGAGTGTTGGCCTGGCGTGCAGGGGACATGGGTTCGATTCCTGGCCAGGGCACATAGGAGAAGCACCCATTTGCTTCTCCACCCCTCCCCCTCTCCTTCCTCTCTGTCTCTTCCCCTCCGGCAGCCGAGGCTCCATTGGAGCAAAGATGGCCCGGGCGCTGGGGATGGCTCCTTGGCCTCTGCCCCAGGCGCTAGAGTGGCTCTGGTCGCGACAGAGCGATGCCCCGGAGGGGCAGAGCATCGCCCCCTGGTGGGCAGAGCATCGCCCCTGGTGGGTGTGTGGGGTGGATCCCGGTCGGGTGCATGCGGGAGTCTGTCTGACTGTGTCTCCCCGTTTCCAGCTTCAAAAAAATACAAAAAAAAAAAAAAAAAAAAAAGAAGTCACAAGGGAAATAAGATACTTAGAGGCAAATAAAAACCAAAACATTGGCCCTGGCCGGTTGGCTCAGCGGTAGAGCGTTGGCCTGGCGTTCAGGGGACCCAGGTTCGATTCCCGGCCAGGGCACATGGGAGAGGCGTCCATTTGCTTCTCCCCCCCCCCCTTCCTCTCTGTCTCTCTCTTCCCCTCCCGCAGCCGAGGCTCCATTGGAGCAAAGACAGCCTGGGCGCTGGGGATGGCTCCTCGGCCTCTGCCCCAGGCGCTGGAGTGGCTCTGGTCGCAATGGAGCGACGCCCCAGAGGGGCAGAGCATCGCCCCCTGGTGGGCGTGCCGGGTGGATCCTGGTCGGGCGCATGCGGGAGTCTGTCTGACTGTCTCTCCCCATTTCCAGCTTCAGATTAAAAAAAAAAAAAAAAAAAAAAGATAAATTATAAAAACAAAACATTGAATTACATAGAAGAAAACATAGGCATTAAACTATGTACCTTGACCATAGAGAACATTTTCATGAATTAGACCCAAAAGGCAAGGGAAGTAAAGGCAAAAATAAATGAATGGAATTATATTAAACTAAAAAGTTTCTTCAAAGCAAAAGAAACCAACAACAAAACAAAAAGGCAGCCAACCACATGGGAGATGATATTCACATGTAACAGCTCTGATAAGGTTTAATATCCAAAAATATAAAGAACTCACAAAACTCCGCAATTAACAAGCAAACAATCCAATTAAAAAATGGGGACCTGTGGTGGCACAGTGGATAAAGCGTCAACCTGGAAACACTGAGTTTGCCGGTTCAAAACCCTGGGCTTGCCTGGTCAAGGCGCATATGGGAGTTGATGCCTTCTGCTCCTCCCCCCTTCTCTCTCTCTCTCTTTCCTCTCTATAATGAATAAATAAAATCTAAAAAAAAAAAACAAAAAAATGGGGAGAGGATCTGAACAGACACTTCTCCCATGAAGACGTACAAACAAATTCATATATGAAAAGATGCTCATCTTCACTAGCTATTAGAGAAAGGCAAATCAAAACGACAATCAGATACCCCTCACACCTGTTAGATTGGCTATTATCAACAAGACAGGTAATAGATGTTGGAGATGTTGTGGAGAAAAAGGAACCCTATTCACTGCTGGTGGGAATGTAAACTGATACAGCCATTATGGAAGAAAGTATGGTGGTTCCTTAGAAAATTAAGAATAGAACTACCACATGACCCAGCAATTCCTCTACTGATTATTTGCCAAAGAAACCTAAAAAAATTGGTATGCAAGGACACATGCACCCTCATGTTCATCGCAGCATTATTCATGGTGACCAACACATGGAAACAACCCACGTGTCCATCAACAGAAAACTGGATAAAGAAGATGTGGTACATATATACAATGAAATATTACTCAGCCAGAAGAAGTGATGACATCGGATCATTTACAACAACATGGATGGACCTTGAGACCATTATACTAAAAGGAATAAGTAAATCAGAAAAAGCTAAGACCTATATGATTTCACACATCAGTGGGATATAAAACTGAGACTCACTGGCATGAATAAAAGTGAAGTGGTTACCAAGAGGAGGGGGGTGGGAAGAGGCGAGTAAAGAGGGACAAATATACGGTGATAAAAAATTATTTGACTTTGGGTGATGGGCACACAACACAATCAAAGTTCAAATGCTACAGAAATGTATATCTGAAACCTATGTGCTCTTATAAAGAAAAAACAATGAAACCAAAAGTTGGTTCTTCAAGCAGGCTGATTGCTTTCAGCAGGGGAGAGCTAAAAGTATATGTCAGATGTTAGTGGTGGAGGGATTGAATAAAAAAAAGAAAAAACTCAAGGACGCAAAAAAACAGTGTCATGACTAAGGGGTGGAGGAAGGTGTTGGAGTGTACGGGGGGATAAACAGTGATGAACAGAGACCTGACTTGGGGTAGTGAATACACACTACAGTGTACAGATGATGCGTTGTAGAATTGGGCACCTGAAACCCGTATAATTTTGTTAACCCAATAGTTTAATAAAAAAATAAAGTTGGTTGTTCAAAAAGATCAATAAAATTGACAAATCTTTAGCTATATAGACAAAAAAAGAGACTCAATTTACAAAAATCAAAAATAAAAATGGTTCTACAGAAATTCTGATTGTACAGAAATAAGGACTGTGAGAGTACTATGAACTGTATGTCAAATAAATTGGATAACCAAAATGAAACAGTTTAATTCCTAGAAACACAAAACCTACCAAGACTATATTCCTAATAACAGAAAATCTGAACAGAACTATAACTAGTAATGAGATTGAATTAGTAATCAAGTTTACCAATGAAGAAAAGCCCAGGACCTGTGGCTTCCCTGGTGAATTCTACCAAACATTTAAAGAATACAAGAGAACCACAGACAATACCCCTTATATAAATATCAATGCAAAATCAATAAAATACTAGCAAACAGAATTCAGCAGAATACTGAAAGCAAACACTCTGTCCAAGTTAACCCAGTAACATGCAAACTGCAAAATGCTTTATCTATATCTGCCATTTCTCTTTTGCCACACTTGGCTGCTTTGAACTTATTCCAAGAGGAAATCTAAATGACGTTCTTCTTGTTTGTTCGTTTTAAAGACAGAGGGAGGGAGGAAGGGAAGGAGAGAGGAAGAAAGAAACATAGATTCATTGTTCCACTTACTTATACAACCATTAGTTGGTTCTTATACCTGCCCTGACCTGGGATTGAACCCTAGCCAGCTGAGCTACCAAGCCAGGGCTTAATGGTGTTCTTTAAATGAGCTCTTATATTAAAGATGATATAGCATGTGTGGTAAATCTACTTTCTCCTCTTCCCTGGGGTAGGTCCTGATGGAGTCAAGTCTTGAACTTGACTTTAAAAAATTACTTAATAAGAAGCCCTTACAATGCAATTACTACTATGCTATATGCATGAGCCACTCTCACAGAACTCATAATCTACTGACAAAAACTACCACATACAATAACAATTATTAAGCATTCTTCTTTACACATCAGCAATGGCAAATACCTGTAAGCAAGCAGCCACATACTCCTCTTTTATAAATGACAAACATAATTAACTGATAGTGGCCCATTTTCTTACTGAGCAAGTATGCAGTCTCAGAATTCTTCTCAATGCAAAGCTTCGTGAAGGCCCTAACAATATGCTTGAACTAGCAGAAAAAAATAAGAAATCTGTGTGCCTCTATTATAAAAGCTGTAAAAATACACAGAAGCAGCAGACAAAACAATAAGGCTAGGATGGTTTTAGTGAGAAGGCAGAACATTCACTCATTATCCAACATTCACTTATATTACCTACCATGTGACAGAAATTAGGACTACCAGGGAAACTAAATCAACAAGATATAGTCCCATACTTCCAAGAACTCAATTTCTAGTGAAAGAGCAAAACAACAATAAAATAGGCTGGGTTTTTGTTTTTTCCAGAGACAGAGAGTCAGATAGAGGGATAGACAGGACACACAGACAGGAACGGAGAAAGATGAGAAGCATCAATCATCAGTTTTTCGTTGCGAGACCTCGGGGTCTTGAACCTGGGTCCTCTGCATCCCAGTCCGACACTCTATCCACTGCGCCACTGCCTGGTCAGGCAAAATAGGCTGTTGAAGACTATGAAGTATACACAAGGTATCCCAGGCATCTAAATAATACCATGATCAGAAAAAGCTTCCATGAAAAAGTACCTGTTTGGCTAACTTCTGAAGCATAGTCAGCCAAATAAAAATTTTAAAGCTATTGAATGGTACTAGGACAGGAATTAAGAAGGCCAGATAAAAGTGGAACTAAATAGAAAGGAGTTGCTATGAGATACTTAACCTAGAACTGACATTTAGAAAGGCAACACATTAAAATTAAAAACAAACAAAACAATGTTAAGGACCAAATAATGCTCTTTAAAAGGCATGGTCGCCTGACCAGGCGGTGGCGCAGTGGATAGAGCGTCGGACTGGGATGCAGAGGACCCAGGTTCAAGACCCCGAGGTCGCCAGCTTGAGCGCGGGCTCATCTGGTTTGAGCAAAAGCCCACCAGCTTGAACCCAAGGTTGCTGGCTCCAGCAGGGGGTTACTTGGTCTGCTGAAGGCCCGCGGTCAAGGCACATATGAGAAAGCAATCAATGAACAACTAAGGTGTTGCATCGTGCAATGAAAAACTAATGATTGATGCTTCTCATCTCTCTCCGTTCCTGTCTGTCTGTCCCTGTCTATCCCTCTCTCTGACTGTCTCTGTAAAAAAAAAATTAATTAATTAAAAAAAAAAAAAGGGCATGGTCACCCTTGGCCAGGTGGCTCAGTGGATACATCATCGTCCTGGTTCACCAAGGTCACAGGTTAAATCCCCAGTCAAGGCCCATACAAGAAGCAATCAGTATACAACTAAATGAAACAACTAAGTAAAACAATAAGTTGATGCTTCTCTAATATTAATAAAAAATAAATAAAAGGTGTGGTCAGTTGAGGTTTTTAAGAGGTATATACAAGTTATCTACTCTATTATTCAGCGTACTTGTCTAGAATTCTCTTAGGATGTTTTTCACCACACTGAGTAAAGGGTAGGGGACTGGTGTAGCAGTGGCAACCAACAGCTCCTGAACATTTAATGAAGAAAAACTGTTTTCCTCCTCTCTCCTGCAAATGTAATTTTTATTCTAATTGTTTCAGGGTGAGAGAAATTACAAAGAACTGGGACTGGAAAAAAAGTACTGAGACTAATAACACACAGTCATGAATTGTGTAGAGTGGAGAAAGGAAAAAAGGAATGATGAAATTAACCTGAGAACAAGTTTGGCTAGCAATCAGACGAATGAACAGGCAATTCAAGTAATCCTAGTCTCCCAGCAATAACTTAAAAAATATTTTCTCTTTTGAATTTTATCCAGTAAACAACTGATTTAAGAGGGGATGGGAAGATTGTATATCATTCTCCACAGAGGTTACAAATTTTAGATACCCATGAAAAAAACATCTCCTGATATTAGTGAAATGTTAAAGATGAAAAGAATTTAGTCAGTTATTCAGCATGAAATATAACAAAGACAGGAATATTTTTTAAGAGAAAACATTTCATTTTAGAGTTGAAATCAGAATATTTTTCAGATTTCTTTTTTTAAATCTCAAAAAAAACGGCTTTCCTAAATTACTAAAGCAACGGCTTAGCCATTTAAATAAATATTCTGGTCCCTGAAAGTAATTAATACCTCTAGTGAAAATGAAACATAACCTTGGTTAGTGTCAAGAATAATATGAATTTCATTTTCTTCTGACTGATTTCTTAACACATTGTTGACTGGCAATTTTACACAGAAGCATGTTACCAGCTATTTTTTCGTAATTGAGTATGAAAGTAAAACAAGCTAAATAAACTTCAGTATACTTTATTTATACATAATGAACTTAAATGAAACTTTGTACATATCTGCTACATATTATATTTTATACATATATATTTTAGTATTTTTTTGGTGTGGTATAGCAATCACCTACGGGTAATGGTACGCAACATGTTTTACAAATATATCTGGTTTCGCTGTGCTTTCCTTTTGAAACACATACTTTACACGTTCTAGTTGGATTAAACACGACGAAGAAAGATTTTACAGTATCCTTGATATGTATGTTCACACTGCGAGCATTTAGAAGATAGTCCAAGTTTAGATGGCTCAACACTGATTTGTTTTTGTTTACCGTACCTTTGATTTTGTGATCTCACGCTTGGAGGAGTGGGAAGGAGTCCGCATGAGAATATAGAACGGTCTGCTGTTTTTTGAATTTCACCCTTCAGGGTGAAGAGTCACAAATACAATAATCCTGTATTACCCTGAGTTTCAAAAATTGAAATAGTGCCAACACGAGTTAACTCGTGAACGGTCAACAATGTGTTAAAATAGTTATGTAGAAAATAAATTGGCTTTGGCCAGTTGGCTCAGTGGTAGAGCGTCGGCCTGGCGTGCGGAAGTCCCGGGTTCGATTCCCGGCCAGGGCACACAGGAGAGGCGCCTATCTGCTTCTCCACCCCTCCCCCTCTCCTTCTTCTCTGTCTCTCTCTTCCCCTCCCACAGCCGAGGCTCCATTGGAGCAAAAGATGGCCCGGGCGCTGGGGATGGCTCCTTGGCCTCTGCCCCAGGCGCTAGAGTGGCTCTGGTCGCAGCAGAGCGACGCCCCGGATGGGCAGAGCATCGCCCCCTGGTGGGCGTGCCGCGTGGATCCCGGTCGGGGCCATGCGGGAGTCTGTCTGACTGCCTCCCCGTTTCCAGCTTCAGAAAGATACAAAAAATAAAAATAAAAAAATTTATAATTATACTGCATTTACAAAGGTAAAAAATATCTTTTTTTTTTTTTTTTGCTATGACAGAGAGGGACAGATAGGAACAGACAGGCAGGAAGGGAGAGAGATGAAAAGCACCAATTCTTTGTTGTGGCTCCTCAGTTGTTCATTGACTGCTTTCTCATATGTGCCTTGACTGGAGGGCTACAGTAGAGCCAGTGACCCCTTGCTCAAGCCAGTGACCTCAGGCTCCAGCCAGCAAACTTGTGCTCAAGTTTGCTGGCTTGAGCCTGCCAACTCCGCACTCAAGCTGGTGAGCCTGTGTTCAAGCCAGCGACCTCGGGGTTTCGAACCTGGATCTTTTGCATCCCAGTTGATGCTCTATCCACTGTGCCACCACCTGGTGAGGCAGGTAGAAAATGTCCTAATCATTAGAATTATTCAAAGTGAATTTTATTACATATTAAGTTACTTAATAATAGAAAACAATTAGAACATAGCTCTAAAATAATGAAAGACAAAATATATGCTATGTCATATACCTACGGTTGTTTAAATACAATTCAGATTAAGTATGTATACTAAATAGATGAAATCTTGGTCATTCTGCCATTATTTTTTTCTTATTTTTAATAAAAAAAAAATTTAAGTCTTTATTCATTTTTTAGAGAGGAGAGAGCAAGAGAAAGGGGAAGGAGCAGGAAGCATCAACACCCATATATGCCTTGACCAGGCAAGCCCAGAGTTTTGAACTGGCAACCTCAGCATTCCAGGCCGACGCTTTATCCACTGCGCCACCAAAGGCCAGGGTTTATTTTCTTCTTTCAAATCAGGAAAGAAAAAGCAAGCATGGAAAAGGTTATATATATTATTTTTCCTCCACTAACAGTTGGGGATAGTTTCTTAGGAACAGGTATACCATTTGTATCTGATTGCTGATTCACATAAAGTGAACCCCGTTAAATCAGCGGATTTTTTTTTTTTTTTGGTATTTTTCCAAAGCTGGAAACGGAGGCAGTCAGACAGACTTCCGCATGCGCCCGACCGAGATCCACCCGGCATGCCCACCAGGGGGCGATGCTCTGCCCATCTTGGGGCGTCGCTCTGCAGCAATCAGAGCCATTCTAGCGCCTGAGGCAGAGGCCACAGAGCCATCCTCAGCACCCAGGCCAACTTTGCTCCAGTGGAGCCTTGGCTGCGGGAGGGGAAGAGAGACAGAGAGGAAGGAGAGGGGGAGGGGTGGAGAAGCAGATGGGCGCCTCTCCTGTGTGCCCTGGCCGAGAATCGAACCCGGGACTCCTGCACACCAGGCTGACGCTCTACCGCTGAGCCAACCAGCCAGGGCAATCAGTGGATTTTTAAAAACTGGAATTAATCCAAAAAAATGTTTTCCACTTTCAAACATAAAATTAATACTCAGTATATATTTGTGGTCATTTAAATTTAATATAAGAAATAGTGACAGTGGCTTGTAAATCACTTCAAAAGAATTTCTAGCATTTGTTTTACCAACAAATCAATTCTGTGTTTGCATGAATAGTTAAGGACATTATTAATATAGTCACGGAGTTGTTTAGATGCTGTTTTCATATTCATGAATTTAATTTCCCTGACTTGTCAAGCAAACGCTTGAAACAACAAAAAAATTATCAAAAACCACACATGTATTCTAAAGTGAAACCAAGGGTATCTGGCCATTTGAAAAAAATCAAGTAATGGAATTACTGACACGGTAACACATATAATAGAATAAAACTTTCCAATTATTACCTAAAGGCGGCAAAAGAACTCTTAACAATTTTTAATACTGTCCTCAGTATTAAAGGATATTTTATAGTAGTTTCATTTCCCAATTCTACAAGGTATGTAAATACCTTTTGTTTTTTTAGATTTATTCATTTTTATTAGAGAGAGAGAGAGGGGAGAGAGAGAGGGAAGGAGAGATAGAGAGAGAACAGGGGGAGGAACAGGAAGCATCAACTCCCATATGTGCCTTGACCAGGCAACCCTAGGGTTTTGAACCGGCGACGTCAGCATTCCAGGTCGACGCTTTATCCACTGCACCACCACAGGTCAGGCCGTAAATACCTTTTTAAAGCTTTATGGAGCGGCCCTGGCCAGTTGGCTCAGTGGTAGAGCGTCGGCCTGGCGTGGGGGAGTCCCGGGTTCGATTCCCGGCCAGGGCACACAGGAGAGGTGCCCATCTGCTTCTCCACCCCTCCCCCTCTCCTTCTCCACCCCTCCCCCTCTCCTTCCTCTCTGTCTCTCTCTTCCCCTCCCGCAAGGCTCCAGTGGAGCAAAATTTGCCCAGGCACTGAGGATGGCTCTGTGGCCTCTGCCTCAGGCACTAGAATGGCTCTGATTGCGGCAGAGCGACGCCCTAGATGGGCAGAGCATCGCCCCCTGGTGGGCGTGCCGGGTGGATCCCAGTCGGGCGCATGCGGGAGTCTGACTGCCTCCCCGTTTCCAACCTCAGAAAAATACAATAAAATAAAGCTTTATGGGGTCTTTATTTTTTTTTTATGTTTTTTTTTTATGGGGTCTTTAAAAAAAAGATTAACCAGTAATACTAGAAAGTTATGACTGCCCTACCCTCTAATGGTGAATGGTAAGAAAAGTGTATAATCACGTTAATCTTATCCATGAGTATAAACTATATAATCACAATTTATCTGATACTTTCTATAATTCCAAAATATCTTGAGACATGGTTTCAGAATTTTTAAATAAAGATTAAAACCCAGACTATTTCACTAAAATTTTAACTTACATGTCAAACATTTTGGCTCACAGGCACACACAAATTAGGATGCTAAAGCTAAACAATATATTCCATGCAAATAATCATATTTTTATTCTATAACAATGTATTTTATATCCTTATAATTGTCAGAAACATGACTGAGTTTACTCATGAAAAATATATGAACTGTCCCTTAAATGGCTATGTCTCAAAGAAGACTTACTGCTAAAGTATCATTCTTAAAATCAAGTGTTTTCTAAAATGAAGATGGTGACAACACTTACCTCTGTCTTTTTACTAATGTGATCTGTAAAAAAAAAAAAAAGACAGTTCACTGAAGGAAAGTAACATACAAAAATATTTTAGTATGTAAAAAATATTTAAACAAAATAATTGAAAAGAATTTCAAAATTATAATAAGTTTCAGAAGTCATTTTGGGGTTGCCTAAGACTCATCAGATTTACTTTTCAAGGGATAAGATGTTAAAATCCAGTATACATTAATTATTCATTTGTTCAGCTTAGGGACTAGGTCTTGCATCCCTGTAACTGCCACCTACAACAATGGGTATTACATTTTTTTTTTTTTTTTTTGTATTTTTCTGAAGCTGGAAACGGGGAGAGACAGTCAGACAGACTCCCGCATGAGCCCGACCAGGATCCACCCAGCACGCCCACCAGGGGGCGACGCTCTGCCCACCAGGGGGCGATGCTCTGCCCCTCCGGGGCATCGCTCTGTCGCGACCAGAGCCACTCTAGCGCCTGGGGCAGAGGCCAAGGAGCCATCCCCAGTTCCCAGGCCATCTTTGCTCCAAAGGAGCCTCGGCTGCGGGAGGGGAAGAGAGAGACAGAGAGGAAGGAGAGGGGGAGGGGTGTAGAAGCAGATGGGCGCTTCTCCTGTGTGCCGTGGCCAGGAATTGAACCCGGGACCCCTTGCATGCCAGGCCGACGCTCTACCACTGAGCCAACTGGCCAGGGCCAGGTATTAAATTTTTAAACATTTGAATTCTACATCACTTAAATTTTTGGTTTCATATAATATTTTTGGAAGGAAAAGAACCTGAGGGAGTACAAATATGTCTAAAATCTAATCACAGGATAGTATGACTGCAAAACTATACACATTACTCTGCTTTTGTGGAATAAAATAACAAGTTGAATAGTAATTTGTATCCTTTAAAACTATTAGCTAGTTTTTATTTTTATTATTTTTTAAGATTTTATTTATTTATTCATTTTCAAGAGGAGAGAGAGAGAAAGAGAGAGAGATAAGGGAGGAGCAGGAAGCATCAACTCCCATATGTGCCTTGACCAGGCAAGCCCAGGGTTTTGAACCAGCGACCTCAGCATTCCAGGTCGATGCTTTATCCACTGCGCCACCACAGGTCAGGCCTAGTTTTTATTTTTAAAAATACATAATACTTTGATATAAAAATTCTAAAAATTTATGTATACCTATCAAATGAATACAAAAAAAGAGAAAAATCACTGACATAGTAACAACATAGCATTTGTAAAAAGGAATTACAGGCCCTGGCCAGTTGGCTCAGTGGTAGAGCATCGGCCTGGCGTGCAGGAGTCCCGGGTTCGATTCCCGGCCAGGGCACACAGGAGACGTGCCCATCTGCTTTTCCACCCCTCCCCTTCTCCTTCCTCTCTGTCTCTCTTCCCCTCCCGCAGCGAGGCTCCATTGGAGCAAAGATGGCCCGGGCGCTGGGGATGGCTCCTTAGCCTCTGCCCCAGGCGCTAGAGTGGCTCTGGTCGCAACAGAGCGACGCCCCGGAGGGGCAGAGCATCGCCCCCTGATGGGCAGAGCGTCGCCCCCTGGTGGGCGTGCCGGGTGGATCCCAGTCGGGTGCATGCGGGAGTCTGTCTGACTGTCTCTCCCCGTTTCCAGCTTCAGGGGAAAAAAAAAAAAAAAAAGGAATTACAGATCGAGGAAAAGAAAGACATAAGGGAATCTACATAGATAAAAGGCTGAATGAATCTAAAGTACAAATGGGGAGGCCCTGGCCGACTGGCTCAGCAGTAGAGCATTGGCTTGGCATGTGGAAGTCCCAGGTTCGATTCCCCGCCAGGACACACAGGAGAAGTGTCCATCTGCTTCTCCACCCTTGCCCCTCTCCTTTTTCTCTCTCTCTCTTCCCCTCCCGCAGCCAAGGCTCCACTGGAGCAAAGTTGGCCTGGGCACTATAGATGGCTCCATGGCCTCCGCCTCAGGTAATAGAATGGCTCTGATTGCAGCAGAGCACTGCCCCATAGTGGGCATGACGAGTGGATCCTGGTCAGGTGCATGCGGGAGTCTGTTTCTGCCCCCCCACGCTCCACTTCTCACTTTGGAAAAATACAAAATAAAGTATTTCCAATAGGGAGCAAGCGTTTTCTATTTAAATTGAAAATGACCAGGATATCTAATATTTAATAATGCTTCTTCTGGATAGCAGAAGTTTTCCATTCTCAAGGACTAATAATGAAATAAAATAGGTTTCTTATGATTGAGAATCTAAAAGCTGAACCAGTTCTCTAAAGCACTCATTGATCAGAATCGAGTCCATAAACATAGTAAATGTCAAAATGACAAGTTTCAGGTCTAACTACCAAATTCTGGTGGGTCACACATTCTATTCGCATGTTCTACTTAGCATATAATGTGATACCAGAACTTGAGGTACAATGTGTTAATCAAGTCTTGTATAGTTTCCCTTTAACAGTATCATACTGATGTCTTTCTCAATCCATCTAATAAATTTATATAATACTTAATAAATCAAACATGGAAAATAAATCAAAAAGTTTTAAAAACATTCTTTTCATGTTTCTGTTTAGTTCTTAATGAAATATCTTACATAAAACTTTCTTACTAAAACTAGGAATTTTATTTTAACACACATCTGTTCTTTTAATCCCAAAACAAAGCAACTTTCTTGATTCTTAAATGGAAGCAATATAATCCTCTAAATTTATTCCTAACTTCATAGATTCACTTGCTTTTTTTTTTTTTTTAGCAAGAGAGACAGAGACAGCGAGACAGAGAGAGGGACAGATAGGCAGGAAGGGAGAGAGATGAAAAGCATCAATTCTTTGTTGCAGCACCTTAGTTGTTCATTGATTGCTTTCTCATATTTGCCTTGATAGGGGGGCATTGTGGGAGGAGGCAACAGCAGAGTGAGTAACCCTTGCTCAAGCCAGCAACCTTGGGCTTCAAGCCAGCAACCATGGAGGCACATCTATGATCCCAGGCTCAAGCTGGTGAGCCTGTGCTCAAGCCAGGTGAGTCCACAATCAAGCCAGCGACCTCAGGGTTTTGAACCTGGGTCCTCTGTGTCCCAGTCTGATGCTCACTCCACTGTGCCACAGCCTGGTCAGGCCAGATAGACTTTCTTTTGAATACAGTAAAGTAGGGTTTTTCTGAGATTACTGGTATGGTATTATCAATGCTCACAGAACAAATACCCAATGTATCAAGGCTAAATTCATATGAATCAATTGGGCTGCACAAACAGCTGTCCATTTGGTATTAGCACAGTGCTGTTTAAAAAATTTTTTTCTGCCCTGGCCGGTTTGCTCAGCAGTAGAGCGTCGGCCTGGCGTGCGGGGGACCCGGGTTCGATTCCCGGCCAGGGCACATAAGAGAAGCGCCCATTTGCTTCTCCACCCCCCCCCCCTTCCTCTCTGTCTCTCTCTTCTCCTCCCGCAGCCAAGGCTCCATTGGAGCAAAGATGGCCCGGGCACTGGGGATGGCTCCTTGGCCTCTGCCCCAGGCACTAGAGTGGATCTGGTCGCGGCAGAGCATCGCCCCCTGGTGGGCAGAGTGTAGCCCCTGGTGGGCGTGCCGGGTGGATCCCGGTCGGGCGCATGCGGGAGTCTGTCTGACTGTCTCTCCCTGTTTCCAGCTTCAGAAAAATACAAAAAAAAAAAAAAATTTTTTTCTGACTGTGCTGTCTAATATGGAAACTACTAGTCACATATGGCTACTAAGCATTTGAAATGTGGCTAATGCTGCTAAGAAATTTTTTTTTTAGTTCCTTTTTACTAATTTGTATTTAGGTTGCCACACATGAACCATGGCTACAATATAATACAGTACAGATCTAGGGCTCTCACCATTTCCAACATCAAAACTAAAGTGTTTTGTGGCCTGTCTAAATTTAGTGGATGGTGTCATTTCCTGTCTTCCCTTTTTGATAAAAATAAACACAGCCTGACCGGGTGGTGGCGCAGTGGATAGAGCGTAGGACTGGGATGCCGAGGACCCAGGTTCAAGACCCTGGGGTTGCCAGCATGAGCGCAGACTCATCTGGTTTGAGCAAAGGCTCGCCAGCTTGGACCCAGGGTCGCTGGCTTGAGCAGGGGGTTGCTCGGTCTGCTGAGGGCTCGTGGTCAGGGCGCATGTAAGAGGGCAATCAATGAGCAACTGGGGTGTCGCAATGCGCAACGAAAAACTGATGATTGGTCTGACCTGTGGTGGCGCAGTGGATAAAGCGTCGACCTGGAAATGCTGAGGTTGCCGGTTCGAAACCCTGGGCTTGCCTGGTCAAGGCACATATGGGAGTTGATGCTTCCAGCTCCTCCCCCCATTCTCTCTCTCTCTGTCTCTCCTCTCTCTCTCCCTCTCCTCTCTAAAATGAATAATAAAAAAAATAAAATAAAAAATAAAATGAAAAACTGATGATTGATGCTTCTCATCTCTCTCCGTTCCTGTCTGTCTATCCCTCTCTCTGACCCTCTCTGTCCCTGTAAAAACAAAACAAAACAAAAAAACAACAACAAAAAAAACCCCACAAATGATATTATAAAGAGTTTCCTGATAATAAGTTTCACTCTAAAAATTTGTATTTTAGTTTTCTAAGATGTAGTTACAGATAACTTGAGGAGGTTAACCAATAATGGATAAAATTTGAAGATACTATTCCTAATCTAGTTTAAACCAAATTATGTATAAGGACAATAATATGTTTCATGATGACTTAAAAACTACAAATGGATATTTTTATTTTCAGTGAGTTTTAGAAAAGGGACAAATTCAGAAATACAAAAAGATCAATTCTAGTTTTATGGGGTTTACTAATTGATTTTAAATAACTTTAACCCCCCCAATGGTTTATTTCTAAACATGCTTACATTCTACATTCTAGGTAGCAAATTAACAAAATCATTTTTACTTATTTTTAAAATTAGAAAGAAACTTACAACTTAAGTATACAAACACTCAGAATAGTTACTCTAGCATAACAAAATTCACACATATATTACCTTCAGATTGAAAATCTTTTAGTGATACAGTGAGAGGTTTGTCTTTTCCCTGATGATTCTTTCTTTTATCTTTTTTATTCATAACCTTTGATTGAGTTGAAGCATTTTCGGCATTTTCATATTCCTGAAAAGTATTTCAACAAGCATTAAGTTTAGTTTACACTAGTAAAATCAATTAACCAACAGGTAATATATATTTATTAGTTTTCTTTTTAAAGATAAAAGGCAAATTAAAAAAACACACAAAAGCCTGACCAGGCAATGGCGCAGTGGATAGAGCGTCAGACTGGGATGCGGAGGACTCGGGTTCGAGGCCCTGAGGTCGCCAGCTTGAGCGTGGGCTCACCTGGTTTGAGCAAAAAGTTCACCATTTTGGAGCCAAGGTCGATGGCTCGAGCAAGGGGTTACTTGGTCTGCTGAAGGCCCACAGTCAAGGCACATATGAGAAAGCAATCAGTAAACAACTAAGGTGTCGCAATGAAAAACTAATGATTGATGCTTCTCATCTCTCTCTGTTCCTGTCTGTCTGTCCCTGTCTATCCCTCTCTCTGTAAAAAACAAACAAAAAACTTAGGTTAGCCAGCTTGTATAAAACAAGACTGACCTGTTTAATTTTAATTTTTTTAGGATACATGTTTAATTATATACTCAATCTCTTGCCTCTTTTTTTTCAAGTGAGAGGAGGGGCAATAAGAGACAGACAGACAGACTCCCACATGCACCCCAACCGAGATCCACTTGGCAACCCGCATCTGGGGCCGATACTCTGTCCATTTTGGGCCATGCTTGCAACTGAGCTATTTTTAGCACCTGAGGTGGAGGCTCCACGGAGCCATTGTCAGCACCTGGAACCAATGTGCTCAAAGCATTCAAGCCACGGCTGCAGGAGAGAAAGAGAAAGAGAAAGAGAAAGAGAAAGAGAAAGAGAAAGAGAAAGAGAAAGAGAAAGAGAAAGAGAAAAAGAAAGAGAAAGAGAAAGAAGGGGGAGGAGGAAGGGTGGAGAAGCAGATGGTCACTTCTCCTGTGTGCCCTGAACAAGAATTGAACCTGGCAGATATACACACCAGGCCAACTCTCTATCACTGAGCCAACTGGGCAGGGCAAATCTCTTTCCTTTTAAACAGTAAAATAAAAACAAAAAGCTATACCTTGATCTATAACCCCTCCTTCTTCTTCTTCTTCTAACCCACCCTCTTCTTCGACATTTCTGGACCAAACTTTATCTACATTCAATTTGCTTTCTCATCACCCACCCACAACTCCTGAAATCTGACTTCTGCTGTTGTCTTATACTAAAATTAATGTCAACTTCCTTTTAAATGCCAAAGCCACAAGACATTACTTTTCAAGTATTTGTTTTTTTAATACATTTCTTACTACCACTTCTTTTCTATTTTTCTTTTTTTGTTTCGTGTGTGTGTGTGTGTGTGTGTGTGTGTGTGTGAGAGAGAGATTTATTTTTTTCTGACTACTTTTGAGTTTCCTTCACTGGCTTCTCTTTTCCCATCTCTGTTCTTAGAAATGTAACTTCTGACCCTGGCTGGTTGGCTCAGCAGTTAGAGTGTTCGCTCGGCATGTGGAAGTCCCAGGTTCGATTCCCAGTCAGGGAACACAGGAGAAATGCCCATCTGCTTCTCCACCCTTCCCCTCTATCTCTCTCTTTCCCTCCCGCAGCCAAGGCTCCATTGAAGCAAAGTAGGCCAGGGCACTGAGGACAGCTCCATGGCTAGAATGGCTCCAGCAGAAACAGAGTAACACCTCAGATGGGCAGAACACTGTTCCCTGGTGGGCATGCCGAGTGGATCCCAGTTGGGTGCATGCAGGAATCTGTCTGACTGCCTCCCTGCTTCTAACTTCAGAAAAATACAAAAAAATAAAATAAAATAAAAAACTACTATTCACCATTATGTCCTCCTAATGTATTCTTATGCTTTATACCCAGTGTTCTTCAAATCAAAGTTTACAGTTCTATATATACAATGATTTCTGTATATACAGACAACTCAACTGGGATGTTCAATAACCTTCTCCAATTCTCTAGTAAGGACTGATTCTGTACTAAGTACCTTGTTTAATGTCATCATTATCTACAGTGTAGATTCTACACAACCATCTAGGTCAGAAACCTCAGTCATCCTTGCCTATTCTTTTCTACACACTTTATATCCAATTAGTCAATTTGTCTTGTTGAATTTATCTCCTAAAGCTCTCTTTCCTTTAATATTTTATTTATTTATTTTTAGTGAGAGAGAGACACACACACAAAGACAGACAGGAAGGGAGAAAGATGAGAAGCATCAGTTGTAGCTGTGGCACTTCAGTTGTTCATTGATTGCTTCTCTCATATGTGCCTTGACTGGGGCCTCCAGCTTGCTCAAGCCAGCGACTTTAGGCCTCAAGCCAGCAACCTTTGGACTCAAGTCAGCGACCCTATGCTGAATGAAGTTGGTGAGCCTGCCCTCAAGCCAGCAACCTCAGGGTTTCGAACCTGGGACTTCAGTTTCCCAGTTTGGAACTCTATCCACTGCATCACCACCAGTCAGACCTAAAGCTCTCTTAAATCTATTCTCTTTTCCTTGTACCTTCTGTCATTTCCTCTAGTTTTTTTTTTTTTTTTTTTGCTTGATACTGCAATACTCTCTAATTATAGCCCCTCAATCCATCTTCTACACTGCTACAGTGTGATTTTCTAAAATGAAAACCCGAAATCTAAAAGTTAAAAATATTTAATAGTTCTCTGCATATGTATAAAACCTGATTTTCCTAAGTCTGCTACACAAGGTTCTTTATACCTTATTCTTCTGGTAGTATCTCTAGCAACTCTAAGTCCCTAAATTATATGCTACATTCTTTCACAGGTACACATCTTGTATACTTGCCACTCCTTCCCTGAGATTGCCAACTTTCCTCTTACCCACCCTGTGCACACCTAATACACTTAGTAAGACCCTCTTTTTTTTTTCCCTGAGGTTAGAACCAGAGAGGCAGTCAGACTCCCACATGCGCCTGACCAGGATTCACCCAGCATGCCCACCAGGGGGCAATGCTATGCCCATCTGGGGCGTTGCTCTGTTGCTGCCGGAGCCATTCTAGTGCCTGAGGTAAAGGCCATAGAGCCGTCCTCAGTGCCCAGGCCAACTTTGCTCCAATGGAGCCTTGGCTGCGGGAGGGGAAGAGAGAGACAGAGAGGAAGGAGAAGGGGAGGGGTGGAGAAGCAGATGGTCGCTTCCCCTGTATGCCCTGACTGGGAATCGAACCCAGGACTTCCACATGCTGGGCCAATGCTCTACTGCTGAACCAACCAGCCAGGGTCAAGACCCCCTTTTAAGAATCCTTTCCACCTGACCAGGCGGTGGTGCAGTGGATAGAGCGTCAGACTGGGATGCCAAGAACCCAGGTTCGAGACCATGAGGTCGCCAGCTTGAGCGCGGGCTCATCTGGTTTGAGCAAAAGCTGACCAGCTTGGACCCAAGGTCACTGGCTCAAGCAAGGATTTACTCGGTCTGCTGAAGGCCCATGGTCAAGGCACATATGAGAAAGCAATCAATGAACAACTAAGGTGTCGCAATGAAAAACTAATGACTGATGCTTCTCATCTCTTCATTCCTGCCTGTCTGTCCCTGTCTATCCCTCTCTCTCTCTGTCTCTGAAAAAAATAAAATTAAATTAAAAAAAAAGAAAAAAGAATCCTTTCCTGCCTGACCAGGTGGTGGCACAGTAAACACAGTATCGAACTGGGACACAGAGGACCCAGGTTTGAAACCCCAAGGTCACCAGCTTCAGTGCAGGCTCACCAGCTTGAGCATGGGGTCACTGGCGTGAGCATCGGATCATAGACATGACCCCACATTTGTGGCCTGAGCAAGGGGTCACTCACTCTGCTGTAGCCCCAATGGTCAAGGCATGTATGAGAAAGCAATCAATGATCTAAAGAGCTGCAATAAAGAATTGATGCTTCTCATCTCTCTCCCTTCCTGTCTGTCCCTATCTGTCCCTCCTTCTGTTACAAAAATAAAAAATCCTTTCCTAAAACCTACCCTTATCAAGGCACAGAATATTCTATCTTTCTGAATTCCCACTGCACTCAATACTATACAATATAAATATATGCATGTCTGCCTATACTAAACTCAAGGGCTGGGACCAGGTCTTAATCTTTGTATTGTGTGCCAAGCACATTTTGACTATTCAAAAATTATCTAGCCTTACCGGGCGGTGGCTCAGTGGGCAGAGCATTGGCCTGGGATGCTGAGGACCCAGGTTTGAAACTCTAAGGTCGCCAGCTTGAGCGTGGGCTCATCCAGCTTGAGCATGGGGTTGCTGGCTTGAGCGTGGGATCCTAGATATGATCTCATGGTCACTGGCTTAGGCTCAAAGGTCGCTGGCTTAAAGACCAAGGTCCCTGGATTGAGTAAGGAGTCACAAACTCTGCTGTAGCCCCCCAGTCAAGGAACATATGAGAGAGCAATCAATAAACAATAAAGGTGTCACAAGGAAGAAATGATGCTTCTCATCTCTCTCCCTTCCTGTCTGCCTGTCCCTGTCACTCTCTATCTCACTAAGATATATGTATATATCTGGTAAATGATACAAGAGTAGAAAATGCCATCCCAAACTTTAGTTATAATAAAAAATCCGCCTGACCAGGCGGTGGCGCAGTGGATAGAGTGTCAGACTGGGACACAGAGGACCCAGGTTCGAGACCCCAAGGTCGCCAGCTTGAGCGTGGGCTCATCTGGTTTGAGCAAAAAACTCACCAGCTTGGACCCAAGGTCTCTGGCTCAAGCAAGGGGTTTCTCGGTCTGCTAAAGGCCCTTGGTCAAGGCACATATGAGAAAGCAATCAATGAACAACTAAGGTGTCACAACGAAAAACTAATGATTGATGCTTCTCATCTCTCTCCGTTCCTGTCTGTCTGTCCCTGTCTGTCTATACCTCTCTCTCTCTGTAAAAATAAATAAATAAATAAATAAATAAAAGTCAAATATCCTAAAAAAAAAAAAATTAGCTCCAAACTGAGCAAGTCAGAAGGATTTTTGCAGCACCTTTGTTGTTCAGTGATTGCTTTCTCATAAGTGCCTTGACTGGGGAGCTCCAGCCATGCCAGTGACCCCTTGCTCAAGTGAGTGACCTTGAGCTTAAGCCAGCCACCTTCGGCTTCAAGCCAGTGACCTTTGGGCTCAAGCCAGTCAAGTCTATGATCGCAACCTCAGGGTTTCAAATCTGGGTCCATCAGCATCCCAGGCTAATGCTCTATCTTCACCACCACCTTGTCAGGCTGAATTACAGTTATTCTTGATTTTCAGGATAACAGAAATAGAGACATGAAAAATGAAATACATATAGTGTACAAAAGACCACTTTACTGGCTTTCTTCCTCCTCCAATGAATAAATAGCAAACTACTGTAAATTTTAATTACTCTATCTTGTTGTGTGAAAGAGTTAGTGTACAATGACATAGTCTAAAAGCCCTTAAGCATGCCAGAAGCCATTTATGATTAACCACTGAGTAATCACAGGTTGAATAAACTTAACGGATCAGAAAAATCTCGACTTGTGGTGGCGCAGTGGATAAAGCATCGTCCTAGAACACTGAGGTCTTCAGTTTGAAACCCTAGGCTTGCCTGGTGAAGGCACATATGGGAGTTGATGCTTCCTGCCACTCCCCTCTTCTCTCTCTCCTCTCTAAAATAAATAATTAAATAAAGTCTTTAAATTTTTAAAAAATCCCAATACATGTAAAGAACTAAAGTTAAATAATATGAAGATAATATAAATGCTCAATTTAAATATAGAAACTGGAAACAAACACTGCCTTTTACTTAAACGTTCCTAAAAGATGCAGAATGTATTTCAGCACACAGCCTAATGTCCCTTAGTGACAAATGCTGAGTTTACAACTCCAAATTATCAGAAATGTCCTCCCACTTACTTAATTGTAATATATCTCCAGCAGAGGGTCTCTTAATGAATGCTCCTGTACTCATACTTACCTTAACACTGTTAAATCTACTTATTTTCTTAAAATTTTAATTTTATTTAGCAAGAGAGAGAGAGGGACAGACAGGGAAAGACAGGAAGAGAGAGAGATGAGAAGCATCAATTCTTTGTTGTGACACCTTAGTTGTTTTGATTGCTTTCTCGTATGTGCCTTGATGGGGGGGCGGGGGAGGGCTCCAGCAGAGCCAGTGACTTTGAGCTCAAGCCAGCAATCATGGGGTCATGTCTATGATCCCATGCTCAAGCCCACGCTCAAGCCAGAGATCCTGAGCTCAAGCTGGTGAGCCTGCACTCAAGCTGGCAATGTTCTCAGCATCCCACGCCCATGCTCTATCCACTGTGCCACTACTTGGTCAGGCAAATCGCCTTATTTTCTATGTTCATTTAAAATAAATTCAAATAAATCATCAGCTGTTAATTTAATTTTCTCTCTTCCCTTCATGTTGAATGGAGGAACTTTTTAAACTAAACATTTCCAAGCAACAGAAAAAACTAAGTCCACATGTTTCTGTTGTCTTTCAAACCCTGAGGAGGAATCTTATTATGAAAACTTCCTTACAATATTTTGTTACAATAATGAATTTTTAGGAAAAAGTTTAAAGAGAATTTTAATGCAAAATTCAGGAAGGTTGATCCTAAATTTTAGCCACTTAAACCCAATCTAGCTAAATAAATAAATGTGTAAATACCTTTTTGTGTTCTTCATATTCTAATTTACTTAGCAACAATGCCTTCTCAAGATCTGCTTCAAACATTTCAGATGTCAGCTAAAAAAAAAAAAAAGTTTTGCAATAGATAGCATTATGCAACAAAACAACCATGATAATATATACAGTAAATATAAACAAATAAATTAAAAAACAGTCTGGGTTCTCCAAAGTTATTTATCCATGCCAAAGCAAGGAATCATATATATATATTATATATATATTATATATTATATATATATAATATATATATATTTTTTTGTATTTTTCTGAAGCTGGAAACAGGGAGAGACAGTCAGACAGACTCCCGCATGCGCCCAACCGGGATTCACCAGGCACGCCCACCAGGGGCTACGCTCTGCCCACCAGGGGGTGATGCTCTGCTGCTACCAGATCCACTCTAGCGCCTGGGGCAGAGGCCAGAGAGCCATCCCCAGTGCCCGGGCCATCTTTGCTCCAATGGAGCCTTGGCTGCGGGAGGGGAAGAGAGAGACAGAGAGGAAGGAGGGGGGGCTGGAGAAGCAAATGGGCGCTTCTCCTATGTGCCCTGGCCGGGAATCGAACCCAGGTCCCCCACACGCCAGGCCGACACTCTACCGCTGAGCCAACTGGCCAGGGCCAGAATCCTATATTTTATAGAACATACTGAAGCAAAAACTTCCAATTTTTTTTTTTTTTTTTGCATTTTTCTGAAGCTGGAAACAGGGAGAGACAGTCAGACTCCCGCATGCGCCCCACCGGGATCCACCCGGCACGCCCACCATGGGGCGACACTCTGCCCACCAGGGGGGCGATGCTCTGCCCATCCTGGGCGTGGCCATGTTGCGGCCAGAGCCACTCTAGCGCCTGAGGCAGAGGCCACAGAGCCATCCCCAGAGCCCGGGCCATCTTTGCTCCAATGGAGCCTTGGCTGTGGGAGGGGAAGAGAGAGACAGAGAGGAAGGCGCGGTGGAGGGGTGGAGAAGCAAATGGGCGCTTCTCCTGTGTGCCCTCGCTGGAATCGAACCCGGGTCCTCCACACGCTAGGCCGACGCTCTACCGCTGAGCCAACTGGCCAGGGCTAAAAACTTCCAATTTTTGAGATTTCTATTTTCCCGTTCATAGTCAATAATTTGTTGTATATCACATAATCCTTTTACTTCAATTTTAAAAAATCTTACAAAGAATTTAACATTGTAATGGACGTCAAAGGCAGTATCCAGATTCAGGACACCAAAGATAAAACAGTAATTATTATTTAAAATTATAATACTAAAAAATATTAAAAATTCTAAAACACATCATTTCTTTAATATAGACTAATTCACAGGTATAGAATTTTTTCTGTTCTTTTTTTTTTCTACAGAGACAGAGAGAGAGTCAGAGAGAGGGATAGACCAGAACGGAGAGATGAGAAGCATCAATCATTAGTTTTTCATTGCGCATTGCAACACCTTAGTTGTTCATTGATTGCTTTCTCATATGTGCCTTGACTGTGGGGCTACAGCAGACCAAGTAACCCCTTGGTCAAGCCAGCGACCTTGGGTCCAAGCTGGTGAGCTTTTGCTCAAACCAGATGAGCCCACGCTCAAGCTGGCGACCTTGGGGTCTTGAACCTGGGTCCTTGGCATCCCAGTCCGACGATCTATCCACTGCGCCACCACCTGGTCAGGCAAAACAGGTATAGAATCTTTAAAGAAGGTGCCCTGGCCGGTTGGCTCAGTGGTAAGAGCGTCGGCCTGGCGTGCAGGAGTCCCAGGTTTGATTCCTGGCCAGGGCACACAGGAGAAGTGCCCATCTGCTTCTCCACCCCTCCCCCTCTCCTTCCTCTCTGTCTCTCTCTTCCCCTCCCGCAGCCGAGGCTCCATTGGAGCAAAGATGGCCCGGGCGCTGAGGATGGCTCTGTGGAGGCGCTAGAATGGCTATGGATACAACAGAGCGACGCCCCAGAGGGGCAGAGCATCGCCCCCTGGTGGGCATGCCAGGTGGATCCCGATCGGGCGCATGAGGGAGTCTGTCCTCTGTTTGACTGCCTCCCCATTTCCAGCTTCAGAAAAATGCAAAAAAAAAAAAAAAAGAATCTTTAATGAAGGTGACCAAATGTATATGCTTGATGTTACAGAATAATTACAGTGAATCCTTTTACTCCTATCCTTTTATTACTTTTAAATGATTGCCCTATCTTTAAAGTCACCTAATATTATAAAACAAAATTATTTTTCTGTAATCTATATCTTTTTTTTTTTAAGTGAGAGGAGGGGAGATAGTGGGACAGACTCCCACAGGTGTCCTGACCAGGATCCACCTAGCAACCCCATCTGGAGTTGACGCTTGGACCAACCAAGCTATCATCAGTGCCCAGGGCCAGCGCTCGAACCAATAGAGCCACTGACTGTGGGAGGAGAAGAAGAAGAGAAGAGGGAAAGGGAGGAGGAGAGAAGCAGATGGCCTGAGTGCTTCTCCTGAGTGCCCCGACCAGGTATCAAACTGGGACGACCATACATCAGGCTGACACTCCATCCACTGAGCCAGCTGGCCAGGGCATGTAATCTTTATCTTTTGGTTCCTCTTAACTACCACACAATTGTACCTTAACGTCTTACAATCTAGCTTCCACCACTCTCTAATCAAGTAACTCTCCAAGAATTAATTTTCCTAATTGCTACAATAGTTGGATGGGACTTTGGGTGGTCCAGCATTGGTGATGAAGTGTATCTGCAGCTAAATATAGGATAGTTTCAATATGACAAAATAAACATCTTGAATTTGTGTGCATGTATTCGTCAACCTATGCATCTTAGATAATAAAAGCATAAATTTAATGGGCATCTAGTTTTTTCTGTCCAGAATCCCTTCTTTTATTCTTTTGAATAACTATACTTCATTCCAGTGTCACATGATTCTAGCAGGACAGCCAATCATATAGTCCTGTCTACCACCTACCACCATATCCACCATAGACATCCAAGTTATCATTATCAACAACAGGGAGCCAACTTTTTGACCTCCTGGGAATTAAATTTGAGAACACACACAAGTGGAGTTCAATCATCTGATGACAGCCCTCTAAAAGTGGATGCTCATACCTGAACACCCCATAACTCCTTAGTTTCCATCTTTCTTAAGGCCTAGATGTTTACCTCTTATTTCAAATCTGTGAAGAGCCCTGGAGGGCTCCAGCTGAGCCAGTGACCTTGGGCTCCAAGCCAGTGACCATTAGATCATGTCTATAATCCCACACTCAAGCCAGAGACCCCACACTCAAGCTGGTGAACCTGCACTCCAGCCTGATGAGCCCGCATTCAGACCTTGGGGTTCTGAACCTGGGTCCTGTGTCTCAAGTCGATGCTCTATCCACTGCACCACCATTGGTCAGATTCTTTTTCATATTAACTCATAGAACTTAGATATTAGGATAACTGATTCTAATATCATGATACAAAATGAATGGGACTTTTAGAATAAAAAACATGTGCTCTCTCCAGTATCTGATTCTTTTTTTTTTTTTTTTAAACGAGGAAAGAGAGAGAAAAGGACAGCTAGTACCAGACAGATAGGAGGGGGGAGAGATGAGAAGTATCAACTCCAGTGGTGGGATTAAAATAATTTAACAACCAGTTCTCTGCCCTAATGACTTGTTTTAAGTACAAAAAAAACAATATACTGAAAGGTAGTTTATTATTTCATGCATTTAATACTTAAGAACAACAAAAGAGGTATGTAAAACTAGATTATAAGAGTTTTAAAATGTTAATAAAAAATATTAAATAATACCTGACCAAAAAAAAACAATAAAACTGTTATTTAAGATATTTCCATATTGTCTATTGATTGGCATCCTCACTTGCAATTTTTTTCACCTATGGACAGAATGAACATTACTACAGGTCCTTAGAATACACTGTTGCGCAGATGAACCTTTAAAAAGAGTAAGGAAAGTAAATTTGTGATTTCCACATTAGGTGGCTGCCCTGGCGCCCACTTTAGAGAGAACCTTGACTACAAATGCCATTTTAACAACGGCTTCACCAAACTCAACAAAAAACTAGGTATCAGTTCTGCCAAACCAGTGTGAACCAGCTGAAAATCCCACCAATCAACTCATAGTTACGGCACTTTAGTTGTTCACTGATTGCTATCTCTTATGTGCCTTGACCAGGGGGCTCCAGCTGAGCCAGTGACCCCTTCCTTGCTCAAGCCAATAACCTTGGGTTCAAGCCAGTGACCTTGGGCTTCAAGCCAGTAACTTTTGGCTCAAGCCAGAGACCATGGGTTCATGTCTATGATCTCATTCTCAAACTGGTGACCCTGTGCTCTAGCTGGTGAGCCTGCACTCAAGCCAGCTACCTGGGGTTTCAAACCGGGGTCCTCAGCATCCCAAGTCAACACTCTATCCACTGCACCATCACTTGGTCAGGCCCCAGCATCTGATTCTAAATGTAGCAGTTTAGAGCTTAAATTACTTTTAATTATTAACACAAACTAGTGTATACAAGGAAATTAAGTAGAAAAAATTATTTTAAATTCAATTAAAATTTTTGAAAACTAGAAAAAAATCCTCCAAAAATGTCAATATATGATCAATTAGCCAATAAAGACCTATAGAGAGCCTGACCAGGCAGTGGCACAGTGGATAGAGCCTTGGACTGGGATGCGGAAGACCCAGGTTTGAGACCCCGAGGTTGCCAGCTTGAGCGTGGGCTCATCTGGTTTGAGCAAAAGCTCACCAGCTTGGACCCAAGGTCGATGGCTCGAGCAAGGGGTTACTCGGTCTGCTCAAGGCACATATGAGAAAGCATATGAACTAAGGTGTCACAACGAAAAACTGATGATTAATGCTTCTCATCTCTCTCCGTTCCTATCTGTCTATCCCTATCTATCCCTCTCTCTGACTCTGTAAAAAAACAAAAACAAACAAAAAAAACACCCTGAAATAAGACCTATAGAGAAACTTGTATGCATTTTGACTTGTAGGGCTTTAAAGAAGCAGCATTAATTTGGTGTTACCTTCAAAGAATTGTTCTACTCCACTGGGGGACAGAAGACTGAACATGCAGGAGGTATAGAAAACAGAATGTGATATTAAAAGTGCTACAAAAGTTAAGGGGAAAAAGATAAACCACAAACAGAATTCAGAGAAGCACATGGAAAAGAAACTAATTTAAGCTGGTCCCTAAAGGATATAGTTTGGACAGGTAGAAAAAATAATAGATGAATTTTAGGAGGAAAGCCACGTGAACAAAGGTATGATATTAAGAACAGATATACAAGATGAGGCAAAGCAGGTTTACAGTTGTTTGTAAGGAATATAATAATATATAATAACAAGAATAAACTGTTTTGTGTACTTACAACCAACAGTAAACTTACTTTTTCCCTACTCTGTACTATGAGATACCAAGGAAAGAGATACCTGATAAAAGGTAAATTCTATACAATACAAAAAATGTGGAACCCTGGCCGACTGGCTTAGTGGTAGAGGGTCAGCCTGGCATGTGGAAGTCCCTCCTGGTCAGAGCACACAGAGTGGCCATCTGCTTCTCCACCCTTCCAACCCTCTTCCCCTCCTACAGCCATGGCTCAAATGGTTCAAGCAAGTTTGCCCCAGGTGCTGAGGATGGCTCTATGGCCTCACCTCAGGTGCTAAAATAGCTCGGTTGCTGAGCAATGGAGCAATGGCCCCAGATGGGCAGAGCACTGCTTGGTAGGGGGCTTGCTGGGTGGATCCCAGCCAGGGAGCATGCAGGAGTCTGTCTGACTCCCCACTTCTCAATTATAAAAAAAAAAAGAAAGAAATGTGGAAAAAACAGTCTCTGGGACATCACACAGGTAGATAATTTAAATTCCCATTCCACCCATGCAACCTTTGGCGAGTTATGTAACTCGTGAATCTGTTTCTTCATATTTACATTAAAAATATAGAAATATCAACCTTGCAGGGTAGTTTCAAAGATTTATAGCTATAATATGTGTACAGTACCTAGCCTAGTGCCTGTGTGACACAGAGTTACACACAGTAGATTAGAATTGCCCTTCTCTATATTGGACAACAGTAGCAGGTAAGATAGCATAGGTAGAACAGAATTAGATTATAGACCTTCCCTAAAAATTAAGGATTCAGGGCAGATGAAAGAGGAATGCTGATAGAAGTAATTTTAAAGAAATAAGCCAAATATTAGAAGAATGAGAAATTAGAATCAATGTGCCTGGCAAAACCACTGTAATCTCAGCATATAGAAACCTGGACCAGAACACAGCAGTGCAGAAAATAAAGAATGCTGGCCGTATCTTAGAAAAGAATGACCAAGGTATGGAACTGATGGAATATAAAGCATGAAACAAGAAGAAACCAAAAATTTCTGACCCTAGTTAACAGAAAGAATGGTAACACAAGATTAAATCATTTAAGAGAAAAAAAGCAGAATTGCAAATTCTCTAAACACATCATAATTAGAGAATTATGGTAAGATTGTGGTAAATACAGGTGTCAATCTAATCAGTACACGTGGAGGTAGAACTAGAGAGAGAGAGAAAAGACTGAGAAGTACCAAGGCAAGAACATGCAAATAAAACCATGATTTTTTTAAGTGTCATATTTAAGTTTGCAAATTGAAACTTCCTATTTTGTTTATACTTATGAGAGGAGGAGGAAAGGGAAAAAAAGAGAAAAGAGTAGGCACTAAAACTCCTTCAGGATTGAAGACATATGTATGTAGCCAAGATGGAGTACTTCACATCCCTTTCCTCTTGGCTTCTGTTATTGCCTCCTACTACCCATCTAGGAGTATAACATTTTTTTCTATTGAAACAAATTTATAGCTCAAGGGTTTATGATCAGTTAAAGAGTATAAACAATCTATGAAAAACAGGAAGAATCATAATATTTTGGAACTAGAGTTAAAAAATAATTTGTAAGCCTAAGTAACATAATCTTACCCATTTTATTTTTTGTTATTTATTGATTTTAGAGAGAAAGAGAAGGGAAAGGGGAAGAAGGACAAGAAGAAGAGGGGAAAGATGAGGGGAGAGGGAGCATTCATTTATTGTTCCACTTAGTTTGTTTCATTGATTGCTTCCTGTATGTGCCCTGACCAGGGGATCAAACCCTCAACTTGGCATTTCAGGTTGATGCTCTAACCGAGTTAACTAGCCAGGGCCACAAACTTACCCATTTTAAGTCCAAGCAAAACAATTTCCAAATGAAGAGTTAATCTTCATTTCTCATAGGCAACATGAGGACAGGGTTATTATAAACAAACACAAAACATCATTCTGAAGACATTTAATACTTGAAGCCAACTGTTTAGCGATAGTGCCTTGTTGTACTCTCTGATTTTCAAAGTGTGGCCCATGTATCTTTCACTAATTTGGAAAGCAGAATTATTTTCCCTAAAATCTTCTCATAATATTATTGAACATTATGATTTTACAGATTGTCAGTGCTGTACAAAATCTACATCTATGTGTTCACACTAATTATTAGGTTCACTTCACCTCAGCTAATGAACCTTCATGTCTTTGAGTGATGTTTACATTTATTAAATGTGATTTTTGCGGCATGCTTTATTATATCTCCAAAGTAATAAACATGGTTGAACGATTCACTGAAGAACTAAACATAGTAATGAAAACAGAACTGTAAATAATGTAACTTATAGGCCCTGGCTGGTTGGCTCAGTGGTAGAGCATCAGCCTGGCGTGCAGGAGTCCAGGGTTCGATTCCCGGTCAGGGCATACAGGAGAAGCGCCCATCTGCTTCTCCATCCCTCCCCCTCTCCTTCCTCTCTGTCTCTCTCTTCCCCTCCCGCAACCGAGGCTCCATTGGAACAAAGTTGGCCCGGGCGCTGAGGATGGCTCCATGGCATCTGCCTCAGGCACTAGAATGGCTCTGGTCGCAATGAAGCAACACCCCAGATGGGCAGAGCATCGCCCCCTGGTGGGTATGCTGGGTGGATCCTGATCGGGCGCAGCGGGAGTCTGTCTGACTGCCTCCCCGTTTCCAACTTCAGAAAAATACAAAAAATAAATAATAATAATGTAACTTATAAAAACATCATAAATTTTAAAATAAATAGGACTCATATAGTGAATACAGAATGTAAACCTGTATGTCATTAAAATATCATATAAGCAGCTGAAAGAAAAATTATAAATAGAAAGTTAAGATGGTGAATATCTAAAATTTTAATTTACTGAGTTATCAATTTTTTTCCTAGCCATGAAACACAGGCAAGATCATGGTCTGAAGATGTAGCTTTTGTTTTACTTTCAAAGCAATGACTCATAAGAGTCACTCCAGAACAAGTATCAAGTAATTGCTTTCCAGAAAAGTGATGAATATTATTGCTAAAGAAAGAGCCAAAAAGCACAGAGGATTTGAATTTGCCCTCCTTATAGGGAAACCAAGTGAAAGTCAAACTACTGCCAAGGAATTCATTATACCAAGGGACTTAGTATTAATGACAAATATCACGTTCACAAACATAAAACAGAACAAGCTATGGGCAAATGCCGTTATCAGATGGCCTGGAAAACATACATGAAAGAACAATTACTACTGTGCTCATGCTAGCAAGATAAGTCACTTCAGAGTTGGACAAAACCAGTGATGTACAGAGTTTGACTCAATACAGTGAGAGAAAAGAAACATACAATAAAACTTTATCTGCTTATCATTGAAAACCCATAAGAGACTTTTCTATTAAGTTAATTATTTGTGAGCCATGATGTAGAATTAAAAAAGAACACTGGAATCAGTAATATCAATGTATCATGAATAAAAGAGGTTATGCCTAAATAACACCTGTAAAGATTGATTTCTAGACAACAGGTATTAGTGAACAGTATGCATCTTAACCTGGATTCAGTATTAAAAGAAACAGTAGAAATTATTATTTTTTTAGCAGGGAAGGGGAGGGAGAAAGATGAGAAGCACCATCTCATACGTGCAGCACTTTAGTTGTTCATTGATTGTATCCCATACGTGCCTTGACGCGAGGCTCAAGCTGAGCCAGTGACCCTTTGCTCAAGTTAGCGAGCTTGGGCTTAGGTCAACAAGCTTGGGCTTTAAGCCAGCAAGCTTTGGGCCCAAGCCAGCAATCATAGGATCATGTCTATGATTCCACACTCATGCTGGCAACTCCATGCTCAAGCTGGTGCACCTACGCTCTAGCTAGCAATGTCAGGGTTTCTAACCTGGGTTCTCAGCGTCCCAGGTTAATACTCTATTCCAGAGGTCCCCAAACTTTTTACACAGGGGGCCAGTTCACTGTCCCTCAGACTGTTGGGCCAGACTATAAAAAATACTATGAACAAATCCCTATGCACATTGCACATCTTATTTTAAAATAAAAAAACAAAATGGGAACAAATACAATATTTAAAATAAAGAACAAGTAAATTTAAATCAACAAACTAACCAGTATTTCTAATGGGAACTATGCTCCTCTCACTGACCACCATGAAAGAGGTGCCCCTTCCGGAAGTGTGGCGGGGGCCGGATAAATGGCCTCAAGGGGCCGCATGCAGCCCGCGGGCCCTGGTTTGGGGACCTCTGCTCTATTCATTGCATCACCACCTGGTCAGGTGGTATTTTTGAGACTTGTTTGGAGGTTCTAGCAGGGGAGCACAGCTACTCGTATACCCTTGACCGAAGAACGGTCCTCTCCTCTAGCGGGGAAGGTCGTCCTCTTCGACCGAGCGCGCAGCTTCGGGAGGGACGCACATGGAGCGGTGAGGGAGGAAGGGGACACCCGCCTAGCCAGCCAGATCAGCCGAATCAACCCTGGCGATCAATGGGGTGACAGATGTCGCAGCCAGATCGCCCTCACATCCAGGTGGTATTTTTTTTTTTTTTTTTTTTTCATTTTTCTGAAGCTGGAAACAGGGAGAGACAGTCAGACAGACTCCCGCATGCGCCCGACCGGGATCCACCCGGCACGCCCACCATGGGGCAATGGCTCTGCCCACCAGGGGGCGATGCTCTGCCCATCCTGGGCGTCGCCATATTGCGACCAGAGCCACTCTAGCGCCTGGGGCAGAGGCCACAGAGCCATCCCCAGCGCCCGGGCCATCTTTGCTCCAATGGAGCCTTGGCTGCGGGAGGGGAAGAGAGAGACAGAGAGGAAAGTGCGGCGGAGGGGTGGAGAAGCAAATGGGCGCTTCTCCTGTGTGCCCTGGCCGGGAATCGAACCCGGGTCCTCCGCACGCTAGGCCGACGCTCTACCGCTGAGCCAACCGGCCAGGGCCCCAGGTGGTATTTTTAACAAGAGACTTATGGCCCTACAAATTAATTTTTTACTTGAAATAATTTAATCCTGTTGTTCTATCTTCCCTATCTCTCCCTCATCTGTAAAAAGGTAGATGAGTCAAAAACTTTCAAAATAACTTTGAATTGTCAAAACTAACAAAAATAAATGTTATCCATCTTTTTCTAGTACATGAAAAACAGAATCTCTTATTAAAAGCAGCAATAATATATGAATTAGGCCCTGGCCAGTTGGCTCAGCAGTAGAGCGTCATCCTGGAGTGTGGAAGTCCCAGGTTCAAATCCCGGTCAGGGCACACAGGAGAAGCACCCATCTGCTTCTCCACCCTTCTCCCACTTCTTCCTCTCTATCTCTCTCTTCCCCTCCCACAGCCAAGGCTCCACTGGAGCAAAGTTGGCCCAGGCTCTATGGCCTCCGCCTCAGACGCTAGAATGGCTCCAGCTGCAACAGAGCAATGCCCCAGATGAGCAGAGCATCGCCCCCTGATGGGCATGCTGGGTGGATCCTGGTCAGGCGCATGCAGGAGTCTGTCTGACTGCCTCCCTGCTTTTTACTTCGGAAAAATACAAAAAAATAAAATAAAATAATAGCCTGACCAGGCAGTGGCACAGTGGATAGAGCGTTGGACTGGGATGCCAAGGATCCAGGTTTGAGACCCCGATGTCGCCAGCTTGAGCACGGGCTCATCTGGTTTGAGCAAAAGCTCACCAGCTTGGACCCAAGGTCGCTGGCTCGAGCAAGGGGTTACTTGGTCTGCTGAAGGCCCGCGGTCAAGGCACATATGAGAAAGCAATCAATGAACAACTAAGGCGTTGCAATGTGCAACGAAAAACTAATGATCGATGCTTCTCATCTCTCCATTCCTGTCTGTCTGTCCCTGTCTACCCATCTCTCTGACTCTGTCTCTGTAAAAAAAAAAAAATTAATTAAAAAAATATGTATATATGAATTAATCCATTATAAAAAGCTCCTCAACATGAATAGACACTTCTCCCAGGAAGAGATACAAATGGCCAACAGATATATGAAAAGATGCTCAGCTTCATTAGTTATTAGGGAAATGCAAATCAAAACTACAATGAGATACCACCTCACCCCTGTTAGATTAGCTATTATCAACAAGACGGGTAATAGCAAATGTTGGAGAGGCTGTGGAGAAAAAGGAACCCTCATTCACTGTTGGTGGGAATGTAAAGTAGTACAACCATTATGGAGGAAAGTATGGTGGTTCCTCAAAAAACTGCAAATAGAACTACCTTATGACCCAGCAATCCCTCTACTGGGTATATACCCCAAAACCTCAGAAACATTGATACGTGAAGACACATGTAGCCCCATGTTCATTGCAGCACTGTTCACAGTGGCCAAGACATGGAAACAACCAAAAACCCCTTCAATAGAAGACTGGATAAAGAAGATGTGGCACATATACACTATGGAATACTACTCAGCCATAAGAAATGATGACATCAGATCATTTACAGCAAAATGGTGGGATCTTGATAACATTATAAGGAGTGAAATAAGTAAATCAGAAAAAAACAAGAACTACATGATTCCATACATTGGTGGAACATAAAAATGAGACTAAGAGACATAGACAAGAGTGTGGTGGTTACCAGGGGTGGGGGGAGGAAGGACAGGGGGAGAGTTAGGGGGAGGGGGAGGGGCACAGAGAACTAGATAGAGGGTGGCGAAGGACAATCTGACTTTGGGCGAGGGGTATGCAACATAATTTAATGACAAAATAACCTAGACATGTTTTCTTTGAATATATGTACCCTGATTTATTAATGTCATCCCATTACCATTAATAAAAATTTATTTAAAAAAAAAAAAAAAAAAAAAAAGCTCCTCAGAACAGTAGTGTTACAGACTCAGATGCAATGTCATCTTTAAAATGCACACATTCATTAAAAATGAAAGCAAGGCCCTGGCTGGTTGGCTCAGCGGTAGAGCGTCAGCCTGGCATGCGGGGGACTCGGGTTCGATTCCCGGCCAGGGCACATAGGAGAAGCGCCCATTTGCTTCTCCACCCTTCCTCTCTGTCTCTCTCTTCCCCTCCTGCAGCCAAGGCTCCATTGGAGCAAAGATGGCCCAGGCGCTGGGGATGGCTCCTTGGCCTCTGCCCCAGGCGCTAGAGTGGCTCTGGTCTGGTCGCGGCAGAGCGACGCCCCGGAGGGGCAGAGCATCGCCCCTGGTGAGTGTGCCGGGTGGATCCCGGTCGGGTGCATGCGGGAGTCTGTCTGACTGTCTCTCCCCGTTTCCAGCTTCAGAAAAATACAAAAAAAAAAAAAAAAAAAAAAAAAAAAAAGAAAGCAAAACTATTCTTACAGGGATCATTCATGGATGGACTTGGGAGTCCTTTAAACAAGTAAGTCAGAAAAAGCTAAGAAGTATATGATCTCACACATAGGTGGGACATAAAACTGACACTCATGAACATAGATAAATGTGAAGTGGTTACCAGTAGGAGGGGAGTAAAGGGGGACAACATATTTTTGTCTCTGTGTGATGGGCACACCACACAATCAATAGTTAAAATGCTATAGAAATGTTTACCTGAAATTCAGTATGTACTCTTATTGATCATTGTCACCCCATTAAATTAAATTTCTAAATAAAAGAAATTAAGAAAAAAAAAAAGAAGAGCAAAATAATTTGATTTGCTTAGCTGTACCTGCTCATCTCTTTGTCTCCACTCCTCCTGCCAATTTTCTTCTCGTGAATTCTTCTGTACTGGGTTTGGCAAAGAAAGCTCATGCTGAGCATTACAAGTGGCATGGGAGGATTTCTGGGGAATTTTCTTAAAAGCAAGATTCCTGAGCTATGAAACAAACAAAGAATACATTAAATTCAAGTTTACTAATCCTGAGACACTAATGAGTTTTTGAAAGTTAAGAAACCAACAATATTTTTACATTTCTAAATACTATTCCAAATGCTATTTGTGTTTTTTGTAATCTTTGTAGAATATTAATTTTGCCAGCATTTGAGATGTTGGCAGACTTCTAGTTAAAATTAATTGTACTCTTATTATACCATCATTTTAATGATTCTGCTTTACTAAGGGGAATAAGTTTATAGGAGTAGAAAATTCAATGCGTACTTTTAAAATGCAAAACAATAGAATTCAAAAGATTATAAAGTTTGATAGCTTATACAATTCTAGCAACCACTTTGCTAGTCCTCAAGAGACATAATAAAACTAATCTGAGACACAGAAATTAAAACAAGAGAAAAATGCTGAGAGGCTGTTAAATTGTATTTCCCCAAAAGAATGTGTTATAGCCTAACCCTTGATAGCTGCGCTTGTGACCTTATTTGGAAATAGGATCTTTGCAGATGTTATCAAGTTAAAATAAGGTCATACTGAATTAGGGTAGGTCCTAATCCAAAATGACCGCTATTTTAAGAAGAGGTGAAAAACAAAGATACACAAAAGAGAATGTCAAGCAAGTAACAACAGAGCGAAGAACTGAAGTGATGCAGCTGCAAGCCAAGGATTGATGGCTACGACAAGAAGCTAGGAAGAGGCAAGGAAGGATTCTACTTTGAGACTTGGAGAGAACATAGCCCTTGTTAACAACTTGATTTAGACCTCTAGCCTCTAGAACCATTAGAAAATAGATTTGTTAGGAAATAAATAAATTTAAACCACCTAGTTTGTGATACTTTGTTATGACAGCCTTAGAAAACTAATAAAGAGGCTTTTAAATCAAGCACAAACAATTTTAACTAATAATATGTGGTTCTGCAAAAGACAGTGATGAGATACAAACACCTCTTTAAAGTAGCTGGTTTCTGCTACAGAAAGGACATGTAGGAGGAGGTGAAACACTAGCAAGCAGACTTTTGCTTTACTTTACAGAAAGTAAACATGGACAGAACAGTCATGAAGGTAGAAAGGGAGAATCCTTAGGTTCATTCTCAGTTACATATTTTCTTATTCTCTAATGCAGTGTCTATAATCACTGGGTCTATAATCTTCATACAACATCAGGGTGGTTGACTTTCACAGACAGGTATGAAATTTCTGGCAAACTGGCACCAGTCAGTGAACAGGCAGTTGAAAACCGCTGCTCTAATGTAAACCACATTATTACCTTATTTTCTGTTCTCCCACATCATCATTAATTGGAAAAATAAGTGGTGGGCAATAAAAAGTTCTAAAAGACTGGACCTCTGAAAGAATACATATGGCGAGGAAAGTGTCTTCTTTTAAATAACTTTAAAAGTTATTCTCTGTATGGAAGCATTTGTGTGTGTGTGTGTGTGTGTGTGTGTGTGTGCGTGCAGAGACAAGAGTCAGAGAGAGGGACAGATAGGGACAGACAGACAGGAAGGGGGAGAGATGAGAAACATCAATTCTTTGTTGCGGTTCCTTAGTTGTTCATTGATTGCTTATATGTGCCTTGACCAGGGGCTACAGCAGACCAAGTGACCCCTTGCTCGAGCCAGCAACCTTGGGCTCAAGCTGGTGAACCTTGTTCAAACCAGATGAGCCCGTGCTCAAACTGGCGACCTCAGGGTCTTGAACCTGGGTCCTCTGCACCCCAGTCCAATGCTCTATCCACTGCGCCACCGCCTGATCAGGCTGCATGGAAGCATTTTAAAGAGATATTCAGAAAGCAATGGTGATGAATATGTAATAGAAACAAACTGAAAAGGCATTTTTTCTAAGTCTTGGGACATTATAAAATGAGTATGTGGGAAAACACTACTGTTACTCTTTCTCTCATGAAATGATTCTGAAAAAAGTCCTTGTATATCCTTCTATTAAAAGACAAACACAGAAGTGTTTTCTAGCATTTATTTTAAAAACAAATGGGCACAGGCCCTGGCCAGTTGGCTCAGTAGTAGAGCATCGGCCTGGCATGCAGAAGTCCTGGGTTCGATTCCTGACCAGGGCACACAGGAGAAGCGCCCATCTGCTTCTCCACCCCTCCCCCTCTCCTTTCTCTGTCTCTCTCTTCCCCTCCCACAGCCAAAGCTCCATTGGAGCAAAGTTGGCCCAGGCGCTGAGGATGGCTCTGTGGCCTCTGCCTCAGGCGCTAAAATGGCTCTGGTTGCAATGGAGCGACGCCCCAGATGGGCAGAGCATCGCCCTCTGGTGGGAGTGCCGGGTGGATCCTGATCGGGCGCATGCGGGAATCTGTCTGCCTCCCCGTTTCCAACTTCAGAAAAAAACAAACAAACCAAAAAAACAAATGGGCACATTAAGTGTTGATCATGTAATTCAGGCTAAGAACATCTAGTGCAGGGGTCGGGAACCTGTGGTTCTTTTGATGGCTACATCTGACTTGCAGATAAATCTTTAATAAAAATAATAATAACGTTAAAAATATAAAACATTCTCATGTATTACAATCCATTCATTTCCTACGGCTCATGTTCATGGTTGTGGGTGGCTGGAGCCAATCACAGCTGTTCTCCGGGACAACACCAAATTTTTATTGGATAATGCGTAATGTACACAAGTCGTTGTATGGCTCTCATGGAATTACATTTTAAAATATGTGGCATTCATGGCTCTTTTAGCCAAAAAGATTCCCGAACCCTAATCTAGGAGTTAGGGGCCTGCCATGTACTTATTACTCTAAAGAAATAAATGACTATCAAATGCATAAAAATGGACTTTCAGGATAGTCATAGGATTATTGTCTATAATATACTGCTCACAAAAAATTAGGGAATATTTCAAAATAAATATGAAGCTATAAAATATCCCAATTTTTGTGAGCAGTATAGTTAAAAAAAAAGGAAAACCACCTAAATATTTATGATAAGGGTTCAATTAAAGTATGATATAGCTATATAATTAAATAATGTGGAGCCATTTAAAATAATGTGAATCTTTGGAAAAACGCTTATGGCTAATTAGAAAAAAAAACAAAAGTCTATTATCATGTCACCTCATTAAATTTAATTTTCTAAAAAAAGGTCGATTATATAATCCCATTTTTGTTTATGTAAAATATGAATAAAGATGTATGTGTATTTACATGTGTATACATTCATACAAACTTATACACATACATAGAAGAAACATACCAAAATATTAATTGGTTATATCTCTGGTTATATTTATAAATGGCCTTTTTTGCTTTTAAGACTTCCTTACCTTTGGGCCCTGGCAGTTGGCTCAGAGATAGAGCATTAGGCCAGCATGTGGAAGTCCGGGTTTGATTCCCAGCCAGGGCACACAGGAGAAGTGCCCACCTGCTTCTCCAACCGTCCCCCATCCTTTCTCTCTTATCTCTCTCTTCTCCTCCCGCAGCCAAGGCTCCATTGGAGCAAAGTTGGCCAGGGCACTGAGGATGGCTCCATGGCCTCTGTCTCAGGCACTAGAATGGCTCCAGTTGCAATGGAGCAATGGCCCAGATGGGCAGAGCATTGCCCCCTGGTGGGCATGCCTGGTGGATTCTGGTTGGGCGCCTGTGGGAATCTGTCTCTCTGCCTCCCTGCTTCTCATTTTAGAAAAATACAAAAAGACTTCCTTACCTTTTGGAATGAGCACATTAAGCTTCCATAGTCAGAAAAAGATTAAATCATTTAAAAAATATTCATTACATTGACTTTAAACATACACAAATTTACATCCATTCATTCAAGTCCTATTTACCAAGTGCCTATGAACCAAGTGCTATAGATACATGGGTGAACAAGACAACCAATCCTCATGATGCTTACAGTCTTTTGGGAAAGCAGACACAAATAAATATAATTGTTACCTCATTTGCTTCACTCTGCTGCTGTTCTTTCTTTTTTCTTCTTTTCTCTCTCTTTTTCTCATTTGTAGTTGATTTGCTTGTTTGAGACTTTCCAGTATTCCGGCCTTTGCCTTTTCCAGGCTCAGAATCAGAGCCACTGCCGCTATCCACTTGCAACAGTGCAAAACGAGAAGCAGTAGTGGGAACAGAACTAAGAACTGCGGAGGCCATTGTAAATATTTTTCTTCTAATATACTTCTGTCAAATAAAATACTTCTGTCAAGAATAATTTCTGTGGAGGGACAGAAGGCAGGTGAGTAAATGTATTCTGTAAAGTTTCTTCATTAATTGAGAGTAATAATAAATTATTATATACAAGCATTTCTCTGGACAAAGTATATACTAATATTTGGATTCATACCCACAGTCCTGTGGGCAATAACATACTTTTTAACTTAAAAACAACATAGAAAATAGAAAAATGATATATTGAGATTTCACAGACTAGTGTAAGACTACCACCAATACAATGTATTCATTTTTCCATGGTATTCAAAAATTCACGGTTTTCCTTTCTATAACTATACTGCTGTAATTAATATATACATATTTATGGAAAACATCTTTTTTTTTTTTAGCAAGACAGGACAGACAGGAAGGGAAAGAGATGAGAAGCATCAACTTGTCATTGTGGCACTTCAGTTGTTCATTGATGCTTTCTCATATGTGCCTGGACCAGGGGCTTCAGCCAAGCTAATGATCCCTTGCTCAAGCCAGTGACCTTGGGCTTCAAGCTAGCGACCTCTGGGATCAAACAAGCAACCATGGGATCATGTCTAGGAACCCATGCTTAAGCCAGTGACTCTGCGCTCAAGCTAGTGTTGAAGATGCTCAAACCAGCAACCTCAGGGTTTTGAACCTGGGTCCTCAGTGTTCCAGGTGGATGCTCTATGCACTGCACCACTGCCTGGTCAGGCTGGAGAAAATCCTAATCAATATGGTTTAAAATAAAAAAGTATACATTTATCCTCAACTTCCAAAACAAGATAAATAGGAATAGAAAAGGACAGTCTTATATACAAAATGCTGCCTTACGTTTAAGCCTAGAGACTGCTATTAAGTCACTAAGTCACAGAATTGAGAGCAAAATAAGAGAACTCTACCAAAGAAAACTTTTTAAAATCACCTTCTACATTATCTTTTAGTTCACTAGTCATTATAGTAGTTGGAGAGTTAGGACCTGAACCTAGACATGCTGAACCTGATTCTGCAAATTCAAAAGAAGCTTTGTAACTAGTTAGAAGGACTAAGTATTCTTTCAATTCAAAAGGTAAAAGACTTTCTTAAGAAACTGAGAAACTCAGAAATATGTTCGTTTCTACTTTAAAATAAATCAAGTACACAACTGAACAAAATATTGTTTTTAAAAAATAACAACACTCCAAGTACCCAGCACTAACATTAACCCACCCCATGATTCTCCCCAACTGCATACTCTCACTCAACATGTCCAGAGGTAACTATTATCCTGACTTTTTATTGCTTATTCATTTTTCTTTAGTTTTATCCTGTCTCAACTCAGAGTACTCATACATAAACAAGCTACTATCACTCCCACAATATCCTCTTGTTTACATGAGTCCACCCTATTCAGTGTGGGAGGGAACTATGCAAAAGTACAAATACTAAGAGGTGGGAAATATTAAGGTCTATTTTGAAAGCTAAAAGCACACTATAGTTTGTATTTTTTTCAGGAAGAAATAAAAATGAGAAGCATGTGTTTCACCTTCCATCTTAACCTAAGAATCCAGGAAATTACTTGAAAATCTTTCAATTTTTTGGTTAAACAATGAGAAAATCAAAATAAGAGCTGATATTTGAAGATATCATCTAGTAGCTATTAAATAAGAGTATTTTTATTAATATACCATCTTAAGACCTATTACTCCTATGCTCAGAAATATGCACAGCAAGGTAAAAGACTACAATACACAGAGATGAAACTGCACTGATAAATTATGATATATTTTTAGGTTTAAATCTTCCCTGCAAGCACAATAATTGTTTGTGTTTTTAAGACTATTCATTTTAGAAAGGGGAGAGAGAAAAGGGGGGAGAAGCAGGAAGCATCAACTCCCTATGTGCCTTGACCAGGCAAGTCCAGGGTTTTGAACCAGCGACCTCAGCATTCCAGGTCAATGCTTTATCCACTGTGTCACCACAGGTCAGGCCAAGCACAAGAATTGAAGTGGTACAAAAAAAAAAAAAAAATACTACTACAGAATTAAATTCCAGACTCAAAAATATTATGGAAAACATTAATTCTGTTCAACTTCAACATGCCATTCTAAGATCCTATACATTTTAGTTGCTTTTAACATTTTAGGTACAATAACTCAACAAAGTTGTTCAACAACCTTTTTTTTTTTTTTTTTTTTTGGAAAAGGACGGGAGATAAGAGACAGACTCCTGCATGCACCCTGACCTGGATCTACCTGGCAACCCCCAACTAGAGCTGATGCTCAAATCAATCAAGCTATTTTTAGCACCTGGGCCACACTTGGACTAACTAAGCTATCCTCAGCATCTGAGGCCATCACTTGAACCAACTGAGCCACTGGCTACAAGAGGGGAAGAGGGCAAGAAAGGGGAGAGAGGAGAGGAAGAGAAACAGATGGTCACTTTCTATGTGTGTCCTGACCCAGGATTGAACCTGGGATATCAACATACTGGGCCAACACTCTATCCATGAGTCAACCAGACAGGGGTGTTCAACAACTATTACATTTAATTTTAACTAGTGGAACTATAAATTGCATGTGGTAGCTGTTCACAAATACTCACTGGCCCTCCCTGAAGGAGAATTGTTTATCATTCTCCTGCTGAATGCAGGCATGACAATGTGACTGACTTTGGCCAGTGAAACATAAGCTTTAAAAGCCAGAACAGGGTTCACCATATTCTCTTTTCCCTGATTTTGTGATTGTGGAAGCATATCTTGAAACAGAGTCTCCACCTGTCAAGTCTGATGGAGTGTGAAACCACAAGGAACAAAGTCTCCTTTACTAACCTGTGGATAAAGGGTGAGATAAAAGTAGGTTTACAGTTGAGTATGCAAAACACAAAACTTATTCTTATATTATTTTTTTTTATATTTTATTTATTTATTTATTTATTTTTTACAGAGACAGAGAGTGAGTCAGAGAGAGGGATAGACAGGGACAGACAGACAGGAACAGAGAGAGATGAGAAGCATCAATTATTAGTTTTTCATTGCGCGTTGCAACACCTTAGTTGTTCATTGATTGCTTTTTCATATGTGCCTTGACCACAGGCCTTCAGCAGACCGAATAACCCCTTGCTGGAGCCAGTGACCTTGGGTTCAAGCTGGTGGGCTTTTTCCTCAAACCAGATGAGCCTGCACTCAAGTTGGCAACCTCAGGGTCTCGAACCTGGGTCCTCTGCATCCCAGTCCAACGCTCTATCCACTGCGCCACCGCCTGGTCAGGCTCTTATATTATTATTATTGTATTATTTTCCATACGAATAACTATAAACCTACTTTTGCCCTACCCTATATGTAGCTTGAGCAAGAAAGCAACTGTACTTAAGCAGCTGAGATTTTCAGGTTGTTAGTGGATTATAACCTAGCTTTGCCATGACTAATATATTACAAAAATAAATTTCTTTTCCATTCTAAGACATATCAAAACCATGAATTTCAGAGGTGGATTGTTCTACATGAGCTAAACGTTCACAGATGTCTGTTCTAAAACATTTCTCTAAAGCTCACAGAAATTTTCTGTGGCATAGGGCAAAGCTTCCTTACCAATGTATACTCAGATAGTTTCCCTCTGTCTGTGGAGCAGCCAAGAAAACCCTGGAGAATGCAGAGACTCTGGGCCAGTCACCACCAGATGCAAGCAGCCTTATGTGATGCTCCCCAGAGAACAACCCATGCATATCCTGCTCTGTAGTTATTTGTCAACTGTGACAGGGGAAGTGTTCAAGCCCCTAGAAATCTACTTCATCAGACAGCTGCAGAATGCACTGTTGCCTTTCATGGTAGACAGGTTATTGGGACTGTTAGAAAAGTCTGTATTCTAAATATCCAAAATACAGGAGCAGCAACTGCTGTCAGGAGTGGGGAAGCACAGAATCTTTAGTGAGCAAGGTTTCAAGCAATGGCCTGAAATCTCTACATTCACAAATATCAAACATTTCCCAGTGACATGCCTTTTTAATAGCATAAAATCTAGCTGCAAGGTGACTGCTCAAACAATGCATATGCTTTCTGCAAAGAAGAGTTTTCTCATTATTTTCAATTCTTGAAGTTGGAAAGTCAAATCAAATTTTAATTCCTTTCATTTTATCAAAAGAAATTTTATACTATATTATTAAATTCTGATGAGAAAGATTTCACGTTCTTTAAAAATAATTCCAATTGTTATAAACTATTGAATGGTCACACAACAAAAGAATAGTCTGTTTTTATTACCTGCTCATCCAAACAAAATTTCAACGGAAAGTCAATATGAAGAAAGCATTACTTAAAAACTTGTTTCAGGCCTGACCAGGCGGTGGCGCAGTGGATAGGGCGTCGGACTGGGATGCGGAAGACCCAGGTTCGAGACCCCGAGATCACCAGCTTGAGCGCGGGCTCATCTGGTTTGAGCAAAGCTCATCAGCTTGGACCCAGGTCACTGGCTCAAGCAAGGGATTACTTGGTCTGCTGTAACCCCACGGTCAAGACACATATGAGAAAGCAATCAATGAACAACTAAGGTGTCGCAGTGAAAAAACTAATGATTGATGCTTCTCATCTCTCTCCGTTCCCGTCTGTCTGTCCCTAACTATCCCTCTCTCTGACTCTCAAAAAAAAAAAAAAAAGTTTGTATCAGGAATTATATATTCTTATTTCATAGGTAAATTTTACTTTAAAAGTTATGTTCACAGAAGCAAGCACAATTTTCTCATCAAAAATCTTGGAATGAGGCCCTGGCCGGTTGGCTCAGTGGTGGAGCGTCGGTCTAGCGTGCGGGGGACCCGGGTTCGGTTCCCGGCCAGGACACATGGGAGAGGCACCCATTTGCTTCTCCACCCCTCCCCCTCTCCTTCCTCTCTGTCTCTCTCTTCCCCTCCCGCAGCCAAGGCTCCATTGGGGCGGGGATGGCCCCGGGTGCTGGGGATGGCTCCTTGGCCTCTGCCCCAGGCGCTAGAGTGGCTCTGGTCATGGCAGAGTGACGCCCCGGAGGGGCAGAGCATCGCCCCCTGGTGGGCAGAGCGTCACCCCTGGTGGGCATGCCGGGTGGATCCCCGTCGGGTGCATGCGTGAGTCTGTCTGACTGTCTCTCCCCGTTTCCAGCTTCAGAAAAATACAAAAAAAAAAAAAAATCTTGGAATGATTCTGAAGTTTTTTGTTTGTTTTTTAGAGAGGCATGGGGAGGGGACAGAAGGAATAGACAGGAAGGAGGAGAGATGAGAAGCATTAACTCGTAGTTGCAGCACTTTAGTTGTTCATTGATTGCTTTCTTGTATGTGCCTTGACCAAGGGGCTCCAGCAGAGCCAGTGACCCCTTGCTCAAGCCAACAACCTTGGGCTTCAAGCTAGTGACCATGGAATCATCTTTGATTCCATGCTCAAGCAAGCAACGCCATGCTCAATCTGGTGAGCCCGCGTTCAAGTCAGCGACCATGGAGTTTTGAACCTGGGTTCTCAGCACCTCAGGCTGATATTCTATCCACTGCCCCACTGCCTGGTCAGGCCTGAAGTTCTTTATAAATCAATATTCAGTATTTTTCTAAAGTATTTTGCTTTACCTGTCCTAATCATATACATACTATAATGAAAATGTAACAATTTTTCCCACCCAGTTCTATACAGACACTGTAGATCTCCTCCCACTTCGGGGGCAATGGGATACCTGTAGTCCTTTGTGTTAATAAAGCAGAAATCAAACCACACAAAACCACTAGACAAGAATGCTGACCTGGGGCAAGAATGCCTGAACATGCCTGACCAGGTGGTGGCACAGTGGATAAAGCATCAATTGTGAGCCCCTGGACAACTTACTAGACTAGATCTATGATTCTTCATCTGTGAAACTGGGTCAAGAGTGCCCAGCTCACTGAATTGTTAAGATTAAATGAGTTAAGTACTTTATACACATTAATAGGACAGTAGCCAGTTCAGCAAAAGCACTCAAATATAAACATCTACTGGTATTCTTACTCTAATGAACTAAAATGTACTTTTCGATCCTATGAGGCATAGAAGAACTGGCATAAACTATTTAAAAATTTGGCTAAGCATATCTGACTCCATTGCTAAAATGTTTTGAAACTTAAATCAACATCTAGCCATTTTAAAAGCTAAGGCTTTAATCTTTGAAATGAAAGAATTGTTAGGCATTAAGTGTTGAACAGTGAGCCACTGTAAAGAGTCCAAGACCTGAAGATTATACTTAATATACTGCAGAAGAAAAACAGCCATCTACCTGAAACACAAGGGAATCACAGTAGAGACTATGGCTTAAACAATGGGCATACAACGGACAAATAATATTTCCTGAATGAATGGAAAAAAATATATACAAAGACAGTGAGAACATTAGAATACTGTTAAACCGAGAAAATGAGAAGCATCCAAAAGAATTACTTTTCTAAAGAGGTAGCTACCTATACCTACACCTCAGTAACCCATATATTAAAATACTCTTTTAACTTCTGAAAAGGCAGAATGCAGAGAGGGAAATGCTCACTTTTATAATAGTCATCTTTTGTTTCATCAGGAGAGCAAAAAAGAATAGAATAGTGGCAGCCACTTGCACTATGTATAATAGTAAATATTAAAGAACAGCTCTACTTAGCAACTGCGGGAGTAGATGGGACAACTGGAAGAGTTCAATCATCTGTGCTACATACTGCACATGATAAATAGCCAACCCATTATCTACCTCAATAGCCATGAAATAAATCTATGTACCATATTCAAAAGTATGTTAACCAGTATTTCAGAAGGGAAAAATAGAAATTTTGAATAAAAAAGGGAATAAAAATATAAAAAATGTTGAATACATGAATTTGTCTTATATATACGTATGTATGTATATATGCATATACCAAAAAAGAAGAAAATGCACGGGACAGTTCTGCTTATTTTCCTTTCTAGAGTTTTCACTATTTCCCCAAATATTCTATAATGACCATATTTCTTCTACTAAAAAAAAAAATCTCATCTTGAAAAGGAAAACCAGTCATTTATACCCAATTTCAAAGAGGTAAACATGATGTAATCAATATAATATTGATTTTCCTGCCCTGTGCCAAAAATAGAAAGGGCAACTCCAGGTTAGAAATGACAAATGAGATGCCTTTGGTTTTTAATGTTAGTGATGCATAAGACAAATGACAGAAAGCAACTGTCAAAGACTGATTATGTTGCATGTTTTTTTTTGTTTTAAAAGAGAAGTAATTTTATTTTTTGACAGAGAGACACAGAGAGGGACAAGTAGGGACAGAAAGACAAGAAGGAAGAGAGACGAGAAGCATCAATTCTTTGTGGCAGCTCCTTAGTTGTTCATTGATTGCTTTCTCATATGTGCTTTGACCGGGGGCTACAGCAGAGTAAGTGACCCCTTGGTTCAAGCCAGCGACCTTGGGCTCAAGCCAGCGACATTGAGTTTCAAGCCAGCGAGCTTTTGGGCTCAAACCAGCAAGCTCAGGAGTTTTGATCCTGGGTCCTCTGCGTCCCAGTTCGATGCTCTATCCACTGTGCCACCGCCTGGTCAAGCTGTTTGCATGTTTTTGAAAATAATACCTTCATTAAAAATTTTTTCAAAATTTGTAAAATAATAGTTATACAAACCAGGAATTCATTTTATTTTAAACCCTAAAAAGAAAAAGGAATAAATAGGCAGACTATGACAACATCAGGTTTTTCAAATATACTTCAGGAAATGACTAGGGTTAATATTTCTTTAATTTTGTGTCATAAAATTCTTGTTTCCATCTACAGTCATATTTAACAGACATTAGGACTGATTCATATAGAGCTCTTCTCTCTCTCACTGCTATTTTCCCTTTTGTTATCTCTCTCAGTCTTTACTATCTGACATTTATATACATTTAAATGATACAGATTTAACTAAAGAATACAATGCTAAAAGTCAAGTGGACATTCCCTAATCTACCTACATAGGTCAGTCCCTGAATGTGGTGGCTAGTGCCATTTATTAAAGAAACACTTACATAATACCGAAATACTATACAAATTAGGTTTTAGTCTAGAAACCTCACAATTACTTATGTTTCCCCTATTCCCTTTGAGTCTTCTTTTTAAAAGCAATTTAATGCTTGCCCTGTAGTGGTGCAGTGGATAGTGCAATGGACCTGGAAGACTGAGATCACCAGTTCAAAATCCTGGGCTTGCCTGGTCAAGGCACATAAAACAATCAGTAACAAAAGTGAAGCAACTATGAGATACCTCTCATTCCCCGACCCCTCTTATCATCTCTCTATAAAAATTAATAAATAAGAAATATTTTTTAATTTTTATCAATTGATTTTTAGATAGAGGGGAGAGAGAGAAAGAGGGGAGCAGAAGCAGGAAGCATCAACTCATAGTAGTTGCTTCCCATATGTGCTTTGACCAGGCAAGCCAAGGATTTTGAACCAGCAACCTTAGCATTCCAGGTCCACGTTTTATCCACTGCACCACCACAGGTCAGGCAATAAATAAAAATCTTTAAAAAAAAATAATTTAAAAGCCACTTTAAATAGTTAAGAAAATATTAAATTCACAAGATAATTAAAAAATAAGACCCTGGTTGGTGGGCCTGGCGTATGAATGTCCCAGGTTCGACTCCTGGTCAGGACACACAGGAGAATAACCATCTGCTTCTCCACCCCTCCTCGCCCCTTCTCTCTCTCTTCCTTTTCTGCAGTCATGGCTCAATTGGTTCTAGCACATCTGCCCCTGTGCACTAAGGATGGCTCCGTGGAACCTTTGCCTCAGGCACTAAAAAACAGCTCCATTGAGAGCATGGGCCCCAGACCAGTTGCTGGATAGATCCTAGTCAGGGTGCATACAGGAGTCGACCTCCCCTCCTCTCATTTGGAAAAGAATAATAAATGAATAAATGAAAAATAAATAGTTCAGGCCAAAATGCACAAGAGACAAGTTCACACATATAAAATATGCAGACAGCTCATCACATATAATAGTTAATAATTTCTACTACCATTAGAAAAACTATTGCCTGACCTGTGGTGGCAGTGGATAGAGAGCATCGACCTGGAATGCTGAGGTCAAATCCCCAGGCTTGCCGGGTCATGGCACACATGAGAAGCTACTACTACTAGTTGTTGCTTCCCATCCCCCCCCCCCCCCCCGTCTCGCTCTCTCTCCTCTCCCTAAAATCAATAAGTAAAACTAAAAATAAAGTAGAATATTTTTTTTTAAAAGAAAAACTATCTAGTCCTCTTTTTTTGACATTACAGGAATGTCAAGTTATAGAAAAAGCCCTGGCCGGTTGGCTCAGCGGTAGAGCGTCGGCCTAGCGTGCGGAGGACCCGGGTTCGATTCCCGGCCAGGGCACATAGGAGAAGCGCCCATTTGCTTCTCCACCCCTCCGCCGAGCTTTCCTCTCTGTCTCTCTCTTCCCCTCCCGCAGCCAAGGCTCCATTGGAGCAAAAATGGCCCGGGCGCTGGGGATGGCTCTGTGGCCTCTGCCTCAGGCGCTAGAGTGGCTCTGGTCGCAACATGGCGACGCCCAGGATGGGCAGAGCATCGCCCCCTGGTGGGCAGAGCAGCGCCCCTGGTGGGCGTGCCTGGTGGATCCCGGTCGGGCGCATGCGGGAGTCTGTCAGACTGTCTCTCCCTGTTTCCAGCTTCAGAAAAATGAAAAAAAAAAAAAAAGTTATAGAAAAGTCTCCATTTTATATATGCTCAATACACCAATTATTTGACTTATTAACTATAGCATATGTTAAAGCTATAATTATATGTTAAAGCATATAGAGAAGAGCTCTATATGAATCAATCCTAATGTCTGTTAAATATGACTGTAGATGGAAACAATTTTTTTTTTTTTTTTTGTATTTTTCCGAAGCTAGAAACGGGGAGACAGACTCCCACATGCGCCCAACCGGGATCCACCCGGCACGCCCACCAGGGGGCGACGCTCTGCCCACCAGGGGGCGATGCTCTGCCCATCCTGGGCGTCGCCATGTTGCGACCAGAGCCACTCTAGCGCCTGAGGCAGAGGCCACAGAGCCATCCCCAGCGCCCGGGAAAGAGAGAGACAGAAAGGAAGGAGAGGGGGAGGGGTGGAGAAGCAGATGGGCGCTTCTCCTGTGTGCCCTGGCCGGGAATTGAACCCGGGACTTCTGCACGCCAGGCCGACGCTCTACCACTGAGCTAACCGGCCAAGGCTAGAAACAATAATTTTATGACACAAAATTGAAGAAATATTAACCCTAGTCATTTTCTGAAGTATATTTGAAAAACCTGATGTTGTCATAGTCTGCCTATTTATTCCTTTTTTAACTATCCTTCCTCAGGTTTTTTGTGGTTTTTTTACAGACAGAGAGAAAGTCGGAGAGAGGGATAGATAGGGACAGACAGACAGGAACGGAGAGAGATGAGAAGCATCACAACCAACGAACGCCGAATGTGTACCAAAATTGCTCCCAAAACAATTACTGCATAAAAACCCCATCAACTTTATGGGTTTGCCTTAAATTCCATTTTTTCTTCATCAACACTGCCTCCCCTTTCCAATCTGCAGCGACTCATTTCTATGGGCTGAAAAATCGAAGCAAAAAGTACAAACAGGTACGCAGAGAGAGTAGTACCTCAGGGACTGTCCCATCAATAAAGCACCTGTGTTGTCCTTTGTCCCAATATTCTTTTGGTCAACTTATGGGTTCTTGCTTTTAGTCCACAGAGTGAGACCACTATTTGCTTGGAATCTTACAGGTAAGTCTGCCTTAACCATTTATGACCATTAGGAATCCCTCCCGTGTATGAGGATTTGACTAATACCAACTCCAGTGTTATAAACCTGTTGAGGAAAAAAACACCACTGCATATCCACAAATTAAAGATGTTTAACATCTTATCTTGCCATAAAGTTTCCCTCATATTTTTATAGCTGCAAGCCACATTTATGAAAGTAGTGACTCTGGTAACAATCACAAGCCTATTTACTACCTAAATAGACAATACCAAATGGTGGAGCAAAAGTCCCACCGGCTTTTCTCTAAAGAAAGTCGGCCTTTCAGTAGCGCATCTCATGGAAGCTGTAGCACCTACTCCACAGTCAATTCTGGCTAAGAATTCAAAATCTAAAAGAAAGTGGGAAAAGAAGACAATTCAGGCCAGTTTTGTCGCTATTCTTCCACCAAGCACCCTGAAGTCTAGCGAGTTCACGAAATTCGGATAGACTGCTTGTTCCAAGTAACAGCAAAAAAATTTTAAAAAAATTTTAAAAAAGACTAAACAGCCTTCTCATTGACTTTCCAAAAGTTAGATGCGAGGAGGAAGAGGGCTTTCCTGAAAAAGTAATTCACTCTGTACCTCATTCATGAAGGAAAGCCAAATTCCACCCACAGGCTGTACCGATGCTCCAAAACTTATTCGCACAAAGTACGCAGAGAAAGAAATAGGGCCGGGCGACCCCTTTATAAAGCGAGCAAATCGGCTTCAAAACCTGCAAGTGAGGAATACCGACTTGTGTCGCCGCTCCAGAAATTTCCGAGCGCGAGGTCCGCGGCGAGGAGGGGGCGGCGGCACCTGTCACTCGGCGGCTGGCGGCCGCGGCGGCCCCGAGGCCCGGAGGGACCTGCGGAGGCGAAGCCGCGTCCCCGGCCCCGGCGCAAGTCTCTCCGCCGGCCCCGAACCCTGCGCCGAGCGTCGGGACCGCGGCCCTCGAGAAGGAGCGGCCCTCCCGCGCACTCTGCCCTGCGGCTCCGGCCGGCGGGGCCCGTTACCTCAGGCCGAGTCCCGCAGCGCCGAGCCTGTGGCGCGCAGAGCGGCGCGGCCGAGCCTCCACCGCCACCTCAGGGGGCCTGCCGGGGACCCCCACGCCCGGGCCCGCCCTCCGCGTACTCACCGGGCCTCCCCGGTCGCTGGCTCGGCCCTCTTCTCCCTCCTCCCTGGCCGGCGCGGCTTGGGCGGCTCTCCGGGCGGCCGCCCTGGGCGTTGGGATAGGGATGGGTCAAGGGGCGGGGGCGGGCTCGCGTCGGGCGGGGGTCGCGCGGCGGTCCCGCGAGCGGGCGCCGGGCACTAACGGGCCCCGGGGTGCCGGGCCGGGCAGGCAGGCTGGGCGGACGGCGGCGGAGAGCGCGCTGCAGGCGGCGGTGAGGGGCGGGGAGAGCGCGGCTGCGAGCCGAGGGCGGGAGGGAAGTCCCGACGGCGGGGGCGCTGTGCGAGCCGCGGGGCGGGGCGGGGGCGGGGCCTGGCGCGCCGGCCGCCGCGCGCGAGGTTTTGTTTATTTTCTCGGTAGGTTGCGGCGCTGGCGCGTGGACGGAGGTTCGCAGTGACGCGAGCGCCTCGGGGAAGAGGACCAGAACCACCTGCTGGAGAAGGGGAGCTACGGGGGCCGGGCAGGGTCCAAACGTCTCACATAGGCGGCGGCGCCGCCACGGTCTTCGGGGTCACGGGGAAGAGAAGGGCTTTCCCGGAGCGGGTGGAAGGAGGGAGGCCTCTGGAAAGTGTAGGACTCCAGGCCGCTTTCCCGCAGGTCAGCGAGTTCACCTGCCTGGCGGAGAGTAGTTAGAGGACCCGTGAGTCGGAAAGGGCCATGGCACCCCGTGCCCAGGGTTCCCCGCCACTCAGGTCTCCCATCTCCAGTTACTGAAGTAGGAATGGTCTCGCAAGTCAAGCTTTGACTAGCGTACAGCATCAGATCTCTGTAAAGAAAATAACGAACATTGCTCACTTCTCTGGGGAGTTAGCAACACTTTGACATTATCTCCCTTGGTGCCCTATCAGATAGTGGTATTCTCATTTTACAAGCCAAATGAAGTGACTTACCCAAAGCCTCACCCTGATAAATGGCAGAGCCGGAATCCAGCTGTAGTGACTTCAGATTCTGTGCTGCTTACCATTGCATCACATTATATCTCCCGAAATCACTTTGATTCAACTAACAGGAGAGACACCCAACTTAGAGGTAAGATGCTGCTGGGGAACAGAGAGGAGTCGAAGATGTTATCCTTTCCTTCAGAGAGTAAGGGATGAAACAGATAAAACATAATAAAAGACACACCATGATAGGTGCTATGTGAAAAATGTAGAATACTGCAGAAGATCAAAGAACTGCTGGTATCTTTGTGGGTGATCAGAAAAGAAAGGCAGTATGGAGAAGGCCTTTGGCATTGACCGCGAAAGATGAGGAAGGTTTTGCAGCAAGAAGGGATAGCTTGAAAACATACGAAGGTACTCAATGGAAGTGTTCGGGAGAAAGCAAATGGTAAGACTCGAGGGTGTGTTGAGAGGTGGTAGAGACAAAATATGGGGCCTGGGATGCCAACTAGAAGAATTCGTATTTAATTCAGTGTTTTAAGTTTTTGTGGTTTAAAAGTTTGGGGGAAGGAAAACACAGCTTCTCTTTGATCTGTGAATGGATACTGAAATTAGAAGTCAGAAAACTGCCAGGGAGACCTGCAATAGGCCAGGTAAAAAGTAATGATGAGTCTGAATTAAAATAAGGGCAGGAGGAATTTAAGAGCATGGTTCAAAGATGATGTGATGTGGGAGCAGAATCTACAGAATCTGACAATTGGCTAATTGAATTTATAGCAAGAGAGGATTGCATGAAAACATAATATGAAGGAAGAAGATAAAAATCAGAGTGAAGACATTTTGAGTTTGTAGATAATTATAAAAACTAGAAAAAACACCATTGGAGATAGGAGTAGAAACTGCTTTTTAAGAGATCCATTTAGATTTGACCATTTAAAAGTTTTGAAAGGTTATCAAGACAGCCAAAGAGAAGTGGACACTAATAAGTTAGCCATAAAAGTTTTGAAATATGGGAAAGAGGGTTGTATTAGAAAATAGACTGAGAAGTTTTCAGCCTAGCAGTGATATCACTGCATGGGAAAAGAAGGAAACAGGGCAGAATCTTGAAGAACATCCTCTTAGGAACCTTGTTACTCAGCATGTTCAATAGCCCAGAGGTACTGGCATCGCCAGGGAGTTTGTTAGGTGGAATCTCAGCCCCCTCTGCTAAATTAGCATCTTTAATTTATCTAGAACCCCAAGTGATTTGTATCACATTAAAGTTGGAGAAGCTCTGCCTGACCAGGTGGTGGCGCAGTGGATAGAGTGTCGGACTGGGATGCTGAGGACCCAGGTTCGAGACCCCGAGGTCACCAGCTTGAGAGCGGGCTCATCTGGTTTGAGCAAAAATCTCACCAGCTTGGACCCAAGGTCACTGACTCAAGCAAGGGGTTACTCGGTCTGCTGAAGGCCCACGGTCAAGGCACATATGAGAAAGTAATCAATGAACAACTAAGATGTCTCAATGAAAAACTGATGATTGATGCTTCTCATCTCTCTCTGTTCCTGTCTGTCTGTCCCTATCTATCTATCTATCTATCTCTCTGTCTCAGAAAAAAAAAAAGTTTGAGAAGCTCTGACTTGATGAGAGAAGCCAGCAAAGAAAGAAGGAGGAGGGAGTGGTAGGGGAACCAAGGTAATGCAAAATCTCCAAAGCAAGGTAGATTGGTGATTCACAAAGGTAGGGCGAGTGTTCATGACAAGATCCCAGACTACAAAGGTTGAAGAGGTTGAAAAGCGCAAGAAAGGAAGGAAGGTATGTTTGAATTGTGTGATTAGGTGTGTGGTCATTATGACCATGTCCTACCTGAAAGCTTGGAAACTGCCCTTTTGTGATGAGAGACAGCCTAGGAACCTAACCCTCCCTGCCCAGTACCCACCAGTGTACTGTATAGGACATAATGAAGTAGGGTTATGGACTTGATAGCAGGACTAAGTCAAAATTCTTTTCTAGTTGCTTCTATTTTCTTGGTGAAATAAGCAAGATTGTTCTTGGCAAATTGCTAATAGTTCATAATTTATTCTCCCCTTCTTCCTGGGCACACAGACTGCTTCCCCCCCCCCCCCCAGTCGTCTTTATTCAGCCCCTTTCCGTTAGGTAGGGTCAAGTATAAAGTTGTTGCTAGTGGAATGTGAACAGAAATGACATCTGCCACTGCGGGGCCAGCATGTCACCATCATGTGTGTTTCCTTTCTGCCAGCAGGATTATGCAGGTGACTACAAACCTCCGAGATTTAAAGGTGCCTAGATGGAGAGCTGACCACTGACCTGAAACACCCACTTGGATTATTATGTGAGCAAGATATAAAATTCTACTGAGCTGGAGTCATGACATTTGGAAGTCTATTTGTTACAGCAATTTAGCCAGCTCTAGCTAAAGTACTCATTAACTTTAAGTGTGGGAGACTGCAAGCTGACAGGGTCCTTGCAGTTTAGATTTTTGGGGGACAGAGGTGTGGGGGACTGGCAGTAAGCTGACAGGGTCCTTGCTGCCCATCCCCCCACCTCACTTGCTTGCTTAAGTTTCTAAAGGCTAAGCTCTTCCCCACATCTCCATGTTGGCTGTGAAGCTGAGAGGTTGTGGTCCCATCTCCACAACCTCTGATTGATTAGGTTGCTAGAGGCAATTTACATGCCCTTCCTCTCACCCTTTGCTTGTTCCATGTTGGTTGATTTCAGTTATGCATGGTGGGGGATTCCTGTTTAAGTCTTAAATGAATTCCTGTTTATGTTTTAAGAGAATTCCTGTTTATGCCTCAGATGTGACTTTGTATTGGAGACTTCCTTATCTGCATACCGCTCTGCACTATATAATAAAGTGGGGGGGGGGGTACTTTGCTTTGGCTTGCTATCAGCTTGCAGAGGCCTCTCAGATCCCATCCTTTTTCTCTGAGTTTATTTCTTCATTCTACACGGTTCTTTCTCACCGTGCTGGTCCACCCCAAATAAGGAAGGGGGAGTTTGAGAGGAGGGAGGAGAAAAGAAGAGAGATGAAATAGCAGTCTATGAGTGTGGGAGGGGGAGCTGACTAGGGAGACATAGTAAGGTTTCCAGGCCTGCTTGAGTAGTCCTGAATTTATAGTGAGGCCAGCCAATATGGTTGTGTGTTTTTCTCCAGCCTTATTCAGTTGCTTGTGTGCAGGCACTGAAGGGGCGGTTTTGTGTTAACCAGCACTGAAATTTGGCCAAGCAAGTATGATGGGGAGAGATGAGCAAAGGAGTTGGGGGCAGAAGCAAAGGAGGCATTTAATTTCAGGTGCAGTAAGAAGTATGGCTCTGAGAGGGGTGGGGAACTGTGAAAAGATGGTAGGGTACATAGATTGGTGTTTCTGAACAGGTTGAAGACTTGTTGGAGTTTAGGTACTATAGGGAATGACCTGAAAACATAAAGAGATGGGTTGGAAGAAAGGAGGCTTGAAATTAAAATTAGAAGAGATCTTCACCAGGTAGCTAAATTGGTTACTAACTTAGAGCATCGTCCCGATATGCCAAGGTTGCAAGTTCGATTCCCAGTCAGGACACATGCAAAAGTCAACCAATGACAGCAAGAATGGGTGGAACAACAAATCAGTGTTTCTCTCTCGCTGTGTGCGTATGTCCCTTCCTTGCTCTCTAAAAATCAACAAGTAAAATTAAAAAACAAAAGTAGAAAAGGGGCTGTAGTTATAAGTAATGTTAAGATGTAGGGAATGATTGTTAAAGTGGGGAGCTGAAATAACAGGGCACAAATCATTTGATAGTAAAGGTTAAGGAATTGAGAAGTAAGGATTATCCACAGAAGTGATAGTACCATTGGAGTAGTGAGTAGCATTAGAAAGAGTAATAATAAGCCTAGTTCTAAAATCTTCAAATAATGAGGGGTTGAATTATCTGAATTAGGGCATTCAAGTCCATCAGTGATTCAGTATGTTCCACTCTTGCAGATAAGAGTTTTCATTTAAACAGGCACTTTAAAGGTTTATATTACTAATGTCAGGTTTCTAATTGCTTCTCTTTGACCTCTCAGATTACAGATGGTACTGCTTTAAGAGGAAATGCCCATATGTCTGTATTATAAAACAAACACATGCCAGACAGACTTCCTAGTTTAAATGACTGCTTTAAAATGTGTCATAGACAACTGTGTTCTACCTCCGACAAGTTATCTTCAAATAAATGTCAAAGTGATGCTGGGTTTGCCACATCAAATAATGTGTGGTAAATGTTCAAAATCTCCATGAAAACTTCAGGTGTAACTTAATAAACAGGGACTGACTAGAGACCTGACGTTAAAAATAACAAGAGTACCTGTAGTTCAGAAAATGATGTATCAGCCTGACCTGTGGTGGCACAGTGGATAGATAAAGCACCAACCTGGAAATGCTGAGGTCGCCGGTTCGAAACCCTGGGCTTGCCTGGTCAAGGCACATATGGGAGTTGATGCTTCCTGCTCCTCCCCCCCTTCTCTCTCGCCTCTCTCTCTCCTTTCTAAAAAATGAATAAATAAATAAAATAAATTAAAAAAAAGAAAATGATGTATCATGTTTTAGAGCAGGGGTCCCCAAACTATGGCCCGCAGGCCACTTGTGGCCCCCTGAGGCCATTTATCCGGCCCCCCGCCGCACTTCTGGAAGGGGCACCTCTTTCATTGGTGGTCAGTGAGAGGAGCATAGTTCCCATTTAAATACTGGTCAGTTTGTTGATTTAAATTTACTTGTTTTTTATTTTAAATATTTGTTCCCGTTTTGTTTTTTTTACTTTAAAATAAGATATGTGCAGTGTGCATAGGGATTTGTTCATAGTTTTTTTTATAGTCCGGCCCTCCAATGGTCTGAGGGACAGTGAACTGGCCCCCCTGTGTAAAAAGTTTGGGGACCCCTGTTTTAGAGCATAGGGATTCAGACTGCTAGGGGTTGAATCATAGCACCTATCTCGTGGGGTTATGGAAAAGAAGAAATATGTGATATATATAATACATATAAGCATTTAAAAGACTGCTTAGCACATATAAGCACTCAATAGAGTATTCTATTATTGTACTCCATTCCATGCTGCCTTAACTCAGGGAGGTTTACTCTCTGGAGCGGGGAGCTTGGACACCAGGCAGAGCTGAGGACAGGGATGACTCACACCACAGAAAAGCAGAATTAAATGAAGATGTACATACTGAATTGTGAACCATATACCCCCTAGCTCATTCTCAAATTAAGATTCTAGGATGTTGGGATCTTGTCAGGAAATTGGAAGCTTCCTTTGAGGAGTGGGGAAAGCAGCTGGTCTAAGAGAAAAGGCTTACAAATATTACTTTGAGGATAGACTTACAGAATGTGGCTTGTCACCTATCTCTTTATAGTGAAGCCAAAAGTAGAACCCTGTCCATACCAACAGAGGCTCTAGTCAGCTTTTATAATCTCATTCTTAAATGTGGGTATATAGTCAAGGATCTCCAGCTATTTGAAGAAACTCTCTCACACGAAAGCCTCAAATGAACAAACAGGAGAGAGAGAAAGAGAGAAAAGAAGGAAATAAAAATTTATTTTAAAGTAACCAAAGAAACAGCCAATGCAGAGAGCAGAAAAAGAAGTCAAAATGAAAAGACTTCTCAAAAGTTTTATCTCACAGACGCTAATGAAGCTAATGGAGGGAGGCATTCCACCAACAGTCGGGTGTAAACCAAGAAACAAAAACACGTAGGGCAGTGGTTCTCAAAGTGTGCGCCATAGAAGATTTCCAGGTGCGCCCCATGGTATTCCAGAGAAATATGTGCTTGTTGGGGACCAAAAAGCCAACAGGGTTTTTCGAGTTTAGATTTTTGGGGGACAGAGGTGTGAGGAATTGGCTATAAACCGACAGTCTGCCCAACCCCCCACCTCACTTGCCTGATTAGGTTACAGAGGCTGTTAAGCTGTGGTGCTGGATTGTTTACACTAACCCCATGTTCCCCAGAAAGACTGGAGACAAGTTTCTTCTATCCTTTGTTTGGTGTAAAGTTAAGATGATATGTATGGTGGGGGTTTTCTGCACTCAACACAATTAAGAGTAAAAAGAGAGGAATTCTTCAATGTATTGATGAGGAAATGAGAGTTTGCCTTTCAAATATATGCCCAAACATTGAAGAAATCACTAGGACACATCAGGCTCATGTTTCTCATAAACACAAGAATGAAATTACTTAACACATTTGCACCGGGACCTGCTGAATTTACTAACTCTTACTAAGAATGTTTCTCTATATATAAAAAGATAACATTTTTGTCGGTTTTTTTATTTTTTAACCCCTTTTTACAAACTCTAAAAGGCATAACTTAAAAAATGTTTTTTAATGTCAGAATAAATTTAATTTTGTCATATTTATTTTGTTTAATTACTATAAAAGCATGCTTGGACTTTATATTTTTTTCTTTAATATTTGACTTATTATTATAACATTTATCAGAAATTTGTGTATAATATGCCTACAATTATTTGTAGGTTTTTTTGGGGGGTTTTCTTTATAGGTTTTTTGGTTTTTTTTACAGAGACAGAGAGTCAGAGAGAGGGATAGATAGGGACAGACAGACAGGAACGGAGAGATGAGAAGCATCAATCATTAGTTTTTCATTGTGTATTGCGACACCTTAGTTGTTCATTGATTGCTTTCTCATATGTGCCTTGACCGCCAGCCTTCAGCAGACTGAGTAACCCCTTGCTCTAGCCACTGACCTTGGGTGCAAGCTGGTGAGCTTTTGCTCAAACCAGATGTGCCCTCTCTCAAGCTGGCGACCTCGGGGTCGTGAACCTGGGTCCTTGGCATCCCAGTCCAACGCTCTATCCACTGCGCCACTGCCTGGTCAGGCTTTTGTAGGGTTTTAAATGCACCCAACTTCAAAAAGTTTGAGAACCACTGACATAGGGCCTGGTGAACAGGAACTCCAACAAGAATAAAAGGGAGTAAAGGGATGAAGGTAAAGGGAAGTCCAGGATGACAGCTCTGTAGCAGGTCTGCAGAAAACTAAGCAACCCGAGAAAGAGATTAGAAACTCCAGGGAGGCCCTGGCCGGTTGGCTCAGTGGTAGAGCGTTGGCCTGGCATGCAGAAGTCCCGGGTTCGATTCCCGGCCAGGGCACACAGGAGAAGCGCCCATCTGCTTCTCCACCCCTCCCCCTCTCCTTCCTCTCTGTCTCTCTCTTCCCCTCCCGCAGCGAGGCTCCATTGGAGCAAAGATGGCCCAGGCGCTGGGGATGGCTCCTTGACCTCTGCCCCAGGCGCTAGAGTGGCTCTGGTTGCAACAGAGTGACGCCCCGGAGGGGCAGAGCATCGCCCCCTGGTGGGAGTGCTGGGTAGGTCCCGGTTGGGCACATACGGGAGTCTGTCTGACTGTCTCTCCCCGTTTCCAGCTTCAGAAAAATACAAAAAAAAAAAAAAAAAGAAACTCCAGGGAAAACAAAATATTTGTGGTGGATTTGTGATTACTTAAGAATATTTGATGTTACCTCACTGGAGATGTCTACTTCCCTGCCCTGTTGATTTCAGACCTGGCAGTGTGAATTACAGTCGCCAATGAAATAGAAGGACAAGTGAATATGTCACTTCCAGGCAGAGGCTTTAGGAGCCATGTCTGTGCCCCTGCCACAAGATGGGCAATGTTCAGATAGGGGCTGCCTAGGCCAGCTGAGGCCCAAGTGAAGACACCATAGAGCAGAACTACAAGCTGACCTGCCATTGAACATGCAGTTTGAATAAGTAAACCTTTATTGTTGTAGGCTGCTGGGGGTTTTGCAGCCATTTGTTAATATGGCATAATTAACCTCTCCTGACCAATATAACAGGATGCTGTGGACAATCAGACATTAAAATATACACAAAAAATACTGAACATCATATAAACAGATTGGGAAATTAGCAAATAGCATAAAATGGCTAACACTGAAAAAGACATGGCAGTAGAAATGTGCTTTTTAGAAGTGTGGAATTAAATAGGAGAACATAAGTTTTCTTTTGGGAAGCAGGCATCAGTGATGACAGATGGAGCAGGGCCTTCTTTTTATTATGAGCCTTGTAACTACTTGACGCAGAAACTATATACATTGTCACCTTTTTAAAAAATTAAAATTATCTTAAAAAAATTAGTCTGACCTGTGGTGGCGCAGTGGATGAAGTGTAGACCTGGAACACTGAGGTCGCCGGTTTGAAACCCTGCACTCGCCTGGTCAAGGCACATATGGGAGTTGATGCTTCCTGCTCCTCCCCCCTTTCTCTCTCTCTCTCTTTCTCTCTCTCTCTCCCTCATTCTCACTCTCACCTCTAAAATGAATAAATAAAAACTAAAAAAATTATCTTAAAAAAATTAATGGTGAGAGGAGGGAAAGTTGTAGTATTGTTTTTAATTCAGCCACAGTAATAATATCTAAGTAGAACTAATTCTTTTTAAAAATTTATTGATTGAGTTGAGAGAGAGGAAAGGGGAGAGAGAAAAAGAGAAACATTGATTTGTTGTTCCACTTATTTATGCATCAATTGGTTGAGTCTTATATGTGCCCTGAGTGGGCGTCAAACCCACAACCTTGGGGTATCAGAACAATGCCTCTAACCAAATGAGCTACCAGGCCAGGGCCAATAGAAGTAATTCTTTTTCCTGTTTGTTTAAGTGAGAGGAGGGGAGATAGTGACACAGACTCCCATATGCGCCTTACCAGGATCCACCCAGTAACTCCTATCTGGGGCCAGTGCTTGAATCAACTGAGAAATTTTTAGTACCTGAGGCTGGTGCTTAGACCAACCGAGTTATCCTCAGTGCCCAGGACCTATGCTAGAACCAGTCAAGCCACTGGCTGTGAGAAGGGAAGAGGGAGAGAATGGGGAGAGGGAGCAGTGGAGAAACAGATGGTCACTTCTCCTGTGTATACCCTGACTGGGAATTGAACCAAGGACATCCATATGCCAGACTGACCGACGCTCAATCCAGTGAGCCAACCTGCCAAGGCCAAAGTATTTTTTTATTTTTATTTTTTGGTGACAGAGACAGAGAGAGGGACAGATAGGGACAGACAGGAAAGGAGAGAGATGAAAACCATCGATTCTTCATTGCAGCACCTTAGTTGTTCATTGATTGCTTTCTCATATGTGCCTTGACCCGGAGGTTACAGCAGACCAAGTGATCCCTTGCTCAAGCCACCAGCCTTGGGCTCAAGCTAGTGAGCCTTGCTCAAACCAGATGAGCCTGCACTTAAGCTGGTGACCTTGGGGTTTCAAACCTGGGTCCTCTGCGTCCCAGTCTGATGCTCTATGCACTGTGCCACCGCCTGGTCATGCCAAAGTAATTCTTGATTAGTACTTTAAAAAAACCTTTTTCAAGAAAATTGAATCAATCAAGGCTAAACTTTTTCATTCTACCTTCACACTGTCCACTGTAAAACAGAAAAGTTAATTTTGCTTTTCAAGTATTTTGACACAGCTGCCTCCTTCCCTTGCTCCTACTGTGGTGTTATTTGTAATACACTATTTATATGAAGTCAAGTGTTACTAACTTGAATTTGAAAATGACCTACATAAATATAGAATTATTATGAAAGGCTATTTTATACTTTCAAAAATAATTAGACCAAGAAGAAAAGAAAAACACTCGCATTTTCCTCAGGAGCCTTGCAGTTATCAAAATTGATGTTATATATAGATAAATAGATGTGTATATAGATAACATGTATACATTATTTGCAAATATATAATTATACTTAATGTTTTTCACTCTCTTCTGTTATCTTGTACATCATTTGTACTATTGTGGCTGAAGATAAAGGATTTAGGGTAGCAAAAATAAACCAGCCCAATTAACCGTACAGATTAACTGCAGCAGGCTCTCCATAGCCATTCATTTCTTCAGTCTGTCCCTTTGTGAGCTGAGCCACCTTCCTATCGTCCCCTCCAGCCCTCCCGTATATCCAGCACTAATTCAGTATTCAGCAGATAACTTACTTAGAGTCCACAACACACTAAGATAATACGATAAACTGCTTGCAGTTCCCTGAGCATGTGATGTTGTCTGCCACTTCTTACTTGGCAATGGGGTTTCTTGATCTAAAATAAAGTTCTGTCCATTTCTATCACAAGTTTCGACACGTAAGCACATGTTTATTTGGCGCATGTGTGCCTCTCTATTTTTATCACTTAATGTATACATACTGATGTAGCAAATTAACTAAAACAAAGTTGATTCACGTTAGTCTTATGTATGAAGTGATAGTGTACCCATGGCTACTGATAAAGTTCATTTACGCCACTGTAATTTTTATGAATTTCAACAAGGAAGAAATGCTACAGAAGCATGTCTGTCGCATCTACCATATTCCCCGGACTTAGCACCCTCCGACTATCACTTGTTTTTGTCCTTACAAAACTTTTTGAAGGGCAAAAAATTCAAAAATGAAGATATCAAACAAGCACTGGTTCAATTTTTCGCATCAAAAGATAAAACATTTTACAAAAATGGGATATACAAATTGCCCTCACGCTGGCAGAAATTATTAATAATAATGACAATTATGTTATTTAATAAAGTTTATCTATGGTAAGAAAAATCTATATTTTTTATTCCAAAAATGGACAGAACTTTCCGGTAGACCTTATATATTATTCCTCATATTCTTATACCTTCTGAAAGCCAACTTGTCCATTAAGACACAAGGGCCACCTACTTAGGGAATCCTTCCCTTATCCCTAAAAGTCAAAAAGTCAAAAGTCCTTCCTCCATATCCCCGTAATACCCTCTATATTTTTAACCAGTCATTATATTCTCCTTTATATTTTGAACCCCATTAAAGCAGAAACCTGGACTGTTTTACTCTCTGGTATGTCGCTTCAGTGCCAGGCTCACCGTATACATTCAAATGGGTAAAATGTTATCTGTCTTTCCTCAACATTAAAAGAAATTAAAGATGTTCTGAATAAATGGAAAGACAGCCCATGTTCACAGGTTGAAAAACTTCATATGTTGAGATGGCAATAGGCTCCAAATTAGAGTTACAGATTCAGTGCAATTCCTTTTAAACTTGCAACAGGCCTGAGATGTGCCAGGGCTTTAGTAGCAATGCTTGCTGGTGGATGGGTCTGTGATTTATTAAACTTTTTCCTTTAGCATTTAGCACTTAGCATGAGACCTAGCACTAGAAATTTGTTGAATAAATTACTTTCTCTGTATTACCATTAATCTTTAAAATATATAGCTTTGAGAAATATAAAGTATCCTCATATTACAGAAACGGGGTGCTGAAGGTTGTTCCCTTTGTGTTTACCTGAGATAGGGACAGACAGACAGGAAGAGAGATGAGAAGCATCAATTCATAGTTGCGGCAACTTAGTTCATTGATTGCTTCTCATATGTGCCTTGACCCGGGGTGGGGGGCTACAGCACAGCCAATGACCGCTTGCTCAAGCCAGCGTCTTTGGGCTCAAGCCAGCAACCATAGGGTCATGTCTATGATCCCATGCTCAGGCCAGCGGCCCTGTGCTCAAGCTGGTGAGCCTGAGCTCAAGCCGGTGACCTCAGGGTTTTGAACCTGGGTCCTCTGCATCCCAGTCTGACACTATCCACTGTGCCACCAGCTGGAGAGGCTAGAAATAATTCTTAAAGGAGTAATCTTAAAATAAGCACCTCAATAGTCCTGGCAAATTGTCTCAGTGATAGAGCGTCGGCCTGGCATGTGGATGTCCCGGGTTTGATTCCTGGTCAGGGAACATAGGAGAAATGACCCTCTGCTTCTCCACCCTTCCCCCTTTATTTTCTCTCTAACTCCCCTCCCGCAGCCAAGGCTCCACCGGAGCAAGGTGACCCGGGCGCTGAGGATGGCACCATTGCCTCCCCTAAGGCGCTAAGATGGCTCTAGTTGCAACAAAACAACAGCCCCAGATGGGCAGAGCATCACCCCCCAGTGGGCTTTCCAAGTGGATCCTGGTCAGGTGCATGCGGGAGACTGTCTCTCTGCCTCCCTGCTTCTCACTTAAGAAAAATACAAATAAATAAATAAGCAGCTAGAAATTTATCAACAGCAAAAAAGTTGATATTTCTGCATATTAAGTCAGTTTTGTTTTGTTTCTTTTGTATTTTTCCAAAGTTAGAAGCGGGGAGGCATTCAGAAAGACTTCCGCATGCACCTGACTGGGATCCACCTGGCATGCCCACCAGGGGGCGATGCGCTGCCCATTTGGGGCATTGCTCCGTTGTGGCCAGAGCCATTCTAGCATCTGAGAAAGAGGCCATGGAGCCAACCCTCAGCACTTGGGCCATCTTTGCTCCAAAGAAGCCTTGTATGCGGGAGGGGAAGAGAGATAGAGAAGTAGGAGAGGGGGAAGGGTGGAGAAGCAGATAGGCGCTTCTTCTATGTGCCCTGACCAGGAACTGAACCTAGGACTTCCTCACCCTGGACTGACGCTCTACCATTGAGCCAAGTGGCCAGAGCCTTAAGTCAGTTTTTATGGAGAAACATTACCTAAGTGCCTCGTTTAATAGTGTGATTCTAACCCAAATATACTAGCCACCAAAAACAAATTGTGATCAATATATAAAAGTTAGTTGTGGAGGGGGGGGATGCATTCAAGGCAACACTAGAATATAAACACAATAAAAAAAGTTAGTTGTATTTCTGTACACTAGCAGTGAATAATATGAAACTGAAATTACAAAACAAGTCCACTTAAAATAGCATCAAAAGGAATAAAATATTTAGAAATAAATTTAATCAAAGAAGCATTAAAACATGCACTGAAGCCCTGGCCGGTTGGCTCAGTGGTAGAGCGTCAGCCTGGCGTGCAGAAGTCCCGGGTTCGATTCCCGACCAGGGCACACAGGAGAAGCGCCCATCTGCTTCTCCACCCCTCCCCCTCTCCTTCCTCTCTGTCTCTCTCTTCCCCTCCTGCAGCCGAGGCTCCATTGAAGCAAAGATGGCCCAGGCGCTGGGGATGGCTCCTTGGCTTCTGCCCCAGGCGCTAGAGTGGCTCTGGTTGCAAGAGAGCGACGCCCCAGAGGGGCAGGGCATCGCCCCCTGGTGGGCAGAGCGTCGCCCCCCTGGTGGGCGTGCCGGGTGGATCCCGGTCGGGCGCATGCGGGAGTCTGACTGTCTCTCCCTGTTTCCAGCTTCAGAAAAATACAAAAACAAAACAAAACAAAAAAAACACCATACACTGAAAACAAAAATCATGGTTAAAAAAGTTAAAGATGTTCTGAATAAATGGAAAGACAGCCGATGTTCACAAGTTGAAAGACTTCACAATATGGTATTGTTGAGATGGCAGGAGACTCCAAATTAGAGTTATAGATTCAATGCAATTCCGATCAAAATTTCAGCAGGTGTGAGATGTGCCAGGGCTTTGGTAGCAATGGTACATTCTGCCAAGCCTGAGGCTCATCAGCGCCTCCCCCTGGAGACCACTGCAGTCAGCCAGCCCCTGCTCCACTGTAATCATGTGCAACGGAAAGGCAGTGATCTAAAATGCCTATATTTCAGAGGTGAGACAACAGGACTCAGTGGAAGGTGCTACTCAGGCGCTGGAGAACTATAACATAAGAGGAGAACATTACAGCCCTTTTGAAGGAGTTTGACAAGAAGTACAACCCCAGCTGACACTGCATCATGGGGAGGAACTCTGGTAGTTACGTGACACACAAAACCAAACACTTCATCCTCTTTTTTTCTGGGCCAAGTGGTCATTCTTCTGTTCAAACATACAATAGTTAAAGCATGAACTGTGCCATACACCCAGTGATCAATCCATCTGAATACAAGAACTGCAGCCTAGATGACAACACACTGAAATCTGCAGCCTTGCCTAAAGGAACACCCTGATCTTGAAACTTTATTGTGTTGTTTTCTACATGGCATTTGCTGCTCATTGGTGTGGTTATAAAATAGCGAAACAACTTGTATTTGTATTTATTTTCTAAGCCATACCTTTCTGCCCATGTTTTTCTCCTTAAAATCCATTCCTTTTCAAAATATATAAATCTGTTGGAAAGAAAAAGAATTCCAACGGCTCTTTTGCAGAAATGGATAAGCTATTTCTAAAATTCATATGGAAACTCAAGGGACCCCAAATGCCAAAACAATATTGAAAAAAACAAATCTGATAGTCTGACACTTTCCTACTTCAAATTTTACTACAAAGCTACAGTAATCAAGATAGTGTGGTACTGGCATAAGCACAGACATGAGCCAATGGAATAGAATCAAGAGTCCAAAAACAAACCGCAACATCTGTGGTCATCTGGTTTTCAACAGGGGTGCCAAAACAACTCAATAAAGAAAATACAGCCTGACCAGGCGGTGGCGCAGTGGATAGAGCATTGGAATGGGATGCGGAAGACCCTGGTTCGAGACCCTGAGGTCACCAGCTTGAGAGCAGGCTCATCTGGTTTGAGCAAAAAGCTCACCAGCTTCAACCCAAGGTCACTGGCTCGAGCAAGGGTTTACTCAGTCTGCTGAAGGCCCGCGGTCAAGGCACATATGAGAAAGCAATCAATGAACTAAGATGTCACAATGAAAAACTGATGATTGATGCTTCTCATCTCTCTCCATTCCCGTTTGTCTCTGTTTATCCCTCTCTCTGACTCTGTCTCTGGGGGAAAAAAAAAAAGAAAGAAAATACCATTTTTCTTCTACAAACAGTGCCAGAACAACTGGATTAGCACATGGGATAAAGTGACGTTAAACATGTACCTCACTTTATATACAAAAATTAATCCAGCCTGACCAGTGGTAGCACAGTGGATAGAACATCAACCTGGCATGTTGAGGACCCAAGTTCAAAACCCCAAGGACACCAGCTTGAGCACAGGATCATCAACACTATCCCAGGGTCGCTGGCTTGAGCAAGGGATCACTGGCTTGGCTTGAGTCCCCTAGTCAAGGCACATATAAGAAGCAATCAATGAACAACTAGTGACGCAACTATGAGGTGATGCTTCTTATCTCCCTTCCTGCATTTCTCTTCCTTTCTCTCAATAAAAAAAAAATTAATTCCAAATGGTCCCAAGACATAAATATGAGCTAAAACTATAAAACTCTTAGAAGAAAATATAGGTATAAATCTGCATAATCATGGATTAAGTAATGGTTTTTTAATTTTTTTAAATGGGTTTTAGAGAGGGAGACAGAAATATCAATTTCTTGCTCCACTTATTTATGCATTCATTAGTTGATTTTTAAAAATTTTTCCATTGATTTGAGAGAGAGAGAGGAGAAGAGAGAGAAAAAGAGAGTGAGAGAGAGAGAGAAGCATCAACTTGTTTCACTTAGTTTTGTACTCATTGATTGCTTCTCGTACATGCCCTGACAGGAGATTGAACTTGCAACCTTGGTGAACCAGTCCAATGCTCTAATCAGCTGAGCTATCTGGCCAGGGCAATAATGGTTTTTTAGATATGACAACTAACACACAAGCAAAAGAAAAAAAAATTAGATTATAACAAATATAAAAACTCTTGCAATGCAAAAGACATCAAAAAAGTGAAAAAACAACCCACAGAATGAGAGAAAACATTTGCAAATTACATATATAAGGTACTTGTATTAGGATATATAAAGAGGCCCTGGCTGTTTAGCTCAGTGGTAGAGTGTCGGCCCAACATGTAGAAGTCCTAGGTTTGATTCCCGGTCAGGGCACACAGAAGTGACCATCTGGCCCTGGCCGGTTGGCTCAGTGGTAGAGCGTCGGCCTGGCGTGCAGAAGTCCTGGGTTTGATTCCTGACCAGGGCACATAGGAGAAGCGCCCATCTGCTTATCCACCCCGCCCCCTCTCCTTCCTCTCTGTCTCTCTCTTCCCCTCCTGCAGCCGAGGCTCCATTGGAGCAAAGATGGCCCAGGCGCTGGGGATGGCTCCTTGGCCTCTGCCCCAGGCGCTGGAGTGGCTCTGGTCACAACAGAGCGACGCCCCGGAGGGGCAGAGCATCGCCCCTTGGTGGGCATGCCAGGTGGATCCCGGTCGGGCGCATGCGGGAGTCTGTCTGACTGTCTCTCCCTGTTTCCAGCTTCAGAAAAATACAAAAAAAAAAAAAAAAAAAGAAGTGACCATCTGCTTCTCTACCCTTTCCCCTTCCCTCTCTCTCTTCCCACAACTATGGTTCGATTAGTTCAAGCAAGTTGGTCCCAGGTGCTGAGGATGGCTCCATGGCATCACCTCAGGTGCTAAAAATAGCTCAGTTGCCGAGCAATGGAGTAGTCCAGATGGGCAGAGCATCGCCTGGTAGGGGACTTGCTGGGTGGATCCCAGTCAAGGTGCATGCGGGAGTTTGTCTGTCTGCCTCTTTGCCTCTGTACCTCACTTAATTTAAAAAAGAGAGAGACAGAATACATAATAAACTCTTACAACTCAAGTTTGACCTGGCCAATTAAACTGGAACAATCAGGTCTTTACATATAGTTTCCCTTTTTTATGGGAGATAGTGAACTTTGTAATAAACCTTACTAAGAGAGGACCTCAGTACCACTGAAAGTAACTTCTTTCAGGAAAACTGTAATTAGTATTCTTCCTCTCTATTTGTTCACAATCCAGTAGAATACTTTTGATTGTAGATTCCATTACTCTTCAAGTCTTGGCCTTCTTTTTGATTACTTGGCTGTGCAGGTCATAGGTACTTTGCTCTAACAAATTATTCCTTAATATTGGCAGGTACTTGCAAACTAAAGGGAATATGCTTATCTCAGAAGGCTTGTAAGGGAGAGACCACCATGGTAATGTCAGATTTAATTCTAATATACTTGTATGTAGTAGCTAAGAGAATCAAATGCCAAAGACTGACTTTACTGTTAATTTGATCATATAGCTATACATGTACAAAAACAAAAAACTTACTGTTTTACAGTTCCCTTGAGGGAAAAAACAGTTTTCAATATCTTTGTGCTTACCTCATGGAAACCATTCTTCTTGGTTTTAAGAAAATTTGTTTTCTAGCAAGAGTTCACCAATAACTCACAAATGTAATTGTTACTAGGGAAATAAGTAAAAAATAACCAAAAACTCATGGTTAAAAACCCACTGAAAACATTGTTTAATTCATAACTCAAAGAATTAGTTAAGAAGCACTTCTCATGGCTCTAAAAATATTCAACCAAGTCTTTGAAATATCTTTTTTTTTTTTTTTTTCTTTTTTCTGAAGCTGGAAACGGGGAGAGACAGTCAGACAGACTCCCGCATGCGCCCAACCGGGATCCACCCGGCACGCCCACCAGGGGCGACGCTCTGCCCACCAGGGGGCGATGCTCTGCTCCTCCAGGGCGTCGCTCTGCCGCGACCAGAGCCACTCTAGCACCTGGGGCAGAGGCCAAGGAGCCATCCCCAGCGCCTGGGCCATCTTTGCTCCAATGGAGCCTTGGCTGCGGGAGGGGAAGAGAGAGACAGAGAGGAAGAAGGGGGGGTGGAGAAGCAAATGGGCGCTTCACCTATGTGCCCTGGCTGGGAATCGAACCCGGGTCCCCCGCACGCCAGGCCGACGCTCTACCACTGAGCCAACCGGCCAGGGCCACTTTGAAATATCTTATGAGAATAGAATTCACATAAAACTTCCCAGAGACATAGCAAACTAAAACTCTTGAGAATTTGTTAAAGTTTTACTTTTTTTTTTTTTTAAGTCAGAGGAGAGGAGATAGTGAGACAGACTCCTGCATGTGCTCTGATGGGGATCCACCCAGCAACCCCTGTCTGGGGCCAATGCTCGAATCAACTAAGCTATTCTCAGTGCCCGGGGCTGACACTCGGACCAACCAAGCCACTGGCTGCAAAAGAGGAAGAGACAGAGAAGGGGAAGAAGGAGGAGAAAAGCAGATGGTTGCTTCTCTTGTATGCCTTGATCAGGAATTGAATTGAACCCAGGACATCCACATGCTGGGCCAACACTCTATCCATGGAGCAAACCTGACAGGACCATAAAAATTTTGATATACGTAAAGTAAGCAATCTCTTATGTGCTGAAAAGTTATCTCATTTTGACATCCAACTCTATAGAAACCTACTTAAAATTCTATCATAAATATATACTTTAGTTTTCACCGTGCCTTTTTTTTTTTTTTTTTATCTAAAAATCTAGGATGATGAGAGAAGGGGATGGGATTGCAGAAGGCAGACTCACGGTACTGTTGCATTTCTTTTCTTTAATTTTTTTATTTTTATTTTTATTTTTTATTTATTCATTTTAGAGAGGAGAGGGAGAGAAAGAGAGAGAGAGAAGGGGGGAGGAGCTGGAAGCATCAACTCCCATATGTGCCTTGACCAGGCAAGCTCAGGGTTTCGAACCGGCAACCTCAGCATTTCCAGGTCGACCCTTTATCCACTGCGCCACCACAGGTCAGGCTTCACCGTGCTTTTATGTATTTATTTGATAAAGCAAAAGGCTATATACCATTAGTAAAAATAGCAGTTTCCCTCCCAATTAATTTACTTTGATTTCATTTGAAAAATAAAATTTTGATTTTAAATGCAAATGAATGATTCATAACTTTTATTTTAAAGGTCTGTTTGGTATTTTAGAAAATATCATTTAATATATTCCATTAATAAGATTTTAACCTGGGTCATTCTGGTCATGTTCCAGTCACCTGGTGCTAGCTGGGAAATGGTCCAGTGCAACAGAGAGGATTAGTTCCAAGTTTCAAATGAACAATTCAGATGCTGCCCAACCCCCAGGTGATGGGAATTTCAAAAGGCGATTGGCCCTCAGTATAAAAATACCTTGCCTTGTTCCCACTCTTCCCATCTAGAAAAAAGAAATCATGCTAGAAAGTAAGACTTTAGCAATTTTTATACTTATTAATGATCAGAATTATAAATCAGTTGAATTCAGATTAACTCCTCACTCCTTGTCAGAGTGGATAGCGAAATACCACTGCAGGCCACAAACAATAAGTAACATGAATTCAGCCTCTCAGGGCCAGCCAGTAGCTGGTTTGTGATCATGAATGGAAGTCTTTTATCCAGAGGTTTTTCAGTAGAAAAAATCAGGGATACTCTAGTAGAGAGAAAAATTAAGCAAAAGGGTTAAGTAGTGTTTTATAAAGATAAATTCTGTCAATGCCAACAATGTTTGTTTTGGCATGTTATTTGTGGTTGGTTCTTCAGTGGTAAAACCACTTAAGTCCTATTTTCTTTCCTCTACTACGTTATGGCTGTTGGAATTTATCCAAAATTGTATCTTATAATTCTCTTATTGAATGGCTCTACAATTTCCATTCAAATTCTGCCTAGAGGAGCTTCTTTTCATATAATTCTCAATTAATAGTAGTCACAGGACAAGGAACCAGTATAAAAACCATAATGTATATATATTTTCAAATGGCAAAATCAATGCTACATAGGAGTATTCTTTAGGGCAGGGGTCCCCAAACTTTTTACACAGGGGGCCAGTTCACTGTCCCTCAGACCGTTGGAGGGCTGGACTATAAAAAAAACTGAACAAATTCCTATGCACACTGCACATATCTTATTTTAAAGTAAAAAAACAAAACGGGAACAAATAAAATATTTAAAATAAAGAACAAGTAAATTTAAATCAACAAACTGACCAATATTTCAATGGGAACTATGCTCCTTTCACTGACCACCAATGAAAGAGGTGCCCTTCCAGAAGTGCGGCGGGGGCTGGATAAATGGCCTCAAGGGGCCGCATGTGGCCCGCGGGCCGTAGTTTGGGGACCCCTGCTTTAGGGTTTAGAGATAGCCAGAGATTGAAGTTGTTTCAGTGGTGTTGCCAGAGAAATGAAATGCATTTGCTCAAAATATTTTTGCAAGTTCTTTGCTGTTCTATAAAATGCTTTAAAATAAACCTCTTTTGTCTCCTATCAGAACTATTTAACTCCTGGTACATTGTGGGGAATGAGGGTAAGTAAAACTATAATTTGCATATAATTTGTTGTTGGTAATTGAAGAGAGGGTTGGGGTCAGAGGAGTGGTTACTTTAAAAGACTCTTGAGATTAAATAAATTCTAACATTTACCACTTTGGACTTGAAAAATTATACCTTGCTTTGTATATACTTTAATAAGCTTGAAAACAAAAAATATTAATATTATTCATAATATATGAATATTCATATATTATTTTAAAATACATTTCTTTTGTTTTAGTTTAGCTTTAAATTTCCAAAATAAAAGTATATATATATATTTTTTTTATATTTAATTTTCCACACTTTTGTTACAAATGGTTTTGTTCTCTGAGAATATAAGGATCTTGCTCATTATAACAAAGTATGTGAGATTGTTGTATTTTTATTTTAAAGTACTATGGAGATAACTCAATAGAGCTGTGTTTAATGATTTATCAGTAGAATCTAATACCTAAGCATAGGTCAATATATCTGGGTTCAATTAAATTACGTTGCTAACATTTCAAATAATGGCATTTCTCTTAATTCACTGTGGAAATTCCTAGAAAAAATATAAAGAGACAAATAACTGCAGAATATCAAAAGCCAACATTGTAACATCAAATTTTTCTGGGCTTTCTATAATTTCTCTTGTTCTAATTACCTCCATGTTGAAGTATTCTTGGTGTCAACATGAAGGTAATAAAAACTAAATACCATTCCAGTATGTGGTGTCATGTATGTATGCACTGTATTCCAAGAGCAAGGAATGGAAGCAGTCAGGCAATAAGGGCGCATTGTTTGTAGAGAATTTAAAAACAACAAAACTTATGAAAGGTCATCTTGCTTTTTATTTTCAGGATCAAGGTCAACAATAACAGTGATAAAATACTTCTCCCTATTGGAGTCTCCTACTACCCCACCCTATGAACACTACTGACACATGAGCTCAAAAATACAATATACCCAAAGCATTTGAGATATTTATTGTAGAAGGCTCTCATTCCCACATTTATTTTCAATTTTTGACAATATAAATGTAGCCTGACCAGGCAGTGGTGCATGGGATAGAGCGTAGGACTGGGACGTAGAGGACCCAGGTTCGAAACCCTGATGTCGCTAGTTTGAGCATGGGCCATCTGGTTTGAGCAAGGCTCACCAGCTTGAGCCCAAGGTCACTGGCTTGAGCAAGGGGTCACTCAGTCTGCTGTAGTCCTCCGGTCAAGGCACATATGAGAAAACAATCAATGAACAACTAAGGTGCTACAACAAAAAAATTGATGCTTCTCATCTCTCTCCCTTCCAGTCTGTCCCTATCTCTGTCTCTGTCTCTGTCACACACACACACACACACACACACACACACACACACACACACATAGACACACAAATACATACAGTGTGTCCGTAAAGTCATGGTGCACTTTTGACCTGTCACAGGAAAGCAACAAAAGACGATAGAAATGTGAAATCTGCACCAAATAAAAGGAAAACTCTCCCAGTTTCATACCTATTCAGTGCAGTTCAATGTGGGCTCCATTTGTTGCCACAATTTGTACCCCGTAAAACAGAAACGTTTAACACTTTATGAACTGTATGTAGTCTTGTTTAGGTGTAATTGTCGAGCACACGCACGCACAGATTTTTTAGGACTCCTTAGGTAGCTATCCCGTATAGCCTCTACAGACTCGTCACTGATGGCCTACAGAACGGGGTTTCCCCACCAAACTGCTGGTTTCCTTCAACTGCTTATCCCACCGAGTAATGTTATTCCTATGTGGTGGCGCTTCATTATAAATGCGCCGATATTCAAGTTGCACTTTGGTCACGGATTCGAATTTAGCGAGCCACAGAACACACTGAACTTTCCTCTGTGCCGTCCACATCTCAACTGGCATGGCCATGGGCTGCCCCGCTGTATACACGGTGTTACGTCGTCATCTGCGCATGCGCACATGCTGCCACATCATCCTACAGAAACTGGGTTTTTCTTTTATTTGGTGCAGATTTCACATTTCTGTCATCTTTTGTTGTTTTCCTGTGACTGGTCAAAAGTGCACCATGACTTTACGGACACACTGTACATATATAAAGTACCTTCAGTACTATGAAGGTGGCTTGCCACTTGCGATAACTTTAAATGTAAAGTATACAGCCTGACCGGGTGGTGGTGCAGTGGATAGAGCATCGGACTGGGATGCAGAGAACCCAGGTTCAAGGCCCTGAGGTAACCAGCTTGAGCGAGGGCTCATCTGGTTTGAGCCGAAGCTCACCAGCTTGAGCCCAAGGTCGCTGGCTTGAGCAAGGGGTTACTCGGTCTGCTGAAGGCCCGCGGTCAAGGCACGTTTGAGAGAGTAATCAATGAACAACTAAGGTGTTGCAATGCGCAACGAAAAACTAATGGTTGATGCTTCTCATTTCTCTGTTCCTATCTGTCCCTCTCTCTCTGATAAAAAATAATAATAATAAATAAATAAATGTAAAGTATACAAAAATGAATATTTTTTAAAATTCCAGTGAGGTTGAGAGAATTGTGGATATGAGCTTATAGATATAGTGGACATTGAGCATTCAGCTATAGATAATCTGGTGTTTTAAAAAGTCACAAGTATGTGCCTAAGGACATAACTGAAAAAGCAAAATACCTCACACTTGCATTTAATACACGAGTTTGTGTTGACTATAGAACCAAACCCGCTAAGGATTTGACTCATTCTAAGACTTAGTATAAGACCTTTCTTTTTTCTTCATATAAGATACCCATTCTCAAATAAGAATTTATCACTTTATCGACCTGGACTAATACAAACAAGCCAAATGATCGTGGCAATCAAGTCCACATTATTGAAGACCACATGTATTTTTGTTGACACCCTGGACCCTAAGTTCATGAACATATAAAGAATTGTGGGAGCTCCCCCCCAAAAAGGAACAAAAAACAATTAGCGAAATAAAATAAACATTAAAGCACAAAAGCACCTCCACTGATTGATGTTCTTACTGCCCATAGTTACCCAATGGAACATACTTCCACTGTTACCTATAACACTCTGGAGTCAGGGAAAGAGCTAGTACTTTTCAGACACTAACATGTTTTCTTTCAAATGCTCTGGTGTAGGTAGGGAAAATACCCATAACAAAAAAAATGAAAACTATAAACATTTTATATATATGCAAAAAGGCAAACACAATGACAAAATGTTTAAAAGAAAGCATATGAAATAGAAAGTAAAATTTATTAGTAGTATATGTAAAAAAATTTTTTTAGTTGTCTTAGGCAGATGCCTTCATTTTTCTTTGTGAGAGTACTTACTAAACTAGAATGAAAAGAAGTTTATTTCCAGAATATATTATTTACACCTGTGTGTTTGTGTGTTTATATGAACTCTGTCATAGCATATAAAGGATATATATGTTTAACTAGAAGGAAGGAAAAAACTTATCTGTTATTTAGAAGTCAGTTCACATTTGCATTATTAAATCTAATCATTGTTGGTTGGACATAAATTTTCTTTTTTTGTTGGTGAGGCAGCTTTCAGAAAATATGTTTATATTTCCACTGGTAAAACGAATATGTGTCCATTTCTTGGGCAAGCAGGATCCCAGCATCAGAATACATTCTTGCATTAATTATTTCTAAATTATTGCTTAATCTTATAAGGAATTTACAATTGAAACCTTCCATTAATAAGTATGTATTTATTAATAAATATATAATTATGCTTTGTTAAGGCCCTGACCTTTTGCCATTTATATATATATACCTTATGTATGATATACATTAAATATATATCACACAAATCAAAGGAAACTAGGCAACTCACTTAAAACCAGAATCTGACTTCTTATAGTCCCTGTTAAAAATAAAATTTCCAAGGTCATTTGTAAGTTCATTGTTGAAGCAGTTTCTCATCAGGCCAATGTTATATACTGTGGTTCAGTCCCAGGTAAGTCCACAGAAGCCTATTTAACCCTTAATTTAAAGAAATTTTGGTACCATACTTAAGAGATAGAGAAACTATTTATCATTTTAGAAGTTTGTTTGGGTTTGGTTTTCTTTTCCTACAGGAATTTGTTTTTAGCTGTGGGACCAAGGAACCCTACTCCCGAAGTTCTAGAAGCTAAAAAAGGAACCACTAAGTCTTTGAGCACCAAGTTACAGTTTGGGTCTTAAGTAAGATGATCAGGTCAACAGTAATAGAGAATGAGACAAAAGAAAAATTGAGTAACAGCATCAGATAAGAAAAAATGGAGTCAGCAAGGAAGTGGGTGACTAATTGAGTAGGCATTCATAAGTAAGGGTGGTTTTGCTACTGTCCCACCCAAAGATTAATTAATTTAAGAAACAAGTTTATTTTACAAGTGAAAGTTTAGAAAAATAACATTAGTTTAAAAAGTAATAAAATACCTCTCTAGTCATTATAAGGTGATATTTTCTGTGATTGAAAAATATGATGCAGAAGTACAAACTGTATTTAATGTTGGGCAAATCAGTGTTTAGTTCTTAATTTCAAACAAAGGTTATATTATATATAACAAGGGTTAGGTGAGAGGAGGGGAGATAGTGAGGCAGACTCCCACATGTGCCCTGACCAGGATCCACCTGGCAACCCCATTTAGGGCTGATGCTCAAATACCAAGCTATTTTTAGTGCCTGAGGCCTATGCACTCCGACTAACTGAGCTATCCTCAGCGCCAGGGACCATGCTCCAACCAATTGAGCCACTGGCTGAGGGAGGGGAAGAGGAGGGAAGTGGGAAAGGGAGGGGAAGAGGAGAGAAGGGGGAGAGGGAGGTGAAGAGAAGCAGATGGTTACTATTCCTGTGTGCCCTGACCAGGAATCAAACCCGAGATGTCCATACTATGGGCTGATGCTCTATTCACTGAGCCACTGGCCAGAGCCCAAAACATTTTTGAAGAAAAGTTTTTGTTTACATATGTACAGCCTCAATGTAATATGTCCTGTGTACAAAGCCTGACTAAGTAAGTAGAGAAAAATCTCAGATTAAGCCCATCATATTATTAGCTAAAGCTCCTCTGCCTAGACTTCAAGCTTTATGGGTGTACTCCCTATGACCAAGTATCTTCCCTTGAAATGTTAGAATGCTTCAGTGTTATTCTCGTGTTTCCCTAGAACTGCACCCATTTCTCCCATTTTTAGTATCATAAAGAGAGATATGTTGAATAGATAGGGCAGGAGAGAAATGAAAACTTATATTCCGTAATATTAAAAAACCAATAATATAACATTCTAAAAATGATTCCAGAAAAAGAACAGAGACCATGTATTAAAAAATCAATACTGATCACTTAACCTCTGTGGGCTCTGAGGACCATAAATTAACCTTAATCCACAAGCCTCACCAGCTGCCTTAGCCCACAGACTGCATTTTGGCACAGATTTTCAGCTGTGTCAATATATATGCAGTAGGTGACTTTCCTTCTGACATCAGCAATAATTAACTGGATCTTTTTAAAATAACAAAAATATACTTGTATTTGAAAATAATAACATAAACTTATAAGATATAATTACTGCAAGTATAACATACTTATATAATAATATACTTGTATATAATAATATACATTTGACAAGTAGTATAGTTTATTCTACTCCTAGTCCTATTCTTCAAATATGCCTGGGAAAGAATTTTAGACAAATTTACAAGTGGAAATATTTAAATGTTCCATTACTTGATAGTATTGGAAAATGTGTGTTTGGCTATTATGGAAAAGCAAATTAAAACTCCCCAAATGTACTATAGAAGATATATACATGTATATAATATACAAAAGGATTAGGGATTCCTTCTTCTCCTTCCTTTTTCCTGAGGGAACAGTTAGTGAGCTTAAGCTTTCATTTTTAACAGGTTAGAAAAAGGAATTTAGCACACATACTGAATTAAAAGTTCTATTAGTAACTAAATTTTTAAGTTATTTAGTTTCCTAGCTACTTCAATAGAATCAGCAGTCATAGATCCAGCCCCAACTCCAAAACTAGACCGTCGTATTGATAGTTCCACGGCAGAAATCTGACGTAACTCTTTGCGACATAACTTTACAGGCATGACACCATGAAGCTGTCCCACAATTCCCATTGGCTGAATTTGGGGTGATGGTTGACTAGGAGGTTTTGCAAACTGATTTTCATCTATTTCTGCTTTATCCTCATCACTTAACAAATGCCCACTAGTGGGTGCTAAAGAGCTATAAATTGGAGGTAATTCTGGGCCATCTTCCCAGAGCTTCTGAGTATTTGGCTGTGTTCTTGAGCTGCTTGCCAAACTGTCTAATTCTCTTTCCCTCCCACTTAATTTCATACTTTCAGTTCTGGATACCCATATTAATTCTTCTGAAACTATGCCTGCTTCTTCTGAGTTCGGGATTCCACCTCCATCATCATGATCTAAAAGTAACACAAAGAGCAAAAAAAAATTATAGAGATTTCCTCAAAAGCAGGTAGTTTAGTCATGATATCTTTACATAATTACATTATCACTTAATATAAATTGTCTTTCAGCTTTTTTTGTTAAATGATTTCTTAAACAAATAGAAGTGTGAGTAAGGATTATTATTTTACATGTGACTAAGAATTTCATTCTTGGAACAAAGTTGAGAAATAGTCTGCTAGTGACTTCCCTGGAAACCTCGCTGGCACCCTTCCACACCTGCCCTCCACGGGGCTTGCCACTGGTGATCACATTCCAATTCCTGCCTAAGCGAAGCCAGCATTACAGAATATTGTCTCTGCCCCCTATCTGCAGCGATTCTCTGGGACTTGGCATTTTATGTGTGAAAATCTAGTGTTGGTTAGTACTCCTAGCATGGTTCTGCTCTCTGAGAATACTCTGGGGTTCTACTATCAAAATGGAGATGGGAGCATAGCCCCTCCATGGGGGACACCCTGCTGGAACAAAGCTTGAAGTCCTGAAATCATAGAACCATCTAATAACTAAAGATAAAAGCGTACCTAACGGGAAGTCCATATAGGTACTGGACCTAATGTAATGAATGAAAAATGCCAACTTTAAAATATGTTGGCACTTGATTAGTATAGGTCTGGTCCTACAAATACCAAGTTTAAAAACAGAAGTTGCACAATGGCAGCTCCCAAGACAAATCTGGCCCACAGACAGGTTTTACTTAGCCTATAAAATAATACATCACCCACAATTTAAAAATTAGAAAGTCTCATATAAAATATAGACTTCCAACAGTTCTAGAAGAAAAGAACAACTTCTGAGCTAGCAGCAGTGATTGGAGCAGAGTGCCCCTGCAAGCAATGCACAGTCCCACTCGGTTTGGCTTCCCTGGCTCCTGCAGGAATGTTAGTTTGTGATTGCTGCTTTAAATCAGAATTGATTTCCTAGCTTTCAAAATTCTCTCACAAAAAACCTAAACTAGCAAATGACATATATCCTGATAGGGAACTAGCAGATCCTCACAAAGCTGAACACAGAAAATGGCTCCAAGGTTTGCTGAGCTACTGGCAAGGGCAAAGGTGCTTTATCTTTCATTCCTGGTCCAGTATTCTCGGATAAAAGTTGTCTTAGGATAGAAATATTTTGCAAACATACAAATACAGCCAAAAAGACTAAACCTTCTGATTTTCAATGTAGTAATGCAGAGGTACTTACTAATATAATTTAAAAATTTACTTAAAATACTGCCTGCAGTATATAGCTGAACATTTTATTTGAAACACTGCCTATAAAAAATTAAAATGTAAACAGATGTTAAGTGGAAACAGAACAATCAGCATAAGGTCAATTTAACTTAAACCACTTTCATATTTGAGATATCCAACATTAGACACCTAGCGTTTAAATGACCCATGTTTATACTACTGTGTCTACTAGACATCTCTTAAAATGACTGTATGGTATATGGTAGTATTGAATTTAAGATGCTTAGATGTTGGAACTTAATAGAACAATTCCAGGACAGATAATACTTAGCAGAAGTTAGTATCTGATTGAATGTTTACTTTATTATTTATATACCTAAAACTCTAAGTAAGTTAAATAATCTTGGAGATGTAAAGTGATAATTGTACCTATCTGACCAACTTTTTTGGGATGGCTAGTCTTTTTTTTTTTTTTTTTTTTTCCTTCTTTATTCTCTTCTGAAGCTGGAAACGGGGAGAGACAGTCAGACAGACTCCCGCATGTGCCCAACCGGGATCCACCCGGCACGCCCACCAGGGGCGATGCTCTGCCTCTCCGGGGCGTCATTCTGCCACGACCAGAGCCACTCCAGCGCCTGGGGCAGAGGCCAAAGAGCCATCCCCAGCGCCCGGGCCATCTTTGCTCCAATGGAGCCTTGGCTGCGGGAGGGGAAGAGAGAGACAGAGAGGAAGGAGGGGAGGGTAGAGAAGCAAATGGGCGCTTCTCCTATGTGCCCTGGCCGGGAATTGAACCCAGGTCCCCCGCACGCCAGGCCGACGCTCTACCGCTGAGCCAACTGGCCAGGGCTGGGATAGCTAGTCTTGATAATAATTATTTCAGCTAATTTGCTATTTTACCTAGAAACATCTTAAGTACTTTTAATTTTTGGCTATAAAAAGTGATTATAGCCTGACCAGGCAGGCAGTGGCGCAGTGGACAGAGCGTTGGACTGGGATGAGGAGGACCCAGGTTTGAGACCCTGAGGTCGCCAGCTTGAGTGCGGGCTCATCTGGTTCGAGCAAAGCTCACCAGCTTGGACCCAAGGTCGCTGGCTTGAGCAAGGGGTTACTCGGTCTGCTGAAGGTCCATGGTCAAGGCACATATGAGAAAGCAATCAATGAACAGCCAAGGTTGTGGATTCAATCCCCAGTCAGGGCATATATAAGAATCAACCAATGAGCGCATAAATAAGTGGAACAACAAAATGATGTTTCTCTTTCTCTGTCTTTTTTTTTTCTCTCTCTCTCTCCCTCCCTCTACCTGCTTGACTCCTTTAAGTTTTAATTCCTTCATCTAAAAATAGAGTTAGTAGACACTGACCTACCTTGAGTTTGAGGGTGAAATGCAACTACTTGTGAAAATAAGTGTAAATTATAAATATCATAAATATAGGTAGCATTAGAACCACTTTTCTAATATACTACTGAGTTTAAAAATTTTAAACTATGTTAATTCTGCTTGCATTCTATATTAAACATATAAACTTCATTACACATACAGATGATTTTTCACTAGTCTTTTGTTGTACCCATCTTTAAGCAACTGTCTCTACGGATACAAAATAGGTATGTTCTAAAAGGCTATAAAATCAAATTTTCATAAGCCACACTTAAAGTATTAGAAGAATATTTTCTCTAAAGGAAGGTCAATCCTTTTATTAAATGTAGAATATATTCTTTTAGAAATACTGATTTCTCTGTAATTGGTGGGCTAAAAGATGGTATATTACATGGCACTTTTTACATTTGCAAAAGTGTTTCTCATGTTTTAGCATTTCATTTAGGAAGGTGTTTCTTTGGGGTTTTTTGGACAGAGAAAGAGAAAGAGTCAGAAAGAGGGACAGATGGGGCAGACAGACAGGAAGGGAGAGAAATGAGAAGCATCAATTCTTCGTTGAGGCATCTTTAGTTGTTTATTGATTGCTTTCTCATATGTGCTTTGACCCAGGGGCTACAGCAGAGCCAGTGACCCCTTGCTCAAGCCAGCGACCTTGGGCTCAAGCTAGCAACCATGGGGTCAGGCCTATAATCCCAGGCCCAAGCCAGTGAACCTGTGCTCAAGCTGGTGAGACCACACTCAAGCTGGATGAGCCCGCGCTCAAGCGAGCAACCTCAGGGTTCAAGCCTGGGTCCTCTGTGTCCCAATCTGACACTCTTATCCACTGCGCCACCACCTAGTCAGGCAGAAGGTGCTACTTCTACATCTCTACATATAATTAGGCAAAAAAAAATCTGTGTCTCAACAATGGATTCTATTATATTTTTAAGTTTCTAGCGGTCATGATATGAAAAAGATGTGACTGATCTGAGAACTACATATAATATTATTTAACGATTACTTTAATTATTCTCTACTTATTTTACATATTTTGTGTGATAATCAGAAGGCTTAATTTACTATAAAATAGGAAAACAATAGCTATCTTAGATTATAGGGTTATTTTAAGTTATGGAATACAAAAGCCCATGGCACACAGGCAATACATGTAGTTTCCTTCACACATCCATTCATTCACTTTTCCTGTAGTTCTTTTTTTAAAATCATTTATGCAAGTGAAGTTGTAAGTAATCATATAGCCACTTAAATATTCCCCTTTTTATTTATTTTCATTTACTTATTGATTTTAAAAAGAGAGGAAGGGAAAGAGAGAGAGAAAGGGAGCGAGAAAGACAAACATCAATCTGTTCCTGTATGTGCCCTGACCAGGGATCGAACCTGCAACCTCTGTATATAAGGACCATGCTGTGACCAACTGAATTATCCTGCTAGGGAATCCTGTGGTTCTTTTCTATACATAGAGAAACTAGTTTTGACTATACATAGAGAACTAGTTTCTCTATAAATAGAGAACTAGTTTTGTTAACAGAGTCAAATAGAAGTTAAAAATCTAATCCTAAATAACCAGATCAGGCTGACTTTACCAAATGCTAGAAAACAGTATTAGCATGACAAGAAGCACTAAATGTCTTACGTTCAGATGGTACTAGTTGCCTCTGAACTGCTTCTCCTGACAGTTCCTTAAGTTTCTTCTTAAGATCTCTACTGGTTTTCTTATAGAAATAAAGGTCTTTTTCCAGCTGTTGGATTTTATCTTCATATGTTTTTAAAGTTTCCATAATGCCTTCCCCATCTTGCTCTGAAAAACAGAAATTTACATTTAAAATCAACTTAAAATAAATGATTGAAAGTTATGTTCTAATATATATAGTTGTGTTGTAACATATGTTACAATGTATCTGTTACCTGAATGGATTTGCTTTCAACTACATTTTGGAGTCTTCTGCCTATAAAATTTTTCAAAGTAGGATTGATGCCTTAGTCATCTTCTCTACCCTACCCCCTACCAACTACCACATTTTTATGATTCATAAGCCCTTCCTGAATAGCTACTAACTAGATTTTTTCCTAGAATAACAGGTTTTCTTTTTCTATGAAAAGTTCACATTTGGAACTCTGTCCCTCAGCTGCATCAATATCATAAAGTTTGTGTTTATCATAAAGCCTGAAGTTTATAGGCCCAGAAAATACACAACCAAAAAAACCTCACCTAAACAAAACAAAACACAATAGTCTGCCAAACAAAATAAGCTAGAAAGATTAAATTACATAGGAAACCACCATAAAAAAGGGGAAATAGCGTAAGTTCTAGTTTACGCTACACTATAACTTAAAACTTTAATATTTATGAATGTCTAAAACTGTTCCCACCTGACCAGGCGGTGGCACAGTAGATAGAGCGTAGGGCTGGGACGCAGAGGACCCAGATTTTGAGACCCTGAGGTCGCCAGCTTGAGTGCGGGCTCATCGGGTTTGAGCAAGGCTCACCAGCTTGAGCCCAAGGTTGCTGGCTTGAGCAACGGGTCACTCGGTCTGCTGTAGCTCCCCACCCCCTTCAAGGCACATATGAGAAAGCAATCAATGAACAACTAAGGAACCACAACGAAGAACTGATGTTTCTCATCTCTCTCCCTTCCTGCCTGCCCCTCTCTCTGACTTTCTGTCTCTGCCACTAAATAAATAAATAAATAAAACTGTTCCCATTGGGTTATGTTCTAAAACCAGTAAAATTCAGTAACCTTCAAAAAATACAGATTTTCAGACCTACTCTTTCCTATTGGTCAATTTAGAAAATGGTCCTACTGGTTTGTAATTTTCTTTTGTTATAATTGGCTGTTTTGTACAATTTGATCTAAGTTTATTTGTATATTCACAGGGCGGAGCAAAACTAGGTTTACAGTTGTTTGTATGGAAAATAATACAATAATTAATCATTAAAACTTTTGCATACTTAATTGTAAACCTACTTCTGCCCCACCTTATACATTAAAAATTCTAATAAAAATGACTTTTAGAACCTTAAGGCAGAACTAAAATACAGTTAAATGATACGACGTATAGCATTTTGTCAAGAAAATCCTGTTATCAGGCCACTGGATGCCAATTAAGTGGTTACAGAATTAACTTAGAGGCAAATTGCCTCAGCCCTCAAATTCATGTATTTCCCAATTTTCTGCTTCCTCGGGTTGCTTCTTCCAGACCCTTTAAACTCATTTCAAGCCATAGATTCATAAGAATCAAGACTAAGCAGATAAGCAGCCTGGATTGAAGTGTTACCAGTATTGGCTGGCAGTGATTTTGTTGTCATAGCAACTGTTTGTGTACCAGCTATATGCTCAGGTAATGTGAGGACTGAATGCTATGACAACTCTTTCCACAGCAGAGCTGATGGTTGAATTATTGTGCACTGATAACAGTATGTGTACATCAATGGCAGGCTAGTTTTGACCTAAGATATAACCATAATGTATAAAAATTATAATCAACTGAAAATTATAACAAAAACATAACTAGAAATCTGACAGAGGCTATCACTTTAATTTTATAAAGGGAAAGTAATTTAAATATCAAGGTACTATATCATTAGGAGAGAGAAATTTTTCAGCTGTACACCACAAAGCCAGAAGTCATCCCACATCTCTTCATAAAAACCAGACCAACAACAAACTAACAGGATTGCAGCAGTTCTCTTGTGTAGCGCTAGACAAGAACAAGGGTTGGCATTTCAAGCATGAGTAGCCTGACATCAAAGGCAGTTATCCCAACATATGCTAACCAAAACATGGAAAGCACAAAAACATGTAAAAGTAATAACTATGTATATATGTTGGACTTTGAAGTGATCATATGCTATTCCATCTTCCTTCCCAAACCCCTCTCCTACACATCACCTATACAGAACTGACAACAGGGCAGGAACCTTGGAAATGATGTAACAGCAACTGCATTTTTTGCTCGTGTTCCTTTTGCTGGAAGGTCAGTTTCCGGTCACACTGCAATTTCAGATGTTCCAGTGCAGACTCCAACTCACGAACCACATTATCCCATTCCAGAATCTTCATTTTGAGTTCTTTATTCTGTAACTGTAGTTTTCGTTCAGCTTCTCGCAAATTAACCACCTAGCAAATATATTTTTTGACCTTTTAAGTATGTCTTAAGTAACCCAATACAATAATTAATCTACTTCTGCTAGACTATATAAGATGAACTTCCTTAATCACCATGGAGCCAGGCAAATGCTTGATAACATACCCACCAAAATAACCTAACAGCCTTTTGCATTTATTTGGTTCTGAATTAGTAGCAATTTTATTTAAGTATTGTTGCTCTACTAATTATCCCTTCAACATTTCTTAGACATTTATAATCTTTTAATTAACATTTATAGTTCTATTATTCTACTTCTCTAATAAGATACTGAGAAGCTAAAGACTTGTAACAGCTAAATAATTCTGTGTTAAGTCCAAATGAATGTTTTAATAAGTGACAGATTTTTTTAAAAATCCAAACACAGAGTTTGATTTTAGATTGTGCATTTAGTCCATTAGGTTCCTCTCTGCATTGGTACGAAGTAAAAATGTGTGTCACAGAGTTTAATAATATAATGACCTTTTTAGAAAAATAATCATTTCTATAACTGATTCTCAGGACCACAAAATCCACTGACATTGGCCTGGATGCTCTGGGTTAAGAATACTTGATCTAAGAGCACCACAAAAGAGTTATCTATAGCAAAACCTTAGACAGTATTCCACCATTTTTCTGCCCTCCACACAGACAGCAATAGGATGCAATCTCATCAATAACAGTAGCTTACTACTGACAGTAATTATCCATGAGGAAGGTTGTGTGTAACATTTCTACTAATTTTTCATCTTTATGTCACTTGTCTAACAGAATTAGAACTTTATTTTAAAACTTCAGTGTTTTGTCCATTAATCGTCTAGTACTCCCTTAAATTGCATACACTTTTCAGAGAAAAAAGTTATCAATTTAACACTTCATAGTATACATCTTAAGACAGTGGTTCTCAAAGTGTACACCAGGGCACACTGGCGCGCCCTAGGAGATTTCCAGGTGCGCCCTATAGTATTCCAGAGAAATATGTGTCTGTTGGGGACCAGAAAACCAACAGGGATTTTGGAGTTTAGATTTTGGGTGGACAGAGGTGTGGGGAATTGGCTATAAACCGACAGTCTGCCCAACCCCCCACCTCACTTGCCTGATTAGGTTGCAAAAGGCTGTTAAGCTGTGGTGCTGGATTGTTTACACTACCCCCCATGTTCCCCGGAAAGACTGGAGGCAAGTTTCTTCTATCCTTTGTTTGGTGTAAAGTTAAGTTATGATATGTATGGTGGGGGTTTTCTGCATTCAACACAAGAGTAAAAAGAGAGGAATTCTTCAATGTATTGACAAGAAAATGAGAGTCTGCCTTTCAAATATATGCCCAAACATTGAAGAAATCGCTAGGACATATCAGGCTCATGCTTCTCATAAACACAAGAATGAAAAAACTTAACACATTTGTACCGGGACCTGCCAAATTTACTAAATCTTACTAAGAATGTCTCTCTCTATATAAAAAGATAACTTTTTTGTCATTTTTTAATTTTTTAATCCCTCTTTTTTATGAATTCTAAAAAGCATAACTCAAAAAATGTAACATAAAAATGTTTTTTAATCTCAAAATAAATTTAATTTTGTCATATTTATTTCATTTAATTACCATAAAAGCATACTTGGACTTTATTTTTTTCTTTAATATTTGACTTAATTATTATAACATTTCTCAGAAATTTGTATATAGTGCGCCTATAATTATTTATAGGATTTTGAATGCACCCCAACTTCAAAAAGTTTGAGAACCACTGTCTTAAGAAAATGCATTAGAGAAAAGATGGATATAATTCCCCATGGTATGAAATATCTCTGGATCAGTAAGTTGTCAAATACATATAAAAAATAACTAATGTTAAGCATATTCAGGATAATGCTAAAATCTATTACTATATGCCAGCGATGCACTACTTCATCTCCATATCAGTCACAGGTCATGATGAAAAAGTAGGTCTTGGCCAGCTTGCTCAGTGAATAGAGCGTCAGCCCAGTGTATGAACATCCTGGGTTCGATTCCAGGTTAGGGCACACAGGAGAAGCTCCCAATCTGCTTCTTTCTCCCTCCCTTTTCCCTTTCTCTTTTCCCCTCCCACAGCTCGATTGGTTCAAGCTTCAGCCCTGGATGCTGAGGATAGCTCACTAGTCCAAGGTGTCAGCCTCAAGCACTAAAAACTGTTCGGTTGATTTGAGCACTGGCCCAAGATGAAGATTGCTGGGTGGATCCTGGTCGGGCACACATGCAGTAATCTGTCTCACTATCTCCCCTCTTCTCACTTAAAAAAAAAGTAAATGTCCCCCTATCCAATAGCAACGAAGGAAAGAGAGCTCAAACTTGGAGGCCTTGACTTTTCAAGAATGCTGATTAACAATATCCAAATTTAGAAACCATCATGATAGTAGGGACTGGTCCTTGCTGGTTGGCTCAGCGGTAGAGCATCTGCCCGGCATGTGGAAGTCCCAGGTTCGATTCTGATTAGGACATACAGGAGAAGAGCCCATCTGCTTCTCCACCCATCCTCCTCTCCTTTCTGTCTCTCTCTTCTCCTCCCACAGCCAAGGCTCCACTGGAGCAAAGTTAGCCCGGGCGCTGGGGATGGCTCCATGGCCTCCACCTCAGGCACTAGAATGGCTCCGACCGCAACAGATCATCTCCCCCTGGTGGGCATGCCAGGTGGATCCCGGTTGGGCACATGCAGGAGTCTGTCTGTCTGACTGCCTCCCCACTTCTAACTTCGGGGGGGGGGGGGAGTAGTGACTGAGGAATATAGCTCAAATTCTTTGATTTTAAAAACTATTTTAAAAACTCTTCTTCAAAAGGACCTTCAATTTTAAGAACCACACTAAGACCTACATACTTGGATAATCACAAAACTTTCAGATGACAACACACAGTAGTACTATAAAGAGACATCATGCTTAAATCTGGAGTTACACCGTCAAATCTTTTAAGCCTTTCAATTTCCTTAAAAATTCTAAATAAACGTGAGATATGTAAGCACCCTGGCCCTTCTTTAGAGGAATATCCTCTATGCCTCAAAAACTAACCTTACTGAAATATCTGAAAAGGAGAGCTCTAATCTCAGTAGGGGTCAAGCCAATCAGTTTTTCCAAGACGTTTGCTTCACTATGAGAGAGGTTTTGAAATGAAGCTCTGAGTGAGTTCTGGCGACTCTGGATACTTTCATTCTTGTATTCAATTGCAGCTTCCAAAGCTTCAATCCCTTCTTCAAGTTGGAAAAGAACATGTTCTTCCTAAATACAATACAACAGAAATCACTCATTTTAAATGAAATAGTAAAGCTTGGACTTTGTCATATACTAAAGTCTTACTATGCTGCATTAAGTCCTCATTTAATGTTGATAGATTCTTGGAAACTGCAAATTTAAGCAAAACAATGTATAACAAAACCAGTTTTGCCATACGCTAATTGATATGAACAAGAATAAAGTTCCTATGACATACAGTTGGACACAAAAAAGTCGCTAAACCTCTAAATAAAGACCCAAAACACTTCTAATATTAAACATTAAAATAAATGTGAGTTACACATACATTTAAGATACAATAAAAATAAATAAGATCGTGATTTTCCAACCCACTGATTCCATTTCAGAGTCACAGTGGCCAGAATATGTCCCTGAAAATCAGAGTACAAGGTGGGAACCAATCCTGGGAAGGACGCCCTTCCATTGCAGGGCACACTCACACCTACAGCCACTCACTCAGGCTGGGACAGTTTAGACACATGTATTCATCTAATATGCACAGCTTTGGGATGTGGGAGAAACAAGTCCGCAGAGAAGAACCTCACAGACATGGGGAGAATGTGAGAACTATACATAGAGAGTGGCCCTGGCCTGGAATCGATTTTTGCCCCTATCAACATTCTTACAAAATTACTTTGAACAAAATGATGTTATTCAAGAACCTGCTGTATTTGAGTCTACTGGACATTACCTTTCTTCCACTAAACTTTAAGAAAGGAATGTTTATTGAAAGGCTGCTATGCTATACAATGCACTGTATACACATATATAACATAATCACTGAATCCCTGCAATAAACCTATGTAGTAAAATGGAAGAGGCAGAAGCTTAAGTGAGTTATGAAACTTCCCAAGGTTGTAGAGCAAATGCTGATCTCCAAGGGGCATACTCAAAGCCTCAGCCCCTAGGATTAGCAATTTTGTCATATATCTCCCTCCCTAGCTCCTAAAGTGTGTATTGTGTGTCAGTGAGATGTGTAGACCCCCTGATGTTTCTTCAAGGATCTATTAAAACAGTATATTTCTAGGAGGGAAAGAAGAAATAGATTAAGAATAAATTAAGAACTAGTAATGAGTCAAAGGGAAAAACAGCATGGTATTAAAAAAAAGAGGATTTAAGGACATGAAACATTTCATAAAATTTCTAGGAAATGTCACTGTAGGGAAAATATAGGCATTAAAAATGGTGGCAGTGGCCATGGCCAGTTTGCTCAGCAGTAGAGTGTTGGCTCAGCGTGTGGATGTCCTGGGTTTGATTTCCAGCCAGGGTACACAGGAAAAGCGCCCATCTACTTCTCCACTGCCCACCCTCAACCCCCAACCTTTCTCTCTGTCTCTGTCTTCTCCTCCTGCAGCCAAGGCTCTACTGGAGCAAAGATGGCCGGGTGTTGAGGATGGCTCCATGACTTCTGCCTCAGGTGCCAGAATGGCTCCAGTTGCAACGGAGCATCGCCCCTTAGTGGGCTTGCTGGGTGGATCCCAGTCAGGTGCATGGCGGAGTCTGCCTGTCTCCCCGCTTCTCACTTCAGAAAAATACAAAAAATAAAAATAAAATGGTGACAGCATAACAACATTTTTTTCATATGCCAGAGAAGATTTACTTTGTAGAAAAAAAAATATGATGAGTAAGAAAATCTAGCAGTTGATTTAACTATCAGAATAAAACGTTATTTGGGGGGAAGAAGCCAAATGTCTGGTATTTCGAACTTGCTGAGACCTGGATATACATATCTGTATATCTGTACATGTGGTGGTGGTCACTCCACTTAAGATGCTTGAGGGCAGAGTATCTTGTCTATATTCAGTCCTGATTGCCTAGCACAGTATATAACACACAGTTTAAACTTAGTGTCTACTGAATGAGTTAATGAAGGAAGAAGAGAAAAAATATTTTCATTATGTCTTGGTTACATGACTGAAGTATTTCTTTCCACCCCTCTCCCCAGCATTTCAAGGAAAACAATGTATTTCTAATCCACCTAAAGAATAGAGTGACTTCCAGAACTACTTTTCTAAAATTAAGGGAAATGGTATGTAACCAGAAAATACATTTAAATTATCCAAAGAACATACTTGATTTAGGAATGCAGTGATTATACAGGGGTGGGCAAAAGTAGGTTTACAGTTGTGAGTACATGAAACAGTTTATTCTTGTATTATTATTCAGCATTGTATGTTGTTTTATAACTGTAAACCTAGTTTTGCCCACCCCTGTATTTTTACCAAAAAACAAATGTGGAAAGTTTAGTTCCTACAGTTTTGGATCAAAGCATCAAAATACAGTGTGTCCGTAAAGTCATGGTGCACTTTTGATAGGTCACTGGAAAGCAACAAAAGATGATAGGAAAAAAAAAAAAGAGAAAGAAAAAAAAAAGATGATAGAAATGTGAAATCTGCACCAAATAAAAGGAAAACCTTCCCAGTTTCTGTAGGATGATGTGGCAGCATCTGCGCATGCGCAGATGATGACGTAATACCGTGTATACAGAGGAGCAGCCCACAGATGTGGACGGTACAGAGGAAAGTTCAGTGTGTTCTGTGGCTTGCTAAATTCAAATCCGTGACCAAAGTACAATGTGAATATCAGCGTGTTTATAACGAAGCGCCGCCACATAGGAATAACATTACTCGGTGGGATAAGCAGTTGAAGGAAACCGGCAGTTTGGTGGAGAAACCGCGTTCTGGTAGGCCATCAGTCAGTGACGAGTCTGTAGAGGCTATACGGGACAGCTACCTAAGGAGCCCTAAAAAATCTGTGCGTGCCTGACCTGTGGTGGTGCAGTGGATAACGTGTCGACCTGGAATTGCTGAGGTCGCTGGTTCAAAACCCTGGGCTTGCCTGGTCAAGGCACATATGGGAGTTGATGCTTCCAGCTCCTCTCCCCTTCTCTCTCTCTCTCTCTCTCTCCTCTCTAAAAATAAATAAAGAAGAAAAAAAAAATCTGTGCGTGAGTCCACATTGAACTGTACTGAATAGGTATGAAACTAGGAGAGTTTTCCTTTTATTTGGTGCAGATTTCACATTTCTATCGTCTTTTGTTGCTTTCCTGTGACCGGTCAAAAGTGCACCATGACTTTACAGACACACTGTATTATTATAAGGTAGTACAGCGAGTATGGACCCCTGAGACTAGCCTGCTGCAGAGAGGCTGCAGTGAGTAAATATTTGTGGTTCCCTCTAACCCAGCCAAAGGTACAGCCTGACAAAGTGAGTGACAATAGGAAACTGTCCCAGAATGAAATTTGCCATAACTCAAACTGTATATTACCGAGAACTGACTATCCTGTATTGCAGAGCACTTTTTAAAACTTTATTGTGTACCAAAGGAGCGTGTTAAAATGCAGGTTTCTCATTCAGCAGGCTCTGCATTTCTAACAGGCTCCCTGGTGATCCTGTTGCTGCTGGTCCAGCGATCAGTGATCTGAGAGTGGTCTCCAAACCTTTTAGATCACACATTCCAATCAGTAAAAAAAGAAAACAAAAGCTTTTGAGCAAGCACTACATATATGTATATTTTTCAATAAGTTATATGTACCTTCTAATCCTAAAACATGAAATTTAAAATTTAAAATATGAAATAAACAGATATAATAGTTCTTATATTTTTTCCTATACCTCAATTAAGGCAACTGCTCTGCATTATTAGAAAAACAAGTAATTAAAAAAAATACTAGTTTATGGATTTTCTCGATTTTACCAAAGGAAGTGATTTGCTTATATTAAATTCTTTTTGTGTGTGTGTGTGTGTGTGTGACAGAGACAGAGAGAGGGGCAGACAGGGACAAATAGACAGGAAGGGAGAGAGATAAGAAGCATCAATTCTTCCTTGCAGCTCCTTAGTTGTTCATTGATTGCTTTCTCATAGGTGCCTTGACTCAGGGCTCCGGCAGAGCAAGTGACCCCTTGCTCAAGCCAGTGACCTTTGGGTCCTGTCTGTGATCCCATGCTCAAGCCAGCAACCCCGCTCTCAAGCTCGTGACCTCAGAATTTCAAACCTGGGTCCTCCGCGTCCCAGTCCAACACTCTATCCACTGCACCACCGCCTGGTCAGGCGCTTAGTATATTAAATGGTATAGTGATCTAAAATCTATCACTTTCCTATGAAGTAATACAGTTAGAAAAATATTTTGATTTATTGTGAAAAGAAAATAATTCTAAGCAAGTTTAAAGTCCTCAAAATAGCAAACCTCTCCACCTAGATTTTGTTGTCTTGTATCACATAAGCATCTCTTGTTCCCTTCTATCTGCTATTGGTGGATCTATTTGGTAATAATAAGCTTGGACTGACAAATGAGAAGAGCAGAGCCCACTTCAGAACTACACTAAGGAGAAGCAACCGTCTGGAAGAGTGGGGCAGAGAAGCCCCCATGACTAATGGAATTCCACCAACTGCTGGAGGCTCATCACTCCCTCACACCAACCCACAGTGACTGCTAAATAGGTAGTATGCACACTCCTCTATTTTACCACAAAACCCTACGTTTAAAATCATATAATTCCACATGGGAAAGAAACCAAATGTTTCTTTCCTTTTTTGAGAGAGAAACAGGATGGGAGAGTGATGAGAAGCATCTACTCATAGTTATGTCACTTTAGTTGTTCATTGATTGCTTCTCATATGTGCCTTGATGGGGGGGGGGGGGTCTCCAGCAGAGCCAGCAACCCCTTGCTCAAGCCAGCAACACTGGGATCATGTTGATTAATCGATGCTTTACCTTTCTGCAAACGTAATTTGCTCATTCCCATCTCTATGTTTTATTTAATAGTGTTATATCTAAAATGTCCTTTTCTATATTGATCAATATAGTATATTGTTTTTCATAATCTAGCTCAAGATGCCAATCTACCAAGGTTGCCTTAATATGTCCCCTCAAATGACCACTGCATTGCTTTATGTAAATAATGTGGTAAGTATGGCTTTATTATATTTTCTGTAACTTGCTTTTTTATGTTCTTCAGGGTTTATGTTCTTAGAGCAGGGGTCCCCAAACTACGGCCTGCTGGCTGCATGCAGCCCCCTGAGGCCATTTATCTGGCCCCCACCGCACTTCCGGAAGGGGCACCTCTTTCATTGGTGGTCAGTGAGAGGAGCATAGTTCCCATTGAAATATTGGTCAGTTTGTTGATTTAAATTTACTTGTTCTTTATTTTAAATATTGTATTTGTTCCTGTTTTGTTTTTTTACTTTAAAATAAGATATGTGCAGTGTGCATAGGGATTTGTTCATAGTTTTTTTTATAGTCCGGCCCTCCAACAGTCTGAGGGACAGTGAACTGGCCCCCTGTGTAAAAAGTCTGGGGACCCCTGGTTTAGAGTTTTGTCATCCTTCTGTCTCCTTTCTCTAGATAAGAGTATGAATTTCTCAACAAAAGCATAATGCCTTTTGCTGTTTTTTGTTTCTTCCACAGGGCCCAGTAAGAGTCCTGAGCAGGCGAGAATTCCTTAAATATGTATTTCTATGTTTTGCTGTGTCTTAGGCTTTCATACCTTCACATTTACAAGCTTGGGCTCCAATTTAAATAGTCTCGGGAGGACAGTCTGATTCTGTGCTCCTCTGCATGGCCACCTGAGTTGTTATAAAACAGGGCAGCAGAGGCTCATAATGCCACATCACCCTCAATCAACTTAGTCTTCAGTACCTTTCATCAACTCAGTGAGCAATAATCTAACATGAAATCCTTTCTCCTGTCCCTTTTTTTTTTGTGACAGAGACAGGGAGAGTCAGACAGAGGGACAGACAGACAGGAAGGGAGAGATGAGAAGCATCAATTCTTCATTGCAGCTCCTTAGTTGTTCATTGATTGTTTTCTCATATGTGCCTTGACCAGAGGGCTATAGCAGAGCAAGCTCGAGCCAGCGACCTCGGGCTCAAGCCAGTAACCTTGGGCTTCAAGCCAGCAAACATGGGGCTCAAGCCAGCGACCAGAGGGTCATGTCTATGATCCCACACTCAAGCCAGTGCAGGGGGGATGAGCTTACGCTCAAGCCAGCGACCTCAGGGCTTCGTACCTGGGCCCTCTGTACCCAGTCTGACACTCTATCCACTGCACCACCGCGAGGTCAGGTTTTCCTATTCTTTCTTAACCAGCCCCCTTAACTACCCTCTGGGTCCAATCTAAAACACTACAAGATTCAGGAAAGTGCACATTTCCCAGCTACTCACTTTCTCTTAGCAATTTTCTCTTGCTTTGGTAATGACAGGACACCAACAATAAATATTCGCAGAGAAAATTCTGGCTCAAAAATTCATCTTTGTCTGATCAAGTAAGGTACAGGTACCACTGCCAACTGGATAAAATTCTGAAAAAAGACAGTCTGGGGTAATTTGATAGCCAATAAATGAGATCTTTTACATAATTAAAAAATTAAAGGAGAAGAGCTATATGAGCCCTTAAATGAAAACTAACTAAAGGGAATTCTTACTGGGATTTGAATTTTATGCATGTACCTGGAAGGAATGTGCTTCTGAACTCTTCTCAACCAAGGTAACAGAAAGAATTAACCTTATGCCCTAGGCACCCATTGTAAGTAATGAATTACCTACTATCATTCAAGCAAGATGCACAGAGAGAATAAAGGTGCCCTCTTTGGAAAAAATAAGAGGAATAGTCTCTTCAAATCATTGTTTTGATTTCAGATGAGAAACCTGGCTGAGGAAGGCCAGACTCGTGGAGCGTGTTAGTCTCGCCATCCCTGGCAATCCAGGAAGGGGCCCCGTGTGTGGTGCCAGGTAAACTCATTACAGCTGACAAAGTCTCAAGGAAACAAAGTTCACCAGATTTACCACGTTTATGTTTAAGTGATAAGACAGAGGAAATCATCCAAGTGAGCCATCATACAGCACTTCCAGTTCCAAAGAGTACTGACTTACTTCAGGAGACAACACGCTACCATTTTTAACTTTCTCATCCACACTGTTTCTTCGTCTCTGTAGCTGATCTCTTTCATTCTGTAGGGCTTGAACTTGTTCTGAAATCTTTATTTTCTCCTCAGCTGTGCTGCTCTGGAGCTGCACATTCTTTTCTGACAACTCTTGGTCCAAAAGGTTCAGGCGAGTTGATATTTTCAAACTGTCCATGTTTAAGGCCTAAAAAGACAATCAGTAAGACCCAAGAAAGTTACTAGAAATCCAGACTGCATATTATTAGGAAAAAAATGAGAGAAATTACAAAATGAATATATTTTTAGCTTTTATATTACTGTTTTCTCCATGGATAAGGCAACTTCATTTTCTAAAATCTTGAGTTGAATGACTTTTTTTTTTAAAGCTTTTTTTTTTTAAATTTTATTTATTCATTTTAGAGAGGAGAGAGAAAAGGAGAGAGAGAGACAGAGAGGGAGAGAGAGAGAGGAGAGAGAGACAGAGAGAGAAGGTGGGGAGGAGCTGGAAGCATCAATTCCCATATGTGCCTTGACCAGGCAAGCCCAGGGTTTCGAACCGGCGACCTCAGCATTTCCAGGTCGACGCTTTATCCACTGTGCCACCACAGGTCAAGCTGAATGCCTTTTTTTTTAATGAAAATTCAAACAATGAATTTAGCCTGAGCAAGTGGTGGTGCAGTGGACAGGGCATCGACCTCACATGCTGAGGTCCCAGGTTTGAAACCCCAAGGTTGCTGGCTTGAGCATAGGATCTTTAGTGAAGCCTAAGGTCACTGGCTCAGCTGGAGCCCTCTGGTCAAGGCACATATGAGAAGACATCAGTGAATAACTAAGGTGCCGTAACTATGAGTCAATGCCTCTCATCTTTCTCTCTTCCTGTCTGTTCTGTCTCTAAAAAAACAAAACAAAACAAAAAGGAATTCATTTAATACCAAGTATTACTTGGCCACACCAGGCTACACAACATAGGTTTTAAAAGGCAGTATTTTTTTATTATAAATATTTTTTTTTTTAGGTGAGAGGAGGATAATGAGGCAGACTCTCGCATGCACCCTGATTGGGATCCACCTGGCAACCCCGTCTAGGGCCAGTGCCTGAGTGCTGAGCTATTTTTAGCACCTGAGGCTGATGCACTTCAACGAAGCTATTCTCAGCGCCAAGGGCCAGACTTGACCCAATTGATCCACTGGCTATGGGAGGGGAAGAAGGAGAGAGGGGGAGAGGGGCAGGGGAGAAGCAGATGGTCCCTTCTGCAGTGTGCCCTGACCAGGAATTAAACCTGGGACATCCATATGCCAAGCCAATGCTCTATCCACTGAGCAACTAGCCAGGGCCTTATTATTTTCTTTTATTTTTTTAAAGACTGACTTTATTCTTTTTAGACAAGAGCGAGAGAGAGAAGTGGGGAAGATCAGGAAGCATCAATTCCCATATGTGCCTTGACCAGTCAAGCCCAAGGTTTCAAACTGGTGACCTCAGTATTCCAGCTCAACACTTGATTCACTGCACCACCACAGGTCAGGCATATTTTCTAAATTGAACTTTTCTTCTTTGGCCTATTTATACAGTAGAACTAATTATATTAAAATTTCCTAGAGCCTGAGATTTGGTTTGTTATTATTTAAATGTTTGTTTCTACTAGTTTCATTCTGGTCAGAAAATATGGCCAATTAGATTTATGGAGATCTTCATTATGGACTAAATTAATTTTTAAAATATTTTTCATCAATGTAATTTTACATACTACCATAAGGTTTATAATTTTTTTAAAAAGCCATCCCCTATGCTACCCTTTCACCTGAGTCCTATTCCCCAAAAACAACCATCTTCAATGTTGTAGCTATTTCTTCTGGTGTTCATGTTCATGTTTCTAAATAATAGTTATCAACTTTAGATACTGTCTACTACTAACTGCTGATTATGGGAGATAAGGATTTAGCACTCTGATGCCTTCTCCTTCCTACTTCTCCCTCTATTCTCCCAATATGTATAACAGTTTTTCATTAAGTCAATATTCAGTTTACATGACCATGTGAATATTGTTTATATCTGAACACTCTACTAAAAAATGATTATACAGCCATCTGATACAACTTTTTATTTATATCTTACAACTAATTCTTCTCCAGTAGAACTATAAAATTCCTCTCAACACAATTTTTTCATTTGATGAAACTTAAATCAGGAAATATTGTTATGCCCTTCTTTTCTGGAAACACTTTGCCTGGAACATCCATATTCTGGCCACACTGGACAAGTTGTCCTGGGACTTTCCTTTGCTATTATCCTGGGAATTTTTGTGTTGGATCATATTTTCAGTCCTGAGTCTTTCATAGTTTATTCCCTCTTTTTTTGTGGAGTACATCTTCTAGTTGTTTCCTGAGACAAGCTAGAAGGGAGATACCTTTTTCACCTGAAAATGTCCTTATTCTTTCTTCAAATACAATGTCTGGTCTTCGTGACTGGCTTCTTTCACTTCACATGTTTTCAGGGTTCTCCATGTTGTAACATGTATCACTACTTCACTCCTTTCTGTTACCGAATAATCCACTGTAAGGCTATACCACATTTTGTTTATCCATTCAGTTGATGGTCATATAGATTGTTTTCATATTTTGGCTCTTATGAACAATGCTGTTATGAGCACTCATGCACAAGTTTTTGTGTGGATAAATTTTTACTTCTCTTGGATATATACCTATGAGTCATTGCAGGGTCATGTGGCAATTCTTGTTTAATCTTTTGAGGAACTGCAAAATAGTTACCTGAAGCAACTGAACCACTTTACCATCCCACCAGCAGAGTACGAAAGTTCCAATTCCTTCATATCTTTGCCAACATTTATTATCTATTTTTCAGATTATAGCCATCCTCGTGGGTGTGAAGTGGTATCTCATTGAAATTTTGATTTGAATTTCCCTGATGGCTAAGGATGTTGAGCAGCTTGTCATGTGCTTATTGGTCATTTGTATATCTTCTTTGGAGAAATGTGTTTGATCTTTTGCCCATTTTATTTGGATTTTCTTTATATTATATTATTGAGTTGTAAGAGTTCTTTATATGTTCTAAATAAAGTCCCTTATCAGAAATATGACTTGCAAATATTTCCCCCTCTTCTGTGGGTTCTTTTTTCACTTTTTTAGTGGTGTCCTTTGCATCACAAATGTTTTTAATTTTGATGAAGTCCAATTTAGCTAATGTTTCTTTAGTTGTGTGTGCTTTATGTGTAATGTAAGAAACCACTGCTTAACCCGAGGTCACAAAGTTTTGTTTTCTTCTAAAGTTTTCTAGTTTTAGCTCCTATATTTAGGTCTTTGACTGATTTTGTAGTTGAATTCATATATGGTATGATACAGTTTTTCAACTATTATGTTCCTTGTGTAAAATGCATATGATCAATTCTTGTAAATATTTCTTAAACACTGAAAAAAGATATAATCTTTTCATGCCTTTTGTTTAGAAAAGAACCCAGTATTATAAGTCTCAAGTTTCCCTTCTGTTTCATTAACACAATCTTCAAAGAATCAATTTTGCTTTGATCTACTGTGTTTCATTTATTTGTACTCTCTACTTTTCTCAGTACATTCTTGATCCTATATATTACATCTTGTTGAAAGTATAAAATATGGTTTCATTTTTTTTCTGTATCATGGAATGAACTTATTTCCAGAAAAAAATATTTTCCTCCTCATTCCTTTTTGTTTTTTTCCTCTTTTGTGATACAGAACGTATCATAAAGGTCCTAGGTTATTTTTTTCTATTTACTCACTTGATATTTTAATTTGGTAATCCCATTTGCATGTTTTGAGGGGCAGCTTTTAAAACTTCATCCTGACAGCCAGCGTGATCATGTTACCTGGATATAATACCAGCCACTAGAGTGGCTGGAGGAGGTGCCTCTACCCCTATGTCTAGAAGCCTGGTGCTAGTTATCTGTCCACATGTTTGGGGAATGGAGAACAGAGCAGAGGTAAGTATAGGTCCCTATCCCGGTCTAGTTGATATACTGAAGTGGAAAGGTTAAGAACATGCCGACTCAGATCCTACTGATCTAGATTCTGGCTGAAAGGCACATCTAATAAAGAGGCAGGTCACTGATCCTCTGTTCCTTGATTCAATATACAGACTGACCTCAAACTCAAGGCCTGCTAGAGGCAAAGGTGTGGACAAATGTCCTTTTCAAGTCTGGGGCAAGCCAGCTTCATTTTTAGATTCTGTTGTTGCTGTTGCTAAAGCTGAAGATATGCAAAGATATATCAAAAAATGTATGTCATGGTCCTTCTGTTCTCTTCCCAATCATTCTTTTTTCAAAACTTGAAATTGAGGCAAACTCCTTCATGAAACCACTTCTTTGGCTATAAAATCCAAGTCCTCCAACAAAAATTTTTGTAAAGGTCCCCAAGTGTTTATAATTTGAAAAATAAACATGGGGGTGTAAAGGGTATAAAGAGAGACAAATACAAGGTGATGGAAAATGATTTGAGCTTTGGGTGAGGGGTATACAACATAATGAACAGTTCCAATGCTATAAAAATGATTACCTGAAACTTATGTACTCTTATTGATCAATTTGTCATCCTGTTAAATTTAATTTTCTAAATAAAAATTTAAAAAATAAAAAGAATAAATCATTACAGAAAAATAAAAAATCTTTTATAGAAACCCTTCAAACCTCTAACTTTGGGTAGCAGTGATAGCTACATCATTTTCAAGTCTCATTTTCCAGATTACCAATGTTCAGTATATAGCATCAAACAGTACAATTTATTTTGAAAATATCCACTAAAGTTAGTAATAGAGGTTTCCAGTGGAAATGGAGAGTTATTGCTTACTTGTTACAGAGTTTCTGTTTAGGATAATAAAAAGTTTTAGAAATAGAGAATAGTGATTGTTGTACAACACTGTGAATATAATTAATACAACTGAACTGTACATTTAAAATTGGTCAAAACAGTCAATTTTAAGTTATATATATTTTACTATTTTAAAATACTGAAAAAGTTAATAATACATAAATCACACTTGGCAGAACATTGAACATTTTACTTAAAATTTGCAATAGATTTTAGGTGTAGCCATTAGATAAGCCATAATAAGCAAAATACACTAAAAATCAGAAGAAGAGTTTTCTTCTGATTTCTGACTTCACAGTGGCTTACTTCTTAGAGGAAAAATCCTAACTTTATATGACTTACAATGAGAATGAAAGAGTGTACTAAATGGAATACCTGACTAGATCTCAACTTCTTATTTTCCAGGTGGCTCTTCTCCTGTAACAGGGCCTCCTTCTTAGAAACTATGGCCTCCCGTTTCTTTAGGTCTTCTTCCAGCTCCTCTAATTCTTGGCGTTGGTTCAGAACTTTCTCTATTTCTTCATCTAACCATTTCTTTTGCTCATCCAATTTCTACATTAAAATTCCAAAGAAATGTTATTTGTTATCCTTCTGCCATAAAACTTACATGGTAATATAATTTCAGATTGACTGAAACACCTAAATGAACATTTAAAAACTACTAGTAAAAGTAACAATATAGTGTTCCTGTCTAAAACTGTCTAGAAATATGTGGTTCCAGTTAACATCTTGCTGTGTTGTTTAATAAGGAATTAAAATGTACTCCCCAGATATGTTAGAGTGTGAGAGTTTTTAGGCTGACCAAGAAAGGGCTGACAATTTTCTTTACCTATATTAGGAGTTAGTTCTGCGAACACATTGGGGATCCTTTTCTGTCATAAAGGTGCATACCTCCATCACAGCACCTACCCTCCCGGTTGCTCTACAGTCTGTCTCCATAACTTGAGATCTTTGATTGGTTGTGGGGCTGTACTTTTCACCTTGGTATTCCCAAAGCCTGGCCCATGATTGGCTTTCAATAAAATGTTAAATGACTGAATAAATGCCTGATCCAATCAACTAAGCAATAAAGTGAATAAATGAATACACACAGTGGAAGACACTGATGATGGACCATGAAAATCCATTCTGCACAGTATCCAATCAACACCAAATAATTATACAATAAAATACAGTCAGGAAGATTTCCAAACCAAATATCTTAATATTCTCTTGAACTAAGGATGCCCAGAAACAAGAACAAAAATATGAATGGAATATGACTGTCCAAGATGAACTCCACCAAGCACTCATCTGCACCGTGTTCACAGTAATGAAGCAATGCCAACTAAACAACAAATAATGGATAACAAATCAATACAGTACTATTTTCCAGTTCTTCTCAAACTTGATATTAAAAAATGGTTCCTAGAAATCTGCATTAAAACAAGGAGACAGTAAATATGAATGAGAAAACAAGAGCAAGGTGTCCACAGCAAAGTAAGTCCAGAGCTATGTCTTCCATCCAGACCTAGAGAGTATGGTCCTATAGCACTATCACATCCAAACCATACTGAAGCCTAAAACAGTAGCTCTACAAGTTTTAGGAACAGAAAGGATAACCCAGAGCAACTACAGAAATACTTTAGTTTTGTTATGTCCAGCTATCATATATAAGGCCTTATGAAGTCTAGCATAGCAATTAAATATATTCTACAAACATTCCTTGACTATGAGTTTGCAAGATGAACAACAGAGCTTTTGTAAGCTCCATCCTAAAAGGAGAGAAACAAAAAATTATTGTTGATAATTAATGCTAATTCCTAGGTACCGTGTAAGCAAAAATGGAGGGATTGGTTTTGTCTGGAAAATGGAAGAAATGTCAATGCCAGCCCTGCAGAGGTAGTAATACTTAGCTGTGCTTTGAAGAATGTGTAGGAGTCTGCTAACATAATACAGATTCTTTTAAGGAAACCATAAAAAATGGATTTCTCTGCATTTGATATAAAAGTTATGATTTATGTAATTCACTGTATCTTAGTTTTACGAAAATTTCTTGACTTGTCTTTTCTCTTTTTATAGAAAAAGTTCCTATCATACAGTTCCAATCTTAAATTCTTTCCTCTTATAAAGGAACTTTGTATCAAATCACTGTCCTGTTACAAGCTCTCTGAATACTCATATTAACATAATCTTGTCCTGGTTTAGAGTCAAATTCTGAAAAACGGGTGTTTGTTTTACAATATTAAAAAACATGAAGTTTATTTTTTAACTCAACAGTCAGTACAAATGAAAGGAAGCTTTTTATTGTATTTCTTTAAAATTTAGATCCTTAATGTTTTGAAAAACAACTCTCACTATTATGTGCATTCCTACCTCTCCTACCTCCTCCCCCACGCCCTCTCCACCCAGAAATGCTCTCTAACCAATTTCTAAAATACACTAGTAAAATAAAGAACTGGGAATACAGTAAGTCCTCCCTTTACATCATTGGTAGGTTCTGAAATTTTAAGCAAAACTATAATATATATATATACACACACACACACACACACACACACACACACACACACACCAATTTACCATTGGCTGATTGATATAAACAAAAGTTAAGTTCCTAAGGCATCTCATCAGCATTATAACAAAATTATATTGAATGAAATGACATTATTGGAGGACCTGCTGTACATTCATGAACTAAATTTTACTATTAAAGTATAACATTTAAGAAAAGAGAATAAATTTTCCAGAATCAAGGTGATGTATATGCATTTGAGTATAATTACAATTTTTTTTTTTTGTAATTGTAAACGGGGAGAGACAGTCAGACAGACTCCCACATGCGCCCGACCGGGATCCACCCGGCACGCCCACCAGGGGCGATGCTCTGCCCACCAGGGGGCGATACTCTGCCCCTCCGGGGCGTCGCTCTGCTGCGACCAGAGCCACTCTAGCGCCTGGGGCAGAGGCCAAGGAGCCATCCCCAGCGCCCGGGCCATCTTTGCTTCAATGGAGCCTTGGCTGCGGGAGGGGAAGAGAGAGACAGAGAGGAAGGAGGGGGGGTGGAGAAGCAAATGGGCGCTTCTCCTATGTGCCCTGGCTGGGAATCGAACCCGGGACTTATGCACGCCAGGCCGATGCTCTACCGCTGAGCCAACTGGCCAGGGCCGAGTATAATTACAATTTTAAGTATAGTATTTTTCTGTATGATTTTTAGAACTGACATTTTAAATTTACATAAAATTAAAATTTTGTTTCTTTAAAGTTTGATATTTATGAATTTCATTTTTAAAATGTAGCACTAAAACAACAGCTTTTTAATATAGTATATATGGTGCATATAAAATGAATGGAAAGCTATGATTTTTAGAAATACATGATTCCATGGGAATAAACAATCTAGTCAACATGGATTTCATGTTTACAATGAAATCCACAGCATTCAAATAAACCCATTTCTACAGAAATAATAATACAGTATTTTTCTGGATGAGAAAATAACTTTTTCCCCCCCAAAGTGAGAACTGGGGAGAAGCAGACTGACTCCCGCATGCACCTGACAGGGATCCACCCGACATGCCCACCAGGGGGCGATGCTCTGCTGCAACCAAAGCCATTCTAGAGCCTGAGGCAGAGGCCATGGAGCTGTCCTCAGTGTCCAGGCCAACTTTGCTCCAATGGAGCCTTGGCTGAAGGAGGGGAAGAGAGAGATAGAGAAAGGAGAGAAGGAAGAGTGGAGAAGCAGATGGGCGCTTCTCCTGTGTGTCCTGGCCAGGAATTGAACCCAAGACTTCCACATGCCAAGCCGATGCGCTATTACTGAGCTAACCGGCCAGGGCGAGAAAATAATTTTTTAAAAACAGAAATGTTCCAGAAGAAATATTAGACATTTTACCCTCAAGTGGCAAAATCTAATGTTTGAAGATTTTATTCAGTGTTCACCACTTTTTACCTGCGTTTAGAAAATCATCAAATAGAAGACCAAAAAGCACTAAATAGAATTGACAAACCTGGAGTTGATCTGTAGTTCCAAACGAACCTTTTCTCCTTTTTATCTTAAATGCATCAAGGTCCCCAGCTTTCAGTTTTAGACTTTCTTCTGCTTCTAACTTCAGTTCCTGTTAGAAACAGAAGTCAGAAACACCTTACGGTTTTTACTATGTGACCATCATTAAATATTTATGAAATAATCATCTTAACATTTACTTTCTCAGTTGCAAAAGAAAGAAAGTGAGGAGATGAAGGTTGGGGCTGTTTGAGAAGAAAATAACATTAATTCCTCACTGAAGCAATAAAACTCACAGCAAAAATCAGGGTTTGGCCCTGGCTGGTTAGCTCAGTCTGTTAAGAGTATCGTCCCAAAACAAGGTGGTGGGCACACATGGGAAGCAACCATGCTTCTCACGCACAACTGAGTGGAACAACATATGAATGTTTCCCTTCCTCCTCTCCTCTCTTTTCCTTCCTCTGTCTCTCTAATAACCAATCAATCAATAAAAAGTAAACCCTGGCCAGAAACCTCGGTTGGTTAGAGCATCATCCCAAAGCACAGAGGTTGCCAGTTCAATCCCTGGTCAGGGCACATACAGAAATGGCTCGATGTTCCTGTTTCTGTCTCTCCCTGCCTCTCTCTAAATAAAAAATAAGTAAAAGAAAATTTAAAAACTGAGTTTTCTAACAAAACTAAGGTTTCTTTTTCCATTCTTTCCCAGTGTTACACATTAACATAACATGGATGAATATAAAAATTATAAATGTGCTTTTCTCTTGTGCCTTTCTGAGCCCATGTCCCTCAGTCTACTCAAAGCACCCATCTGCCATAGGGATATTAGAATTTATGACAATAGAAATGTAAAAAGAAAAGTATTAGTCCATTTCTGGCTTTCAAATACCAGATTCTGCAGCATGAGAATAGCCTTACAAGACAGATCATGGTCCTGTGACAAGTATTTTCCAAATTCCATCCACATCTTAAGAGTCACGTCAAGAGGCCCAATATTCACAGTGCTCTCCTGAGGTTTAGAGAAGATGCCGCTTTCACCACTACAGTTAGCAGGAATCAGAAAGGAGGCCATGAACCAAAGTGGGACAGTTCACATTCTGTCCCTTACTGGTTATGACAGATATACAGAAAATTGAAAGGGTTTAGAAATTTTTATAGCAATTTGACAGTTTTATGTCTATTGAATCTAATTATTAAAAGATGGACTTTTGGCCCTGGCCGGTTGGCTCAGTGGTAGAGCGTCGGCCTGGCGTGCAGAAGTCCCGGGTTCGATTCCCGGCCAGGGCACACAGGAGAAGCACCCATCAGCTTCTCCACCCCTCCCCCTCTCCTTCCTCTCTGTCTCTCTCTTCCCCTCCCGCAGCCAAGGCTCCATTGGAGCAAAGATGGCCCGGGCGCTGGGGATGGCTCCTTGGCCTCTGCCCCAGGCGCTAGAGTGGCTCTGGTCGTGGCAGAGCCTCGCCCCTGGTGGGCGTGCCGGGTGGATCCCGGTCGGGCGCATGCGGGAGTCTGTCTGACTGTCTCTACCCGTTTCCAGCTTCAGAAAAGTACAAAAAAAAAAAAAAAAAATTAAAAATTTAAAAGATGGACTTTTATAATATATTGCAATTTTTGTTTCATTTTTCTACTAGTTCATGTTTTTGAAAAAATATTGGGCTATGATAAACTAATAATAAAATAAAAATTGTACCTTTTCCACAGGTAATTTCAGAAGTACTGATATAAAGGAAGTAAAATGGAAGTGTACCATTTTCAAACCCTGGGAACAGCAGAAAGAAGAAAAGAAATAATAAGAAAGACATGTGTCCCCATTTTCCTCTCTTAAGTTGGCCCCAAAAGGGGGTGACAATGTATCACTGAGGGCAGAGGGAGAGTGTAGACTGCAGGGCAGGGGCCCCACAGCCATGTGGGATTGCCCAACCTCGCAGAAAGAGCAAAGTCCAGTAGGAAAGAGACTGACTGGACCCCTTGGCCTCAGGTGACATGGACCCTGAGCTGAGAGCCAATGGAACTCAGTGATCATGGAGAATTGACCCCCAAATGATGGTGAAAACAGACCACAAGGTTACCAAGCTATGTAGAAGACCGAGTAGGCTCAATAGGGATTTATAATGCCATTAGGAGATGAGATGAAGTCAAAGCACCTTCATGCTCCAAGCTGACAGCAAGATAAGAGTAGGAGTCACACCAGCCATGGGTTTCATCATCAGGGGCCAGCAGGCAAAGGTGGACAACGGAGAACAGATTTCAGCTAGTCACATCCAAGGACCAACTGAAAGTTAGGGGCCACTTCCCCCTCAACTGCATAGGATGTAATAAAAAGCTATATACCCAGCTACCACATATAGTGAATTCCATCTTAGGGAGAGAAGCACAGGGTGTAAGAGGCTAAGGGACCGAATGTTCTTATTCAAGAGTGTTGAGAATTATTTAAAGGAAATGTTTAAGTTATCAGAAAAGTTTACAGACATTCGGTTAGTTCCCACCACATTTCCAGCAATTATCACAACATGAATTGGGTGGGGATCTCATAAAGAACACAGGTATGCTAGAGACTAAATTTTCTCTGCATTATGAGTGAATTTGGACCCTATAATATTTACTACCCATCAATTTTCATGCTTCCCTAGATCTAGTTCATAGTTATAGCTTATCCCCTGTCATAGTCACAGCAACTTCAGGATGCTTAAAGGCACCTTATACTTGCAGCTCTCTACTCTTCCTATTCCTCCACATATGCTTTAAAAGAATACTGCGGTAGGTATAATTCCTTCCACACGTTGCAGTAGATATTGTTGCCTTTATTTTATATTGTAATCCCTGTTACAATATTAAAATAATTGTCTTCCAGGTACTATGTTAGCCTTTTTACATCTACTTAAGTACCCCACTTAATCCTCATAATAATCCTATTGCCAGGGACTACTACAAACTATAGATTTGGAAATTTGTGCTTAAATAAATAAAAGCCCAAGATCACATTTATGGCCCACAATTCCAGGGGTTCCCATACCTTTATATCTCGTCTCATCCATGGACTTCAGTTAAGAACTGCAGCTTTAAGGAAAACCTGTACAGAAGTCATAGAATTGACTAGTCAATTCCATATAGTCTGGAAGTGGCTTAGTTGAGTAAAAAATGGAAAAACCGGTGTGTCAGTTAGCTCCAAACACAGGACAAGATGAACTTCAGGACTGAGCAGATTTTTCTGTTAGTGTATGAAGTAGTACAAACTTCACTATATCTTTGGGGCAGACTGATCCTTTTTCTGGAATACTCGTTCTATCCCTTAAATGGGTCATTTCCCTAGAATGTGAAATATGGCTAAAGGAACAAAACTGTCCTATATAACAATGTAAAAAATTTAAGTTGCAGGCAGAATTGCATTTCAGCAGTCTATGCACTCTGACCAGAAGTTTTTTTATCTTTCCTAAGCATAGATTTAAAGCAAGGGTCCCCAAATTTTTTACACAGGGGCCAGTTTACTGTCCCTCAGACTGTTGGAGGGCCACCACATACAGTGCTCCTCTCACTGACCACCAATGAAAGAGGTGCCCCTTCCGGGCGGCAGGGGGCCGGATAAATGGCCTCGGGGCCCGTGGGCCATGGTTTGGGGACACCTGATTTAGAGAGTTCTATGTCTTAATTTAAGCCCTCCGTGGCCTGAGGGATGAGAAGCTGAGAACCAAAGGTCCTAAAACTGTCAGGCAGGTCTGATCTTCACATTGAAGGACTGTAACAAAGAGACTAGGTTGTTGGCAGCAGAAATGAGAACCGAACAAATTCAAAATGTTCAGAAGATATAATCTATGGGATTTAGTGTTTCAGTGGATATGGGTGAAAAGCAAGAAGAAAGAGTCAAGGATGACTGCCAAATTTCTAGCTTACCCAACTGAATAGCCTGACATATAATGTTAAGTACATTGGAAAACTATATTTTCTACCCCATGAAGGACACAGGGAGTAAGGAGATTAGTAAGGAAAATCATAAATTCACCTACAGGATAACCTAATGAAGATAGTAATTGTTAGATGTGAATCCAAATCTCAAAGAGCAAATCTGAGATTGAGTTTGGGAGCTGTCAGAATTTAAATGCAGCCAAGGCAAAAGATGAGGTCACTCAAGACAGAGTATAGAAGATAAGAGGGCACTGGCTGGGGCCTTGAGAAATTCCCAGGTGAAAAGGACTGACAGTGTAGGATGTGCTAGTAAAGGCAAGAACAAGCAATCAATCAGAAAAAACAAGGAGAAAATAATGTCAAAGCAGAGGGTAAAATATTTCAAGACGAAGGGAGTAATGAAATGTGCTAGATGCAACTGAGGTGTTAAGACAAGGACTTTAATAACAGAAAGTACTAGTGAACTCAGAGCTCTGAGATGGATGGTAGAGCTTGGAGCCAGAAGTCAGACTGGGGAGGATAAGAAAATGAATGGAAGCAGAGAAAATAGATAGAAATGTAGTAACCTTTTCCAAGAAGTAGTTATAAAGGAGAGGAGAGAGGGTAGTATGAAACTGAAGAAGGATAATTTTAGGACGAGAAAAAAAATCTAGGTTGTTTAAAGAAAGATTGTAGGAAAAGGAAAAGTTGAACATATAAAGGAGGAAGAATTAAATGAGTTAAAGCTTAACGTAAGTGCTTAGCATAGTACTGATTGAGAGTAAATAACTCAATAAATGTTAACTACTGCCATAATAATAATTATCATTAAGAATAAGTATCTCAAGGAAATTAAGAAAGCAATTCCATTTACAATAACATCTAAAAGAATAAAATATCTAGGAATAAAATTAACCAAGGAAGTAAATACTAGTACACCAATTATAAAACATTGCTAAAAGAAATTAAAGACCTAAACAAATGCTCATTGATAGGAAAACATTATGTTGTCATGATTCAATACTACATTAAAAGATCTACAGATTCAATGCAATCCATATCAAAATTCCAACGGCCTTTTTTGCGGAAATGGAAAAGTTGATCCTTAAATTCATATGGACTCGCAAGGGGCCTCCAATAGCCAAAACAATCTTGAAAAGGAAGAACAAAGTTGAAAAACTACCCAATTTTGAAACATACTACAAAGTCACAGTAATCAAAAACAGTTATGGCACTGGCATGAGGACAGACGTATAGACAAATGTAATAGAACTGAGAGTTAAGAAATAAATCCATTTGACCTGTGGTGGCACAATGGATAAAGCATCCACCTGGAACACTGAGGTCGCCAGTTTAAAACCCCAGCTCTCCCTGGTCAAGGCACATATGGGAGTTAATGCTTCCTGCTCCTCCTCTCCTCTTTCTTTATTTCTCTCTCTCTAAAATGAATAAAGTCTTTAAAAAAATTTTTTTAACAAATAAAAAACAAAGACTTTTTAAAAAATGAATGAAATCCATAAATCTAAGCTCACTGACTTTTGACCAGGGTATCAAGTACATTTAATGGGAAAAGAATACAAGGACCTTCCAGTTATGACAGTTTCATTCCTACTATAGTGACGTAACCTTAATTTTGGTTTAAGTTGAAACACACTCTAGCCTAAGTCACTTACCTATCTTTACACAGTTGTAAAATCATAATCTAAAACATAAAACACAACTAAGCTGGCCCTGGCTGGTTGGCTCAGTGGTAGAGTGTCAGCCTGGTGTGTGGAAGTCCTGGGTTTGATTCCCAGTCAGAATATACAAGAGAAGTGACCATCTGCTTCTACTCCCCTCTCCTTTTTTTTTTTTTTTACAGGGACAGAGAGAGAGAGAGAGAGAGTCAGAAGAGGGACAGACAGGGACAGACAGACAGGAACAGAGAGAGATGAGAAGCATCAATCATCAGTTTCTCGTTGCGACACCTTAGTTGTTCATTGCTTGCTTTCCCACATGTGCCCTGACCATGGGCCTTCAGCTGACCGAGTATCCCCTTGCTCGAGCCAGCAACCCTGGGTCCAAGCTGGTGAGCTTTTTGCTCAAGCCAGATGAGCCTGCAGTCAAGCTGGCGACCTCGGGGTCCCGAACCTCGGTCCTCCGCATCCCAGTCCGACGCTCTATCCACTGTGCCACAGCCTGGTCAGGCCCCTCTCCTATCTTTTTATCTCTTCCCCTCCCACACCCATGGCTCTAATGGTTCGAGCAAAGTTGGCCTCCGGATGGCTCCATGGCCTCGCCTCAGGTGCTAAAATAGCTTGCTTGCTTGAACAACAGAGCAGTGGCCCCAGATGGGCAGAGCATCGCCCCACAGGGGGACTGCTGGGTGGATCCTGGTCGGGAACATGCATGAGTCTGTCTCTCTGCTTCCCTGACTCTCAATTAAAAAAACAAAACAAAACAAAAAAACACAACTAAGCCACAGAAAAAGGAAAAGGACATAAATATACTGTACTGTACACTGTACTGCATATTCTCCTGCTGCATGCAACAAAACTAGTTTGCCCACATAGTCCATAAGTATGATGCTAATGGTGTAAGCTGAAACACGTCTCAACTTTTTAAAGTTTTTATGGGAGCGAGTGTTATAAACTCAAAATATTATATGTCAAGACTGTTGTAACCCGAGGACTCCTGTAATCTCTTCAACAGATAGTGCTAGACCAACTGGATATCCACACACAAAAGAATTAAGTTGGACCTCTATTTCACACAATATACAAAAATTAACTAAATATGGGTCAATGACCTATTAAATATTAGAGCTAATGCCATAAAATTCTTTAAAAAGAAACATAGATAGGCCCTGGCCGGTTGGCTCAGTGGTAGAGCGTCGGCCTAGTGTGCAGGAGTCCCGGGTTCGATTCCCGGCCAGGGCACACAGGAGAAGCGCCCATCTGCTTCTCCACCCCTCCCCCTCTCTGTCTCTCTCTTCCCCTCCCGCAGCGAGGCTCCACTGGAGCAAAGATGGCCCGGGTGCTGGGGATGGCTCTGTGACCTCTGCCTCAGGCGCTAGAATGGCTCTGGATGCAACAGAGCGACGCCCCAGAGGAGCAGAACATCGCCCCCTGGTGGGCATGCCGGGTGGATCCCGGTTGGGTGCATGCGGGAGTCTGTCTGACTGCCTCCCGTTTGCAGCTTCGGAAAAATGAAAAAAAAAAAAAAAAAAAGAAACATAGATGTAAATCTTCATGATCTTAGATTTGGCAATGGATTCTTGGACATGACACCAAAGGCACAAGTTACAAAATAAAAAAATTAATTGAACTTCATAAAAACTAAAAACGTTGCTGCATCAAATATCATCAAGAAAGTTTAAAGACAACCTGTAGAATGGGATAAAATATTGGAAGTCATATATCTGATAGAGTTTAATGTCCAGAATATATAAAGAACTATAACTCAATAACAAAAGATAAATCCAATCAAAAGTAGACAAAGATTCCTTCCATCGCCATTCATCCCCCATACCCTCTTCTACCTCCTGCAGCACCCCCTTCCCTTCTGGCAATCACCATGCTGTTGAGAGTCCATGAGGGGTGGTTTTTGGGTTTTTTTGCTTAATTCCTTCACCTTTTCACCTTAATTTTATTAACCAATGTCATTCCAATAAATTCAATAAAATTTTTTAAAATAAAAATAGGCCCTGGCTGGTTGGCTCAGTGGTAGAGTGTTGGCCCAGAGTGTGGGTGTCCCAGGTTCAATTCCCAGTCAGGGCACAGAGGAGAAGCAACCATCTGCTTCTCCAACCCTCTCCATCACCCTTCTCTCTCTCTCTTCCCCTCCTGCTACCGTGGCTCAGTTGGAGCAAGTTGGCCTGGGGCACTAAGGATGGCTCTCTGATCTCGCCTCAGGCACTAAAATAGCTCAGTTGCCGAGCAATGGAGCAGTGCCCGGTAGGGGGCTAGCCGGGTAGATCCCAGTTGAGGCGCATGCGCGTCTGTCTCTCTGCCTCCCTACTTTTCACTTAAGGAAAAAAATAGGTTGGAATAGGAACAACAAAAAAAAAAGAGACAAAGAACTTGTATAAAACTTTTTTCCATGGCAATAGCACATGAAAAGATGCTGAATATTATTAGTCATTTGGGAAGTGCAAATCAAAACCACAATGAAATACCATGTCACACATACTTGGATGTCTATAAAAAACAACAACAAAAAATAACAAGTGTTGGTGAAGGTGTGGAGAAATTGGAACCCTGATAACATTTCTGGTGAGAATGTAAAATGGTGCTGCTTCTATTGAAAACAATGCTTCCTCAAAAAAGCTAAATGTAGATTTACCATATGACCTAGCAATTCTACTCCTAGGTATTTCAATATCAAAGGAATTGAAAGCAGAGACTTGAGCAATTACTTGTATCCCAATGTTTACTGCAGCATTATTCACAATAGCCAAAGGTGAAAACAATCGGATGTCTTATCAACAAATGAATGTATAAACAAAATGTGGTATATGCATACAATGGAATATTACTCAGCTATAAAAAGCAATGAGGTTCTGATACATGCTAGAATGTAGATGAATCCTGAAAATATGTTAAGTAAAATAAACCAGACATAGGACAAATACAGTTATAATTCCACTTTTATGAAATATCTAGAATAGGAAATTTCATAGAGACATAAGTAGATTAGAAGTTACTAGGGGCTGAGGGCAAGGAGGAGATGGTAAGTAATTAATGGTTCCAGAATGTCTGTTTAAAATGATAAAGAAGTTTTGGAAATAGATGGTGATGGGCGCACAATTCTGTGAATGTAATTAATGCCACTGAACTGTACAAATGGACATAGTTAATATATTTTATGTTATATATATTTTACCACAACTTATAAAAATTAACTGCAATATACCAAAACCCACTGAATTGTATACTTTAAATCACTTTTTTAAATTTTTTTTATTTTTTTTACAGGGACAGAGAGTCAGAGAGAATGACAGATAGGGACAGACAGACAGGAACGATGAGAAGCATCAATCATCAGTTTTTCATTGCGACACCTTAGTTGTTCATTGAGTGATTTCTCATATGTGCCTTGACCAGGGGGCTACAGCAGACCGAGTGACCCCTTGCCTGAGCCGGCAACCCTGGGTCCAAGCTGGTGAGCTTTGCTCAAACCAGATAAGCCCGGACTCAAGCTGGCGACCTCGGAGTCTCGAACCTGGGTCCTTCCGCAACCCAGTCCGACACTCTATCCACTGCGCCACCGCCTGGCCAGGCTGAATTGTATACTTTAAATGGGTGAACTGTATGATATGTAAAGTGTATCTCAATAAAGCTGTTAAAAAAAAAAGAATCGGCCCTGGCCGGTTGGCTCAGTGGTAGAGCGTCGGCCTGGCGTGTAGGAGTCCCGGGTTTGATTCCCAGCCAGGGCACACAGGAGAAGCGCCCATCTGCTTCTCCACCCCTCCCCCTCTCCTTCCTCTCTGTTTCTCTCTTCCCTTCCTGCAGCCAAGGCTCCACTGGAGCAAAGTTTGCCCGGGTGCTGAGGATGGCTCTGTGGCCTCTGCCTCAGGCGCTAGAATGGCTCTGATTGCGACAGAGCAACGCCCCAAGATAGGCAGAGCACTGCCCCCTGGTGGGCGTGCCAGGTGGATCCCAGTTGGGTGCATGCAGGAGTCTGTCTGACTGCCTCCCCGGTTCCAGCTTTGGAAAAATACAAAAAAAAAAAAAAAAAAAAAAGAATCAGTAACTTGACTTAAACGCTATTTTTAAGTTCCCTCTAATCACTAAATTGTAAAATTTTTTTAAGATCTGAGAATAGATTATATTCCATAATTATTCCAAAATTAAATATCTAGGAAATCTCCAATTATGTTCCAAGTTTTGGGGTTTGGCTTAACATTTCAACAGAAGAGAATGGTATATAGTACTAGATAAGTGTCATTGTTGTTGTTATGATCACAATCATCCTCCTCTTTCTTAGATGAAGGCCATCATAGATATGAATAAACACTCAGAGAGGCTAAGTGATTTTCTCAATAAATGATCCAGCCAGATAATAAGAGCTGAAATTTGAACCTATGCTGGCCTAGCTCCAAAGCCCAGGCTGATACCATCCCAATCCATTCTACAGAACTGTTGGATGTACAGGTGTGATCACTCTTCTGCTCACTATAAATGAAATGGTACCATTTTACCTTGTACTTTTTTCCCTGCCGCCACATGGATAATGCATTTCAAAGCACTTTGAAAATGGGAAATCCTATTTAAATGTTAGAAGTTATTTAGAAAGTTGGCTTTAAGTGTTTTTGACAGTTGCAACTAAAATCAAGGCCCTAGTTTGAAAAATTTTATCACTGAACTTTCTTTTGTAAAGTCAAAGCCTTCAAGACAGTATTCAGAATTCAATAAATAGGTTTTACTCTGTAGATGAACAAAGCTTTAAAGAGAATGAGAACAGCAGCCAAGGACAGGACAAGGTTAGATATCTCATAAACCAAATAAATCAAAACCTTGACTTCCTAAGCTTTGAGCCATCTAGCATTTTATATTATGCTTAGCAGGGAAGTATGACAATGTTACTTTGATTTTTTGTTGATCCCGCTTAATTTCTGTATCCAGTTGCTTCCTTTTTTCATTTTCTTCTTGAAGTCTTTTTTGTAGCTGTACTTTTTGATATTTCATGTGGTCTACACTCTGCTCTAGTTCATTAGCTCGTTTCTCATTTTGGATAGAAAGTGATGCCAACTTCTTACTGTTTTCTTGCTTCTTCTGTAAGACCTGGAATCATATGGAATATTTCAAAAGAAAAAATTGCATCTCTCACAAACTTCAAGTAAACTTATACTTTTCATTCAATGACAGGAAAGGCACTTTGCCTAGATTTTAATTATTTTTTATTTTTGATAGGTTCACAATTGTTTTCAACAGTTCTACTTTTACAGTTGGGCAACCACCGTGACTTTGACCAGATATAAACAATGACGAGAATTCCTAATGCTGATAACAATAAAATTAATCTTGTTGCTTTTTATTAATATTTTAATTTAAAATATTATATGTACACGGTAAAAATTAAAACAATACAAAACTAAATTTATATTTAATTTTTATAGTAATTGCAATGCTGGAGCAAAATGATAAAACTAGCACTTTGGTGACTTTCCCACATCAATACAAGTACTGAAAATCTTGTTTAAAGGTGAGATAGGTTGCCATTGTCTTTTGTACTTACTGCAGATGCTCAAAAGTATACCAGTTAGCATTAAAATATTAACATACCATATAACTATATACATCTAAGACATAAAGAATACAATTTCAGAATTTTTAAATTCAAAAAAATTATTTTACAAACAAATAACTTCATTATACAAAAATAAACCCTAGTATTTCGATCTTTTAAATGGTATATGTTAAAATAATGAAAGCTGATATTGTCATTACAACAATGTGACACCGAATTATAGTTACTTTACCTTTCTAAACCTTAGCTTGTTCATTTATAAAGTAGGGTAAAAATACCCACTTAAAAGGATTAAATTATGATTAACACATACAAAACAACTGGTATGTATGTCACACTTTGTAGGCATCTAGCAACTGTCAAATTCATCTTCCTCCTCACCCCCACCACCATCCTCTTCATCTTCATCATCCCCTCCCCCATCAGTAGTGCATGGATAGGTCAAGGCACAGAAATGTCTAAAACCACACTGGGATCTTGCTTTGGTCCTCTGCTATATGAGATGTTTCTTTTGAACTTAAGTTCTGTATCTTTCCTTATCAGTACACTTAGCAGAAAAGAATATGGAACAAGAAACTTGGAAACAAAAGGAACATGGTAATTCATAGGCCCTATTAATAATCTTTTATTTAATTTTTTTATAAAAGAATTTTTTTTTTATAAAATGAATTTTAGGGCACACATGTGCCCATCTGGGGCTGATGCTCAAATCAAACGAGCTATCCTCAGCACCCAGGGTCGATGCTCAGACCAATCAAGCCACTCACTCACTGGCTGTGAGAAGGAAAGAGAGAGAGAAGGGAGAGATGGAGGGAAGAGAAGCAGATAGTTGCTTCTCTTTTGTGCCCTGACCGAGGATTAAGCCTAGGATGTCCGCATGCTGGGCCAACGCTCTATCCACTGAGCTAACCAGCTAGGGCCTCATTTAATCTTTTAATCTCAAACATTATAATTGTGTAAGATATAGAGCACAAAAATAATCTTTGCTAAATCCATAAACAAGGCTTAAACAGTAGATGTAGAAGATAAATAACCTCCTTAGAAAAACAGTAATTCTGGTTATTACATATTGAGTATAAGAATTATAATCAGGGTCCTGGCCGGTTAGTTCAGTCTGTCAGAGCCTCATCCTAAAAGGCCACGGTTACAGGTTCAATCCTGGTCAGAGAATAAACATGAAACAACCAATGAATGTATAAGTAAGAGGAACAACAAATGAATGCGTTTCTCTCTTCCTCTCTCTTTTTCTCTCTCCTCCCCCCTCTTCTCCTCTCTCTGTCTTTCTAAACTCAATCAATAAAAGAAAACTTTAAAAAAAACCATAATCAGAATTGAAGCTAGGATGTAAAACTATGAAATTACAAATAAAATTTTTAAATAAACACAAAGAAAATATCTTGCTTTGTTCTACTGCTTTGTTAAAATGCGTACTTCATTAGGCATCACAGCCTTAATTAAAAGGGTCAAGGAGGAAGGCCCTGCCAGGTAGCTCAGTTGATTAAAGCACTGTCCCCATACACCGAGGTTGTGGGTTTGACTCCTGGTCAGGTCCCTTCCCTACAAGCATCAACCAAAAAATGCATTAATGAGTGGAACAAATTGATGTTTCCTCTATCTTTCCCCTTTCTCTCTCTAAAATTGACTAATAATTTAAAAAAAAACTTTATAAAGGGTCAAACAAAAAAGAATTGATTCCAAGACTCTCTGAGGTGAACTGCTAAGTGAAAAGTATTCGAAGGCAGTGGACAGTGTCCACATTCTCCTTTTCTCAGTGCATATACTTTCAAGTCATTACTTTAACTTGGTGCTGACTTGAGGCTACTTGGGTAAAAAACTTCAGTGGTGATGTCCAGATGTTTGAAATGTCATTACAAAACGCTAGGAGGAGGGATCCTGGAGGGCTGTTCACCTCTGCATTCCCACGTAAACTAGGACCTGGCACACAGGAGGTATGCAGTGAATACTTACTTCCTTGAAAGAAAGTAACTGGAACAGTTTTAAAAATAAAGAATACTCTGAATAGATTACCTACAACTCCATTCTACCCACAGTGGAAATGGTAGAAAGCAATGAATTATAAATGAAAAGTAAAAAAGCATTCTAGCAAACTCATTATAATCAGACCGCACCAAAAGCAAATGAGAATGGCTTCATTACACAAAATCTCTGTAAAAAAAAAAAAAATCTCTGTAATGAAAAAGTTCTCATACAGCTGTATATTGAACTGTAGCTATTTCTAAGGTTATATCTATTATAAATCCAGCATAGGAAATTAAGAATAAGATAAAGTACCCAAAGTTATTAACCTTTCTTCAACCATCCAGTTATGGTTTGAGAAGAATGAAATAGCCATCATTTTTGTTGGCTATCTACAAAGTGCCATACATACACCAGATTTTTTTTTTTAATATATGCAAGACAGAGACAGAGAGAGAGATACACAGAGGGAGAGATAGGAGCAGAGACACAGAAAGGGAGACAAGAAGCATCAATTCTTCATGGCAGCACCTTATTCATTGATTGCTTTCTCATATGTGCCTTTATGGGGGGGGGGGTTAGCCAAGGCAGTGACCCCTTGCTCATCCAGCAACCTTGGACTTCAAGCCAGCAACCTTTAAACTCAAGCCAGTGACCATGGGTCATGTCTATAATCCCACACTCAAGCCGGTGACTCCGCACTCAAGCCAGCGACCTTGGAGTTTCAAACCTGGGTCCTCTGCATCCCAGGCCAATACTCTATCCACTGCACCACCACCTGGTCAGGCAGTATCCAGATATTTTATATTTATTAATTAAGCATTGATCTTTTGTCCTTCAGAAAAAGAAACTATTTCTGTAGTTACATTTATTCTGACCTCAGGTTTTTGATAAAAATATTAGAATAATATACCTCTTGAATGCAGAAATATATTACAGATCAAAATTATGTAAACCTACCAGCATTCTGAAAAAGAGAAGTTGCATTCTAGTTTGTCTTGCTGGTAAAAACTGAATCCTATTTCTTTCCTAACTAGGTACAAGAATCCTCAAAAGCAGAAAGCTTTAAATAGGTTTCTCAATTACATTCTAAAATTACCTGGACTTTCAGCTTTGCAGCATCCATCTTTTTACGGAACTCCCTCTGTAATTTTACTTTCAAAGCAACATCAGAAAGATCTTTGTTTTCCAGTTCTTGTAGCTGCTTTTCTGTCTCAATTAATTCCACTTTCGCCTGTTCTGCTTCGTTCGCAAGTTTTGTTACTCTCAGAGAATACTGTTTGCTTACAGACTTGGCATCATTACCTTCACCATAATAATAATAGTAATAACAATTATAAATTATATTTTTTAAAAACTAAGTAAAACATCAGAAACATAAAAATGCTCTACTCTTAAATCCAGCTGGGCACTGTGACTATTTAAGATATCACATTAAAAACCCACGTGCCCCACCCATTCCCATCAAACACAACTTGCCACCTGGCCTCTTAGTAATTAGTTCCTTAAGGACTGTTTCCATCTGGTGCCACTCAATCTTCATACTGGTCTTTTTTGTGTTTTAGTGTCATGTTTTAGATTTTCTGAATGTGTAGTTTAGCTCTGCTGGCATCAAAATCTAGTTAATAAGTATATTTGGGATGACTCTGGCCGCTTATTTACTACAGTTCAACTTCTTGTTACCCATAATCTGTCTTTGATTTTTTATTTTACTATTAGAAAAAATTTTCAACATACGAAAAGAAAGGAAATAATACAACTAACCCCCATCACCCCAATTCAGGAATTATCAAGATTTTGTTACAGTTGCTTCATCATTTTTGCTTAAAGCAGGCGTCCCCAAACTATGGCCCGCAGGCCACATGCGGCCCCCTGAGGCCATTTATCCGGCCCCCGCTGCGCTTCCAGAAGGGGCACCTCTTTCATTGGTGTTCAGTGAGAGGAGCACTGTATGTGGCGGCCCTCCAACGGTCTGAGGGACAGTGAATTGGCCCCCTGTGTAAAAAGTTTGGGGACCCCTGGTAAAGCCTTGGCTGGTTAGCTCAGTCTGTTAGAGCAGTGGTCCCCAACCATTTTTGGGCCACGGACCGGTTTAATGTCAGAAAATATTTTCACAGACCGGCCTTTAGGGTGGGATGGATAAATGTATCACGTGACCGAGACAAGTGTCAAGAGTGAGTCTTAGATGGCTGTAACAGAGAGAATCTGGTCATTTTTTAAAAATAAAACATCGTTCAGACTTAAACATAAATAAAACGGAAATAATGTAAGTTATCTATTCTTTCTCTGAGGACCGGTACCAAATGGCCCACGAACCAGTACCGGTCTGCGGCCCAGGGTTGGGGACCACTGTGCCAGAGCATTGTCCTGAAATGCCAAGGATGTAGGTTCGATTCCTGTCGGGGCACATACAGGAAGCAAACTAATGATAGACAACTAAATAGAGTGACAAATGAATGTTTCTCTCTCTCTCCCTTCCTCTCTGTTTCTCTTAAATCAATCAATAAATAACTTTTTTAAAAGGAAATACTTTTTTATTTAAATAAAAATAGGCCCTGGCCGGTTGGCTCAGTGGTAGAGCATCGGCCTGGCGTGTGGAAGTCCCGGTTCAATTCCCAGTCAGGGCACATAGGAGAGGTGCCCATCTACTTCTCCACCCTTCCTCCTCTCCTTTATCTCTCTCTCTCTTCCCTTCCAAAGCCAAGGCTCCACTGGAGCAAAGCTGGCCCGGGCACTGAGGATGGCTCCATGGCCTCCACCTCAGGCACTAGAATGGCTCCAGTTGCAATGGAGCAACACCCCAGATGGGCAGAGCATTGCCCCCTAGTGGGCTTGCTGGGTGGATCCCGGTCAGGCACATCCGGGAGTCTGTCTCTCTGCCTCCCTGCTTCTCACTTCAGAAAAATATAAATAAATAAATAAATAAATAAATAAATAAATAAATAAATAAATGGGGGAAAAGGTAAATAAAATTGCTTAAAAATTATAAAGCAATCCCAGATGTTATATCTCACCTATATATATTTCAATGGACATCTATACAAAATATGAACATAACCAAAAAGTCATAATCACACCAACAATATTAATACCCACCAGTCCCTATTAAAACTTCCTCCATTGTTTCAAAGTGTCAAAATTGGTTTGTTTCAATCATGACCCAAACAAGGTCCATGATACATCTGATTGATCTGATTGTTACATCTTCTAAGAGCCTTTTTTTTTCTTTTTTGAGAGAGGCAGGGAGAGAAAGAGACAGGAACATAGAGCTGCTCCTGTGTGTGCCCTGACCGGGGAATCAAACCAGCCATCTCCATGCTCCAATGACACTACAACCAACCAAGCTATCCGGCCAGGGCTTAGCTTTTATTGATTTTTAGAGAGACAGAAAGAGGAAAGGAGAGATAGGGAAGAGGTAAGGGAAGCATTCATTTGTTGTTCTACTCAGTCGTGCAATCTTTGGTTGTTTCCTGTGTGTGCCCTGACCAAGGATTGAATCCACAACTTTGTCATTTCAGAATGACGCTCTTAACCAATTGAGCTAACTAGCCAGGGCAAGAACATTTTAATCTAGAGCTGGACCCCTCCTTTTTCATTCCATTGAACTTGTTAAAGATGAATTCTTTTTAAATGCTTTTCTTATTATAATATTTAGAACACAGAGAAAAGTGGAATAAGATATTTCTATATCTATTTTCATTCAGAACCCAGCTACTGAACCTAAAAACTTGGTTTTGATTGGTTCTGAATAGTCACCTGTCCCTGAACTAGACTAGCAAACTCGTGGCAGTGGGAAGTAAGAGTCCAGAGCTCACGGGATGAATAATCGCCAGGGACAGTTACACTAAAAATCTCTTAAGGTTTTAATAAAAAGTAGCTATTGAACCAAATGTACTGTGAATTGTCTTCTGGCTCTACAACTCTGTCATTATTTGACTAACTGTAAAATACACACGACTACTATATTTCAATGAATCTAAACCCAAAAAAGTATTCAATACACCAATATTTTATAACAACTAAGAAAGAAGGTACAGTGCCAATTAACCAATGACATGATAAAATTATAAGGTACATCTTGATTTCAGAGATATTAAAATGTAGAAATGTGTATTAGAATTGATGTCATACAGCATAGTCAGTTATTAGTGTTGGCTGAAGTATAACAGTTGCCATTTGGGAGAAATCTTCAGAGGCACCTCTGAAAAGTAAGCACACATTGACCCGTTTGCTAGTCACCATCTCTAAGGGTCCTTAAGACAGCTCCAAGTAACACTTCGTTCTAATGACTAAGAAGAGGCCTTCTCTGTGTAAGTTCAGGTATCCTCTATATTAAGGCTTTTTTAGTGATATATTCCATGATGGGATAACCTATCTGAAAGAAAATCATTCATTCCAGAAGGGTAAATATCCTCAATTTCCACAGGCAGTGCCCTGAAATCTTGGAGAAGCTATTTAAATCCAGTTCCTGGATACTCCTAAGAGAGATCACTGGCACTGATGCTGCCTGTAAGGAAAGAGCATGATCAAATTCAATCAGCCATCTGGGATACCGGAGCTGGGACAATACCTAGCACACGCACCACTACGAATGAGGAAGGAAAATGCTCTGGGACAGCAACTAGGGAGAGGCGGTTAAGAAAGGAGGGCCAGCAGCCAGAAGGCAGGTATGCAGGAAAGAAGGAGGAAGTGGGAAGGAGGTTCCCTTTGCTGGCAGAGAGTTGGACCTACCACAATTCATGGCATTTGGGTGTGATTATAGCCTTGGATTGAAGAAAAGAAAGATAATATTTCTTTCAGTTCCCCTAAATGTGAACAGAGAGTTGTTTTTCATTGGAGTTGGGGAAAGGAAATGCTAATGTCTCTTATTTCTTCAATTCTTAATTGAATTTCAAAGCAGTCAAGACTCATACTTTGAGTGCATTGGGAGAGGGGCACAAAAAGCTTGAGCCATGCTTTTCAGGGCAAGCCCAATGCAGCTGAGGCTGAGGAGAGGAAGTGGTGCATATCCCCGTCCTGGCAGACACCGGGGACCAAGGGGAAGAGCTAAAAGCTTGGCTTACTCAAGAAAACAGCTCTCAAGAACATATTCTTACATCTTCAGAGAAATGAAAATTAACTACATTTAAAATATAAAGTTTATGATTACTGTTAAAAATGAACTATCAAAGAAAATAAAGATTAATAATTTAAAATAAATATTAGAATGAGTTAGGAAACACCTCAGACATATTCCCAGATGCCTAATATAATGTTTCTTTCAAAGTGGCAAAAAAACAGCTTCAACACAGCACAGAATTCATACTGGTTAGAACAATTTGTAGATGAATCCCACTACAACAATATTCTGTAATATTGGCGCTAGAATACAACTTGTTATACCAAATTCCAGGCTACAATGGCTAGTCCTAAGCATCAAAAACTAAAGAAAATGTTACATCAGGGACAATTTTAGAAGCTTTTGCTTCTTATATAAACTGGTTTACAGGATACTATTACCTGTTTTCATTAATTCTTTAATCAGATCTTCCTTCATATTGATGTTAATTGTCAGTTCTCTAATTTTTTGTTTAGCTTCAGTAAGTATGAGTTCTGAATTCTTTAATTTTTGCAAATTCAACTCTTGACTCTCCTGGAGACATTCAATCTTTAAATCTTTAAAATAAAAGAAACAAAGCTGAGAAATAAAACTATCTGCTTATAAAATATCCAACAGAAGTAGAATTAAAAAAGCCAAGTGAACAGAGAAGCAATCTGGAAGAAATCAGAGGAAGGGACAAACTAAGACAGTGCAGGTGAAGAGAGGGAAAAATACAGGACAATTGGGGCTTTAGTTTTGATACAGTTTTTCACTGCCCTTATATGTTCTGCAATTTGAATTTTTAATTAGAGTTAAAGGTATAAAATATCCAGGTGGGTAGAGTTGAATTTTTTTCCTATTAACTTTTAGTCTTACTGTAACCAAAGAATGTAGTCTATATCAGACTACTAGAGTGTAGGCCAGCACTGTTTGTTATTTTCTTACCCCAGAACCTAAATCAACTATGTCACTGTTCAGTTTAGCTGATCTTTTTTTTTCATAGCGAGATTTGCCCAGTGAAGAAGTTAGTGCACCAATTTATATTGTGGCTTAAGTTTCTTACCTGGTTGTAAACCAGTAACAAACAGTTCAAGAATGGCAATCTGACTAGTACTTATCTATTTTACTTACTCATTTTTAAATTGATTTCAGCTTTGTGACATACAGGTAATGGTTTGTTAAACATTACATGCACATGCTCTTTAAAAAGGCTATTTTCCCTGACCTGTGGTGGTGCAGTGGATAAAACGTCGACCTGGAAATGCTGAGGTCGCCGGTTCGAAACCCTGGGCTTGCCTGGTCAAGGCACATATGGGAGTTGATGCTTCCAGCTCCTCCCCCCTTCTCTCTCTCGCTGTCTCTCTCTCCTCTCTCTCTCTCTCTCTCTCTCTCCCTCTCCTCTCTAAAATGAATAAATTAAAAAAATTTTTTTAAAAGGCTATTTTCATAGAGTAGTACTTATCATGTTACTTACATTCTCTATACTTTTATTTTTTGTGCTTTTACCACTCATAGGCCAAGATAAATAAGTTACAGTGTCCTACTATAGTTTTTGGAACATAAACATTTTATGCTGTTATGCATCAAATAATGCGTATTCAAATATTATGAGCACCCATGGACTACGGCTCCAATGCCAAGGGTACATCACTAATGGAAGGCCTGGGTGACAGGGAAGCAGGAAAGCAGGCACCTAGTAGTCACACAAGAAGTATTTTAAAGCAGTCAAGAGTACAATGCATACCAACTTAGGTTTGAATGTAAACCTCCATTCTGAGAGATTTAGCCTACAATCTAGCCAGAATTGACTGGTGGAAATTTTTTTTTTTTATTAAGAAGTAAAGAGGAATAAAAATTAGAGACAGAACAGAGAACATAAAGGAAGTTCTACCAACCAGGAAAACACTCCCAGCAAGTTCCCATCTTTAAGAATTCCTAGATGTTTCTTAACTTACTGACTAAAGAAAAAGGGAAGGGTCTTATAAACGTTAGATGTAAATTACTTAAGAAAGTCTGTGTACCTTCATCCTCCAGACTTGACTTCTCTGTTTGATCGTGAGTATCATTCACCTCAACAAGAGAACAAACAGTGCCTGGTTTCTGAGTCCATGAACGGCTTCTAAAAAAAGAAAGATCAGGATCAAAGGTAACTTGTCAGTTAGTGTTTGCTAATCTGCTCTCAAATTAGTTTCCCCAAAAAGTGACAGTGATGTTAAAAGAATCATTAATTATACAAAATAAACAGAATTTTACTAATATTCCCACCCATGTTGCAGCCAGTGGGAAATACACTGTTGCCACAGTGGGAAAAGAATCAGGAAATCCAAAACCAGTCTCTCTGAAAATTAAAACCCAACAACTATAAAAGCTCTAAAAGCAAAAATATTTTTTAATTATAAGACTGATGACTGGTGTTCAAACACTGGTTTCATAATACATTTGTTGACAGTACATTTAGCAAAAACTACCTTCTGCTTTTAAATAGAAAAGATACATTTGAATGAGAAAAACATCTATATACACTTATTGCATCATAAAATTATTAGATCTGTCTGTATTTAACATACCTAAATTCAGCTTTCTGTGGGCCTTCTGATCCTTCATCATCACTGTTATCAGAAAACTGGCAGTGGAGGACTTTATCTTGTTCTTCTATGTGACAGAGGAGTATCTGACTTCGTGTTCGAAATCCAGCAACTACTCGATCCAGAGAGTGTACAGAAGGACTTGTGTAGACCTTACAAGTGATTCACCCACCCAACAATAATAAAAAAGTGATTTTTAAAATGTCTATTTTATTTTATTAGTCAAAATGTTTTTAAGAGGCTATTAAATAAGTACTCTTAAAATATCATCACTGAAAGTATGCATTGCCTCTCAATGATGTTGATATTCATTTCACAATAAATATTGTTTGTTCTGCCTCATGGACACATACTTCTTTCAGAATTATACAGCTCTTCTTCTGAAAAGTTCTTCTATCCTCAACTATAGCTTAATGGAAAATAGTATCCAAAGATGAAACCAAGGAGAGGCACAAGGGAAAACATCCCAGCTCTTAAACAGCACAGGCACTCCCCGGTGAATGCGAAGCCCGCTTAGTGCAAAAAGAGGCAACTGTTTTGCAGCCCAGCAATCTTCCCAGTTTCGAACACTTGGAGAATCATAGTGTTGCTTCAGGCTCTGCGTCCCCCGCCAACCCAAATCCACCAAAGGAAGAAATCCAGAGCCATCACCACCACTCCCTCTGCTAAGGCAAATATTCTCAATTTGGAAATCCAAATGTTTTTACACTACATGTAGTGATTAGGCATAGTTGAATTAATACTCTAGTGACATACTTAGTATGTATCATAGGATAATTAGATGTTTATGAGCTAGTCTGAGAACTTTCTATATTATAACATGCTTAAGTTCTCAAAAACTGAGAACCTTAAGTTCTCAAAAAATGAGCTTGGAAAACAACAATGAATTAGAAATTGCCTTTATACTTTTATTCTAGTTTCTGTAACCAAGTATTTCTTTTCACCACCTCTCTGTAATCAAATTTCAAAGTAATTTTGCAAAAATGGTAAGTAATAAAATCTTAGAGGAGACATTCAATTTATTAATATAAATTATTATAAGCTATCAAAATCATAATATATAGTGAAATGTGTATATCACAAGGTGTTCAAGATTCACTTGACATAAGATTCCTCATGTATCCCCTCCCGGAAATGCTTACCTGATTCTTTGGTATCTGATTTTTGTGCCTCAACTGTTGGTCACCTTATAAGACCATCTGTCACATCAGCACCATGATGGATAGGGGATTAAGCTTCCTAGGTGACCTCCCAATTATGGAGTTTGGGGGAGGAACTATTTACAGAAGAACCAACTCAAGAAGTATTTTTCTAACCAGTACAATGTACCCGGGTTGGCCATTTGCCTCACACCTGACAGACACCAAGACTTCTCTTTGTCAGGGTGGTGGGGGAGAGGGATTATTTCAGTAGCAAATAAAATTTTTTTTTGTTCAGAGTCAAATTTTGTTCTCTGAGATTCTAACTGATTTTAAAACTACTACTTATAAAGAAAAGAAATGACTCAGCTTAATATAATAAACACCAAATAAACTCTGCTATAATGAGTAACATTTAGCAAATTAATTCTTTAACAGTCATTCTACCCAACACAATGGTTCCTTGACCTTTCCAGGATCGTAAAGCCTTCTATAATCTGGTCTCTTCCTACCTATGTACTGGGTCCTGCTTCCCACAGTTGCTTCCATAGTTCCCGGTTGGAGATATTTTAGCATTTTCAACCATACCCCAATAGTACTGATCACATGTAAATATTCAAATAAGCTAACTAATAATTCAGGTAACAGAGGTGTATCCAATTAGAAGTCTATTTTTTTTAACCATTTTTCCCCCAGAATTACATAGCCACAGGGCTAGAGAGAATTTTAAGGTTACTGAGTTCAACTATCCATTCCATGTTTGACTCTCATCTAAAATATTGCAAATTACCATTTAACCTGCTGACACACATACACTGGGGGGCCCTCACAAGACCTCTCAGATCATCTTTAGCAGTTCTCACTAATAAACTCCTCTCTTTATTCCCTTAGCACTTCTCATTGGTCCCAATTCTAAAGTCAAAGTCTCACAGTAATGATAAACATTCAAATATTTGAAAAGTCATCATGTCCCCTCTGAATCAGACTAAATCTAGAGGTACTTCAGAGTCTCCCCAACATCCTCAGCAACTTGATGTTTTTCTAAAAATAATCTAATGTGATTTAAAGTGCTGTACCCAGACCTGAATGTAACATGCTAAATGCCCATATGATAAGAGAATCTCCTCTCATCAGTGATGCACTTGATTTTGTTTCATCTCATTCACCAGATTGTGGCTTCCATATATTTAACTCTGTAGTTTCAATTGAGAGTTCTGCAAGATTCATGAGACTTTATGTGTCATTTTTTTGTTTTTTTTTGTTTTTTTTTTTTTGTATTTTTCTGAAGCTGGAAAGGGGAGAGACAGTCAGACAGACTCCCGCATGCGCCCGACCGGGATCCACCCGGCATGCCCACCAGGGGCGAGGCTCTGCCCACCAGGGGGCGATGCTCTGCCCCTTCGGGGCATCGCTGTGTCGCGACCAGAGCCACTCTAGCGCCTGGGCAGAGGCCAAGGAGCCATCCCCAGCGCCAGGGCCATCTTTGCTCCAATGGAGCCTTGGCTGCGGGAGGGGAAGAGAGAGACAGAGAGGAAGGAGGGGGTGGGGGGTGGAGAAGCAAATGGGCACTTCTCCTATGTGCCCTGGCCGGGAATCGAACCCGGGTCCCCCGCACGCCTGGCCGACGCTCTACCGCTGAGCCAACCGGCCAGGGCGTGTGTCATTTTTGCTACCGTACAGTTGGTGTATTCTATGGAAGGAGTCCCTTAGCTAGAAAAGAAACTTGGTCAAAGTTCACCCAAATCTCCTGTGTTTTGCTGTGTTCACTCTTCACCATGAGCAACTATGTGTGCAAGTAATTTTAAAATAGCAAAAAAAATTATTTTTTGAGAAGAAATGGCCTTTACCATGAGAGCTAAAATCCTAATAAAGACTGAAAAGACTATTTAACCTATAGCGTGGAATTATGCACAGAAATTTTATGACTCACAAAAAAGTAATTCATTCATGAAAAAAAAAAGATTTTACAAATATTCCACTTTTATGAATCTGTGGAGATTCCAGAAGGTTTTAAAATATATCCCTTTAACTACATCAGACTAAGAAACTTTTGCACAGCAAGAGAAACTGACAACAAAATAAACAGACAGCCAACTAAATGGGAGATGATATTTTCAAACAACAGCTCAGATAAGGGCCTAATATCCAAAATACACAAAGAACTCACAAAACTCAGCAACAAATAAGCAAACAATCCAATAAAAAAATGGGAAGAGGACATGTACAGACACTTCTCCCAGGAAGAAATACAAATGGCCAATTGATATATGAAAAGATGCTCATCTTCACTAGCTATTAGAGAAATGCAAATCAAAACTACAGTGAGATACCACCTCACACCTGTTAGATTAGCTATTATCAATAAGACAGGTAATAACAAGTGTTGGAGAAGCTGTGGAGAAAAAGGAACCCTGATTCACTGTTGGTGGGAATGTAAAGTAGTACAACCACTATGGAAGAAAGTATGGTGGTTCCTCAAAAAATTAAGAATAGAACTACCAAATGATCCAGCAATACCTCTACTGGGTATTGCCGGGGTCCAGCCCCGGGGGGGATCCAGGGGTCCCACAGGAGGAGACGGCGTCGGCGAAAATCGAGTGAGAGAGCCGAATTCTTTTCTTTCTCTTTATTCTCTGGTTAGCATTTACTGCCAGGCATCTCTCTCAAATGCTAGTATAGGTCCCTTTTTATACACACACTAAGTTACAATTACATGGTGTTAATTATTGCTTCTGTTTCACTATGTTTACATGTTTCCGGATAAAGTTAATTTATATCTATAAATTACAAACCAGGTAGCAAATCATTCAAAGTACAAAATAGTGCACTTGCATAGCGATAATAACATCGGTAAAAGCTTTTAAAGTATTAGTACTAATAGTTAACTAACTTTACTGCTGTTGTGAGTCAAGGGGCAGAGAGAGATTAGCAGACGAAATCATTAAGGACTAACAATGGACCACTGCTTGCTCAGGTAAATGGCTTTGAGTTTAAGCAGTGTCCTACTTTTTCTCACAAGATTCTAAAAGGCTTGCCTATAAAGAAATTGACATAACATTAAGAGTAGCTTTCACCCAAAGATATACAGAGTGCACTTGCAAGATAGCCTAGTAGCAACATAATTTCAGAAGACATTAACTGTTATTATTTCTATGGATTCCCCTACATTTCTCTCATTATCAAAAAATCTTGGAAAGCATATAAATCTCATGAGAACATCTCATTGAGAAAGCCTAGCAATTGCCTTTAGTCAAAAGACAATTCTCTTAGTAAAACATTCTTTTCTTGCTGACTGCGCTCTCATCCTAGGCCACACAATGGGCCATTCTACTATACCTTACCTAAGATACTATTGTCTAGTCAAATATTTATTATATTTAAACACTAATTAAGTTCTGACTCTATTCTTCTTAGAGTGTACCACTATCTGCAGATCAAATACGCAAGAAGAAAGGAATTTTTCTTTACTCCATCACATGAAAAGGCTAGGGAGGAAAAATGTTGAATTAAGTGAAGGCCGAAAGGTGCTCTGTGCACAGCCACGGCCTCCTACCCATTCACAAGTCACAATCTATTCTTTCTAACATGATTAAGAAGGAATTCTCCTACAAACTTAACGCTTTACGAGGGATATCATAGCCAGCCTCTTATGTCTATGAGCCCAGTTCAAGGGGCTTATAGGCCTTTCTGTGGAACTCACACCCTCTGTCTCATTTCCAAAGAAATTACTACAAATCTACAGGGAAAGCACGGTACTATTATCCCTGTGCCATAAATAATAGCACACACCCAGAAGAGGGGGGATATAAGGCCAGATTAATTCAAAAAGTCAAAGGGGGAAGTATCGTTGTGTCTCTCCTTTGGGTGACTTCGTCAACCCGCAGCCATTGGTCTTCTCTGCTGTGACTTTGTCAATCAGCAGTTTTTGATCTTCTTCTGCTGTGACCTTGTCAGCCAGCAGTTGTGGGTCTTCTCCTGCTGTGACCTTGTCAGCCAGCAGTTGTTGATCGGCTCCCAACAGGGTATATACCCCCAAAACTCAAAAACACTGGTACGTAAAGACACATGCAGACCTATGTTCACTGCAGCATTGTTCATGGTGGCCAAGACATGGAAACAACCAAAAAGCCCTTCAATAGATGACTGGATAAAGAAAATATGGGACATATATACTATGGAATACTACTCAGCCATAAGAAATGATGACATTGGATCATTTACAACAACATGGATGGACCTAGATAACATTATACTGAGTAAATCAGAAAAAACTAAAAACCGTATGATTCCATACATAGGTGGGACACAAAATTGAGACTCATGGACATGGACAAGACTGCGGTGGTTACCAGGGGGAAGAAAAGGGAGGAGAGGGAGGGGGTGGTGGGAGGGGAAGGGGCATAAAGAAAACCAAATAGAAGGTGATGGAGGACAATTGGACTTTGGGTGATGGGTATACAACATAATCAAATGTCAAAATGATTTGGAGATGTTTTCTCTGAATCTATGTACTGTAATTGATCAATGTCAGCCCATTAAAATTAATTGTCTAAATAAAAATTTTTAAAAATATCCCTTAAAAACATTTTGGTTGGTTTTCTTAGTGTACAATTATATCAAGTCCTGAACGTGATACTGTCAACCTCTTGCTTTTTTTTCTTTCCATGATACCATATTTCATCAAATCTACAATGCAAACAACTGCAAGACACACTATTTTTATATCACCAAGAAAGATAAAAAGCTGTCAAACTATGAAATGCTATCAATTGTAAAAACATATCCTGCCATTAAAGAGGATAAAATGTGGAAAAAAACAAGGTAAGTCTTACAAACAATGAAATATGGTAGATTTTCATCAGCATTTGTAATATACTAAACCTAAGTAATGACTGGGAGCACCTTTGTAATTTTTTTCTTTCCAAAGTGCCTTTTCAGTATGTATAGCACTGGCTTTTGTCCTTAATTATATCATATGTCAATGTTAAGAAAGTTAGAAACCTCTATTATATTTTAATTTAAATCAAGATGCAATTTTGCATTTTATTTATTTTTTTACTTTATTTTTCTGAAGTAAGAAGTGGGGAGGCAGACAGACTTCCGCATGCATCAGACTGGGATCCACCCGGCATGCCCACTAGGAGACAATGTTCTGCCCATCTGGGGCGTTGCTCTGTTGCAACTGGAGCCATTCTAGTGCCTGAGGCAAGGCTATGGAGCCATCCTCAGTGCCCAGGCCAACTTTGCTCCTATGGAGCCTTGGCTGCGGGAGGGGAAGAGAGAGATAAAGAGAAAGGAGAGGGGGGAAGGGTGGAGAAGCAGATGGGCGCCTCTCCTATGTACCCTGGCCGAGAATTGAACCTGGGACTTCAACACACCAGGCCGACGCTCTACCACTGAGCCAACTGGCCAAGGCCAATTTTGCTTTTTTTTTTTTTTTTTTTTTTTGTATTTTTCCGAAACTGGAAACGGGGAGAGACAGTCAGACAGACTCCCGCATGCGCCCGACCAGGATCCACCCGGCACGCCCACCAGGGGGCGACGCTCTGCCCCTCCGGGGCGTCGCTCTGTCGTGACCAGAGCCACTCTAGCGCCTGGGGCAGAGGCCAAGGAGCCATCCCCAGCGCCCCGGCCATCTTTGCTCCAATGGAGCCTTGGCTGCGGGAGGGGAAGAGAGAGACAGAGAGGAAGGAGAGGGGGAGGGGTGGAGAAGCAGATGGGTGCTTCTCCTGTGTGACCGGCCGGGAATCGAACCCAGGACCCCTTGCACGCCAGGCCGACGCTCTACCACTGAGCCAACCGGCCAGGGCCAATTTTGCATTTTATCAGGTGAGTTTCTGGCATCTACTGAAACAAATGAGTTTTTCTTTTTTTATATATATTAATTTGGCACATGATGTTAGTACAGTACACCATTTGGTTGTGAAGGGCAATTTCTTTAGGATTTCCACATGAGTAGACATGTCCTATAATTTCATTTTGGTGTTTACCTTTTCAGATTAAGAAATAGTTGAAAACAAATGTGCAACAACAGGAAAAAATACACAATGGTATATGCCCTTAAATATTATTCACATTAAAAATCATATTATAGAATAATATTTAACAACTGTCAGTGTTTGTGATATCTTGAGAAAAGCTAGCAACAAAAGGATATGTATAAACATAACATAATACTTCTAAAATAAATCTTTTCATTATTTCCAATATGTATAAACAAGCATAAAAAATAAAATCAAACTCTGTCTATAACCAATTTTAAAATCAATTAAGCAATTTTCCCCATTTCTTTTTAAAGTATTTTAAGTTGACGTATATCTCTTAACAGACTATTTTTACTTCCAGAAAATATTAGAGCTCAACTCTAAAAGAAAAAAAATTAGGCATGACCAAGTGGTGGTGCAGTAGATAGAGCATCAGCCTGGGACTCAGAGGACCCAGGTTCAAAACCACAAGGTTGGCCCTGGCCGGTTGGCTCAGCGGTAGAGCGTCGGCCTGAAATGCGGGGGACCCGGGTTCGATTCCCGGCCAGGGCACATAGGAGAAGCGCCCATTTGCTTCTCCACCCCCACTCCCTCCTTCCTCTCTGTCTCTCTATTCCCCTCCCGCAGCCAAGGCTCCATTGGAGCAAAGATGGCCCGGGCGCTGGGGATGGCTCCTTGGCCTCTGCCCCAGGCGCTAGAGTGGCTCTGGTAGCGGCAGAGCGACGCCCCGGAGGGGCAGAGCATTGCCTCCTGGTGGGCAAAGCATCGCCCCTGGTGGGCGTGCCGGGTGGATCCCGGTCGGGCGCATGTGGGAGTCTGTCTGACTGTCTCTCCCCGTTTCCAGCTTCAGAAAAGTACAAAAAAAAAAAAAAAAACCCACAAGGTTGCCAGCTTGAGCACGGGTTTGCCAGTTTAAGCATAGGATCACAGACATGACCTCATAGTTGCTGGCTTGAGCCCAAAGGTTTCTGGCTTGAAGCCCAAGGTTGCTGGCTTGAGCCCAAGGTCACTGGCTTGAGCCCAAAGTTGCTAGCTTGAGCAAGGGGTCACTGGCTCTGCTGGAACCCCCCAGTCAAGGCACATATGAGGAAGCAATCAATGAACAACTAAGGTGCTGAAACAAAGAATTGATGCTTCTCATCTATCTCCCTTCCTGTCTGTCCTTCTCTTTCTGTTTTGCTAAAAACAAAAACAAAAACAAAAACAAAAAAAATGAGGACTAGAAAATACTAGCTGGACTTCTACCAAGGAGACAGAAATCCAGGAGGAAATGAAAGGATATTTCACGTTAAGCCTCTTTGGCTTAATTTAGCTAGTTTTGGTATCTAATATGAGACATTCCCCTCACACTTAACACAATGTAATGGTAAACAGGACTTGAACAAGGCTTGCCATCCTGTGTCTTCCCCATGCCAGCCTGCCTTTTCATGTCTACTGCAAAAGAGGTGGCCACGATTTCTGGACACACAGTAGGAGCAAGAGAACTCTCAAAACTGCTGCTCATATGACCTTTGCATCTTCTTCGTTTTTTTCCTTTCTTATAGTAACTAGAAGTGTTCTTTTCGAGATACAAAGAAAATTTTAAAAACAAAACAAAACTAAGAATTTACTAATTTGAAACAATTCTAGACATCTGCTTCATGTCTAATCAAACAATTACAGATAAGAACAGAAGGGGCCTACCCTTCTCAGGAGCCCATGGAGCTCTACCTCCTCAGAGAATTTGTGTGTGTATTTTTACCAGGCATGAATGTCTGGTAAAAATAAAAAACAGAGACTAAGAAAGAAAGAGGGTAACTTCTGTAACAGGAAAAAAAACATGTTATTTAAAAAAATAAAATAGACAGAAACAGAAAATAATTCCACAAAAATAGCCAATAGTAAAAAAATAAATAAATACAGAATACTTGATATATAAGTATCTTAAGTTGAAATAATAGATTTGAAAAGTAGATCATGTAAAGAATTTATCTTTCTTCCTAAATGTTCGATGAGAAGTTATCCTGTATTCAAACATAAGGAAAATGTCACTGACTCTACAAAGTAAAACTGAAATTAATAACAATGATTTGAATTTTAAAATCCAACCACTCAAAACTGAAAATCGTCAATTTTGATGTTATCAGGTAAAGATAACATCTGCCTTATTCAGTCTGAGATGCTGAGCCTGGGACATATAGTAAAGGCACCCCATGGACACATACTGAATGTGCCAGGCACTTTTAAAGTTACCATCTCATGTAAACGCTCCATATACTCCATGCTCCCCCTTTCTGACAAATAAGGAAGCTTGGGCTCACACACATTAGTCATACATAGGCCTATATAATAGAGCTGGTGTTCACACCCAAGCCTGCCTGATTGCAAAGACTATGATACCACACATATTATTTACCCTTTGATGTAACCATCACATAGATCTCAAACAAACCATTTCCCTTCATAAAATTAATATAGAGAAACCGAAATTCATGAACATGTTAATGTCTTTTCCTTAGTGGAGGTACTTGATTTTTCCAGAGAAATGTATGTGCATAAATTTACTACACACAAACATTCATAAATAAAATTTAAAACAGACCCTGGCCAGCTGGCTCAGAGGTCAAGTGTCGACCTGAGTGTGGATGTCCCAGTTTGATTCCCAGTCAGGGCACACAGGATCTGAATCTCCAACCCTACCTCTCCTCTTTCTCTCTCTCTCCCTCTCTCCCCTTCCCGCAGACATGGCTTGAATGGTTTGAGCAAGTTGACCCAGGGTGCTGAGGATGGCTCCATTGCCTTGCCTTAGGTGCTAAAATAGTTTAGTTGCCAAGGAACAGAGCAGTATCCCCAGATAAACACAGCATCAGCCCCAACAGGGATTGCAGGGTAGATCCCAGTTGGGGTGCATGTGGGAGTCTGTTTCTCTGCCTCCCTACCTCTCACTTAAAAAAAAAGTTCACACTGATCTTTATACAGTCTTGGTATGTGAACTTGGTAAGACTGAGTAGTATATAAAAGTCATTTTGAAAACAATAAGACAAACCAAATATACTAGGTCAAATACCCTCCAACCTCATCTCAACTTGGTGTGGTTAAAGAAAAAAAAAATGCATGAAGGTATCAGAGTTGATCATGCCTGAAAATATGATGGCAAAGGATAGCTTTTCCTCCTTGATGAACGTAAATTTTATCTTCAATTATTCCTTCCAAATATAACTATATTCTATTTGTTAATATTTTTATTAAAAAGTATATGATTAAAGAAAGAGAATATACAAGTCTATAAAACCAAATAGTACCTACTGAGACTGTTCAAATACACTGTAATATTATATTACATATAATATTTTTAAGATCTCAAAATAAGAGATCAATGTTTAGACTTTACCTTTCTCGCATCTGATCTTGCTGGAACATAAATATAATGCCCCAAACGAGTATCAAACGGCACAGTAGACGGTCTCTTTTCGGGTATCCTGACACCTGGCCCGTCTCCACAAGTTTCCTTAGCTGAAGAAGTCATCAACTGGTTCAGTTTTGCTAGTTCTTCACTCAGTTGATCCACAAGAAGTTGTTGTTCTATTATTTTTTCACTCTATGTAGAAGAGAGATGAGAATTTTAAAAATAGGGATCCTCCACACATGTATAGGTATCAATAAAAAATAAACTGTAACTGTACATCGGCCAAAATCACAACTACCTTTACAGTACAGTTAGACCTCATTTATCCAAAGACTAGCCTTCTGGTGTTCACAAGTATCTAGGACTGCTCTGAGTGATAAACACTTTTGAAAAGTAAGCAGCACCAAACACAGCATAGAATTAAATACTAAAAGAAAAAAAAAAAGACCCCATTCACTGTGATTGGTTGATTTGTCAACCTGAAGCACTCTGATTAGCTGATCTTTATAAAAGTATGGACTTTCTGAGTGAAATCCTAGAAGTAACAAGAGACAAGAAAGTTGAAAAGTGGAGGTAGAACCGCAGATAGCAGAGGTGGCAGCAAAAGAGAAAGTGGCTGCAGGTGCAATGAAGTTTCTGAAAGCCTTCACTCAGTGGGAAAGAAAGCCCAATGCACAGAGATAGAAGACAAGCAACTGATAGTCCTGGGAGAAAATGAACTTGGAAATCAAAGGCCAGATAGATACACTGTATACGGGGGCAGGGAACGGGAACTCTGCCTGTGTATGGAGTTTAGCTGTTTACATTATCCCCTAAATAAAATTTTAAAATATATCGTATCCAGAAAGCTCTAACATCAATCTTTGTTTTATAAGCACAAAATCATGTAAGCAAAAATCATGTTAAGATGTCCTTCATCTTAACATTTCACATGTACCAAAAATGTTTAAAAAGGAAAAAAGAACTGAAGTTTCATTGTGTGTTAAAATGCTGAGCTATAAAAATGCAACCTTATTTAAAAGTCATGCATACAGATAATTAAAATTTACAACAAAATGGCATATAAATTGAGGGTGGGTGTTAAATGGAGTCTATACACTGGAATAAAGGTAAAAATACCAATTAATATTAGACTTTACTAAGGAAAGGGTACATAGTATACTTTCTTGGACAGCCATTACAAAAAGAGTTCAAGTATAACTTCTAAGCTAATGAAGTAAAAATTAAAAAATACACAATCCAAAAAAAACGGTAAGAGGAGAAAATGAAACAGAGCAGATAGCAATGAAGGGATTATAACCAAAATATAACTATGTTATATTCATTAATGAACTAAGTAATTCAATTAAAATATAAAGACTGTCAGAGAAGTCTATAAAATTATTTAACCTGCTGCTTACAAGAAACAGAACTAAAATAGTTTAAAATTATTTAACCTGCTCCTTACAAGAAACAGAAAGGTTAACAATAAGATGAAAGAAGAGACACCATTAACATGACCAACTTTTTTACAATGAAAAGGAGGACAAAAATAAATTGAAGAAAATATCGTAAATAAAAGAAACATTTTATTCATTGCAACAATAATACACTATAATGATAAATGCATAAAAAACAGTTGTAATATTTTATATTGTAATTATGCTTACATGCCTATTAATTTTTAATAATAATTGTAAGAAAAAAGTACTTATTTAGATACAAATACGTCACATCACACGCAATGGATCGACTTTGCATCAATCGAATACAGACATTTACAGGTTAGTCTTCCAATATCAAAAAGGAGGACATGTAGGAGGACACTTTTCAAGAGGATGGCACGTACAAAAGAACGACTGTCCTCTCTAAAGGAGGACGATTGGTCACCTTAGAAACCATGTAAATGTTAATCACAAGATAGCTGGCTTAGGTAAACTCATATCAAAGTGAACTTTAAGGCAAAAATCATGACAAGAGATAAAAAGAAGGGAAAATTATTTTTTTAAAAGGTCAACACACTAGAATGATGTAATAATTCTACATTTCTATGTACTTAAACTTTCAATATATAATGCAAAAATTGTCAGTAGTTCATGGAGAAGAAAAATTCAAAATCACAGTGGGAAATTTTAACATCACTCTAAATTGCTGATGTAGGCCCTGGCCAGTTGGCTCAGTGGTAGAGCGTCGGCCTGGCGTGTGGGAGTCCCAGGTTCGATTCCCGGCCAGGGCACACAGGAGAAGCGCCCATCTGCTTCTCCACCCCTCCCCTTCTCCTTCCTCTCTGTCTCTCTCTTCCCCTCCTGCAGCCAGGGCTCCACTGGAGCAAAGTTGGCCTGGGCGCTGAGGATGGCTCTGTGGCCTCTGCCTCAGGCGCTGGAATGGCTCTGGTTGCAGCAGAGCAACGCCCCAGATGGGCAGAGCGTCGCCCCCTGGTGGGCATGCCGGGTGGATCCCGGTCGGGCGCATGCGGGAGTCTGTCTGACTGCCTTCCCGTTTCCAACTTCAGAGACTGATGTAACAAAAAGACCCCAACAAATGAGTAAAAATATAGATTTGAATAATGGGATTAACAGAATTAACAGCACCCAATGATTGCAGAATATACATTCTTTTCAAGTACATCGGTATTATCTATAAAAACCGTCCTCATACTGAGCCATAAAGGAAGTTTCAACATGTTCAAAGGACTGAAATCATAGGGACCACAATGCAATTAAGCTAAAAATTAACTTTTAAAAATCCTCCATGTGTTGGAAATAACCCACAGGTCAAAGAAAAAAAGTCACAATAAAAATTAGGAATTACTGGGGGCTGGGGAAGGGGAGTAAAGAGGGACAAGTATGTGGTGACAGAGTGATTTGACTTTGGGTGATGAGTACACAATACAACCAACAGTTCAAATATTATAGAGATATTTACCTGAAATCTATGTACTCTTTTTAAATTCATTTTAGAGAGAAGGGGGGGGGGAGAGAGAGACAGAGAAAGAGAGAGAGAGAGAGAGAGAGAGAGAGAGAGAGAGAAAGAAAGGGGGGAGGAGCAGGAAGCATCAACTCCCATATGTGCTTTGACCAAACAAGTGCAGGGTTTCAAACCAGGGACCTCAGCGTTTCAGGTCGATGCTTTATCCACTGCGCCACCACAGGTCAGGCAATTTACGTACTCTTATTCATCAATGTCACCCTATTAAATTTTCTAAATAAAATAAATAAATAAGGGAATATTTTGAGCTGAATGTGGAATGCAGGTAAAGACAAGCTTAGATTAAGAGTGGCTGGATGTGCTCAAACTGTCTGTGTAGACAATGTGGTCTATGTTGGACATCTGCCTCCCTTCTGGCAGTCTGAAATTTTAGTACATGCTGGGAAGAGAGTGCCTTATTGACTAGCCTTCAATAAAAACTGTAGGCACTAAGTCTGTTTCTTTCTTTAAATTATTTTAAAATTGATTTGAGAGAGAGAGAGAGAGAGAGAGAAAGACAGGAACATTGATCTGTTCCTGTATGTGCCCTGACTAGGGATCGAACTAGGTCAGCACTTGAGTCTCTTTTGAGTTTCCCTGGTAAACAAATTTTCTCACGTGTTGTCACAGTCATTGATGGAGGAATTAAGCATACTCATGTGACTCCACTGGGAGACAACTCCAGACTTTGCTCTATGTGCCTTTTTTTTCTCTTTGCTCATCATGGCTCTCCTTTCACTATAATAAATCTTAGCCATGACTATGACTATATGCTGAGTCCCCTTGGTGATCATCCAACCTGGGGGTGGTCTTGGGGACCCCAGACACAACAATACATTGTAACCAAGAAAGAAAAAAAGTTTATTCCAGGAATGCAAGACTGGTTTAAAACTAGAACTATTGATATCAATATAATTAACCACATTAACAAAATAAGAGAAAATTCACGATAAAGGAAAAATATTTGATAAAAGTCAATAGCCAGTCATAATAAAAACTCTCAGCAAAGAAATTTTCCTTGGTTTGATAAGAGATAAAAAATATCCACAGCTAGCATGATACTTAATACTGAAAACTATTCCTCTATGATTGGAAACAAGACAAGGAGGCTTGCTATCACCACCTGTATCCAATCCTCTATTGAAGATTTCAGCCAATGACGAATGGTAAGAAAAAGAAATAAAGGGTTTAAGGATTACACAGGAAGAAATAAAACTATCATCATCTGCAGATGATACAATTATAATTAAAAATCCAAAAGAATTTACAGAAATATTAGAATTAAAATGTAAATTTAGTAAGGTTGCTGGGTATATCAAAATACAAAAATCAATACATTTACACATACCAACAACAATTAAGAAAATGAAATTTTAAATGAGATACCACCTCACACCAGTCAGAATGGCACTTGACAAAACAACACATGATAGGTGCTGGCGAGGATGTGGAGAAAGGGGAACCCTCCTGCACTGCTAGTGGGAATGCAGACTGGTGCAGCCACTGTGGAAAACAGTATGGAAATTCCTCAAAAATAAAAATGGAACTGCCTTTTGACCCAGCCATCCCACTTATAGGAATATATCCCAAGAACACCATATCACTGACTCAAAAAAAAAAAAGCACCCCCATGTTTATGACAGCATTGTTCACAATAGCGAAGATCTGGAAACAGCCCAAGTGTCCGTCAGTGGACGAGTGGGTTAAAAAGCTGTGGTACATATATACAATAAAATACTATGAGGCCATGAAAAAGAAGGAAATATTACCTTTTGCAACAACATGGATGGACCTGGAAACTATTATGTTAAGTGAAATAAGCCAGACAGAGAAAGAAAAATATCATATGACCTCACTCATTTGAGGAATCCAAGAAACAATGTGAACTGAGGAACGGAATAGAGACAGAGGAGGGATCAAAGGGACCAGAGGGAAAGAGGACAGAGGGAAAGGGGATGATAGGATGGGATAAACCTGAAGGGAAGAGGGGAGAAAGATGTTGGGAAGGGGGGAAAAAAGAAAAGAAAAAGAAAATGAAATTTTTAAAAGACTTTAGTCACATAAAAAAACCAAGTGCCTAGGAATGAGTCTAACAAAAGGTGTGCAGTACTTCTGCACGCGCGCGCGCACACACATACAAAACATTATTGAGGAAAACCAAATGAAACCTAAATAAATGAAGAAAAACACCATGTGCATGACTCACAAACAAAAGATGTCAATTTTTTTCCAAATGGACCTATAAATTTAACACAATCTCAACCAAAATCACAAAAAGTTGTAGTTTTTTTCTTGGGGGGGGGCCTTAACAGCTGATTCTAAAATTTATATGGGACAACCAAGACAGTCTTAGAGTCTTAGAGGCTAGGGGAACAAAGCAAAAAGCCTTGCTCTACTAAATAACTAGACTTATATTGAACCTGCAATAAACAAGAAATGAGATATCAGCTCAAGGATAGACACAAACCAAGGATACAACAGAAGTTCCAGAAACAGACAATAAATTCAGGTATGAATGACCCTGACTAATCATAAAGATAGCATTCAGAACAGTGGTGAAAGGATGGTCTTTTCAATAAATGGTGATAGGACAGACGGACACATACACGGAAGAAAAAACTGACATTTACTTTATCCCGTATTGCAAAAATCAATTACAGAAGTACTGTAGAGCTAAATGTTAAAGTCAAAACAATAAGTTCCTAGAAGATAATATAGAAAACACCCTCCAAAGAAAGGCTTTTCAGAGCACAAACATCAGTAACCATAAAAAAAAAAGATTGTTGAATTTGATTGCAATATGTCTTTTCATCAAAAGACGTCATATAGAATAAAAAGCCAGAGAAGGGAAAAAATATTTCAAACCGTTTAATTGACAAAAAGCTCACACCAAGAATACATAGGGTGGACAAAAGTAGAGTTTCAGTTCTACGAAAAAATATATAATACAAGAATAAAACTGATGCAAGAATAAACTGTGTTTTCTGTACTCAAAACTGTACACCTACTTTGCCCACCCCTGTATAACAAACTTCTGCAAATTAAAAGACAGAGTCCAACAGAAAAACAAGCAAGAAACTTGAGGATTTTGCAAAAAAAAGATAACCAAATAGCCAAAACCATGAAAAAGTGCTCACCTTCAAGTCATCAGGCAAATGCAAATTTAACCACAAGATGACAGTACTATACACTTACCTGATTGTCTAAGGTTTAAAAATTAACAATAAATGTTGGGGTGATCATTTCATAAATTATATAAATGTCTAATCACTATGTTGTACACCTGAAATAATACCGTATGTCAACTGTAATTGAAAAATAATTTTTAAAAACCAACAAAATGTTGGTAAGCATGTGGAGTAGCAAGAATGCTTTTTTTTTTTTTTAAGAAATTAAACTTACTGGAGTGATATTGGTCCATATGAACACATAGGTTTCAGGTGTATATCTCTATAATATGTGAACTATTCACTGCATTGTGTGCCCATCACACAAAGTCAAATCACTTTCTGTCACCATATATCTGGCCCTCCCCTCCCCCCTGCTCCCTCCGGTAACCACCTCACTTTTGTCTATGCCTATGAGTCAGTCTGTATCCCACATGTAATTGAAATCATATATGATAGTTCTTAGCTTTTTCTGGTTGACTTATTTCACTTATCATAATATTCTCAGGGTCCATCCATGTTGTCACAAATGGCAGTATTTCATTATTTCTTATAGCTGAGTAGTGTTCCATCATATATATGTACTGCATTCTTTTTTTATCCAATCCTCTATCGAGGGACACTGGTTGTTTCCATGTCTTGGCCACCGTGAATAATGAGGAATGCTTACACAGGGCTGGTGCCAGTATAAATTGGAAAACAGTTTGGTATTATTTACTTAAATTGAAAATTCACCTACCCTATGATCTAGGCACAAACCTGAAAGAAATGTATGTGTGTGTACACCCAGAGATGTGTCTATGAATATTCATGGAGAAAAAATGTTCATCAACACTAGAACAGAAAAATTGTGATATATTCATACATTGAAATTCATAGAGCTATAAAACTAAACAAACTACCGTTACACACAACAACATGGATAAATCAAAAGAAACAAAATACTCAATAAAACATCGAGATATTAAAGAACATACATGAATGATTAAATTTACAAAAAATCCAAAAAAACTGTCAAGTTCAGGGAGTCATAGCAAGACCACAAAGCTAAGCGAGGAAATGACTACTATCAAAGGAGAGTTGCTCGCTCTGAGAAAAGGGGATGAAGGACTCCTCAGGGGCTGACAGTTTGCTATTTCTTGGCCTGGTGGTAGTCACCTGGCTGTTCTCTTTTTTGAAAAATCACTGAACAATACAGTTTGTTTTGTATATGCTTTATGTTTTTTAAAATTATTACAGAGTTAGAAGGGTTAAAAAAGAAAACAAAAAATAATGTCGAATCAAAATCTAATTTTTGCTGGCTCTGATTATTTCTCAGGGGGTTAGTTACTCCCTGGTAGAAAACTTACTAAGACTTTATATGAAATTTACTGTGGGGGAATCAGAGGAGGTTTCACAGCCAGAACATATATTTAGGGACATAGTGTGTTACTCTGCAGACATATCCATGTTAAGAACAGAAAAGCTAAAACAGAGATTTTGAAAGATTTAACCAAAGTTAACAAGTAAATCACTGATGAAATATAAAAGGATAATCGAATAAATTTAAAAGCTTAACATAAATGTTTACCATCCAACTCTTTTTTTAATATGTGACTTTTATTTTCAATTTCAGCATTACTTATTATGACAACAGAAGCCCTTCAGAGCAAAGGAACTGCTGGAACTGTGTGCTGGCCCAGTGAATACTTCCAGCAACCCCATGCTCAAGCTGAATGAGCCCATGCTCAAGTTGGGGACCTTGGGGTTTGGAACCTTGGTCCTCTGTGTCCCAGTCTGATGCTCTATCCACTGCGTCACCGCCTGGTCAGGCACAAATATTCTTTATTTAAACAACCAAATGCATTTTTTTATTAAGTGAGAGGAGGGAAGGTGGAGAGACACACTTCCACATGTGCCCTGACTGGGATCCACCCTGCAAGCACCCTATGGGGCGATGCTCTGCCCATCTGGAGCTGTTGCCCCACATAACTGGCCCAGTTACGTGATTTTATAGATGACAAACATGGAATTTCCAAAGAGGGTAGAAATAACGCTGCACCAAAGACTGCACACTCTTGTTCATCAAAATATAAGATTCACTTCCTCCCAGCAAATAACATAGAACTGGAATTTCTGCAGCTGGTGGCAACCAGACACTATTTGCTCCTTAAGGGACTTAAGAGTGGGCTCACTCCAGTGACAGGGCCACAAAAGCACTGTATTATTTTCATCACTACCGACTGTCCAGCTTTGACAATATCATACTGCCTATTCACCTTAGCAAACAATGGAAGGGAAAAGTATGAAGAAAAAAATAATGTAAGTTAAGCTAACAATAAAAACATTTTCCCTTAGCACCGATTTAGGGAAAAAACTGTAATAATTCTTCTAGGTACCTGTATTTAGAGCTCTTCAACTGAAACCTATTTTTGTAAATATCTGCATTTATGGTTTTTTTGTTTTTGTTTTTGTTTTTTTTTGTATTTTTCTGAAGTTGGAAACGGGGAGACAGACAGACTCCCACATGCGCTGAACCGGGATCCACCCGGCACGCCCACCAGGGGGCGACGCTCTGCCCATCTGGGGCGCCACTCCACTGCATCCAGAGCCACTCTAGCGCCCAAGGCAGAGGCCACAGAGCCATCCCCAGCGCCCAGGCCAACCCGGCTCCAATGGAGCCCTGGCTGCAGGAGGGGAAGAGAGAGACAGAGAGGAAGGAGAGGGGGAGGGGTGGAGAAGCAGATGGGCACTTCTCCTGTGTGCCCTGGCCAGGAATTGAGCCCAGGACTCCGGCACGCCAGGCCGACGCTCTACCACTGAGCCAACCGGCCAGGGCCTGCATTTATCATTTAAATGCTACTGTATTTAGTTAGGTACTAGTCCAACTAATTCTATAGAGCTAAATGCATTAAGAATCTCTACCTGCAATCTATTCACTTTTTGTGCTTCTTTCAAAGATACAACATATCCTTTGTTTTCCTGCATCACCATTTGCAATTGATTCTTGACTTTCGTGACCTCCTGATCCTTCTGATTTAATGCTACTTCAGCAGCAGCCAGAGTACGCTGGGAGGAGGGAAAGAAAGCATGAGAGATTCACCATGGAAAATACTCAAGAGAGAGTACACATAATAACACAAAAGCAGTGATCTAATGGCACCTTGATAATGTCTGAAAATTTTTCTTACGCTATTTATTTTCAATGTATTTTCTGGCTTCCTTATAAGAAAGGCAGAAACAGTTGAGAGGACCTATCATTGCTATAATACAAGAATTATCATAAAGATTAGAAGATTCTCCTGATTTTCATTTCTTGCCGATTAAAATGAAAACCAGTTATTCAGGTTCTGGAGTACATTCAATAAAATTATTACAAGTTTGCTGGAATTGCCATGGGATTTTAATGTGGGTTCTTAAAAAGAAAAGGTCACATTGCCAAAGTGACCTTCAGAATATGAGAATGCATTTGAGCCCTGGCCTGTTAGCTCAATCGGTTAAGAGCATCATCCTGAAACAACAAGGTTGCAGATTTGATCCCCGGTCAGGGCAGCACACAACGGAAGCAACCGATGAATGCATGACTGAATGGAACAAGGAATGTTTCCCTTCCCTTCTTTCTCTTTTCTCTCTCCCTTCCTCTCTCTGCCTCTAAAAAAATCAACCCTGGCCGGATAGCTCAGTTGTTTGAAGCACTGCCCCAGTGCAGAGGTTGCTGGTTCAATTCCCCAGTCAGGGCACAAATAGGAGTAGCTTGATGTTCCTGTCTCTCTTGCTTCCTGCCTCTCTCAAAGAAAAATAAAATGCATATATGGGCCCTGGCTGGTTGGCTCAGTGATAGAGCATCAGTCTGGCATGTGGATGTCCTGGGTTTGAGTCCTGGTCAGGGCACACAGAAGCAGCAACCATCTGCTTCTCCACCCCTCCCCCTTCTTCCTCTCTCCTCTCCTGTAGCCATGGCTTGATTAGTTCAAGCAAGTTGGCCCCAGTACTGAGGATGGCTCCATGGCCTCTACCTCAGGCACTAAAAATAGCTCAGCTGCTGAGCAACAGAGCAACAGCTCCAGATGGGCAAAGCATCACCTTATAGAGTGCTTGCCGGGTGGATCCCAGTCAGGGAGCATGTGGAAGTCTGTCTCTCTGCCTTCTCTCCTCTCACTTCATATAAAAAAATGCATTTGGATGTTTAAATAAAGAATATTTGTGCCTGACCAGGTAGTGGCGCAGAGGATAGAGCATCGGACTGGGACACAGAGGACTCAGGTTCAAAACCCTGAGGTCGCCAGCTTGAGCGCAGGCTCACTCAATTTGAGTATGGGCTCACCAGCTTGAGCACAGGCTCACCAGCTTGAGCACGGGGTCACTGGCTTGAGCATGGAATCACAGGCATGACCCCATGGTCACTGGCTTAAACCCAAAGGTCCGCTGGCTTAAAGCCCAAGGTCTCTGGCTTGAGCAAGGAGTCACTTGCTCTGCTATAGCCCCCCAGTTAAGGCAGATACAAGAAAGCAATCAATGAACAACTAAGGAGCTGCAACAAAGAATTGATGTTTCTCATCTCTCCCCCTTCCTGTTTGTCCCTATCTGTGCCTCTCTCTGACTCTCTTGCTGTCTCTGTCAAAAAAAAAAAAAAGAATATTTGCTGACTACAAACTTTCTCTAAGAAGATATGAATTTTGAAAACCTATGAAAATATAATAGTTTCCTAAGTTTCTAGTGAATTATGTCTATTTTAAAATAAATTGGAATATGCAGTAATGCTTTTAAAATAATCTTAAAAGAAAATTAATACTTGTCAAAAGTCTACTTCATGCTAGATTGTGACTTAATATTTTTAAAATATCTCTCTGAACAAACGTATTCTTTTTCAGGAAGAAACTAAAGCTGGCTGACACTGAAACCTCTTCCCAAAATGAGTCAGTGGATAAACCAAACTCCTGACATTCAACCCCAGGGTCTATGTGGATCCAAAACCTAAGCTACAGGAAAAGACAAGAACGTGTGGTTGGTTTATAAAAACAAGAGTTCACTTTACAAATAAGATTTTACTCACAAAAAAGCAGAGTACGTGTGCACCTCCTCAGGCAGCGGCACGGAGGGAGCTAGGCCCCGGCACTGGGCCCCAGGGACTGAGGCCAGCCTCGACTTCGCCACAGGCTGACAACAGGGTTTCGTGCAAGCCCTTCTCTTCTCTGCTTGGGATCCTCAAATGACCAAGTGAGCGGGAACACATGACCCTGATGGTCCTTATAACCCTATATGTTTATATAACCTCTGTGACTTCTCTCGTATAAAACAAGCTATAACTGTAAGTCTCAGTAGTTAATATTTCCATCGGCAGAGGCGGATTTAACGGCGGGCATACCAGGTGCACACCCTGGGCCCCAACTTCTGAAGGGCCCCACAAAACTCCAACTTTACACTTTTTTCTAATGATACCAAGTTTGGTTTCATATGTGCAAATTTAACATTAATAGTACATAATATTTTTATTTATTTAAAAATATGGTTAACATGTATTTTTATTTTCCCTGTCTTCTTTCCTTTTTTTAAGGGGCCCAATATTCTGCACCCGGGGCCTCAACCAACCTTAATCTGCCTCTATCGGCAATCAGTATTTCATTTGAGAAGCTTACAACTGCTCTCCCTGTACTGCATATACTTTTACATATACTTTAAAACTGCAATTTTAGTTTATTATTTATTTTAAAATATTTAACTGTTGATTGATTATGTTAATATTCAGTTCTATTCTTATATTCAATATTAGGAATAAAAAAGCAGCAAAGTCTCTTAAGAGGTATTTATGAGGGGATGTGGTGTTCCAATAATTGACTAATGGTGATAATCAAGGTTATAACTTTATCTGAAAGTTTTGAAAAGGAGATAGTAATTCAAGGTGACACTTCCCTAGCAATTCACTATTATTCCATTTGTAAGAAGGCACACAATCTCACCTTAGCTAGGAAACTTTTAAAAAGAACTTACCTGCTTGCCTAACAGACTCAAGGAAGCAGGCTGAGCAAAGAGAATAGCTGTGCTTCTCTCCCCACAGACCCACCATCTCCCTAAGCAGATGAGTTCATCAAGATGCCTTCACAGTGACCCCGGGTATGTGGCCCTACATGACTACTGGGTTCAATCCTTTAGCTGCCACTGATGTATAACCTAGGCACAGGCAGGTAAAAAATAAATAAAAGGTGATAACAAGCTAAACTTTGTGAGGCTTACTAAAGTCATCCTCATCACTTTATGGGAATTAATGCTTTAAAAATCTTCACAACAACCTTACACGGTGGTTATTATTATCATTTCTGTTTTATAGATGGAGAAACTGAAGCACAGAGAGGTCAAGTGCTTTCCCAAGGTCACACAGCTAGTAAGCAGAGAAGCCAGGGTTCCACCCTTGGGTATTTGGTACTCATGTTCTTAACTACTGTGTTATTCTGCCTCTCACAGAAAATAAGAACAAAAATAGAAGTTTTAAAAGAATTTTTTGAAGAAACATCACAGGGAAATGATACCTATCATTTCTCTAGTTACTTTTCAGTGGTATCCAATGATAACTTGTCTTGCAAGACTGTAGACCCCAAAAAAGTAATCAGTTTTTTAAAACTGGGAAACACTGAATGCTACATCATTCACTTTGAGATTCATTAGCACTTTCAAAGTTCTAAGAAACCTGCTTGATTTTTGCAACCTAGCATTCCCCAAAACAACAGGACTGTGGTACTCTTTTCCATTAAGATTGTGAATATTCTGGGGAAGTCTTAATCTAGAGTACATAATCTAGAGAAGTTTAAATGTTAGCTCTCCGAGTAGCAGGTTTTATGAACTTCCAATTTCAGCCACCTTAGAGGCATAAAGGAAAAACACTCCCTATCACCAACTCTTATGTGTCCCAAAATTTGAGCTTCCGATGACCTGTTTCTCAGATCAATGAGAAAGGATAAATTAAGGCCTGCTCTACCTGGGAAAAAGACAGGGCAGAAGCAGTCTTAAAAACAAAAAAACAAAACAAACAAACATCTGCCTGACCTGTGGTGGTGCAGTGGATAAAGCATTGACCTGGAATACTGAGGTCACCAGTTTGGAGCCCTGGACTTGCCCAGTCAAGGCACACACGAGAAGCAACCACTATGAGTTGATACTTCCTTCTCCTCTCTCCTTTTTCTTTCTAATAAATAAAAATTTTTAAAAAACTGTTTAAAAAATCCATAATTTTAAAAGTATTGCTTTAAATGATAGTTAAATATCAAAAGTTTTGTAACAGAGCAGCAGTTCTAATGGTGTATGCAATCAAGATTTTCAGCATGTCTCTTAGATCCTCTCAGGGTGTCCATGAGGTCAAAATTATTGTCCTAATAATACTGAGACAATATTTGCCTTTCTCACCTCATTGATATTTGCACTGGTGATACAAAAACAATGATGGGTAAAAATGTTGGCTCTTAGCACAAATAAACGAAGTGTCACCAAACTGCACTAGTAGTCCCTGTATTCTTCACTGCCATGTGCTCAAAATACAAATGACAGTTTTATTCAAGAATATCTTGATGAAGCAATAAAATTATCTTATTAAATCTCAACCCTTGCATGTTTTTTAGTATTTTAAAGATAGTATTTATTCTAGAGAGAGGAGAGAGAGAGAGAGACAGGACAGGTAGGAGTAGGAAGCACCAACTCGTAGTTGTTTCTTGTCTGTGCCTTGACCAGGCAAGCCCAGGGTTTCAAACCAGCAACCTCAGCATTCCTGGTCCATGTTTTATCCACTGTGTCACCACAGGTCAGGCTTTCTTTAGTATTCTATGCGACAAAATTGAAGGTATGCATAAAGCAGTACTGCTACATATCAAAAGGCAACAGCTGTCTTTGTCAAACAACTTCATGCAGTTGTGAGTTGCAAGCTAAACTTACCATTTTTTTTCATAGGGTACTGTTTTCACTCGTAAGAATGACAAACTACGGCTATTCACACAGGTATATGCCGAACATTTTCTCAAAATTGAGAACCAACATTTTCAAGGAAAACAATTAACAATATTTGTTGCAAATGATAACACTCAAGTTTCATACAAAAATTAGAACTTAGGAAAACATTTCTGCTACTGTGAGAATGACCAGAGGACAGCTTCCAGTACTTCAAGACTTTGCTGGTGAGATCAGTGGTAACAGTAATAAATGTAATTTTTTTTTGTTTTGTTTTGTTTTTAGTTTTATTTATTCATTTTAGAGAGGAGAGAGAAAGGGAGAGAGAGAGACAGCGAGGGAGAGAGAGAGGAGAGAGAGAAGGTGGGAAGGAGCTGGAAGCATCAACTCCCATATGTGCCTTGACCAGGCAAGCCCAGGGTTTCGAACCGGCAACCTTAGCATTTCCAGGTCGATGCTTTATCCACTGCACCACCACAGGTCAGGCATAAATGTAATTTTTTTATGTTGTGTAAAAATATGTGTCAACACCTGCAAGGTGTCTGCATAATGTAGTAAGCAAATATTTTCCAAATGACCAAGGTATGATTCAAATTCAGGTGTACATAAAAGATCCATTAAAGCACAAGATAAGGACCAGTAAATTTTAATGTTTAGATCTTTCCTTTCCTTTTCTTTTCTTTTAGCTAGAGAGAGAGAGCGCCAAGAGAGATGCAAAGCACCAACTTGTAGTAGTGGTACTTTAGTTTTTCACTGATTGCTTCTCATACATGCCTTGACCAGGGGGTTCCAGCTAAGCCAGTGACCCCTTGCTTAAGCCAGTAACCATGGGATCATGTCAATGACCCCACGCTCAAGCCAGATGAGCCTGCACTCAAGCTGGCAACCTCGGGGCTTCGACCTTGGGGCCTCAGTGTTCTAGGTCGGGGTTCTATCCACTGCACCACCACTGCTCAGGCATGTACAGATCTTAATGTAACAAAATAGTGTCAAATCCCACATTGCAAGTAATCTTTAGGAAATTTATATTAGTTGAGTTTTGGTATAATTTTAAAGAAGAATAGCCACAATTATCTTAAAAATGCATTCATATTCCTCCTCCCAACTACAAATCTATATGAGGCCAAATTTTCTTTGTATATTTCAATTAAAACAACATAATTCAACAGTGATTACTGAAGCAGATATGAAAATCCACCTGTCTTCTATTAAGCCAAATATTAAAGAGATGTACAAAAATGTAAAACAATTTCACTCTTAATTTTTTGTTTCTGAAAATACTGTTTCATGAAAAAATGTTCTGTATATTACCATGTGATTACTATTAATTTTGAATATATTAATAGTTTACATTCTAATATGGTAAATATCAATAAATACAATGAGGGAACTCAATTTTAAGAAATCTGTAAACAAAAAGTTCAATAACAGTTATAATAAAAAATAGCATAACTGGCTTTTTCTAATACATATAAAAGGATATTTAAGAAAGATTTCTAACTAGACAGCTATGTCTTTAACTATTTTTCTATTTTTAATTGTTTTCTTATTTTAAAAAACTACAGAATGTCCATTTGCCCTACAAATTGCAAACTCCACAGAAGCAGAACTAGGTATGTCTTGCTTTCTACTATTTCTCCTGTGACACATAATTTTCACCAAATAAATGTTTTTTGAATGAAAAGTGAGGAAATCAGCCCTGGCTGGATAGCTCAGTTGGTTAGAGCATCGTCCTGAAGCACAGAGGTCGCCAGTTTGATCCCTGGTCAGGGCACATACAAGAATAGATTGATGTTCCTGTCTCTCTCTCTCACTCTTTTCCCTTCTCTAAAACAAAATCAATAAAAATTAAAAAAAAAAAAAGAAAGTCTGGCCCTGGCCGGTTGGCTCAGTGGTAGAGCATCAGCCTGGCGTGCTGAAGTCCCGGGTTCGATTCCCAGCCAGGGCACACAGGAGAGGCGCCCGTCTGCTTCTCTATCCTTCCCCCTCTCCTTCCTCTCTGTCTCTCTTCCCCTCCCACAGCCAAGGCTCCATTGGAGCAAAGATGGCCCGGGCGCTGGGGATGGCTCCTTGGCCTCTGCCCCAGGCACTAGAGTGGCTCTGGTTGCGACAGAGCGACGCCCCAGATGGGCAGAGCATTGCCCCCTGGTGGGCGTGCTGGGTGGATCCTGGTCGGGCGCATGCGGGAGTCTGTCTGACTGCCTCCCCGTTTCCAGCTTCAGAAAAATACAAAAAAAAAAAAGAAAAGAAAGTCTTAAAAAAATGAGGAAATCTATGTCTGAATTCAATATACATACATGCAATAGGCATATATGTACATACCTACATTTCTTAAATATTATCAAATATGATGATGTGTTTGTTTAAAAACATTAGTACTCCAAATACAAGGGGGAAGTATTTTTTTTCTTTAAAGAACCATAGACTAGACCTGGAATGCTGAGGTCACCAGTTCAAAACCCTGGGCTTGCCTGGTCAAGACACATATGGGAGTTGATGCTTCCTGCTCCCCCCCCCCCTTCTATCTCTCTCTCTTTCTTTCTTCTCTAAAATGAATAAATAAAAATAATTAAAAAAAAAAACATAAACCAATAGAGGGATAAAACTCAGTAAAGTATAACTTGATTTTGTTTCTGAAACTGTGTTTCCTTCCATCTTCTCAATTTAAAGACCAGGTCCACAAGATAGTACTTAATAAATATTACAAATTAAACCCATTTTACAGAAGAAAAAAGGAGGAGTCAAAGAACCTATGATTTATGAGGAGAAAGCAAGAGGAAAAGGAAGAAACAGAGCAAAGGCAAATGAGATTTTTACATATAATCCTTTTTAAATTTTTCTGAAGTTCCACAATGGCTCTCACTTGCCCCAAATAAATGTCCTTAAACAAGTTATTTTATAAAAGCAGCGTCTAAGTACCTGGGATTTCTTCAGCGCTCGTGTCAGCTGGACCACATGCTGTGGTCCCTCTTCCCAGTTGTCAAGGCCTCGGCCTCCTCTGAACGAGGTGAAAATCGCCTTCCTGGCCTCCTGAATCATGTTAAACCACTCCTGCAGTTTGTGTTGCTGCTTTTGGTTCAGTCTGACAGCATCTTTTAACTCCACCAGGAAGGTGAAGGCTTCCTCTATACAATTTTGGTACCCTAGACATTCTCCTTGGAGCTGAGCTACCTGCTCCTCAAGAGAAAAGATCTTGTTTTTATCAGGAGTCCCCTCTCGATGGACTTGACTGGTTTGGCTGATACTACCAGCCTGCTGGCTTTGCAAAGCTTCTCGAAGCAACTTAATCTCAAATTGCATTTCGTCCATTCGGTCTGACTCAGGACTGAAGTTTAAGGTGGGTTTGTTTCTGATGTTGCGTGCTCTGTTGGCGTATTTGAGAGAATTTAAGGATTCGTCAAAATCCATGGAAGATGGGCTGACACAAGTGATCATGACAGTCTTGGCACTGCCTCCCAGGGAATCTTTCAGAAGCCGGGTAATTTTAGCATCCCTGTATGGAACATGTGAACCCTTTCTGCGTGGGTCCCCAAGAGCACTTATTACATTTCCTAGAGCCAGCAACCCACTGTTGATCTGAATGGATTCTTTGAAGCGTTCACCAGTATTTCCTGTTTTCGTTACTCTTTCTGATCCAGCCAAATCCACAAAGTGAAACTTTGAGACGATATGCTGACGGGAACACCTTGATCCATCTTCAGGTGCCTCTGTATTTTTTTCAGCTTGACAAATGCTGATTGTAAAAATGGCATGTGATCTACTGGAGTGTGCGTTCATTTGGGTGGTACCTGTGTGCCTGGCGGCATTCCCCATCTCCAGGAGGCTCAGCACTTCATCTGCGCTCTCCACCTGGCATTCCTTGGCCCCAACAATCACTTAAAATGGCAATTTGTAAAATCAAGTTTTAATCAAAATCCAGTATAGCTAAATGAACCACACAACAGTTATCATTTTCTAGACTGCTCAGCTAAGAGAGTCCCTTTATAAAAATCAATAGTGTTTCAAACAAAAGTAACAGCAGCAATATTAAATAATTGTAGATCATCTCCCAAAGGGACATTTTATAGAGAGCACTTATTCTGATGTTTAAATTCAAACATAACATACTGTATATATTTTTTAACAATCTGGTTCCTTTGCAGTCACACATCATGCTCAATTCTTTAAAATAGCTGACAAAAGAAAAACTATTCCAGGATCTGATTTCTAGCTTAATGGATTAATTAAAAGGTAACAGATTAATTAAACATATAACTCAAAAGAATAAGTAATAGATTCATTTTTTAAAATTAGTTTCTTTTGAGTTTTGTTGCCATTCAAGCTTTCCTTAGGTTTAAGGTTTTTTGATATTGTGGAGTCACAACCAATGATAGATGAAAATTTCAGTATAAGTAAAGTTATTCATTTTAAAACCAGGTATTCCTTACATGATATTAGAGTACAAGGTAAACAAATGAAGTGGCAATTCAAAACAAGAAGAAAGTTTCTATTTCAACAAAAGAATAAGAACCAAAAAATAACTTAAGCTTACTATTACACACAGCATTTGTTTATATCCAAAAATGTTTCAAAATGGAGTAGGTAGACTTGGGATTTAAATCACAGCAGTAGTAAAACTCCTAATTCAGAGCTCAAATTATAGTGATGTACTTTCTTTTTAATCAAATCCTGTCATGCCACTGTTTCTTTGAAAAATAATCATTTTGCTTCTATTATTCCATCATGACACTTTTAACAACCTGGTTCATTTAAACTTCTAAAGTACCTGTACTACAATGTTAAAATATCAGCAATTATAAATTATGACAATATAACTGTAAACATAGCATAATTTTTATAAAAATTTTCTGACATTAGGCTATATAGCTTAGTAACACCTATGGTTCTTAAACTGAGATACAAATCACCTAGGAGCTTTATATAGAAATAAAAAAGTACCAATGGCCAGGCCCCATCCACTAATTCATGAGAATCTCTAAAAAGTGGAGCCCAGAAACCACTGTTTTTTTAAAAGCTTCTAAAGGTGATGCTAATTGTGCAGCATTCCAGTTGGATACCAACCACTGCTTCATACAAAGGAACTAAATAAATACGTTAAACAAATACATTTTAGTTGAGTAGACCATTATATAAGACACATGGTGGCCCTGGCGCATTGGCTCAGTGGTAGAGCGTCGGTGTGGTGTATGGATGTCCTGGGTTCAATTCCCAGTCAGGGCACATAGGAGAAGCGACCATCTGCTTCTTCACCCTTCTCCCTCCTCTCTCTCCCTCTCTCTCTTCTCCTCCCACAGCCATGGCTTGATTGATTCCAGCACATTGGCCTAGGCACTGAGGATGGCTCCATGAAGCCTCTACCTCAGGTGCTAAAAATAGCTCAGTTGCAAGCATGGCCCTGGATAAGCAGAGCATCAGCCCCAGACTGGGGATGCTGGGTGTAACCCAGTCACGGTGCATGAGGGAGTCTATCTCTCCTCCTCTCACTTGGAAAAGAAGAAGAAGAAATAAAAAGATACATGGCAATTTGTCTTAAGACAATTTATTATATCCTTCCAAAATTTCTGAAGTATTGATATTAGTTATGGAATATTTTGATCTCTATGTTTATCAAATTTATGACAGGGTTTACTTCTGTATTGTGAGAGGATTCTAAAATAAATATATTTTTTAATTTTTAATAAAAGATAAAAATATTAAGTAATGATATTTTATAAGAAAGATACAGAAGCTCAAAACACCAGTCTGAATTTTGTCCAGAAAAAAATACACTGTATTGAATTATAATAAACTACTATGCATGCTTTCTAAAAAACAAAACAAAAAAAACCATTTCTTCACAAACATCCAAGAATACCAGGGCTGTCAGGACAGGACCTCTAAGGAGGTAGGCTTTACTGCCCCCTGCAGGCTGCTGTTTGAATGATAAGAGCCATCTTACTTTCCTAGCTGCACAGAAATTCCCCCAAGGAGTCACTACTACTCTGGCAGGACCCTTTGTCTCCTGGAAGGTGTTATAAGTGTATTTTCTAGGAGAAGAAGACATCCAAGAACAGTTGTTTGTTATTAATAATAGTGAAAATCTGGAAACAGCCTAAATGCTCAACAATGGAACAAACAGTAGTCAAATAAGTAATAATTCATTCAAAGACAAATTACCACATGACCACATAGAGTCACAAGGTTGAAAACTACTAATGACATGTGAAAATGCTCACAATATAAATACTAAGTGAAAAAATAAGATGCAATACTATATATATGGGGATTGCAAATCCATTTAAAAAATTATATGTTCATAGAAAAAGAAATCAAGAAGAAAACACACCAAAAAGCAAAGTTGCTATTTCTGGGTTCTGGGATCAAAGATGATCTTTCTTCCTTATACTTTTCTATGTTTTCAAAATGTTCTATGCTAAACATGTTGCCTTTTAAATAAAAACAAACAAACATGAAGTACTAGTCTTTAAAATACTTGTACTTTAACTCTCTCCTTCTAACCTTTTCCCATTTCCAAACAAATGAATGGATATTATTATTTTTTTTTTTTAGCAAGAGACAGACACACAGACAGGAAGGGAGAGAGATGAGAGGCATCAACTCATAGTGCTTTCACTTTTAGTTGTTCATTGATTGCTTCTCATACGTACCTTGACCAGGCGGCTCCAGCTCAGCCAGTGACCCCTTGCTCAAGATAGCAATGTTGGGCCTCAAGCCAGTGACCTTGAGCTTCAAGCTAGCAACGTTTGGGCTCAAGCCAGTGACCACGGGGTCATGTCTATGATCCTACGCTTTAAGCCAGTGATCCCACACTCAAGCTAGTGACCTCGAAGTTTTGAACCTGGGTCCTCAGCATCCCAAGTCGATGCTCTATCTCAGGGGTCCCCAAACTTTTTACATAGGGGGCCAGTTCACTGTCCCTCAGTCCGTTGGAGGGCCGGACTATAAAAAAAAAACTATGAACAAATCCCTATGCTCACTGCACATATCTTATTTTAAAGTAAAAAAACAAAATGGGAACAAATACAATATTTAAAATAAAGAACACGCCTGACCTGTGGTGGCGCAGTGAATAAAGCATCAACCTGGAAATGCTGAGGTTGCCGGTTCAAAACCCTGGGCTTGCCTGGTCAAGGCACATATGGGAGTTGATACTTCCAGCTCTTCCCCTCTTCTCTCTCTCCCCTACCTCTCTAAAATGAATAAATAAAATCTTTAAAAATAAAATAAAATAAAATAAAGAACAAGTAAATTTAAATCAACAAACTGACCAGTATTTCAATGGGAACTATGGGCCTGCTTTTGGCTAATGAGATAGTCAATGTGCTCCTCTCACTGACCACCAGTGAAAGAGGTGCCCCTTCCAGAAATGTGGCGGGGGCCGGATAAATGGCCTCATGGGGCCGCAGTTTGGGGACCCCTGCTCTATCTACTGCACCACCACCCGTCAGGCTGGATTAATATTAAATGAGATTAATGGGTGCTAAGCACAGAATGTCAGATCATGAGAAACACAACAAAGGACAGGTAAATGCAAATATGGAGAAGCAAACACATAAACTCTTTACACTAAAAAAGTAAATAGGAAGCAGCAGGTGTGCTGGGACAAAAATCAAAGGAAAGCTCTGGATCAATGTGGACGAATACCAAAGAAAGAAGCCATCCTCAATCTAGGGATAACTGAGAGAGACAAAAGTTCAAAAACTAATTTAGGCTCTTTCACAGTCTCACTTTAGGTCAGTGGGGGTGGGTGTTATTAGAGGAACTAAGTACCAACTTGAATTACAACTTAATAATTTCATCTGACCCACCAGTTGAACTTCTACTTTTCACCTGGGTGACTTAACTGATAAGGTCTTCAATTTTAAACAAATTCATTTGCTTCTCTTTGTTTCTATAGCTTCTTTGGAATGTTTCCAAGAACTGAATTAAATCATATCTATTTGTAAAGAAGGCTGTCAAGTAAGTACCTGTGTTTCCTTTTTCATCTTCTCGGATGTGAAGATCTTTCATAGATGTCTCCAATTCTAGAAGATCTCTTAGGTCTTCTTTGTATACTTCTATGTAAGACACTTTTACTTTAAAGTTAGTGCTAAGATTTTCAGAAGTCTTCTGAAATATTTCTTGGATTGCTCGAGGAATGATACCCTTTTGACCCTCCACAATGGAAGCTGAAAATTTAGAAAAAGCACATATAAAACTTAAAATATAAGAAAAGTGACAACATAAAATTTACAATCAATACATTTATTTTCTTTCAATTTTATTATAAATTTTTTAAAACTGTAACTATAAAATTCATAGGTAAAAGTTTTTACATGTATGCCCTTATCCAAATTCATTCATACACTCATTCAACAGATATTTATTTAGTACTTTCTATGTGCCAGGCAATCTTCTAGGACCCTGAAACCACTACTGAAAAAAACAGAATAAAAAACATCCCTGCCCCTGTGGGACTGTACTAAGGAAAAACAGACAATAGCAAAAAAGGATAACTAATAAGTGAATTAAATGGTATATTAAAAGTGATAGGTATGCCCTACAACTTGAGCACAGAGTCACTGGCTTGAGTGTGGGATCACAGACATTAACCCATGGTTGCTGGCTTGAGCCCAAAGGTCGCTGGCTTGAAGCCCAAGGTCGCTGGCTTCAATCCAAGGTTGCTTGCTTGAGCAAGGGGTCACTCGCTCTGCTGTAACCCCCCCAGTCAAGGCACATTTGAGAAAGGAGTCAATGAACAACTAAGGTGCCGCAATGAAGGATTGATGCTTCTCATCTTTCTCCCTTCCTATCTGTCTGTCCCAATCAGTCCCTCTCTCTGACTCTCTCTCTGTCTGTGTCAAAAAAAAAAAAAAAAAAAAAAGCCTGACCAGGCGGATCAGTAGATAGAGCGTGCAGTAGATAGAGCGTCGGACTGGGATGCGGAAGGATCCAGGTTCGAGACCCCAAGGTCGCCAGCTTGAGCACGGGCTCATCTGGTCTGAGCAAAAAGCTCACCGGCTTGGACCCAAGGTCGCTGGGCTCCAGCAAGGGGTTACTCGGTCTGCTGAAGGCCCACGGTCAAGGCACATATGAGAAAGCAATCAATGAACAACTAAGAAGTCACAACGCGGAACGAGAAATTAATGATTGATGCTTCTCATCTCTCTCCGTTCCTGTCTGTCTGTCCCTGTCTATCTCTGCTTCTGTAAAAAAAAAAAAAAAAAAAGAAAGAAAGAAAATTGATAGATATGCCCAGATAAAAAAATTTGAACCTCTATTAAATTGGGCTGCCTTTCACCTAATTTAAGATGCAATACTGCCATCCTGTGGCAAACAAAGGAAGCTGTAGGTTTTCCAATACATGGGAGAAAGTGCACATTCCTTTTTCGACAGCTTCTAGGAACTATCCAATAGTATTTATAAACTATACTATATATCAGCCTTCTGGATTAGCCAGTACATATAGCTGATCATGCCCCACTTCAACAGATAACAAAACAGCACAAAAATTCAAAAGACATCAAAAAGCTCTATTTCAAATTATATTTATAATAAAGCTTCAATACATATTTTGGTAACCTAAACACCACATTTCAATGTTAAGGCTTATAAGAAAAATAAACTATTTCATAGAGAAAACTTGTAAGTTTTATACCTTAACAGCCATCATTTAGTTATTATATGCTATTTAAAGAGTACAGAAATAAAAGTTTTTAGAGATTATGCCTGATAAAAGTCAGTACATCAAAATGTTCTGAAAAGTAGAAAAAAATTAGTATTAGTTTAAATAAGCATCATGGCCAGGCCAGTTGGCTCAGCAGTAGAGCATCGGCCCAGTGTATAGAAGTCCCGAGTTTGATTCCAGCTCAGGGCACACAGAAAAAGTGACCATCTACTTCTCCACACCTCCCTCTCCCCCTTCTCTCTCTCTCTCTCTCTTCCACTCCCGCAGCCATGCCTCAAATGGTCAAGCAAGTTGGCCCCAGGCACTGAGGATGGCTCCATAGCCTCCCCAGGTGCTGAAATATGGTTGCTGAGCAACAGAGCAGCAGCCTCAGATGGGCAGAGCATCGCCCTGCTGGGGGCTTGCCAGGTGGATCCCAGTTGGGGTGTATGCAGGAGTCTGTCTCTCTGCCTCCCCGCCTTTCACTTAATTAAAAAAAAAAGTGTCTCAAAATTCAAATAATATGAGAATCTTACCAACATGGCCTCCTCCAATGGTGTATGTCTTCCCAGATCCAGTTTGTCCATAGGCAAAAACAGTTGCATTATAGCCTTCAATGAGTGACAACACAAGTGGCTTTATGCACGTATTATAAACTTCATCTTGAGTGGAGTTTTTGCCAAAAACAAAATCAAAAGTAAAGACTCTATCTCTCCCAATGATAATTTGCTGGGTGTTTGGAATAACTCTCACACAAACTTGATGCTTATGAAGAATTTCTTTGCAAAGCAGAGGTCTAATTCTTACAGCAACTTTTATTGGTATTTCTTCCATGGCAGCTTAGATTTTACTAAATCAATTTTCTACTTAATATTCAGTGTCTAGCGTGAGAAGCATCCATTTTACATAAGATCTGGACTCCTGCATATCAAAATAAAAACAAAATTTAATTATTGACTCCTCTATCCTAATAAACAAATCATCTAAAGCAAAGTCAACTACAGTAGGTTTTGTTCCAACATAAGACAGTTATAAAGAGTAAATCTGTCTTGCAAAAGAACCTGTATAATTTATAGATAAAACAATATGATGTCTGGATTTGCTGTAAAATAATCTAGGGAGTGGAGCCCATGAGACGGTAAATGACGAAACTAAATGATAAGCACAAAGAAGTCCATTCTGTCCTTCTTTCTGTAATGATAATGTTTCCCTACTCATTAATCTAAATTTTGAATAACTGGGGAGTGATAGTTAGAAAATTAAGGCAAGGAAATAACTGGGTAATTGTACACGTGTTAAAAGCAAATCCTTGCACCAGGATAGCTATATATTAAAAAACAACATCTCTTCTTTGCCACAAATATTATAAACAAATTCATGACATAATTTTAAGGATTTTCATAAGTCAATATAAATTTTAAAGTAATTTTTTATTCAATAATAATCAATACTAACAGAAAAACTACTTCTTTTTAGAAGTTAAATTTAAGGGGTGACACTGGTCCATAGGAACACATAGGTTTCAGGTGTACATGTTAGTTATTCATTGTGTTGTGTGCCCATCACCCAAGGTCAAACCACTTTCCGTCACCATATATTTGGCCCCCTTTTATTCCTATTACTTTCACCCCTCTGGTAACCACTTACTTTTGTCTACGTACATGGGTCTCAGAAAAACTACTTTTCTACTCCTAAATTATGTTATACTTATTTCTGGAGATCTCTGGTGGAATTAATACATTAAAAATTAAATTGGTAGCTACACTTACAACTACACTTAGAATGAACAATCTGAAAAATAAATTAAGAAAACAATTCCATTTACATTAGCATCAAAAAATAAGATATTTAGGAATACATTTTTAAATAAAGTTTAAAATCGATACTTTAAAAACTACAAAATATTGCTGAATTAAAGTAAAGAAGATCTAAATAAATAAAAAAATATTTAATGTTCCTGGATTGGAAAGAAACACAACTCCTATGACAACCCACTGACTTCATTGTAGAAAGTGGCAAGCTAATCCTAAAATTCATATGGAAAGTCAAGGGACACAGAATAACGAAAACAATAGTAAAAAAGAACAAAACTGGAGGACATACTTCCCCAATATTAAAAACAAGAAACACTGGTCAGGGCACACAGGAGAAGTGACCATCTGCTTCTCCACCCCTCCCCCTTCTCTCTCTCTCTCTCTCTCTCTCTCTCTCTCTGTCTTCCCCCTCCTGCAGCCATGGCTTGGTTTAGCAAGTTGGCCCCTGATGTTGAAAATGGCTCCATGGCCTCGCCTCCGGCACCAAAATACTTGGTTGCCGAGCAGTGGAGCAGCAGCCCATGATGGGAAGAACATCAGCCCCAGACAGGGGTTGCCAGATGGATCCCAGTACGTGCCGGAGTCTGTCTGTCCACCTCCCTGTCTCTCACTTGACTTAAAAAATAAACAAACAAAAAAACAAGCAACATTAATCAAGACAGTCTGGTGCAGGCAAAAGCCAGACTTAGAGATCAGTGGAAAAGAATCAAGAATCCAGAAATAAGCCACCTCACTTATAGGCAATTAATTCTTAACAAGCATACCAACACAATTCAATGGAGAAAGTCTTTTCAACAAATGGTCATGGGATAACTGGATATCCACTCTCATAAATTTGACATTGGACTTCTACCTCATATATACAAAAGTTCATTCAAAATAGTTCATAGACCTAAATGTAAGGGTTGCAACTATACAATTCTTAAAAAAAATATATGGGTTACTCTTCCTGATGCTGGATGTGGCAATGGTTTCTCAGATATAACACCAAAAGCAAGAGTAATTAGCAATAAAAGGAAAAATAGATAAAATATACTTAAAGTTAAAAATTCTATGCCTCAAAAGACACCATTCAAGGAAGTGAAAAGACAACTCATTGAATGGGAGAAAATATTTGCAAGTCATATATCTAATAAAGGACTGTATCTAGACTATATAAAGAACTAGGACAACTCCATAGAAAGAGTAAAACCCAATTTTAAAATGGGCAAAGGCTCTAAAAACACAATTCTTCAAAGAAAATATTAAAATGGCCAATAAGCAGAGGCAAAGATTCTCAACATTAGCTATCAGAGAAATACAATAAAAAACACAATGAGGTAGAGAAAGCAATCAATGATCTAAGGTGCTGCAAGAATTGATGCTTCTCATCTCCCTCTCTTCCTTTCTGTCTGTCCCTATCTGTCCCTCTCTGTCTCTGTCACACTCACACACACACAAAGAGATACCATTTCACACCGCTACAAAACTACAATAGAAAAGACAGGCCATAAGTGTTAGGAAGAATGTAGAGACTACAGAACCCTCATATACTCCTGATGGGAATGTAAAACGATGCAGCTGCCTTGGAAAGCAGTCTGGCAGTTCCTCAATAAGTTAAAGAGAGAGTTATCATTTGACCTAGAAATGCTACTCTTAGGTGTATACCAAACAGAAATGAAAACATGATTGCATAAAAACTTGTACAGTATACAAATATTGTCTTAGTAGGATAAAAGGTTTAAAAATTTAGCGACTGCTTGACCAGGTGGTGGTGTAATCTGTAATGGATAGAGCATCGACCTGGGACGCTGAGGACCCAGGTTGGAAACTCCAAGGTTGTGGGCTTGAGCACAGGTTCATCCAGCTTGAGCATGAGCTCACCAGCTTGAGCGTGGGATCATACACATGACCCCATGGTCGCTAGCTTGAGCAAGGGGTCACGAGCTCCACTGGAGTCCCCCAGTCAAGCATGTATGAGAAAGCAATCAATGAACAACTAAACCACAACTACAAGTTGATGTTTCTCATCTCTCCTCTCCTATCTCTGTCTCTCTCACCTGCTAAAATAAATAAATAAAATGTAACAAGTAATCTATGATAATGTTTAGTGCAGATGATAAAAAATAATCAGTTTGGGAGAGTGCAAGTCTTGAACAATATCATTAAGTAACCTAGCAGACTAATGAAGTACAATAACATTTTCAGTATTATGTGCTATGGAAATGTAAATTAAGACATTTTTAATATTCACTAGCCTTTTAAAAAATTTTGCAGCAGTATTGTACATTTGTAACTGTGAATGGATAGTCTGAAAAGAATAACAATGACAAAAAAAATTTACATCACTCTACTAAGAGTCCACTGAAAGTAAAAAAATATCAGCTCCCTAGGGCTGTAAAATCCCAAAACTTGGGAGTCAGCAGATTATTTTTAATGGCCTCTAAAGAGATACAACTAATCTTGTCAGTTTTATTCATTCTACTGAAATTCAGCACTGAAAAAATAAATACTCATATGAATCTTTTCTTGGATCCTAAAGGACTCAACAATCATTTGGTAGTGAAAACTTTTCCAAAGAAATTGCAGACATGCTGTGTTGAGTTGGTTTCTTCAAATGTCTTTAAACACCTACATTAGAAGTTTTCATCACAGATTCTTTTTTGTTGTTGCTGTTATGCCATCACATCAAAACAAGCCATGGTCTGTGTTAAGCCAAGCCTAACTACTTCCAATGAAATTGCTAATAAAAAGTGCTAAGTGTAATTGGGATATTTTCCTTTTCTTGGTTTTTGTAACAGGAATTTGGCTACAAAATCAGGGGCCCAAAAACACATACATGGCTTGCAAGAAATTAATATACAATTTTTTTTTTTTTTCCTGAAGCTGGAAACGGGGAGGCAGTCAGACAGACTCCTGCATGAGCCCGACCGGGATCCAGCCAGTATGCCCACCAGGGGGCGATGCTCTGCCCATCCGGGGCATAGCTCTGTTGCGACCAGAGCCACTCTAGCGCCTGAGGCAGAGGTCATGGAGCCATCCCCAGCGCCCGGGCCATCTTTGCTCCAATGGAACCTCGGCTGCAGAAGGGGAAGAGAGAGACAGAGAGGAAGGAGAGGGGGAGGGGGTGGGGTGGAGAATCAGATGGGCGCTTCTCCTGTGTGCCCTGGCCGGGAATCGAACCCGGACTTCTGCACGCCAGGCCAACGCTCTGCCACTGAGCCAACCGGCCAAGGCCGCACTTTAGCTCTGGCTGGGTAGCTCAGTTGGTTAGAGGCAGTCCCTGATACCATATGCCAACGTTGCAGGTTTCATCCCCAATCAGAGCACATGCAAGAATCAACCAATGAGCCTGGCCTGTGGTACTGCAGTGAATAGAGCCTGGACCTGGAATGCTGAGGTCACTGGTTTGAAACCTTGGACGTGATGTGAAACAAATACGAACTGATATATTTCTTGCTTCCCCCTGCCCCTCTCTCTGTAAAATCAATAAATAAAATCTTGAGGGGGGGGCTGGCTCAATGGATAGAGTGTCCACCCAGCATATGGATTTCCTGGTTAATTTTCCGTCAGGGCACACAGAAGTGATCATCTGCTTCTCTTCCCTTACCTCTCCCCTTCTCTCCCTTTTCCCCTCCGGTAGCCAGTGGCTCAATTGGTTGTAGCCTGGCCCCACAGGGTGCTCAGGATAGCTCAGTTAGTCAAAGCATATCAGCCTCAGCTCTAAAAATAGCTTGGAACTGGAGCAACAGCCCCAGATGGGGTTGCCAGGTGGATTCCGGTGGGGCGCATGCAGGAGTCAGCCTATCACCCCTCCTCTCACCTAATAAAACAAAAACAAAAACACAGAATCAAATCAACCAATGAATGCATAAGTAAGTGAAACAAATCGGTTTCTCTCACCCTTTTCTCTCTCTCTCAAATCAATCAATAAATTTAAAACAAAAATTTTTAATCCAGAGCACTTAAACTTCTTCAGCTTCTGGTCAATTAGTCATCTGAAGCATATATATTATGTCATCATTAAAGGTAAAGAAAGATGAAAGCTGACTGGCTAGTAATACTTAGGCATACTCATGGAAGTTTGAAATCTGAGCAAAGGCAAGAGAAATATCTGATCATTGTTGCCATATCATTAACCACAAATAAGAGTTTCCAAATACTGCTGCCATCCTGTGGCCTTGGTTTTACATAAGTAGTGGGCGTCTAAAAATTGTGGCTTGTTAATATTTCCATAAGAAATTACCCAGCAAACAGACAATGAAAAGCATAAGATCTCAGTAAAGGCTCCAAATACATAAAGAACTAGATGGAGTAGGCAGTAATAAGGGAAAAACATAAAAGATTTAAAAACTTGAAGAGAGTTGTGTTATTTGAAAGGTGTTTTAAAGAAAGACTTGGGCATCTATCTTTATCAATTAACAACTACCTCTGCAGGAGGGGCTATCGGACTTCTACAACACTTCAACTGCATAAGTGCCAACAACCGCGATGAAAAAAAGGCGGCCTGCTACAAAACAAAACCCCCAAAGTGGTTGGGCTTTCCTATTCCTTCCAAATCCCGCAGATGGAAGTACGAACACCAGAAATACACAAGGACCGAACTCAGTGCGGCTCGGACCCGCGCACCCCTATTCCCCCCGCCCTTCTCAGGGCACCCAACTTTCTCTGGCCGCTCTGCAGGGGTCCCAGCAACCCTGGGGCGCCCTCGTCGGCGCCCCAACGCCCCCCAAACCCACCCACGGCGGCTTCGGAGCGCCCCTCTTCCGGCCCGCGCCCCTCTTTTCAACGGCGGGCCTGGCGCGCGGCAGGTGGGAGAACTGCAGGGTGCCACGACACACGCGACCCCGCCAGCCTGGCCGCCCGGCTCGCCGCGCACTGACCAGCGAGAGAAAGCCCGGGTCTCCGGCGGCGAGCGCAGCGCAGAACTAACTCCTCTGTTTCCCTCTACCGCGCCGCCGCCGCCGCCGCCGTCCGCGCCTTTTGTTGTCACGAGTTCTCACGGCAACCGGTAAAGCCCGACGCCAATGCACTCTCTCCGGTCCCGGCGTCACGCTGCGCGTCGAACCCCGCCCCGGTCCCAGCCACGCCCCTTCTCATCAAGCCCCGCCCCTTGCCCTACCGAGGCCAGTCAAGCCCCCCCCCCACCATGTCCGGCCTCGGGGAACTTACCGCCCGGCTCACGAAGGCCTACCTCCCAGCGTTGCTAAAAAGCCAACACCGCGGGGGACCCATCTCAGACTGCTGAGCCAAAATAGCTCTCCAAGGATTGGTAAAAATGAGTGTGATATATAAGATTTATATTGCGTTTTCAATATTTTAGCTACCAATTCAGTTTATTCTTATTGAAGTCAAGTTCGCATAACATAAAATGAACTTTTTGAACTATGCTCTTCAGTGATATTTTAGACGTTTACAATGCAACCATCAACTCTATTCCAAAACATTTTCATCACCCCAGAAGGGAAACCCTGCACCAGTTAGTAGCCACTCCCATTCCTTTTACCCCAACCCCTGGCAACCAGTAATCTGCTGTCTCTATGGATGTACCTGTTCTTGACATTTTGTATTCACAGAATCATACAATTTGTGGCCTTTTATTTGTCTTTTTTTGCTAAACAATGTTTTCCAGGTTCACCCATGTTTTAGCATGTATCAGTACTATTCTGTTTTATGGCTGAATAATATTCAATTATATGGACATACCACATTTATTATTTATTCATTCATAAATTGATGGACATGTGGGCTGTTTCTATTATTTGGCTATTATGAATAAAAATTCTGCTATAAACGTTCATGGTGAAGTATTTGTCTAATGTCAGTTTTCAGATAGACTTAGAAGTGGAATTGCTGAGTCGTGGTAATTCTGTTTAACTTTTCCAATTTAGTTTTAAAAGCCCCAGTGCCGTCTGACCTGTGGTGGTGCAGTGGGCAAAGTGTTGACCCGGAATGCTGAGGTCGCTGGTTTGAAACCCTAGGCTTGCCTGGTCAAGGTACATATGGGAGTTGATGCTTTCTGCCCCACCCACCTTTCTCTCTCTCTCTGTCCTCTCTAAAATGAATGAATAAAATCTAAATTAAGAAAAAGAAAAAAAAAAGCTTCAGTGCCTCCCATTTTTGGTAGCACAATGTAAGCATCTTCAAACAGCATTCCTTCTCTCATGAAATTTAGGAGTGAAGATAAAAAAAGAGCTACTTAATTATTAAATTAAGTTATTCTGAACTTTAAAAATTCAAATATATGAATTTGTTAGTTATATTACATTTTTAGAACTCTTAAAGTTGTACTTCAGGACAGTAAATTGTTATGTCAACCTGGACTACTGACAAAGCTTCAATGAATAACAATAACAATGTAGATTTGAGAATTACAAGGAAGGCTCAGCAGCAGGACTCAGGAAGCCACACTGTTCACAGAAGAGGTCAGCAAATGCCTAACAGGATTGGAATGGGACATTTCCTGTTGCCCCAAAATTGGTGTCTTGACTTCAAAGTTAAAGAGAAGGGGTCACTCAAGTTTCCCCATATTGCACAGTGAACACAAATCGTGTCTCCCTCTCTCTCTCTCCCTCTCTCTCTCTATTACACACACACACACACACACACACACACACACACACACACACACACACACACAAGATTTACAGCAGATCAAAGATAATTCCACTCCAATCCCAATCCTCTCTTCTTTGAAAGTCCTTTAAGGACTTCAGTGCTAAGGGAGAGAGTCATGTGGGGTAGTGAATAGAGGATTCACAAGCAAGAGGCTTCCCTCCTAAGTCAAAGGAGTGTTGGTCAAATAAGTTTTTAAAATATGATATTTTTTTTTTGTATTTTTCTTGAAGTTGGAAACCAGGAGGCAGTCAGACAGGCTCCCGCATGCGCCCGACAGGGATCCACCCGGCATGCCCACCAGGGGGCAATGCTCTGCCCATCTGGGGCGTTGCTCTGTCGCAACCAGAGCCATTCTAGCACCTGAGGCAGAGGCCATGGAGCCATCCTCAGCTCCTGAGCCAACTTTGCTCCAATGGAGCCTTGGCTGCAGGAGGGGAAGAGAGAGAGAGAAAGGAAGGAGAGGGGGAGGGATGGAGAAGCAGATGGGCACCTCTCCTGTGTGCCCTGGCTGGGAATCGAACCTGGGACTCCTGCATGCCAGGCTGACGCTCTACTGTTAATCCAAATTCGGAGGGACCGAAATATGGAAGACAGGAACAAGGTCCATCGTTTACACATCAAAGCTTTATTGTCTAGCTTAGCCAAGCAGCTGGAACTCCGACAGAAATCTGACGGAGTGCGCGCCGGCCCTTTGTTCTACTTAGTTTTTATAGTTTTGTAAGTGGGAAGTACAGAAGCAAAAATTGCAATTAGGAGCCCCTTACCGCTATTGGTTATAGTCATATGTCCTTTAACATGATAGGACCACGTTCAATTTGCAAACCACACATCATTTTGGAGAAAACAAAATTTACAAGTCAACACAATGGTAGAAAGATGTCTCATTACATATTAAAGGATTTCCTATATTATCTAGTGTTTATCTGCTATCTCTCTGTCCAGAGTCACACACGCATTTACATAGGAGAGGTAGTTTCAGTGGGGACAAATGCCCGCAAATGGCTCATTGCTATAAGAAAAGGTTTATTTTGGCTTTTCTCTTCCTGTACCTGGCTAGCCATTCACCCCTTTCCCCACAGGTGTGGTGGAATGTCTGGGAATCCATGTTTTCCTCCCCTTGCATTTACAATACAATGCCAAGGGCCATCCTGGTTATGCCAAACACACAGTACAGAGACTATTTCTCACAATTTCTCTGCACACCTTAACCCAAATTAATAAAATGTTCTCCAAGCCTCCTAAAATATTAATATTAATTCTGTAGCCTTTGGTACTTTACAACACCTGCGGGTGAAATGGCTCAGTGGCTCCTCACTACCACTGAGCCAACCGGCCAGGGCCTAAAATATGATTTTTTAATGTTTGCTTGCTTATAGCTTGCATTTAGGGGCTGGGCAGCACCAGGTATATGTGGTCTATGAAATGGCAAATTACATTCCTGCTTGGGAAGAGCCATTGTTTTGTTAATGTTTGCTGGAGAAGAGGTTTTCGCTCCAGAAAGTTTTGAAAAGAGAGCAGAAGAGGCCGAAAGAAGCCATATTTGCAGAGTAAAAGCAGAGAGAATGCAGAGTGCTGAAGAAGAAGCCAGTTTGTGCACAGACAGAAGATGTACAGATGAGGAACCAGAGGTGAGGGGCTTTGTGAGCTCCACTCAGACAGGTGAGGCCTTTGATTCTAGGAAAAACTAGAGAAAATTCACTTGGTTGTGGAATCGGAGAATGTGTCAGGGCTTTGGGAGACCTGAGTGAAAAGGGAGTGTTTTCCCTGTGTGTTTGCTTGCTGGCCAGTGTGAGACTTGAATAAAGGAATGGCCCACCATTTTTTGTTTCCACTGTTTCTTTACCATCTGCCGGAATTCAATGAGAACCTGCATGTGAATGGCCACGATGGCGGCGGCCTCTGGCCTTACAGGAGGCTTTAAGAGTAACCTGGAGACCTGACCAGGCAGTGGCGCAGTGGATAGAGTGTCAGACTGGGACGCAGAGGACCCAGGTTTGAAACCCCAAGGTATTTGGCTTGAGCATGGGCTCACCAGCTTGAGCACGGGGTTACTAGCTTGAGTGTAGGATCATAGACATGACCCCATAGTCGCTGGCTTGAGCCCAAAGGTCACTGGCTTGAGCCCAAGGTTGCTGGCTTAAGCAAGGGGTCACTTGCTCTGCTATAGCCCCCCAGTCAAGGCACATATGAGAAAGCAATCAATGAACAACTAAGATGCTACAACAAAGAATTGATGCTTCTCACCTCTCTCCCTTCCTGTCTGTCCCTATCTGTCCCTCTCTCTGTCTCTGTCTCTGTCACACACACACAAAAAAAGTGACCTGGAGAGCCTGAGAGAGCAGCACCAAGAATAAATTGGCCCTGGCCTTCAGGTTGGACATTCAAGAAGTGGAAGAGGGTTGATTAGCTTCTGTGCCTCTGTAGAGGAAACCAAAGCAATTGAATGGCAGCACAGAGAGGACCCTGAGTGGAGCAGCCTGCACTCCCACCATCTGTCAAGGCTAGAACCTGCCTCCAATCATGCCCTCACAAATCCATCTTCCTCACCTGCTATAATGATCTATTTAGGACACAAGTTTGACCCTAAATCAGTCCTTTGCCTATAGCATTTCTGTAACATCATAGAGAATATTCCTTCTTAGCATCTGGAATGACAAATCTATGTATGGAGAGACATAATTTTGCTGTGAAGATGCTTTGCAATATTGCCTATGCCCAGGTGGAAGCTAAGCCTCCTGGGTTTAATTTGGTTGGTACTCAGGCTTCAAAAAGAGGATGGTATTGTTCATGTGAGAACCAGGACAAGAACTATGTGACTGTTCTTGAGAAGAAATGAGGAAGGTAGAGGAAGGGGAAGGTGTTGGGAAGAGGCTGAGTCAGAGGAAAAGGAGGATAGTTGATAAGGTAATTCCAGGGAGAATGGAAATCACTAGTAATGGCGATCTTTAGGTTGTATGCCGTGAGGTATGCAATGTGAACCCCTTCCTTTCTCTCTGCTGCAAAATCTTCAGGAAAGTCTACATAGCTAACCAAAACATTTGTGACAGAGGATTGTTTCACAGGAACTTAAAGATATGCCAATCCCAGGGTCCAGTCCAGTGTTAAATAATACCAAAGCCTAACCCAGGGGTCGGGAACCTATGGCTTGCGAGCCAGATGTGGCTCTTTTGATGGCTGCATCTGGCTTGCAGACAAATCTTTAATAAAAAAATAATGTTAAAAATATAAAACATTCTCATGTATTACAATCCATTCATTTCCTACCACTCATGTTCATGATTGCGGGTGGCTGGAGCTAATCACAGCTATCCTCTGGGACAACACCAAATTTTTATTGGATAATGTGTAACATACATGGGTCGTTGTATGGCTTTCATGGAATTACATTTTAAAATGTGTGGCATTCATGGCTCTCTCAGCCAAAAAGGTTCCCAACCCCTGGCCTAACCAATGTGGCCCTAGAAGGCTAAGGGTTAAAAAAAGCTTAAGTCCAGCTTGACCAGGTGGTGGTGTGGATGCTGAGGAACCAGGTTCAAATCCCTGAGATTGCTGGCTTGAGTGCGGGCTCATCAGATTGAGTTTAAGTTGCTGGCTGAGCCCAAAGGTCACTGGCTTGAGCAAGGGGTTACTGCCTGGGTTGCAGCCCCCAAGTCAAGGCGCATATGAGAAAGCAATCAATGAATAACTAAGGTGCCGCAACTATGAGTTGATGCTTCTCATCTCTCTCCTTTCCCTCCCTTCCTGTCTGTATGTCCCTGTCTGTCCCTCCATCTCTCTCACTGTTTCTTGCTAAAAAAATTTTAAAAAAAGAAAGAAAGCTGAAGCCTGGCTTGCATGTCAATGTTTTACTTCACTAATAAAACAAACAATGCAAATTAAAATGATAAACCATTTTCACCTATTAAACTGTCAACAACTTACCACGATGTAATATCTGCAAGTGAGACAGACATGTTTATACATAATCCCACCTCTTGTCATCTGTCCTAAAATAACAGAGATATCGATAAAGGATCATGATCAGTCATTTCATTATGCTATTATTTGTAATAGCAAAAACCTGGAAGTTACATATATGGTCGATGAAAGGGATTGACAAATTAACAATAGTACATTTATAAGAGACAATATTAAAAAAAAGAGAGACAATATTATGTTCTCATTGAAATTCATGTTTATAAAAATTTGGTGTAAGAGAATGCTTACAATTAAGGATACAAACAGTATATGGATTTCTCACCTGAAGAACTGGGATAAAAATCATCTCTACTTCCTAGAGTGGTTATAAAGTTTGAAAGGAGGAAATAATTGTAAAGCACACAGAACAGTAAGTACTTAAAAGTTATTAGGTAGCTAGCCCTGGCCGGTTGGCTCAGCGGTAGAGCGTCGGCCTGGCGTGCAATAGTCCCGGGTTCGATTCCCGGCCAGGGCACACAGGAGAAACGCCCATCTGCTTCTCCACCCCTCCCCCCCTCCCCCTATCCTTCCTCTCTGTCTCTCTCTTCCCCTCCCGCAGCCAAGGCTCCATTGGAGCAAAGATGGCCCGGGCACTGAGGATGGTTCTATGGCCTCTGCCTCAGGTGCTAGAATGGCTCTGGATGCAACAGAGCGATGCCCCAGAGGGGCAGAGCATCGCCCCCTGGTGGGCACGCCGGGTGGATCCTGGTCGGGCGCATGCGGGAGTCTATCTGACTGCCTCCCCGTTTCCAGCTTCGGAAAAATGAAAAAAAAAAAAAGTTATTAGGTAGATAAAATGATAATTTTCTCAACTGTTCAAAGGAGAGATACACATATAAAAAATACAAGAAATTGGGGCTGAGGGTACATAATGTGGTGTGTAGAAGGTGTTATATCGAGTTGTACACTTGAAACCTGTATAGTTTGGCAAACCAAGTCAACTCAATTTTTTTTTAAAATACAAAATAGTAAAAATATTCAGCGAAACTCACCAAAATGATAACCATCAACACTGAGTTAAAGTTCATTTTCTAAAATTTTTATTGAATTTATTGGGCTGACATTGGCTAATAAGACTATATAGGTTTCTTTTTTTTGTGTGTGGCAGAGACAGAAAGTCAGAGAGAGGGAAAGATAGGGACAGACAGACAGGAAGGGAGAGAGATGAGAAACGTCAATTCTTCGTTGCAGCTCCTTAGTTGTTCATTGATTAATTTCTCTTATGTGCCTTGACTGGGGGACTATAGCAGACCAAGTGACCTGCTTGCTTGAACCTGCGACCTTGGGCTCAAGCTGGTGAGCCTTGCTCAAACCAGATGAGCCCGCGCTCAAGCTGGCGACCTTGGGGTCTCGAACCTGGGTCCTCCACATCCCAGTCTGACGCTCTATCCACTGCTCCACCGCCTGGTCAGGCATAGGTTTTTTTAAAAAATATATTTTTAATTAATTCTTTTAGAGAATGGAAAGAGAGAGAGAGAAAAAAAAAGGGGAGGAGGAGCAGGAAGCATCAACTCCCATATGTGCCTTGATCAGGCAAGCCTCAGGTTTCGAACTAGCAGCCTCAGTGTTCCAGGTCAATGCTTTATACTAGTGGTCCCCAACGTTTTTTGGGCCATGGACCAGTTTAATGTCAGAAAATATTTTCACGGACTGGCCTTTAGGGTGGGACGAATAAATGCACAAAATAAAATTATGCGACCGACGTAAAAACTGTGGTATTTTTAAATATAATTGTCGAACTTACTATATTTATTGGGCTAAGTTAAAGGAGGAATGAGCATGTCCTCATTATTCAGGCTGTATTTAAATTTGTATTCTGACAACGTTTCATGTCTGACATCAATATGTAATATGATATGTTCAGGCTCGCTACCAATCATGAACCTACGACAATAAAAATAAACATGAATCCACTGTGTACTCATATGCAACTTTATTAGAAGCGTCCTCTTAACATCGCACCAACAACATAACATGAGTAGCATCCTCTCTGCCTCCAAACACTTTCCAGTCGCTATGGTAACATTTAAACATGCCTTAAAAATAAGATACAACACAAAACAAATATAAAGTGCATGAAAAAGACAACTCACCATTGTTATGAATATTGTAAGTGAAGGGTTATTTATTATAATGTTTATATAGAATGAGAGATAGTAGCCTCTCAACAACCATAACGCTAAATCAGTGGGAGCCCTGAGCTTGTTTCTCTGCAACGAGACGGTCCCACCTAGGGGTAATGGGAGACAATGACACCGAAGTGTGTTGCTTATGTCCAGTCTATTCCGTAATTTTGTTTTGGTTGCTGTCACTGCAGAAAATTCCGCTTCACACAAATAGAATGTCGGAAATGGCAACAGGGTTTTTCGTGTGTTTGTGGCGATCTCGGGGTATTCTGCCATGACTTTAATCCAGAACACCGGCAGAGTTGTAGTCTCGAACATATTTTTAAGGCCGCCGTCATTTGCCATCTCCAGTAGTTGATCCTCTTCTTGGATAGACACGCTGGATTCACCTGGTTTGTTGACAAATGGATCACGGGTTCATTCCTTGGCAATTCGTGGGTCTTTTGTGGTTGGGAAGTAGTGTTCAAAGTCTTTTAAAAGCAAATACAGGTGATCGTGCACCAGCCGGGACAATGAAGGCTTGGGCTCAGTCTCTTCCAAAATTCCCACAAATGTTTGAAACATGTCAAATATGCCCTTATTCACGCATCATCCCCACAAATCCAGTTTGGCTTTAAATGCAGCTACTTTATCTGCCAACTTGAAGACAGTTGTCATTTTCCCCTAAAGTGACCGATTGAGTTCATTGAGGAGGTTAAATATGTCGCACAAGTAAGCGAGTTTTGTGACCCATTCCTCGTCACTGAAATGTGCTCCTAGCGGTGACTCTTTTTCTGAGAGAAATCTCTGCAGCGGCTCTTGTAATTCAAACACTCTGGCCAGGGACCTCCCTCAGGATAACCATCTTATTTCTGTGTATAAGAAAAGGTGTCTGTGCTCCGCGTTCACTTCCTCACAAAGCTGCTTGAACAGGTGTGAGTGAAGGGCGTGTGCTTTGATATGGTTAATAACTTTAATCACATCATTCAATACGCTGTTAAGTTCCGGTGGTATATTTCAGCTAGCCAGCATTTCCCTGTGAATGACACAGTGCGTAGACTCGCATTCAGGTGCAACCTCCTTAATCCAAGTAAAACCAGACATCTTTCTGGTCATGGTAGCAGCTCCATCTGTGCATATGCCGACACAAAAAGACCATTTCAGCCTGACCAGGCGGTGGCACAGTGGATAGAGCGTCGGACTGGGATGCGGAAGGACCCAGGTTCGAGACCCCAAGGTCACCAGCTTGAGTGTGGGCTCATCTGGCTTGAGCAAAAAGCTCACCAGCTTGGACCCAAGGTCACTGGCTCCAGCAAGGAGTTATTCGGTCTTCTGAAGGCCCCCGGTCAAGGCACTTATGAGAAAGTAATCAATGAACAACCAAGGTGTCACAATGAAAAACTGATGATTGATGCTTCTCATCTCTCTCCATCCCTGTCTGTCTGTCCCTATCTATCCCTCTCTCTGACTCTCTCTCTCTGTCCCTGTAAAAAAAAAAAAAAAAAAAAAAAAGACCATTTCAGTTTTCCTAATATATAGTCATCCAGCAATTTAAATAGTTCTGCAGCTGTGGTTTTGGTTGGCAATGATAGTGCACAAAACATATCCTCATGCACATCCTCTTGATAAAGATAACGCATGTAAACAAGTAGCATTGCCTTGTTGTCAATATCTGTAGATTCGTCAACCTGGAGAGCGTACCACAGTGATTTATTAATCCTTTCCAACAATTGTGATTCAATTTCCTCAATGCGCCGTGTGACTGTGGTAGCCGAAAGAGGCATCTGTGCTATCTTTTTAACTGCAGCCTCTCCTAGAAGTTCAAGACAAATGTCTTTAGTGGCTGGAAGGATCGATTCTTTGTTGTTGTTTTTTTGTATTTTTCTGAAGTTGGAAACTGGGAGGCAGTCAGACAGACTCCCACACGTGCCCGACTGGGATCCACCCGGCACGCCCACCAGTGGGCGATACTCTGCCCATCCGGGGGTCGCTCCATTGCAACCAGAGCCATTCTAGCGCCTGAGGCAGAGGCCATAGAGCCATCCTCAGCGCCCGGGCCAACTTTGCTCCAATGGAGCCTTGGCTGCGGGAGGGGAAGAGAGAGACAGAGAAGGAGAGGGGGAGGGGTAGAGAAGCAGATGGACGCTTATCCTGTGTGCCCTGGTCAGGAATCAAACCCGGGACTCCTGCACGCCAGGCCGACGCTCTACCACTGAGCCAACCAGCCAGGGCCAAGGATCAATTCTTCACCAATGGTGAATGAGTTCTTAGCCTTAGCAATACGATTAGCCACCAAGTATGTTGCTCTCAGTGCACTTGTATTTATTGATGTAGTGGCCACCAGTAATTGTTTCTGTCCTTCTTGTTCATGCTTTTTTCTTTCGAAATACTCAGCAGGCTTGTCTTTTAAAGTAGGATGCCTGGTCTCCAAGTGGCAAAGCAGGTTTTTTTTGTTGTTTTTTTTTGTATTTTTTCTGAAGCTGGAAACGGGGAGAGACAGTCAGACAGACTCCCGCATGCGCCCGACCGGGATCCACCCGGCACGCCCACCATGGGGCGACGCTCTGCCCACCAGGGGCGATGCTCTGCCCCTCCGGGGGGTCGCTCTGCCACAACCAGAGCCACTCTAGCGCTTGGGGCAGAGGCCAAGGAGCCATCCCCAGCGCCCGGGCCATCTTTGCTCCAATGGAGCCTTGGCTGCGGGAGGGGAAGAGAGAGACAGAGAGGAAGGAGGGGGTGGGGGTGGAGAAGCAAATGGGCGCTTCTCCTATGTGCCCTGGCTGGGAATCGAACCCGGGTCCCCTGCACGCCAGGCCGACGCTCTACCGCTGAGCCAACCGGCCAGGGCCGGCAAAGCAGTTTTGAAGGTTTCATTGCCTCATTACTTAGCCAGTCACCACATATTATGCAGAGCGGCCTTGGTGCGCGAGAATCACCAGTTGTGATAAATCCACACTTCAAGTAGGACTCCTGGTATTGTCTGTTAAATGAAGCCTTCTTTTTCTTCGAGGTCGTAGGTTCTTCTTCTGTCTCCTCACTGGCCCTTTTCCACTTTGCAAAAAAACTTTCAATGGAATTTTGTTTTTCACTCATTTCGCTAGTTTATGGGTTTAATTTTAGTGGCAACATATCACGTGACCAAGACAAGCGTCAGGAATGAGTCTTAGACGGATGTAACAGAGGGAATCTGGTCATTTTTTAAAAATAAAACATCGTTCAGACTTAAATGTAAATAAAACGGAAATAATGTAAGTTATTTATTCTTTCTCTGCGGACCGGTACCAAATGGCCCATGGACCGGTATCGTCCACGGCCCAGGGGTTGGGGACCACTGCTTTATACACTATGCCACCATAGGTTAGGCTATAGGTTTCAATTAAAGGTCATTTTAAAAATTGAATCAATTAGGGCCTTGGTTCCAAGAACAGAAACCAACTCTGGCTTACTTAAGAAAAAAAGAAAAACTTGTTTGAAAAGTTTATCATTAGGGTGCTTTAGCTTACAAGTAATAGAAACCCCAAATCAAATTATCTTAAATAAGAAAATATATTTCAGTTCATATAACTCAAAATGAAATGTAGAAAATTATGTCTTAGATTCTATGAAATAGAACATATCCTTACATATTCATGAATTCATTTAATTTGCATCAATTCTGTTGCATCAATTAATTCATTCCTGTACCAATACCATGCTGCTTTAATTACTATAACTTTCTGATATATTTTGCTATTAGATAGGGCAAGCCCTTCCTTATTGTTGTAAGTTTTCTTAGCTATTCTTGGCATTTATCTTCCTAAAGAACTTTTGAATTAATTTGAAAATTTCCAGAAGAAAGTTCCATTGATATTTTATTGAGATTGCATTTAATTTTTTCCTAACTTATAGTACATTATTTTTATAGACATAAAGGACAACTTTTAAAAAGTAAGAACTTCAATGGCTCATTATGATAAAGTCCAATCTTCTTGACATGGCATACAAGACCTTCTATATTCTACTTTTTGCCTACCTTTCTAGACTTATCCCTGCTATTTCTTGCCTTTTATGAGCGGAGACCATGGATAATTTATTTTTATGTCTCCATTGTTGAGCAGTCAGTGTTTAATACACAGTAAATACTAAGCTCATTGCATAGATTCAATAAATGTTTATGGAAATAAAAATTTAAAAACAAAAACAAGTAATTTGCTCAATTTGGCAAGTGGCAGAGGAAATCTGAAGTCTATGTGTGTCCTATGACAAAGTCAACACTACCTCCCCAAAGACTGTGCTGAGCTATATAGCCTTCTACATAATGCCTCTCCCTTTCCTTTCTTTCCCTTCCCGCCTCCTCTCAGTTTATTTGCTCAAATCAAGATCCAAACATGGTCCTCATGTAGCATTTGGTTGATATGCTCCTTAATTATCTTTTAAACAGTAACAATTTTCCCCACGTTTATGAAAATTGTGAAAAAATACACATAACATAAAATTTACCATCTTAACCATTTTTAAGTACTATATGCGGTTCGGTACTGTTAAGTGCATTCACATTGTGTAACCAATCTCCAGAACTCTTATCTTAAAAACCTAAAACTCGCCTGACCAGGTGGTGGCGCAGTGAATAGAGCGTCAGACTGGGATGTGGAAGGACCCAGGTTCGAGACCCCGAGGTTGCCAGCTTGAGCGCGGGCTCATCTGGCTTGAGCCAAAAAAAAAAAAGCTCACCAGCTTGGACCCAAGGTCACTGGCTCGAGCAAGGGGTTACTGCTCGGTCTGCTGAAGGCCCACGGTCAAGGCACATATGAGAAAGCAATCAATGAACAACTAAGGAGTCCCAACGAAAAACTGATGATTGATGCTTCTCATCTCTCTCCATTCCTGTCTGTCTGTCCCTATCTATCCCTCTCTCTGACTCTCTCTCTGTCCCTGTAAAAATAAATAAAAATTAAAAAAAAAAATTAAAAAAAAAACAAAAAAACCCCTAAAACTCAATATTCTAAAGTTAAACAACAATTCCCCATTCACCCTGTTCCCCAGCTCCTGGCAACCACCATTGTATTTTCCATCACTATGAATTTGACTATGCTAGGCACTTCAAATAGTGGAATCATACACTATTTGTCCTTTTGTGACTAGCTTATTTCACTTAGCCTTATGTCCTCAAGGTTCATCCATGTTGTAGCCTTTGTCACAATTTCCTTTTTAAAGGCTGAATAATATTCCATTGTGTGGAATAATATCCACATTTTGTTTATCCATTCATCACTTATGGGGCACTTGTGTTGCTTCCAACTTGTGACTGTTATAAATAATGCTGCTATGAACAAAGGTATACAAATATCTCTTTAAGATCTTTCACTTCTTTTGGATATACCCCAAAGTGGAATGTCTGAATCATATGGTAATCTTATTTGTTATTTTTTGAGGAACTGCCATACTATTTTCTTTTTTTTTTTTTCTGCATTTTTCTGAAGCTGGAAACGGGGAGAGATAGACAGACTCCCGCATGCACCCGTCCGGGATCCACCTGGCACGCCCACCAGGGGGCGACGCTCTGCCCACCAGGGGGCAACGCTCTGCCCCTCCGGGGCGTCGCTCTGTTGCGACCAGAGCCACTCTAGCGCCTGGGGCAGAGGCTGAGGAGCCATCCCCAGCGCCCGGGCCATCCTTGCTCCAATGGAGCATCGGCTGCGGGAGGGGAAGAGAGAGACAGAGAGGAAGGAGAGGGGGAGGGGTGGAGAAGTAGATGGGCGCTTCTCTGTGTGCCCTGGTGGGAATCGAACCCGGGACTTCTGCACGCCAGGCCGACGCTCTACCACTGAGCCAACCGGCCAGGGCCTGCCATACTATTTTCATAGTGGCTATACTATTTTACATTTCCACCAACAGTTGCACAGGGTTCCAATTTCTCTATATCCTTGCCAATCTCAACCATTTTGTTTTGTTTTTTAAACTATTTGTTGAAGAAACTATGTCATTTGTCCTTTAGAATGTCTCACATTCTAGATTTGGCAACTTGTATCTTTCTGTTGTCATTTAACCTGTTCCTCTATTTCCTACATTTCCTGTAAACCGGTAGTTAGATCTAGATTCTTGATTAGATTCAAGTTCAATTTTTCTGGCAAGAATCATTCACAAATGAGACTGTGTACTTCTTATTACAACACACCAGCAGGCACATAATGTTTGCATATCCAACTTTTAGAGATGTTATGATTAGTAATGAGAGATGTAAATGTGTGTGAGAACTATACCTAGATCTATATATCTTTAAAAACGTATTCATAAAACAATGAACTGAGACTGTTGGTCTAAAAAAAAAAGAGAATAATAGTGAATTCGGGTGCTTTCAGCCTAATCCATCCATAAAATAGTTCCCCATCAATATTTTACCTTGTGATTTCAACAGCCATTGATGATGATTTTCCAGATCTATTCTTTCATTTGGGATTACAGAATGGTAATGTTGTCATTTTAATATTCCTTTTTGCATTTATTAGCTGAAATTATTCTATAAAGAAGAACTTTCTCTCCATCAGATTGTCCTGAAATGCAGTTAATATAGAAATGGCAGGATATGTACTTGATTTTTCCCCTTTATTTATTGATTTTGAGAATAATGGATTGGTCAACCAACAGTGTTTCTTTCTTTCTTTCTTTCTTTCTTTCTTCCTTTCTTTCTTTCTTTCTTTCTTTCTTTTTTTTTTTGGATTATGGGGTTTATGGTGTGATTATAAACCCACAGATTTTTTGGTTTTCAAATACCATCTTTATTCCTCAAAGTAAGTATGTCTAGACTTCTTATTAAATACCATTGTGACCTGTTGTTTATTTTTATTATAACTCAGGCTTTATCAGTTATTGAGCCTTAATAATTGAACTCCATTCATGCAACCAAAGAATACTGATTAATTTATGTGCCAACCAACCCTTAGTTTATCCTGAGAATGTCAAACTAGAAATGGTGAAAGAAGGGAGAGAGTTATTAGGTTTTTTCCACCTCCAGATAGCAAATTGGGTTAGTTCTTTTCTTGAACCAACTCAGAGTGTAGCCTTATCCTTTTCCTCGCTCTTCTTTAGCAGTTCCCAACTTGAAATGATCCCTACCTACTGAAAAATTCTGACCACACAAAGATGTAGAAGACAAGGTTGTTTGGGCTGCATAGCATCCCTTTTCCTTTCTATACCTGCTTATAACTGCTCTATTGCTCCAAAAACTGCCCCTGCTCCACTTCACAGGCAGGCCAATTACTTGGCCCTGGCCCCAGGCCAGAGCAGGGGCAGGGGTGGTGGGTGAGGAGGTGTGTGGGGAAGCTAGGAATCAAGCCAGGCTCATCAGCCACACCCCAGATTCTTGTTTGGGCTGTTAGCAAAGATTTGGAGCAAAAAGAAATACAAGATACGGTGTCTGGGCATGACTAAGGCCAGCGCTCTCCCTGCATTTACTCTTGTTTTAATCATTACATTTCCTTTTTCATTAAGCTAGTTTCAGTCTAGCTTTTTTCAGTTAAAACTTAAATTTCCTTAACCCAAAGGAAGGAATCAAGACAGAAAGGAAACAGAAAAGAAGGAATGTAGTGCGTGAGAAGAGAAACTTCAATGAATGCCACAATAATATATTTGTTCAAACTTCCAATTGCTTTAACTAGTGAATTTATATCTGAAAGGAATTTTACAAGTGATGTAGTCTCACCATACATTTATTGGTTTTATACTCAATAGTCCTGAGTCAGACAAAAATTATTTTGGCATATAATTTATTCATACCTGTGTTAGGGTTCTCCAGAGAAATAGAACCAATAAAATACAGAGAGAAATAGAGACAGATCTATCTATCTATCTATGGACTTATCTATAGATCTATCTATCTATCTATCTATTTATCTATAGATCTATCTATCTATAGATCTCTACCCATCCATCTAGAGAGATAATAAAAGAAATTTCTTTTAAGGAATTGACTCACATGATTGCAGGAACTAGCAAGTCTGAGATCTGTAGGGCAGGCCAACAAACTGGAAATTTGGATAAAAGTTGATGTTATAGTCTTCAGTCTAAGATCTGCAGGGCAGGCCAGCAAGTGGGAAATTCAAGCAGGGTTTCTATGTTTTAGTCTTGGTGCAGAGTTGTTTCTTCTGGAAAACTCTGTCTTTGCTTGTAAGGCCTTCAACTGATTAGGTGAGTCCCATGTTCTGGAGTTTAACTGCTTTATTCAAGTGAATTGCTTGTAAATGTTAATCATATCTAAAAAATATCTTCACAGCAACATCTGAAATGGTGTTTGATCAAACAACTGGGCACCACAGTCTAGACAAGCTGACACATAAAATTAACCACCATAATCCCATCCTACTTCATCTTATAAATGATTTGAGATATGCATACATTCTATAAAATGGCATAAAAAGAAAATTGAAACCAGAACTAGAAAATCAGAGTCAAATGATCCCATTTCATAGGTAAATTAAATAAGCATAGAGATTTTTAACTGATTTGTTCCAAAGTTGATGACAGAACCAAGGCAGTGAGCATACAGTGATTCCCTTAGTGGGGCCCAGACCCATGGATCTTGACTCTGGACATTTTACACTGTGGAGAACTCACAGGTACGAATTCTGAACTTCCTTACTTTAAAAGTCATTACCTCCCATGGTTTGGCAACAAATTTAATGAATGAGCAAATTAAAATATCGATTAGGCCATGGCAGCCTACTTTGTTCCCAACCAATGCACAAGCGCCAGAAAGGGTTGGTGGTGACAATGATGAACTTCTACCTGAGCTCTCTGTACTTTCAGAAAACAGTGACATTAAGAAACTCCCTACCCTTTTATGTTCTGGGAAACAGTTTACCTAAAAGGACCATCCTTCTCTATGTGACTTAGGTATGACTGTTGACTTCTTCTCATGTCTCCCTCATTCACCTTTCATCAGGCCAAATGCACATCTTTTTTCTTTTGCCTAAAACTGCTGATAAGGCCAGACACAGACTCTGTAATTTCTCATTCTTTGTCACATGAATGATTAGCTGAGAGCAGAATTGTTTGCCTGAAACTAGCTAGACACAGGTATAAACATTTTTTGTTCAGTGAACTGACTGAGACCTCTTCTGATTAAAAACAACCTAACCTGTAATCCCACCTCCGGAACACCTGTAACTTGTCTGCTTTTCCCTATAAAAGACTAGGGTAATGCCACCCTGCCAAGAGATTTTAACTTTGGATCTGGGGTACTCTTCATATTGCAATAGACTGAATAAGATCAATTTCCTTACTTGTTCAGGTTTTGTTTTAGACAATAGCATCCACCAAAGGGCTGAGAATCAAAAACCAAAATGAAAACAAAGAAGAAAATAAAAGAAAGGATGGAAGGGAGAGAAGAAGGGAAGGAAGGAAAGAAAGAGGAAGAAAGGAGAGAAAAACGTAATTAAAGTCCACTGAAAGAGATGGGTCACATCTCTTTCACAAGTTAAAGGAAGGTGTAGTTGCCTCAAAGTTGAGTCCTAAATCATAGACTGTGGCTCATTTAACCTGTGCCTCCTCTCCAGATTGTTAGACCAATACCCATTCAGCTCCAGATTGTTAAACCAATACCCATTCAGCTCCAGATTGTTAGACCAATACCCATTCAGCTCCAGATTGTTAAACCAATACCCATTCAGCTCCAGATTGTTAGACCAATACCCATTCAGCTCCAGATTGTTAGACCAATACCCATTCAGCTCCAGATTGTTAAACCAATACCCATTCAGCTCCAGATTGTTAAACCAATACCCATTCAGCTTCAGGGAGGGGACACAATGAAGGAGCGCAGTGGAAGAGTTCTGAATTGAACTGAATGAAATGTATTAATTTTTTTTAATGCTAATTAGGGGAAAGTTAAGGTTGAGAAAGAAACAAAAGCAGCCCCTACCAAAAGCTGGCCTGGCTATGCCATGTTAGTCCCCCATTGAACATGATCTCACAGAATACCAACATCAGATAATCGGTCACTAGAGACCATGAAAAAGTGAGACAAAATAAGGCCACTTGATAATTTTATCTAAGCACAGATGAAAACAAAGCCACTGTGTCATACACACTGTACCAAACATCCTTTTATCTCGGTGAAATTGATTGACTGCTGCTTCTTTACCACTTTCAGCTTTTTCCTTGTTCTAGTCTGCCTTCCAGTGATAGAAATGTCCATTTTCAAACAGCATCCAATCAAGAGAAAATCTTGCTTCCTTAGGGCCTCCCCCAAGTCATCCTCTTACTGAGAGGCCCCATGCTGCAACAAGTAATTAACTGCACCTGTGTACTTTGGTTGGAGGGCACTAACATGGCACTGTTGGCTAAATTACTTGAGTTTGTAGAGGAAGGCAAATGATTGGATGGCCAAAGAGCACAAGTTATTGAAACTGAGTCAACAAGGAATTAGAACTAATGTTTACTCTCTGCTAGGGAACTGGTTTATTGCTAGTGAATAAAAGTCCTCTATGAATGGAGAGCTGTGATCAGGTGGCTCCAGGAGCTGAGCACATTTTCATTAATTGTCTTTGGGAGGGTGTGCAGAATGCATCAATACAACCAGAACAACTTCCTGATCCTACTTTTACATTCTCATCTTCCAGAACTTCAGGAGCTGGATCCATGTTCATTATGTTTCCCAGACCCCCCTGAAATTCATCAAGAAAATAGTATCCATATATAAGGCCCATAAAACCAAGAATATTAGAATTAGAACATTATTATTTTGTAATCCCTAGTGAAATAATAGACCTGGAAAATAATCACCAATGGCTGCTAAAACTATGAGGCAAAATGTTATTTAAATTCTTAGTCTGTATCAGGTATGAAAATTACAAAGTCCATGTTTGGTGATGAAAACTTACTTTCCCAATGTAAGGTATTTTCCCCACTGAGGAAGAAAGAAGGGCTTAGCCACCAAATGCAGAATAGCAAAAGCTTTATTTAGTGGAGCACATCCCAGACGAGGTTCCCTGGTCCGCAAAATGTGCCAGAGAAGTCGCACGGATTCTCCCGCTGGGGTGTGTGTGTGTGGGGGGGGTAATTTATAGCATCAGGTAGGGTGGTCGGGTTGATATGATGTGGCGAAATTTCATTGGCTGACAAACAGTCGTTCTTTTTCAAAAGGTTCTTGGGAAGTTTCTCTTGGTGTGCATGGGTGTGGGGGGTTCCAGCCAAAGTTCCCGGGCCTGGTTCCTCACGTGACCTTCCCTCATTGCCAAACGACCTCACATTCGACCTTTTATGTTAGATAAGGGCACCGCTATTCATTTGGCTACTTCCTGCTGGTTAGGGGAGTTGTAGGGAGGAGAGGTCGGAAGGTGGTGGCTCTGAGGGGAGTCGTGTATGTGGGTATAGGAACATCTGGTTGACTGTGACTCGAGAAACCTCATGGATGTGGTCCTGTAAGGATTTAAAAAAGAGGAATAAATATGAGTAATATGCTGATAAGTAGAAGAGGACCTAGGATAGGGGCAGCCCAGGTGAGGATGGGTGGCTGCCACCAGGACTTAAGTGGGTTGTAGGAGGAGAGGTCCTTGTGCAGTTTCTCTTGTAGATGATTGAGGACCCCGATGCTTTCTTCCATTGGGCCAGTCTCATTGAACAGCATTGCTTCCTGCTTTAGCTCACTCTGGTTGCAGGTTCCCGGTGGGAGGGACAGGAGCAAAAGGAGGATCACCCAACCTTTCGGTGAGCTGGAGACAGGTGGGGCCCAGTGGTTCCGACTGCCGGCAGTCCTGCATGGGGACAAGCTTGAGGTGAGAGACATGGTACCAAGGTGTTTGCCCTGGGAGCTTAGCTGCAGTAGGAGTGTCAATATTACCATACGGGGTCCCGTCCACCTGGGCTGTAGGGAGTCAGGTTGGAGCTCCCTCAGAAGAACCCTGTCTCCTGGCTGGAGGGGGACTGCTGGGTGAGCTTCATCAGGACCCCCTATGGGAGGAGGGGTCAGGTCCACATGTTCCCTGAGAAGATGGCGGAGTAAAGACAGAAAGGGGAGGTAGGTGGCAAGAGGAGGGGGGGTTTGGCTAAGAGAAAAATTGGGAATTCAGTGTCTAAAGAAGCCTATTAGGTCGAGGAAAGAAAGAATCTGAAGGAGTACGAAAAGGGGATTCCATCCAAACTGCATGTCAGGGGTGGCGTGCGAAGGGGAAAAGAAGGGGTCCTATCCACTCCCATAACCGAGACCTGTGAGGGAACTAGAGATCCAGAGTGTGATGGCAAAACAGAGAAGGTAGCCCCCATGTCCACAAGAAATGAGATGGACTTACCCACTACCTGCAGGATACCCTGGGCTCGGCGAGGGTGATAGGGGTCTTGGAGTCCGGGTCGTGTCAGTCGTCCATGAGGCGGAGGAGTTCAAGTGATGGGCCTGCCTGGCTGGCTTGGCCTCCTATTTGGGTGGCTTGTAAGAGCCTGTTGCCCAAAAGGGTCAATCGCTCCACCAGTGACCGGGCTGCTTGCAGTTAGGGCAGGGCTCAGTGGGTGGCTGCGGTCAGGGGCACTGCTGGGACCAGTGATCCTCCCTGCCACATTGGGTCGGACACGTTCAATGCCTTGCCCCTGTTGCTCTGCTGGCCTCAGGGATGCCACAAGAGCCTGGGTTTGGAGCGTTACCTTTTGCTGCATGTGGGCCTGGCAAACAGCCTTGGCCTGTTCCTCCCGACCATTAAAAACCTTAAATGCCATGTCCATCAGGTCTTGGATAGGAGTTTGGGGGTTGAGAATAAGATGGGGGGACTCTTGGGGAGCCCGGCACCCAGATCCAGCCAGAAACGCCAGAGGCAGAGGCAGGACAGGGCCAGGCCTTCCTGCAAGAAGACCGGGGTTGGGCCGTGGGGTCAGGAGCTCTGCAAATCCACTTGAGGGCCAATGGCCTGCAGAGGAGGGCCTGACGAGGGAGGGGCTTAAGAACACAGCGGAGCCTGACCTGTGGTGGCGCAGTGGATAAAGCATCGACTTGGAAAGCTGAGGTTGCCAGTTCAAAACCCTGGGCTTGCCTGGTCAAGGCACATATGGGAGTTGATGCTTCCTGCTCCTCCCACCTTGTGTCTCCTTTCTCTCTCTCTCTCTCTCTCCTCTCTCAAATGTATAAATAAAATCTTAAAAAAAAAAAAAAAAAAAGAACACAGCAGAGAAGGGAGGGGCTCCTGGCCAGCAGGGGAGAGGGCTTCCTGGAGGGAAGAGACCCAAGCAGAAGAGGTCCGCAGAGGGACCAGAGAGGGGTCCTGAGGGAGGGGTGCCCCCAGAGGTCAGGCAGGAGGGGGAGAGAGAGTTGGGGGTCAGCTGAGAAGGAAAGATCAGGAGTGGACGGTTTAGGTGAGGTTTCTCTGGCCAAAAAGGGCCTGTGCTGTAGAATAGGTGGCACAGAGATTAGGATGGGAGCACAAATACTAGAAGCCCTGAATGTAAGGGATCGCCAACCATTTCCAACCATTTGGCAATAGTTAAATTGGTGAGGGTGTTTGAATCAAAAGTCCCTTCAGGAGGCCACCTGGTTCAATGATCCAGTGGGTATAGTGGCCCGGCCACGGTGAAGAAGATCAGTTTCTTCTACTTTAGGGAGGGAGAGATTCCAGATAAGGCACTCCAGGAGTGTTTTTGAGTCAGGCTTAGATTCCTGTGCCTCTATGGCCACCCTCAGCCCTCAGAGTGATCAGAGATGAGAATTGGCGTCTTGCAACTCAAGCTCTGGTCACCGGATGGTTAGGTAGAGTGGGTGTGTCCGGGACGTCTCCAAGGGCACACATGCACTCAGAACGGATAAGAGGTCCCTGACGCAGCTGCGATTCTGGACAAGGAGTCTCAGCAGAAAGAACTGAGGGGAGGCTGGAGGCAGGGGACTTACCGCACCATGTGCCAAAATGGGTGGAAAGTCAGTGGTCCTGGTTCTTCCTAGGAAGGGAAGGGGAGAGGAGCGGTCCCTTGCAGACTTCAAACTCCTCCTGGGTTTTGGCACCAAACGTAAGCTATTTTCCCCGCCAAGGAAGAAAGAAGGGTGTAGCCACCAAATGCAGAATAGCAGAAGCTTTATTTAGTAGAGCGCATCCCAGATGAGGTTCTCTGGTCCACAAAACAGGCCAGAGAAGTTGTGCAGATTCTCCCACGGGGGGGGGGGGGGGAGGGGGGCGGTTTATAGCATCAGTAGGGTGGTTGGGTTGATATGACATGGCAAAATTTCATTGGCTGACAGACAGTCATTCTTTTTCAAAGGGCTCTTAGGAAATTTCTTTTGGTGTGCATGGGTGTGGGGGGTTCCAGCCAAAGTTCCCGGGCCTGGTTCCTCACGTGACCTTCCCTCATTGCCAACCGACCTCACAGCCAATATCCATCCATTCTCCTTACATAGCTCAGCTGGTACCCAACGACAGAATTGAGACTACTCTCCTGGCCTCCCTGGAAGTTCTGTGGTCATAGGACTAAGTTGTGGTCAGTAAAATTGCATGTAGTAGCTGCTAGAGCCTTCCTGTCAACACTTGCACTCTTCAACAGACATCTTGGGTCATGGGTGTAGGTTGTGCTTAGTGGCACTGAAGACAACTGGATCTTGCCTACCAAAGAGCACCATACAGCCTTGCACTGCCTCCCCTGCTTTTTTGTTTGTTTTTAATATATCACTTATTCGTTTTTAGAGAGAGGAGAGAGAGAAAAGGGGGGAGGAGTGGGAAGCATCAACTCGTAGTAATTATAGTAGTTGCTTTTTGCATGTGCCTTGACCAGGCAAGCCCAGGGTTTCAAACTGGCGACCTCAGCATTCCAGGTCAACACTTTATCCCTCGTGCCACCCAGGTCAGGCTTCCCCATCTTTTTTACACAATGGAGAAGTCAACTGTGGGGAAAGCAAAAAGTCCAGAGCTGGCTGAGCCTGGAGAAGGAAGGAGAGGGGAGAGGTAGGAGAAGGATAATGGGAGAGTCACTGGTCAGAACTAGATTTTATATCCATTACTAAAGCAGTCACAGGCAGATGATAGGATTATCATGAATCATAAACCATTCATATTAACAAGGAACTACCTGTGGAACTGGGGACAAGATGACCTTCCTTTGCATCACATACGGGAGGGACAGATACAGGACCTCTACTTAATGATGGTATAAGGTATACAGTACACAACTAAGGGGCCCATTCATATTCAGACATTGTCATTTGTAAGGTTATTATGATAAGTTTCCAGCAGATGTTAGTATAATGCTTGAGGAAAGGACACCTTCTTGTGTCAAAGTCACAAGGAGCTTGACAAGGGAGATAAGAACAAAAACCAAGATTATGTTAGAAGGAAGGTAGAGTGAAAGTGGGAACTGAGTGCATGATAGCTAATGAGAGTTCTGAAACATTAAGTAAAAAATTCAAGTCATTGTAAGCCTTTTAAAATTATATCTGTGCCCTGGCCCAATGTCTCAGTTGGTTAGAGCATCATCCCAAAGTGCAGCATTATGGGTCCAATCCCCGGTCAGGGCACATATAGGAACAAATCCATGTTCCTGTCTCTCTCTTCTGTCCTCTCTCACTAAAATCAATACATTAAAACATTTTTTTAAATTATATCTAGAAAATTATATTTTAATGAAATAATCCATTTGAGGTTTAAGAAAAACTTTTACAATCTTTATTCAATTCCAATATAATTACTCTGGAAAAAAAAAAAGAATCCAGACAATATCCTAAATTGAAAAGCATGTGTGCAAAACCCAGTCATTACCAATGAAAAGTTTAAAATAAGCTGTCAATATTGATTTTTTTATAAGAGCAGCAACATTTATACAAAGACCGTACCCGCCCCCCTTCTCATCTTCTCATATCAAATTAAGGTATATCAGAAATCATGCCTTCTCTGGCTGGTTGGCTCAGTGGTAGAGCGTTGGTCCAGCATATGGACCAAGTCCCAGGTTCAATTCCTGGCCAGGGCTCACAGGAGAGATGCCCACCTGCTTCTCTACCCTTCCCCATCTCCTTTCTCTTTATCTCTCTCTTCCCCTCCCACAGCCAAGGCTCCATTGGAGCAAAGTTGGCCCGGGCGCTGAGGATGGCTCCATGGCCTCTATGTCATGTGCTAGAATGGCTCTGGTTGCAATGGAGCAATGGCCCCTAGTGGGCTTGCTGGGTGGATCCCAGTCAGGCACATGTGGGAGTCTGTCTCTCTGCTTCCCTACTTCTCACTTCAGAAAAATACAAAAAATAAAATAAAAAAAATCATGCCTTGAGAAAAAATACCAACTAAATAGGTGAAATATTGTCACTGAAATGTCACATGTCATTAAGGCATGATTAATTTTAAGAAATCTGAGACTTAAAGAAAGCATTAAAGTTCCCTCACTAGTTCTGTCATGTGTCCACAGAAAGAAAAGATAGAGATAAAACTAAATAAGCAAAAAAGGATAAATTTGGGAATAGTGTTATGTCAGGAGAAATTTTTAAAGTGAGACTGGGTACTCAGTGTTCTTATTGCTGTAACCCCATCATCTTCTCTTAACATCAAACTGACATTGTATAAATGATTATGTGATATAAAAATGCATTGTATAAATGATTATGTGATCCAGTTTTCTCTGGATCAGTTTACACTTTGGGTCAATAATATATGCAACGCGTTCGATGAAATGGAATTCCTTTCATGTCTTCCCTATGATCACGGGCATAGTCCCATAAGTAATAATCCAGAAGAATAGAATTGATGTCTTCACTAGTTTTTTCACCCTTTTTGTCAATAAGCTCCAGAAGACAATCCCGGATCAGCTCAACACACCAGAGTGAGCACCCTCTGATTTCCACCTCTTGCCTACTCCCATTCGAGAGCATTTCTCCTGCAAGGGGAAAACAGAAACAGATATAAAATCTACTCAGAATTTAACTACAGAACAAGACAGTTTAAAACAGTAAACCTCAGACTTTATTTATTTTGGGTAATTTAAACCATTTCTAAATTCAGGCAACAATTCAAAATTGCAAGTGAAATTACACAAGGCAGGGATAATGTCTGCTTGTTTGTCTCAATATTCCTAAGACCTAGCATAGCACCTTGCACATAGAGCTCCCCAATAAATATTTACTAAGTATATTTACTAATATAAGGTAACCATAAATTTCAAAATATGACAGCAAGATTATTAAATGATTGAAAAGAAAGAATCTAAAATTAGGTTTAATGCATGAGAAAAAGGTCTGCAGAATTTGGAGGACTCCTAGGGGACCAAATGAACCTCCCATCCCTACTTGAGAACTGAATATTGTCTTGGGGACACCCAAGTGTTAACCACTCAAAGTGGTTAACCTGAGCAAGAAAAACCATGATCGTTTGTTGGGTTCAGGATCCTTTAGTCAATCCTGACTGAATATGGAGCAGAGAGCTCCCATAGGACTCGCAGTCTAGTCAGCGCTCCTCTGTAGGGTAGGTCTGATCCTATAGGGTGGGCACTGGCTGTGCTTTGCCACTGACACCAGAGTTGGGCTCATCAACTCAACTGCCTATAAGGATCAGGCAGATGGAGTAAGTGAATGCAGCAGCCAGATGCAAACTGTGGTGAGCAGGAGAGTGTGCTGTCCTGTCTAAAGGGAGACCCAATGTTCCCATGTCTTTACTTTCACAAGAGTCAGAAAGTTAGATTTTCATGTGAAATCTCCTGTCAAGTGTTGATAACTAATTAAAAATTCCTTAAAACACTGTTCAGGGCAAACAAAACACATCAGCAGGCTATATTTGGTCTCTGGCCACCAATCTCTACTCTTGCACAGAGCTTCACAGTACCGGATGGGCCCTGTGACCCAGTGAGATATAGGGAAAATGCTCTAGCCCCACTGGGTTCTGCTCTGTCACCTGGAATCTTAAGTAATGTTCCTTATGTCCCCTCACTCCATCTCTCCCAAGGGCTCAGGCACTGGTCACGGGAAGACCAGACACTAGCTGTGCCCCTCCATTTCCTTACTTTTTTCCAGGTACCAGCGTACAAATTCATCCCTTCTTCTTCAGTTCTCTTGTTATTCAAGTCCTCCAGACTTAACTATCAACTTGCCAGAACTCTCAGACCAACCACAACAGTGACCTTGAAGGCAGATACCACCCAAGGAGAACCATTAGATGAGATCGCTACCACAGCTGACAGCTTGACTGCCACCGTGACCCAGCATCAAGTGAAACAGCACTCCGACTACTGACTCACAGAAACTGAGATACTAAATATATTGTTTTAAGTCACTAAATTTTAGGATAACTTGTTACCAGCAACAAATAACTATAGGTTGAACAAGAGCCTTCAGAGGGAGCATGGCTGGGCCAACATCTGGATTTCATACATTTAGGCTCCACAGCTGTAAGAGAATAAATTTGTTGTTTCAAGCCATCCAGTTTGTGGTAATTTGTAATGTTAACCTTATGAAACTAATATAGTTAACAGGTACAGCAACATACAGTATGGAATAGGACATGGATTTTGAAAAGGCCTTGGCCAGGTAGCTCAGTTTTTAGAATGTCATCCTGTGCCCTGGCTGATGGCTCCGTTGGTTGGAGCATTGCCCCAAAGAGCAGAGGTTGCCGTTTGATCCTCAGTCAGGGCACATGCAGGGGCAGATCAATGTTCCTGTCTCTCTAAAATCAATACATAAAAATTTAAAACTAAATAAACATTATTTTTAAAAAATGAAACCATTTGAGAGGACTGACAGACATATAGTCAGGGTAGGTAACATGGCCAACATATTAGGCCTAAAACTCAACCCTAGATCCACAATGAAGAATCTAAATTTAGCCAAATTGCATCATCAGTCTTTATAATTGACTAAAAAAAATATGTGCCTTTGTTAAAGAGATAAAATGAACAGAAGTCTGGGTAGGCCTTCCAAGGGCTGTCCTGGAGATATTCAGAAAGGGGAGAGTGAAAGAAATGTAAGTGTATAGCTGTTCCTCAAGATTGGAAGAAGTATCAGAAGACCAGTTAAGGAAATTCTTTTTTTTTTAAAGATTTTATTTATTCATTTTAGAGAGGAGAGAGAAAAAAGAGAGAGAGAGAAGGGAGGAAGAGCAGAAAGCATCAACTCCCACATGTGCCTTGACCAGGCAAGCCCAGGATTTTGAACTAGCAACCTCAGCGTTCCAGGTTGATGCTTCAGTTAAGGAAATTCTAGCTCAGCTAGTCAAGCCACCTGGTTTTAGATTTCACTTAAGAGTTTTCTTTTAAAGCAGTGAATATACCTTTACATTTATAGTTTCTTTTTCTCCTCTAATTTGCTAATAAAGTACTTTTTGAAAAAAAAATCCAATTTTGTTTAAATAAACTAGGGGACAAAGAAGTTTGTTCACCCTATGTCAAACTAGTTAAGGAAAGCAGTCTCCTTTTAGAAGCTGGACAAAGCAGCTGCAGGCGGACACCTGGAAAAGAGCCTCTGGAGGTGAAATGGGAGGCAGGAGAAAACTCAGGCCCACAGGACTATGCTGGTGGATCCCTCCTCACCAGGGCTCTTCTCACAGTAACAGACAATTAGGTGTTATAAAAATTCAAGAGAAAGAGAAGGACAAATCATGAAGAGTTGGGAAAAGCTATGTGGATATAACCCTTTGTTGACATGCAAGATTTTTTTTTTTTTTTTTTACAGAGAGAGTCAGAGAGAAGGATAGACAGACAGGAACAGAGAGATGAGAAGCATCAATCATTAGTTTTTCGTTGCGCATTGCGACACCTTAGTTGTTCATTGATTGCTTTCTCATATGTGCCTTGACCACGGGCCTTCAGCAGACTGAGTAACCCCTTGCTCAAGCCAGCGACCTTGGGTCCAGATGAGCCCGCACTCAAGCTGGCGACCCCGGGGTCTCGAACCTGGGTCCTCGGCATCCTACTCCGATGCTCTACCCACTGCACCACCGCCTGGTCAGGCGATGTGCAGGATTTTAATTGAAAAGAAGAAAATCTGAATGAGGGAAACCACAAGAGAATGTTTAGATAGGAATGAGCAGCGTATACACTGGCCAAACAAAAGATCAGCTAAATGTGTACCTAAGCAAAAGAAGTCCTGACTGCTAACAGCTGTCCCTTTTAAAGGTATCCAATAGTTAATGATCTGGGCCATGAGCATTATGACATAAAATGGCTTGTTAATTTTCAAATGAGGAAACAGATGGACAAAATGGATTACCCAGGGCAGCATAAAAACCTGGTAGCAGCAACCACAGGAACAATGGTACCTTTATATTCTGTGTTATTCTTAGTTCGAGTGATTGAAATCTATTTCACAAAAGAAAATTATGCAATTATAAAAACTACTTTCTTTTAGGCCCTGGCCGGTTGGCTTAGCAATAGAGCATCAGCCTGGCATGTGGAAGTCTCGGGTTTGATTACTAGCCAGTGCACACAGGAGAGGCGCCCATCTGCTTCTCTACCCTTCCCCCATCCTCCCTCTCTTTTCTCTCTGTCTCTCTCTTCCCTTCCCGCAGCCAGGGCTCCATTAAAGCAAAGTTGGCCCGGGCGCTGAGGATGGCTCCATGGACTCTGCCTCAGGCGCTAGAATGGCTCTGGTTGCAACAGAGCAACGGCCCAGATGGGCAGAGCATCGCCCCCCTAGTGGGCATGCTGGGTGGATCCCAGTCAGGCATATGCGGGAGTCTGTCTGCCTCCCTGCTTCTCACTTTAGAAAAATACAAAAAAAACCCAAACAAAAAAAAAACTACTTTATTTTAAAAACAGAAAAAAGCTGTTGAAAATACTCCACCCAAAAGAGAAATCAACATTAAAATTACACATAATAATAATTTTTCTTATACAAGAAATGTTTAAAAACCAAAAAGCTAATATTTACACAAACATGTTTATTTGTACTCATATAAATAAGGTTTCCACTCTTGAAAATCAATAATCGAATCCAACAATGGTAAATAAATAGGTCTATAAAAGTGAGAGAGTGGAGCATTTGAGATCTTGCTTCCTGGCATGTCATAAGTTTGGCTCAAATAAACTCAAAAATTCAAAAATAAAAAAATAAAAGTGAGTGGCTTCTGTGATATCACCCACTGGCAGACCCTAGAGCAGCACTTCTCAACCTGTGGGTCGCGACCCCCGCCGTTCCGATGGCTTTAGGCAACCCCTGTGTTTTGGTCGTTCGACCCCCGCCGGGGTCGCGACCCACAGGTTGAGAACCGCTGCCCTAGAGCCTCCTGACTTGAAATCCAGTTAATATTACTTCTCAGCCCACCTTCTATTTACCATCGTAATGTGCTCTTCGGCTTAATTAACACTCTTCAAATACTACATTTGATGAACTGTTACAGTGTTGCACACATTCATTTAACATAAATTCAGATTTCATTTTATTATGATGCTCTGAAAGTACAATGTCTAAACAGTGCAATTCCCCCACAATATCCATATTAACAGTGTAAACAACGAAAAGCAATTTTCTCCCTATTTTACTTGCCCTTGTACTTTCCTTTACATGTGTTTTCAACAAAAAATCGTGCTTTTCTAAGGAAAGGCGACCTTCTGTGAAAGGAATTAGAGACTCAACCACAATTCATAGTATAACAAAGAATGCCTTAATTAAGCTGACAAACCTTTGAGAAGCTTCTTCAGTAGTTCATCAGAGTATTTCAGGGCTCCCAGGTGAGCAAGAACCTGAGGTAACCTATAGTCAGCAAACATGGTAATACTGGAGATGTCCTTAAAGCAGCCATCTCCTTTTCCCTCTAATACACTCCACGTATCTGCCACGAGGATTTGGGCTCGTTTGTAAAAGGAAATGTTTTTCCCCTGATGAATGAAGAAAATATAAATGTTACCTGGGTATCAAAAAGCTTTATGAAATACTATTTAAAAAAAAAGACATGTTGAAAATATTTTGCAACATTCTATTGAGCCTGACCAGGCAGTGGCGCAGTGGATAGAGCGTTGGACTGGGATGAGAAGGACCCAGGTTCAAGATCCCAACGTCACCAGCTTGAGTGAAGGCTCATCTGGTTTGAGCTCACCAGCTTGGACCCAAGGTCGCTGGCTTGAGCAAGGGGTTACTCGGTCTGCTGTAGCACCCTGGTCAAGGGGCACATAAGAGAAAGCAATCAATGAACAACTGAGGTGCCTCAACAAAGAATTGATGCTTCTTATCTCTCTCCCTTCCTGTCTGTCCCTATCTATCCCTCTCTCTGACTCTCTCTCTGTCTCTGTAAAAAAAACAAGCAAAGCCTGACCAGGCGGTGGCGCAGTGGATAGAGCATTGGACTGGGATGCAGAGGACCCGGGTTCGAGACCCCGAGGTCGCCAGCTTGAGCGTGGGCTCATCTGGTTTGAGCAAAAGCCCACCAGCTTGAACCCAAGGTTGCTGGCTCCAGCAAGGGATTACTCAGTCTGCTGAAGGCCCGCGGTCAAGGCACGTATGAGAAAGAAATCAATGAACAACTAAGGTGTTGCAACGCGCAATGAAAAACTAATGATTGATGCTTCTCATCTCTCTCCGTTCCTGTCTATCCCTCTCTCTGACTCACTCTCTGTCTCTGTAAAAAAATAAATAAATAAAATAATTAAAAAAAAAAAAAAAACAAGCAAAAAAACCCCAAAAAAACCCTCTATTGATAAGAATTTAGAGAACTTTTACCAAAAATAAAAGGAGGGTCTAATATATATTAAATTATCTCTATCACTCCAAATGTACTTCCTATGTTTTTCAAGGCACATAATATACACTTTACATAATCATGGTACTTAGTGCTCTTTTTCAATGGCATTACTTCATGTACATATTTCTGTGTCACTATAATCCACCTACCTATTATTTTTAATGGATAGTATTTCTTTAGATTCTAAAATTTAAATGTTTTTCTAATTGTAACATAATTCACAGTAATTGTATAAATTACAGAAAAGTATAAAAAGAAATCCTTAAACTCACCTCTGATGAGCGTTTTTTATGTTTCCTTTCATCTAATATGGTTAACTTATTCATAGATAAAAACATACCATATTTTTTGCTCCATAAGATGTACTTTTTCCCCCCAAAAGTGGAGGAGGAAATGCCCCTGTGTATTATGGAGTGAATGTTCATTTTTCTTAGCTGCTGTGGGTTCCCAGACAACTAGAAGAGTATTTGAACATTAAAGTTTCTTTTCACTTGTTATTAACAGTGCTAATGGTTGTTAATACTGCTGTTGAGTTTACATTGTTGAAATATTATTGTGGTATATTTTATTAAATATATTAACACACCATTTGGTTCAGAATATTTTTTTCTTATTTTCCTCCTTAAAACCCTAGGTGTGTCTTATGGTCAGGTGCGTCTTATGGAGCAAAAAATACAGTAATTGATCAACAGCCAGAATTTGTCAAGCCTACCATTTTTGGAAATGGTCAAAGTCAATATCTAACAAAAATAAACTACCAATTATATTTATACATTGAAGAAACAAATTTAACCAAGCATTACAAGACACTAGGTTATAATTTAACTCAAAAATTCTCTATAAAATTGTAAGTGCAGATCAGCATAGACTATGGAAAAACATGGATAATTACAATCTACTCCTAGTCCTAATACCAATGCTATTAACCCCAATGCTAATAACTCCAAATCATCATTTATAATTGCTTGTCTGATAGATAGAAATAATCAATATTACTGGCTCCCAAAATATATCCTGACCACCTTAAGAAGGTTACTTTATTTTTTAAAGACTTTTATTGATTTTACAGGGGAGAGGGAGCCCAGGGTTTTGAACTGGTAACCTCAGCATTTGAAATCAACACTCTATACACTGTGCCACCACAGGCCAGGCAAGAATGTTTTAATAAATAGATGACATAAATAATGAAATAAAAAATAAATGATCAGTGGTGGTGCAATGGCTAGAGCATCGACCTGGACACTGAGGTCCCAGGTTTGAAACCCGGAAGTCACTGGCTTGAGTCAGGGATCACTAGCTTAGCTGAAGCCCTCCCAGTCAAGGCATATATGAGAAGCAACTATTACAAGCTGGTGCTCCACACCACCCCCCATTTCTCTCTCTCTTCCCTCTCTCTAAAATCAATAAATAAAATCTTTAAAAAATAAAATGTAAGCTCCTTAAGAGCAGAGATTTTAAAAACATACACAGTGATAACAGATTCTAAAACTTTTACAAAAAAAAATATCCAGGTGTACACTGGGAAGGTATACAAAATGTTCACTATTTTAATAGTAAATCTCTTTAAAAGTTTCTGCGGTGGCCCTGGCCAGTGGCTTAGTGGATAGAGCGTTGACTGTTGTATGGACTTCAGGGGATCGATTCCTGGTCAGGAGAAGCAGCATCTTCTTCCTTCCTCCTCTCCCTTCACTCCTTCTTCCCCTCCTGCAGCCTGTGGCTAGATAGATAGGTCCAAGCGTGGCGGGAGGCGCTGAGGATAGCTTGGTACTTCCCAACAGAACTCACCTCAAATTTGGTCACATCTCTGTAAGAGGGAAAGCTTTCAACTACCAGATGCATTAACCGTTGTGCACTTTTCTCACTTTTCCGGACACAATTAAGAAAAGAGCCTTCAAACTTGTCAAGCAGAATTTTCCCGGTTTCATTGAGAATCTGATGCCTCTCTTCCAACAAAGGCATGGGAACCTCCGTGTCAGAACGGAGTATATGCCGAACCTGATCCAGGGTCACTGTGGCATAGTACGAAGCACTAGTTATTGGTATCCCTTGGGGAGGAAAGAAAACGCAGAGGAACAGTGTCATACTTTTATATTCACTAGACCCTTGCTTTTACAACACACAGTTACTGTGAAACCAAATGAGCGTTACAGGACTGAACTAAAAGTGGACATGGGTAATTAAAATAAACAGAAAAAAGAAGCAGACCTCCCTCATTTTCTATTTCTTCATCTGTATTTATTCACCCATTTCTAACAATTGTAATATTACATCAGGTATATATATATATTTTTTACAAGCACAAATATATTTAGAAAGTCACTGAAGTAGAAGTGAGGCAGCTGGGCTGCCTGGGCTCAGGAAACAGAGGCAAAAGAAGGCGCCTTGGAACTTAGGAAAAAGTAAGCAAGAATATAACTCCTGGGGGGTAAGGAGAGAGGAAGAGAGAGAGCGCGCGCACGCCACATGAGGTGTATTTTGACCTTTGGCTGTGTAAAATGTGTTATATATCTGTACCTTTGTTCTTCAGATTTCATCAGATTGGCTTTTATATTCAGCTGTGAAAAATTCCCACTGAATAAGGACTTAATGCCAGCCTCTTATACGTACTTTTATTTTAAGCTAAGGGGCTGGCAATGAAGAACTTCAAGTTCGCCCTACTAACACATTAATCCATCTTCCACCCTGCTCCGTTGGACCCTCCCACTAAACCGAAGTCTCAAAGGCTCCTGGGTGTGACGGGCAGAAAGGGCATTAACCTTCGTCCAGGGCTCTGTTGATCGCGGCGCACAGGGACCAGTACCCACTGTAAGTTTTCCCTTTGTACCGCACCAGACATTTGTGCTCTTCATGCTCCGACCAGAAGGAGAAGTTGAGGGTGTCAGCCACGAATACCCAGTTGACCGCGGCCTCGTCGGCCGCCTTGGGGTTCAGCTCATGAAGGTCCTTCCAGCTCTCCAGGCGCAGCTCCGGCCCGCAGGCCTTGGGGAGCAGCAGCTCGGCCACCCTCCGCACTCCTGCGCGGTCAATGAACACATCCCGACTGTTTTCCGCAATGAATTTTGCGGACTCCCTGGGAGTTAGGAGCCCATCCATCTCGCCCCAACCTTTAGGGACTAGGGAACGACGCCTTTGCCGGCGGGCTCCCCAAACTCTCTTCCCTCTGCGTCTGTCCCTCCTCACCCACCGTGGGACCGCTGTCCTAACTTGCGTCCGGCCCCGCCACACAGCCGCACCGAGGACCGAGACCGCAGCAGGAACCAGGACGCACCCCTACGCATCCGCACAGCCTGGGACCTGCCCAGACTCCAGAGCCAAGCGCCCCGCCACCGCCGCAGTCACTTCCGGGAAACGGCCCCGCCTACTCTCTCCGGGAGCACGCCCCAGGGCCACTTCCGGTTCTGCAGGTCCGACGTGGGCCTGGCGAGCCGCGGTCTGGGGTTGCTCGCCCCTAGTCGTGCGGCTGTGCTTTTTTTTTTTTTTTTTTTTTGCCCGGGCTCCCACCTTCTCTCCCGGCAGCTGGGACTGCGGTGCGCGGCCCCGGCCGCCGTGGCGGTAACCCTGGCCGTGCGCTGCATTTCCTTCACTGGGTTCCCGCTTCTCTTCTCCCGGAGGGCTAAGTCGGCTTGACGCCCCGCATCCGGATCCCTGGCCCACGACTAGCATTATGGCCTCCGGTCTCTGCCGAGGGCCCAGCCAACCTCAGACCGCGACACGGGTCGGCGGGTCCTGCTGTCCCCTTTCCCAGGCAGGCCTCTCCTTTCTTTTACTAAATTCCCATCCTGTTTGGAGGCCGAATCAATGGACAGTTGGAATGTTGGAATGTTTGGAGAAAAGGATGAGGAAGCAAGCGTATTAAATCGACATTGTTAAATTACCTGGAATTGTGCTTAAATACTTAATCTCATTTAGCCTTGGCCGTGACGAAAGCAACGATCATAATCCCCATTTTGCATAATCCCCATTCTGAATGGTTTCGTGATTAGCCCCTAGTCGCAGCAATGGGATTTGAGCTCTTATTCACTGAGTCCGAAGCCAAAGGCAATTTAAGTTTAACAATGGGAACTGGTGTTGGCATGTAGTGACTTTATCAAGGCCCTACTGCAGAGACATTAGCAGAAGTAAATATTGCCATGCAGCCCCAAACTTTTTAAACAATACCTTTTAATAGGATGAGCATAGAGGTATAGGAGTCAATTCAGTGATGATCCAGATTTGCCTAGTGGTGAAAATTTACTACAGTGTCATATTCTTTTTCTTCTTCGGAGACTAATATCCATGAATAATATAAAACATACATACCTTTGAAAATCAACTATTCTTAAAAATCAGTAGTCACTTCTAATAATTGTCTGTAAAGAACCATGGAGTTTGGGGATGATTTGGAACTTTTAAGTCTGACAACTGTGCTCCTAGACAAGCAGAACATCATCCCTCTGGTTTCTTCATTTTGGTAAGAAAAAGGAACTTTAAGGTCTTCACTATGATTTACTTGTCCACAGAAAGTCACTAGTACATCAATACAGCTGTTGAATAAATGAAAATCTGTGGATTTGAGGGGGGTTTTTTCCCCCGTGTGCTACAGCAGCGCTAAGTCTTAGGACTCAAAGAGGTTGGTTAGCAAGAAAACCTAATAAATCTACAAAAGACGCAGAAAGCTAAATAATTTAGGCCATTTTTTCTCACTAAGGCTTATTGACAGGAAAAAAAATCAGCAACCAGAATTCCTGCTATGTTCATGATTGAGTTACACTAGAGTAGTATAAACAAGAGTAAAACATACTTCCTTCTCTCAGAAAACTTGTTGAGATTAAGCATAAACTTTGAGTGTGGGCGTTTTGGTTGTTTCTTAAGTATGTCTACAAGATGCTGGGAATACAAAAAAATAAGCTCTTTACCTACTCATCCTTTCCTTCTTCCTTTCCAACAGAACCCTGATGTTGTTTAGGAATCCCTCCTTCCTACCCGCTGTTAATGTAGCTCAGCCTCCTTGACTCCAGAGTGGTCCTGACTGGGCTAAACCTCTTGCCAAGGACTGGATTAGGATCGTGCATTTCCCACTTTGGCTCAGTGAGTTGCAAGGGTAGGTTTTCCAGCTGCTTTCAGAAAAGCTTTCCCAGGAGAACTTGCAGAAGTGATTCATGCTCCCACTGGACATGCTGAACTCTGATATAAGGCTCGACATTGCTACAGTGCTTTGATGAAAGACTAGCAGAGAAATGGAACTGGGGTAATGGGATCACATCAACTCTTAACTCAGTCCTGAATCTCTAGTTATGTGAGTTAATAAACTTCCTTATACTGTACTTTAAAGCAGTCTTTGACTTGGGTTCTCTATCTTATACTAGTGGCAAATACAGACATGGTATCTGACATGAACTAGTACGGAAGGCAGACAATCAAATGTCTGGGAAAGATTGTACTTCATGTAACAGAAAACCAGACTATAGTGGCTAAACAAAAGGGCAGTGGTAGTATTAAAATAATTTAGCAGCCAGTTCTCTGCCCTAATGACCATTTTAAGTATAAAAAAAGGATATACTGAAAGGTAGTTTATTATTTCATGCATTTAATAAATAAGAACAATAAAAGAGGTACACAAAACTAGATTATAAGAGTTTTAAAATATTAATGAAAAAATAGTAAATAATACCTGACAAAAAACAATGAAACTAGTATTTAAGATACTTCCAATGACAGCTTCTCACCCCCTGGTTATTTGGCACTTTTTCTCTTTACGTTATATGTTTGTTTACTGAAGTAACAAATGCGAGGAAATTAAAATGTAGTATTTTATCAAAGGTATAATGAGTTTTATGAAATGAATAAAATATTACAAGCGTAGTTCCATCAAATATTTTTCACCTATGGATGGGAATGAACATTGCTACAGGTGCTTAAAATATGCTGTTGAGGAAATGACGTTAAAAAAGAGTAAGGAATGTAAATTTGTGATTTCCACATTGGGCAGCTGCCCAGGTGCCCACCTTAGAGAGAACCCAGATTACAAGTGCCATTTTAACAACCAGTTCAACAAACTCAACAAAAAAGTAGGTATCAGTTCTGCCGAACCGGTGTGAATTGGCTGAATCGCACCACTGCAAAAGGGAATGGTTTTTCTTATTTAATAAGCTTAGAAGTAGGCTCTCCAGGGCTGGTGCAGTTATTTGAGAATGACAACAAGGAACTAGGTTCCTCACTTGATGTCTCACTATACCTAACATGTGGCTTCTGTCTTTATGGTTGTAAGATATAACTCTGCCCTTATAAGCATTGGGTCCAAGGCTAGCAGCCGTTCCTCGAGCGGGCTCCTCCTGCAAGGGCAGGGCGAAAGCCCGGAAACAGGCGGAGACCCACAGCTGAGCAAAGGTGCTCGCCAGTGCCCTCAGGACCAAGCATAACATCACACACGGGGGCGGGGCAAAGGCCAAGGCCACCAACGCTTGTGCAGCTGAGCGAGTGATCACAGCCACTCCCGTGAAGAGAAAATGCGGAGGCAGAGAAATACAACACAAATAAACCAAGAGAAATCCCCAGAAAAGGACCTAAGTGAATCAGATATAACCAAATTACCAGATGCAGAGTTTAAAATAACGATTGTTAGGATGCTCAAAGATATTAGAACATCCATAGATGGCCATTATGAAAACCTAAATAAAGAGATAACAAATATAAAAAAAGACATTGAAATAATAAAAAAGAATCAGAAATGACAAATACAATATCTGAAATAAAGAATACAATGGAAGGAATTAAAAGCAGGATGGATGAAGCAGAGAATCGAATCAGTGAGTTAGAGGACATGATAAATAAAGGCATGGAAGCAGAGCAGAAAAAAGAAAAGAGACTCAAAAAGTCTGAGGAAACTCTAAGAGAGCTCTGTGACAACATGAAGAGAAATAACATCCGCATCATAGGGGTTCCTGAAGAAGAAGAAAAAGAACAAGGGATAGAGACTTTGTTCAAACATATCATAGCAGAAAACTTCCCCCAATTAAGGCAGGAAAACATTTCACATGTTCAGGAAGCACAGAGAACTCCATTAAGGAGAAACCCAAAGAAACGAACACCAAGACACATCATAATTAAAATACCAAAGCTAAATGATAAAGAGAAAATATTAAAAGCTGCTAGAGAAAAAAAGACTATCACCTACAAAGGAGCCCCCATAAGGATGACTTCTGACTTCTCAACAGAAACACTTGAGGCCAGAAGGGAATGGCAAGAAATATTCAAAGTAATGCAGAACAAGAACCTACAACCAAGACTACTTTATCCAGCAAGGCTATCATTTAAAATTGAAGGAGAAATAAAAAGCTTTACAGACAAAAAAAAACTCAAGGAATTCACTGCAACCAAACCAAGTCTGCAAGAAATGCTAAGGGACCTGTTGTAAACAGATCAAAGGAAAAAAAAGAATATAGCAAAAGAGGAATACAGTTTAAAAAAAAATGGCAATAAACAATTACATATCAGTAATAACCTTAAATGTTAATGGATTAAATAATCCGATCAAGAGGCCCTGGCCAGTTGGCTCAGTGGTAGAGCGTCGGCCTGGCGTGCAGAGGTCCCGGGTTCGATTCCCAGCCAGGGCACACAGGAGAAGCGCCCATCTGCTTCTCCACCCCTCCCCCTCTTCTTCCTCTCTGTCTCTCTCTTCCTCTCCCGCAGCCAAGGCTCCATTGGAGCAAAAGATGGCCCGGGCACTGGGGATGGCTCCTTGGCCACTGCCCCAGGTGCTAGAGTGGCTCTGGTAGCAACAGAGCGACGCCCCGGAGGGGCAGAGCATTGCCCCCTGGTGGGCAGAGCGTCGCCCCCTGGTGGGCATGCCGGGTGGATCCCGGTCGGGCGCATGCAGGAGTCTGACTGTCTCTCCCCGTTTCCAGCTTCAGAAAAATACAAAAAAAAATTAATAATAATAATCCGATCAAGAGACATAGGCTAGCTGAGTGGATAAGAAAACAGGACCCATACATATGCTGTCTACAAGAGACACACCTTAAATCAAAAGATGCACACAGACTGAAGATAAAAGGATGGAAAAAAATATTTCACGCAAATGGAAATGAAAAAAAAGCTGGGGTAGCAATACTTATATCAGACAAAATGGACTTTAAAACAAAGACCATAGTTAGAGATAAAGAAGGTCACTACATAATGATAAAGGGAGCAATCCAAAAGGAAGATATAACCATTATAAATATCTACGCACCTAATATAGGAACACCTAAATATATAAAGCAGACTTTGATGGACTTAAAGGGCGAGATCAACAGCAATACTATAATAGTAGGGGATTTCAATACCCCATTAACATCATTAGATAGATCCTCAAGAAAGAAAAATAACAAAGAAACAGCAGACTTAAAGGATATATTAGTTCAGGGGTCCCCAAACTACAGCCCGAGGGCCGCATGCGGCCCCCTGAGGCCATTTATCCAGCCCCGCCGCACTTCCGGAAGGGGTACCTCTTTCATTGGTGGTCAGTGAGAGGAGCATAGTTCCCATTGAAATACTGGTCAGTTTGTTGATTTAAATTTACTTGTTCTTCATTTTAAATATTTTATGTGTTTTTGTTTTGTTTTTTTACTTTAAAATAAGATATGTGCAGTGTGCATAGGGATTTGTTCATAGTTTTTTTTTTATAGTTCAGCCCTCCAACGGTCTGAGGGACAGTGAACTGGCCCCCTGTGTAAAAAGTTTGGGGACCCCTGCATTAGATCAACTCGATTTAATAGATATCTTCAGAACCTTTCACCCTAAAACAGCAGAATATACATTCTTTTCAAGCGCTCATGGTACATTCTCTAGAATAGACCACATGTTAAGGCACAAAAGCGGTCTCAACAAATTTAAGAAGATTGAAATCATATCGAGCACTTTCTCTGATCACAATGGCATTAAACTAGAAATCAACCACAATAAAAAAATTGAAAAACATTCAAACACTTGGAAACTAAATAGCATGTTATTAAATAATGAATGGGTTAATATTGAGATCAAAGAAGAAATTAAAAAATTCCTAGAAACGAATGATAATGAGCACACATCAACTCAAAATTTATGGGACACAGCAAAAGCACTCCTGAGAGGGAAGTTTATAGCATTACAGGCATACCTCAAGAAGCTAGAAAAAGCTCAAATAAACAACTTAACCCTGCATCTAAAAGAACTAGAAAAAGAACAGTAAGTAAAGCCTAGAGCTAGTAGAAGGAAGGAAATAATAAAGATCAGAGCAGAAATAAATGACATAGAGGCTAAAGAAACAATACAGAGGATCAATGAAACCAGGAGCTGGTTCTTTGAAAAGGTAAACAAGATCAATGAACCTTTAACGAGACTCACCAAGAAAAAAAGAGAGAGGACTCAAATAAATAAAATTAGAAACGAGAGTGGAGAAATAACAACTGACACAACAGAAATACAAAATATTGTAAGAAAATACTATGAAGAACTGTATGCCAAAAAACTAGACAACCTAGATGAAATGGACAAATTCCTTGAAACATACAATCTTCCAAAAATCAGTCTGGAAGAATCAGAAAACCTAAACAGACCGATTACACCAAATGAGATTGAAACAGCTATCAAAAAACTCCCAAAAAAGAAAAGTCCGGGGCCTGATGGCTTCACAAGTGAATTCTACCAAATATTCAAAGAAGAACTAACTCCTATCCTTCTCAAGCTATTTCAAAAAATTCAAGAGGAAGGAAGACTTCGAAACTCCTTTTATGAGGCGAGCATAATTCTGATTCCAAAACCAGGCAAAGACAACACAAAGAAAGAAAATTATAGGCCAATATCCCTGATGAACTTAGATGCAAAAATCCTCAACAAAATATTAGCAAACCGGATCCAGCAATATATGAAAAAAATCATACACCATGATCAAGTGGGATTTATTCTTGGGAGGCAAGGGTGGTACAATATTCGCAAATCAATCAATGTGATTCATCACATAAACAAAAGAAAGGAGAAAAACCACATGATAATTTCAATAGATGCAGAAAAAGCATTTGATAAAATACAGCACCCATTCATGATCAAAACTCTCAGCAAAGTGGGAATACAGGGAACATACCTCAACATGATAAAGGCCATCTATGACAAACCCACAGCCAACATCATACTCAATGGGCAAAAATTAAAAGCAATTCCCTTAAGATCAGGAACAAGGCAGGGGTGCCCCCTTTCACCACTTTTATTCAACATAGTTCTGGAAGTCCTAGCCACAGCAATCAGACAAGAAAAAGAAATAAAAGGCATTCAAATTGGAAAAGAAGAAGTAAAACTATCATTATTTGCAGATGATATGATATTGTATATAGAAAACCCTAAAGTCTCAGTCAAAAAACTACTAGACCTGATAAATAAATTCAGCAAGGTGGCAGGATATAAAATCAATACTCAGAAATCATAGGCATTTTTATACACTAATAATGAACTGTCAGAAAGAGAAATCAAGGAATCTATTCCCTTTACCATTGCAACCAAAAAAATAAAGTACCTAGGATTAAATCTAACCAAGGAGATTAAAGACTTGTACTCAGAAAATTATAAAACATTGATAAAAGAAATCAGGGAAGATACGAACAAGTGGAGGCATATACCGTGCTCATGGTTAGGAAGAATAAACATCATTAAAATGTCTATATTACCCAAAGCAATCTATAAATTCAATGCAATACCGATTAAAATACCGATGACTTACTTCAAAGATATAGAACACATATTCCAAAAATTTATATGGAACCAAAAGAGAACACGAATAGCCTCAGCAATCTTGAAAAGGAAGAATAAAGCGGGAGGTATCACACTTCTGGATATCAAGTTATATTATAAGGCCATTGTACTCAAAACAGTATGGTACTGGCATAAGAACAGGCACATAGATCAATGGAACAGAACAGAGAACCCAGAAATAAACCCACAGCTCTATGGACAACTGATATTTGACAAAGGAGGTAAGGAAATACAATGGAGTAAAGACAGCCTCTTCAACAAATGGTGTTGGGAAAATTGGACAGCTACCTGCAAAAAAATGAAACTAGACCACCAATTTACACCACTCACAAAAATAAACTCAAAATGGATAAAAGACTTAAATGTAAGCGGTGAAACCATAAGCATCTTAGAAGAAAACAATAGGCAGTAAGATCTCTGACATCTCTCGCAGCAATATATTTGCTGATCTGTCTCCACAGTCAAGTGAAATAAAAAACAGGATAAACAAATGGGACTTTATCAAACTAAAAAGCTTCTGCACAGCTAAAGACAATAAGAACAGAATAAAAAGACAAACTACACAATGGGAGTATATATTTGACATTGCGTCTGATAAGGGGTTAATAACCAAAATTTATAAAGAACTTGTAAAACTTAATACCAGGAAGACAAACAATCCAATCCAAAAATGGGCAAAAGAAATGAATAGACACTTCTCCAAAGAGGACACACAGATGGCCAATAGGCATATGAAAAAATGTTCAACATCACTAATGATTAGAGAAATGCAAATTAAAACCACAATGAGATATCACCTTACACCAGTCAGAATGGTGCTCATCAACAAAACAACACAGAATAAGTGCTGGTGATGTTGTGAAGAAAAGGGAACCCTCCTGCACTGCTGGTGGGAATGCAGACTGGTGCAGCCACTGTTGAAAACAGTATGGAGATTTCTCAAGAAATTAAAAATCGAACTGCCTTTTGACCAAGCTATACCTCAAGAACACCATAGCACTGTTTGAAAAGAAGAAATGCACCCCCATGTTTATGGCAGCATTGTTCACAATAGCAAAGATCTGGAAACAGCCCAAGTGTCCATCAGAGGACGAGTGGATTAAAAAGCTTTGGTATATATATACTATGGAATACTACTCAGCCATGAGAAATGATGACATCGGATCATTTACAATAACATGGATGGGCCTTGATAACATTATACTGAGCGAAAGAAGTAAATCAGAAAAAACTAAGAACTATATGATTCCATACATAGGTGGGACATAAAGATGAGACTCAGAGACATGGACAACAGTGTTGGGGTTACAGGGTGGGGGGATGTGAGGGAGGGGGTTGGGGGAGGGGAGGGGCACAAAGAGCAAGGCTTTTCAGCATTTGCCATATTCCCCCTTTAATGTATAGACAGACAGCAAATATTTACTTATGGTGTTTCCACTATAAAGACTGCTGTCTTAGGGACAAATGCTGATGAACTACTTCAGCAGTTCCTCCTTCTTCAAAGACTTATATGTCAACATAGAGCTAAGAAAAAAAAAAAAAATAAGCAGTGGGTCCACAGAAAAAATTAGGAAAGTAAAAGCAAAAGCCAAAGGAACATGCCAGCTAGGTTATAGTGCTTTCTTTGTTTCAATTCATTCATTCATTCATTCATTTATATTTTAGAACGAGAGAAACAGATAAGAAGAGAGAGATGAGAAGCATCAACTCGTAGTTGCATCACTTTAGTTGTTCATCGATTGCTTTCTCTTGTGTGCCTTGCCAGGGGGCTCAAGTTAAATCAGTAACCCCTGGCTCAAACCAGCGACCTTAGTCTCAAGACAGAGACCATGGGCTTCAAGCCAGTGACCTTTGGGCTCCAGCCATCAATTATGGAATAATGTTTATGATCCCATGCACAGGCTGGCAACTCCATGCTCAAGCTGGTGAGCCTTTGCTCAAGCCAACAACCTCAGGTTTTCGAACCTGGGTCCTCAGTGTCCCAGGTTAATGCTGTATCTACTGCACCAGCACTGGTCAGGATTTCTTTTCTTTTTTTTTTTTTGTATTTTTCTGAAGCTGGAAACGGGGAGAGACAGTCAGACAGACTCCCGCATGCGCCCTAACCAGGATCCACCCGGCACGCCCACCAGGGGCGAAGCTCTGCCCACCAGGGGGCGATGCTCTGCCCCTCCAGGGCGTCGCTCTGCCGCGACCAGAGCCACTCTAGCACCTGGGGCAGAGGCCAAGGAGCCATCCCCAGCACCCGGGCCATCTTTGCTCCAATGGAGCCTTGGCTGCGGGAGGGGGAGAGAGAGACAGAGAGGAAGGATGGGGGGGTGGAGAAGCAAATGGGCGCTTCTCCTATGTGCCCTGGCCGGGAATCGAACCTGGGTCCCCTGCAAGCCAGGCCGATGCTCTACCGCTGAGCCAACTGGCCAGGGCCAGGATTTCTTTTCTTATTTTAATTTTTTTATTGATTTGAGAGAGAGAGAAAGAAACGTTGATTTGTTGTTCCACTTAGTTGTGCACTCATTGGTTGCTTCTTGTATGTGCCCTGACCTGGGATTGAACCCACAACTTTAGTGTGTTGGAACGATGCTCCAACCAATGGAGCTACCTAGCCAGGGAAGAGTTATGTTTCTTTTGAAAACTTTTGCCAGAAGCTGTGCCCCATAGGCATAGGCTTTTGAAAAGAAGATCAAGATGACCTGTAAACAGTCTGTAAGCTTACTAAAGGTTAACAAAGAGGTAGGCAAGGTCAATGATGTGTTCCTCTCACTTTCCCCTTCCTGAACAGTATCCAGGTCAGTATCCAAGTCATCAAGGGAGCCATCATTCTGAACTGCTAAATTAAATGTCAAGCATTGGCAACAATCATTGCAACGTCTGCTATTTTCTGTCATGATAGCCTATAGCAGATAAAGAAATAGTGGGTTAAGAGGTATCCCTGAGAAAAGCTGCAAAAATTGGCTAGAACAGAGATTTTTCAACTGGTGTGCTACTAGAGGCACACTGGTGTGCCGCAAGAATTTTTAAAACATGCAATACGAGACTAGTAAGAGGCACTGAGCTCTTTTCCTTTAGATTATCAAATAAAAAAATTACAACAGCCAAAACAATAATAGTCATCCACTGTGAATGAATCAAAATTATACTATTTTGTTAGATTGTAAAAAAATGTATTTTTGTGTGTGCTGTGGAATTTTAGTAATTAGTGTGTGCCATGAAATGAAAAAGACTGAAAATTGCTGAGCTAGAACAATGGATGTACAAGAGACATTGTTAGAGAGGAGGCTATAGTTTCTTGTGTGTGCAGAAAAAGAAAAGCAGAGAAGTGAAATGGATTTTGTGGAGGTAGGGCAGGCATCTCAATTATTTTCATTTCCCCCTGACTTTCCCAAAGGGATCAATAAACTAAAGCCTCAAGAAAGCTTAGCAGAAAAAGATATATTTCACTACTATTTGATTTTTCTCTGTTCATTTTCTCCTTGATAAATCTATATATACAACATTTAAAATTGACCTCTTTTAAAAAATTCACTCTCGGTGTCTAAAGCATTATACAACTGCATACAAAAATTAGGGGATATGTCTGACTAGGCAGTGGCGTGGTGGATAGAGCGTCAGACTGGGATGCAGAGGACCCAGGTTCGAGACCCCGAGGTCGCCAGCTTGAGCGCGGGCTCATCTGGTTTGAGCAAAGCTCACCAGCTTGGACCCAAGGTCGCTGACTCGAGCAAGGGGTTACTCGGTCTGCTGAAGGCTCGAGCAAGGGGTTACTCAGTCTGCTGAAGGCCCACGGTCAAGGCACATGTGAGAAAGCAATCAATGAACAACTAAGGTGTCGCAAGGAAAAACTGATGATTGATGCTTCTCATCTCTCTCTGTTCCTGTCTGTCTGTCCCTATCTATCTCTCTCTCTGACTCTCTCTCTGTCTCTGTGAAAAAAAAAAAGTCCCTGGCCAGTTGGCTCAGTGGTAGAGCGTCGGCCTGGCGTGCGGAAGTCCCAGGTTCGATTCCTGGCCAGGGCACATAGGAGAGGCGCCCATCTGCTTCTCCACCCCTCCCCCTCTTCTTCCTCTCTGTCTCTCTCTTCCCCTCCTGCAGCCAAGGCTCCATTGGAGCAAAGATGGCCCGGGCGCTGGGGATGGCTCCATGGCCTCTGCCTCAGGTGCTAGAGTGGCTCTGGTTGCAACAGAGCGATGCCCGGATGGGCAGAGCATCGCCCCCTGGTGGGCGTGCCGGGTGGATCCCCATTGGGCGCATGCGGGAGTCTGTCTGTCTGACTGCCTCCCCGTTTCCAGCTTCGGAAAAATGAAAAAAAAAGTGATTAAAAAAATTAGGGGATATTTCAAAATGAATATGAAGGTATAAAATATCCCCTAATTTTTTTAAATGAATCCATTCTTTTTTTTTTATTTATTCATTTTAGAGAGGAGAGGGAGAGACAGAGAGAGAGAGAGAGAGAGAGAGAGAGAGAGAGAGGAGAGACAGAGAGAGAGAAGGGGGGAGGAGCTGGAAGCATCAACTCCCATATGTGCCTTTTCCAGGTCGACGCTTTATCTACTGCGCCACCACAGGTCAGGCAAAATATCCCCTAATTTTTGTGAGCAGTATATTATCCTAGTTTTCTTAGTACCATTGGAGGCTCTTTTTCTTTCTACTCTTATCGTATGTAGACTGTCCCACCTACAGGCTATCACTTAGGGACAAAATGAAATCTTCCTGGTTAAAACTCTGACTCAAATACTTCTATTTCTGTTTTTAAATTTTTTGTTATAATGGAATAAATATATTCTTTTCCCTATATTACATATTATAAACAGTATTATTATAGTTCAAAAGTAATTTGAAGTTTTGGAACCACAGTATTGCTTTTAACTAGTGAAATTAATATTTCCTACTTAAGAAGAAGAATTAAATATGAAAAAACAATACAGAGGTTCCAAGCTGGTGAACATTGTAGAGATTCAGGGAGAATGATCCTCTCAGAAAGTGTGGAAGCTTTGTGCCCCTCCCCACATACTTTGCCTTATATGTCTCTTCCATCTGGCTATTCCTGAGTTATGTCCTTTTATAATATACCATTAATGTATAGGGTTTGGCAAAGGTAGGTTTACAGTTGTTTGTATGGAAAATAATAGAATATTATTTGAATGATGTTAGAAAGCATTAGTTCCCGCCTGAAAATTCTCTTCACCACAGTACAAACTTGGCGTATACACTGCATTACAAATGAGGATCTCTTTGAACAATTATGAACTCATCCTTCATTTCAGGATATAATGCATATTATTGATTTGGTAATCACCTTCTCTAGCTCAAGGTTGTTACAAGCTGGAGCTGAGCTATTAGTGGAATGTGTCCTGGAAGTCACCAAGCAAGGGACTATTGCACTGCCCAAAGACCGGCTGAAGAAATTTCCAGAATTGAAATTATAATACATGAAAGAAAAGCAACAGCCCTTCTAGTTATTTTATTTTATTTCTGGGGAACAGAAGTAGATAGATTGCCTGATCTATCTTCCATTAAAGAGGATCACACAAGTATGTATCCCTCACACCCTGTGATTTAGAGATTTGGTAGTAGTTGGCAATAGATCTTCAGCTTAGACTGTAGTGCAAAAGGGGTGAGGTACACAACGGTAATAAATGTGAAGGCCTGCTTTTTAAAAAAGTACAAAAATAAATATACAAAGGAATATTTATCTTGAACCCAACCTGAGGCAGGGATTAAATAAATGCTGATGCTTTATCTCTGAGGTGCAATCTGAGGGCATGACAGGGAGAGAAGGAAAAGAGAAAGTTCAAATGGCAAGTAATACAAAGGGATGTAGTATTGTGCTGGTCGCTGCTTTGTGGTGAGCCTCGAGGAGACATAACTAGTCACTGTGTAGGAAGGAGTGTTGGCACACTCCACACTACACTGGACAAACTACACGGAGAAGCTGTGCCTCAGAGCAGTTTGTGGGAGCGGAAAAGAGGCAATTCCTCTCTCCTGGCCCTGGCCTGTTCGCTCAGTTGGTCAGAGTGTGCTCCCAAAATGCCAAGGTTGCACATTTGATCTCTAGTCAGGGCACGTGCAGGAAGTGACCAATGAATGCACAACTAAATGAAACAACAAAATGAATAAATGCTTCTCCCTTTCTCCTTTCCTCTCTGCATCTCTAAAATTAAAATTAAAAAAAAGTCTTTCTTCCTTTCAGATGTTTTAGAATTTTAATGTACTTCATATATTCAACATAAAATATTGACAATGGATAAACAATAGGAAAAAAGACTCTCCATTACAGATCTTCCAGAATTCACAGCATCACTCTGGTCAAAGACTATGAAGAGAACAGTCACATGAACAAAACACAGGAGAGTTTACCAGAGAATTTTAGTTTATTGGCATAACTAAAACATAAAGAACCAAATAGTCAACTTTCTCTTCTCACTGAAAGGAAAGCAAAAGTGAAACAGAGAACTTACAATTTTTTTTACTAAGCAGCTTAAAAAGATGGGCTACCGTTGTGGCTAATATAATGCACAAAGTCAAGGCTTCTAACATATTCTGTCTCCACATTTATTATTGAGAACTGTACTATTAGAAATAAAAATACAGAGAGATAGAAAGTATTTGGCAACCCTGGCCAGATAGCTTGGTTGGAGAGTCGTCCCAAAGTGCAGAGGTTGCAAGTTCGATCCCCGGTCAGGACATATACAGGAACAGATGTTCCTGTCTCTCTCTCACTCTCTTCTTCCCTCTTGCTAAAAAATTAATAAAATAAACATTTAAAAAAGTATATGGCATTAAAAACAGACCTTGCTATATAAACATACAGTATGTCGCCTTTATCTCTTTATGAGGATACCAGTATAAAGAAAACTCTCCAATTGGCCCTTCAGCCTAGAACACCTTCTAAACATTCACCACATGGTCATTGTTGACCTGCATTCACAGCTGTGGAACCCAGGAGATTCCACTGCTGTCTATTAGGGAAAGGATCAAGATTCAGCTCCTAGAGGACCCCATTCACGCTCTATGATGTGTGCTGTGTTATCTCCAGAAACATTCACTTCAATTTGCATAATAAGTCCACAGACAAGTTTGAATACTGAGATCTAGCTAAAAAAATTAAGTAGCAGCCCTGGCCAGTTAGCTCAGTGGTAGAGCGTTGGCCTGGCGTGTGGGAGTCCTGGGTTCCATTCCCGGCCAGGGCACACAGGAGAGGCGCCCATCTGCTCTCCACCCCTCCCCCTCTCCTTCCTCTCTGTTTCTCTCTTCCCCTCCGGCAGCCAGGGCTCCATTGGAGCAGGGTTTGCCCGGGCGCTGGGGATGGCTCTGTGGCCTCTGTCCCAGGCGCTAGAGTGGCTCTGGTTGCGGCAGAGCAACGCCCCAGATGGGCAGAGCATCGCCCCCTGCTGGGCATGCCGGGTGGATCCTGGTCGGGCACATGCGGGAGTCTGGCTGACTGCCTCCCCGTTTCCAACTTCAGAAAAATACAAAAAAAAAAAAAAAAAGTAGCAATAAAGACAATATAAGCTAACCTGAACAGGCTGTAGTGCAGTGGATAGAGCATCAGACTGGGACACAGAGGGCCCAGGTACAAAACCCTGAGGTTGCCGGCTTGAGCTTGGGATCATACCCAATGGTCACTGGCTTGAGCCCAAGGTCACTGCCTTGAACAAGGGGTCACTGGTTTGGCTGTAGCCATACCACCCCCTCCGTCAAGGTACATATTGTGTTTCTCCGAAAATAAGACAGTGTCTTATATTAATTTTTGCTCCTAAAGACGTGCTAGGTCTTATTTTCAGGGGATGTCTTATTTTTCCATGAACAAGAATTCACACTTATTGTTCAACAAAAAAAATCAACATTTATTAATATACTATAGCCATGTCATCACAAACATCAGCATAACCAGCCAAACTCTGAATTCCATCAAGAATTTCTTGTGACTGTATTTCCATGTACAACAATCTACCCTGTTTCCCCGAAAATAAGGCAGTCTCTTTTTTTTTTTTTTTTTTTGTATTTTTCTGAAGCTGGAAATGGGGAGAGACAGTCAGACAGATTCCCGCATGCGCCCCACCCGGATCCACCCGGCACGCCCACCAGGGGCGATGCTCTGCCCACCAGGGGCGATGCTCTGCCCACCAGGGGCGATGCTCTGCCCACCAGGGGGTGATGCTCTGCCCCTCCGGGGCGTCGCTCTGCCGCGACCAGAGCCACTCTAGCACCTGGGGCAGAGGCCAAGGAGCCATCCCCAGCGCCCGGGCCATCTTTGCTCCAATGGAGCCTTGGCTGCGGGAGGGGAAGAAAGAGACAGAGAGGAAGGGGGGGGTGTGTGGAGAAGCAAATGGGCGCTTCTCCTATGTGCCCTGTCCGGGAATCGAACCCGGGTCCCCCGCACGCCAGGCTGACGCTCTACCGCTGAGCCAACCGGCCAGGGCTAAGGCAGTCTCTTATATTAATTTTTGCTCCTAAAGATGTGCTAGGTCTTACTTTCAGGGGAGGTCTTATATTTCTAAGCTTGAAAAAATTGCACTAGGTCTTATTTTTGGGGATGTCTTATTTTCGAGGAAACGGTATGAGAAAGCAATCAATGAACAACTAAGGTGCCACAATGAAGACTTGATGCAAATAAGGTGCTGCAACGAAGACTTGATGCTTCTCATCTCTCTCCTTCCTATCTGTCTGTTCCACTCTCTCACTAAAAAAGAAAAAAGAGAGAGAGACAGTATAAGCTAGCATGACCAGGTGGTGGCACGTGAACAGAGCATCTGAGGACCCAGGTTTGAAACCTCAAGGTCACCAGCTTGAGCGCAGAGTCATTGGCCTGAGCATGATATCATCAACATGACCCTCATGGTCGCTAGCTTGAGCCCAAAGGTCACTGGCTTGAAGCCCAAGGTTGCTGGCCTGAGCCCAAGATCACTGGCTTGAGCAAGAGGTCACTGGCTCAGCTGAAGCCCCTCTAGACAAGGCACATATGAGAAAACAATTAATGAACAACTAAGGTGCTGCAACTATGAGTTGATACTTCTCATCTCTCTCTCTCTGTCTCTTGCTAAACAAACAAACAAACAAACAAAAAAGACATATAAGCTAGAATTGGTTAGAAAAGCAAGAGGAGGATTTTTTAAATGCTTCTAGTCAAGTTAGAATTAAGGTGTCTGTTCAAAATCCCAAGTTATGTTAAATTTTGCAAACTATTCAAGGGCAGAGTATATATTGATTAGGATGTGTTCATAGCTGATGTATCTCCAAAGAATTTTGGAGGCTGCCAGCTTCTGAACATCTTCAATTCTGTCTGCAGAAAAAGCCTGGATGCCTCCCACTGACCCACACCCTTTCAAGATCATACTGAGTTCAAGAGTTTACCAAGAAATCTTTTTTTCTAAAGCATCATCTTTTCTGGTATTGCTAGTGCAGAATAGAATATTCATCTTGCTTCTATTCTGAGGCCTACTGTTTATACATAGAATTCTTGAGATTTATCAATATCATGAATCATTGGAGATTGGATGGGGCTAAGCTTCTCCATGGCCGCTGCACCACCACTGCTTTGTTTTATTTTTTTCATTTTGGTGGGAAGGGGATCAGGAGTTCTAATTTGAAAAAAAAACCCACTAAGCCAGATACACAGGGCACTTAAACAGAGCATCACTCCAGCTCAGTGTAGTGGAGCTATGCTTTCTACATCTGAGAGAGCCCTGGTTGTTGACAGACACCCAGTTTCTCAGCTATATAATATCTTCCCATACATACTGTCCTGGGACTGGGCTCTCCAAGCAGCTGGGCTCTTCTCCCAGCTCGGGTGTGTGTGAGTGTGTGTGTGTGTGTGTGTGTGTGTGTGTGTGTGTGTGTATGATAGAGAGAATGAGAGAGAGAGAGAGAGAGAGAGAGAGAGGTTACCTCTTTGACTCTTCTGTAATGAGTTTTATCTATCTGGCTCTACTGACTTCCAGGTTGTTGTGAAGGCCAATGAGATATGTGGATAAAACTCATAGAAAATCTGGCCCCAGGGTGCAGGGGTTCCAGATCTGTCCAGTTTTGAGCTCTGCAGGGGCGAGGGGCAGTTGTATGTAGTACCTAATTGGGGACCTTGGACTCAGGCAATACCAGCAGCTCATACTTAGGCAGCCAGGTAGCCTAGACCTGCCCTTCTCCAAGAAGCCAAAGCATCAAGCCTTCCACAGCCTTGAGGGGAGTAGCAGTGTGAGCCCTGAAGCACCACTGTTCTTAAACCACTCCAGGACTAAGCCCATGGCATAGATGCTGAACCACCGATCTGTGCTGTACAAGGATTTGTTAAGTGCCTGCACTTTGTATCCCAGGATTGAAGGGTACTCTTTGAGGGCGAACCCCAGTAGATCATTGTGGATGATTACCACCATGACTCCTGCAGAGCCAACATTCTTCTGTGCACCAGAAGAGCAAATATCACCCCAAACTTGGATACATCCACTGGCTTAGAAAGTTTGACAACGTGTCGCAAACCGGCTCTGCTCTGCACATGTTCTCGTTGGTGCAGAAGAGGTTTCCGGGTTGAGGCTTCACAAACTTGGATCTGTGTTTTTCATATAACTCCCAAGTTTATAATAACAATCGATATTCACAGTCCCAAAGTTCTAAGCTTTTTCTGCGACCTTAGCTCACATCTTTCTGCTTTCAGACCAATCAGGTTTAAGGGAACGGCACTGAATTGGCCTGACTCATGTCTTTGCTCAAGAATCACCTTGTCATTGTCTGGGATGGCTAACAACTGCCTCCCGCCACAGATTCTTTGTGTTGTGAAACAGCTTAGTGAAAGCTGATGGCCAGTGGCTTATTCCAAGAACACTAACGCAAGTCTGGTTTAGTCTAATCATCCTTTTTGTATCTCTAAGAACACTGAGCATGACAATGTAGCAACTCAGGACAAACAAAATTGACCATCTGCCACCACCCATCTACAGTATTTCCTTGGTATCTCAGGCAGAGTGGACATAGGTGACTGATGGGGGGCGGGTAGCACATCTTTCTCTCCTTTCTCTTATTTCTCATTGGTCACAATCTTCCCCACAGGGAATTGACTCCTCCATCATTCCAGTTGCATCATCCAGCCATCAAAGTCAAACCTCTTGCTTGTGAAGTGTGGCATTTTATCGAAACCTAAAGGAAAAAGCCAGAAACTCGGGCATGTTACTGGTTGCCCTGGATGTTCAGTGGCAGCCTTGAGATGGAGCCTAGCCCTTTGCTAGAAAATGACTGACTTATGTGCCAATGGATAACTGTGAAGGTCCCCAAGTGACACTGGTTGACAGCAGTGACAGCCATCAGCTGTCCTCTCAGCTCTTACTGTCCTCCCTGAAATTAGCAATGCTACCTGTTCAAGATAAGCCTCTTTGATTGAAGGGCTGCATATAATAGCAACTGACTAATTAAGTTAGGCAAAAATAATTTTTTTTAAAAGTTATAAAAAAGTTCTCAGGATGGAAGAAAAGGCTGGATAAAGACTTGTAAAAGGAAATCAGGGAGTGTATTGAGGGCAGAAACTGCCCAAAAGTTCTCTTCTACCAGTGCTGTTGAAAAAAACTAAATATGACCTGACCAGGTGACGGCAGAGTGGATAGAGCATTGGCCTGAGACACTAAGGACCCAGTTTGAAACCCCAAGGTCACTGGCTTGGGCATGGGTTTATCTGGCTTGAGCACAGGGTCATTGCCTTGAGAACCAGACCACAAACATGACCCATGGTTGTTGACTTGAGCCCAAAGGTTGCTGGCTTGAAGCCCAAAGTCACCGGCCTGAGCAAGGGGCCACTGGCTCAGCTGCAGCCCCCTGGTCAAGGTATATTTTAGAAAGCAATCAATGAACAACTAAGGTACAACAACTGAGTTGATGCTTCTCATCTCTCTTCCTTCTTGTCTGTCTGTCCCTGTCTCCCCTCTCTCTTTCTCTTGCTAAAAAAGAAGGATGGGTAGAAGGAAGGGAGGGAGGGAGGGAGGGAGGGAGGGAGGGAGGGAGGGAGGGAGGGAGGGAGGAAGGGAGGGAGGGAGGGAGGAAGAAAAGAAAGAACTAAATATGATGATTGTAACTTGCTTGCATCATTGCACAAGATTCAAATAAGAGTCTGGTTGGGCAAGCCTGACCACCCTCTTGGGTGATAAGGAGTCTCTAAGAATCAGAATGTCTGTCTCATCAAGACACATAAAACTGCCTGACCAGGCGATGGCACAGTGGATAGAGCATCAAACTGGGATGCGGAAGACCCAGGTTCGAGACCCCAAGGTCGCCAGCTTGAGCACGGGCTCATCTGGTTTGAGCAAAGCTCACCAGCTTGGACCCAAGGTTGCTGGCTCAAGCAAGGGGTTACTCGGTCTGCTGAAGGCCCATGGTCAAGGCACATATGAAGAAAGCAATCAATGAACAACTAAAGTGTCACAACAAAAAACTAATGATTGCCCTGGCTGGTTGGCTCAGTGGTAGAGCGTTGGCCTGGCGTGCGGGAGTCCCAGGTTCAATTCCCGGCCAGGATACACAGGAGAGGCACCCATCTGCTTCTTCACCCCTTCCCCTCTCCTTCCTCTCTGTCTCTCTCTTCCACTCCCACAGCCAAGGCTCCATTGGAGCAAAGATGGCCCGGGCACTGAGGATGGCTCTGTGGCCTCTGCCTCAGGTGCTAGAATGGCTCTGATTGCGACAGAGCAATGCCCCAGGTGGGCATAGCATTGCCGCCTGGTGGGCATGCCGGGTGGATCCCGGTCGGGCACATGTGGGAGTCTGTCTGACCGCCTCCCCGTTTCCAACTTCAGAAAAATACAAAAAAAAAACAACAACAAACAAACAAAAAAACCCCTAATGATTGATGCTTCTCATCTCTCTCCATTCCCATCTGTCTGTCCCTATCTATCCCTCTCTCTCCGTCTCTGTAGAAAAAAAAAAGACACATAAAACTGGCCTGGCCTGCCTGACCAAGCGGTGGCGCAGTGGATAGAACGTTGGACTGGGATGCGGAAGACCCAGGTTCGAGATCCCTAGGTTGCCAGCTTGAGCACGGGCTCATCTGGTTTGAGCAAAAAGCTCACTGGCTTGAGCCCAAGATCGCTGGCTCAGCAAGGGGTTCCTCGGTCTGCTGAAGGCCCGAGGTCAAGGCATATATGAGAAAGCAATCAATGAACAACTAAGGTGTTGCAACGCTCAATGAAAAACTAATGATTGATGCTTCTCATCTCTCCATTCCTGTCTGTCTGTCCCTGTCTATTTTTCTCTATGACTCTCTCTCTGTCTCTGTTAAAAAAAAACAACAACAACAAAAAAAACTGGCCTGGCCTGTGGTGGCACAGTGGATAAAGCGTCGACCTGGAAATATAGAGGTCACCAGTTTGAAACCTTGGGCTTGCCTGGTCAAGGCACATATGGAAGTCGATGCTTCCTGCTCCTCTCCCCTTTCTCTCTCTTTCTTTCTCTCCCTTCTCTAAAATGAATAAATAAAATTATTTTTTTTAAAAAGATCCATACTGGGGCACGCAGTCCCACCCAGCTTGTGGTGCCAAGGCTTGCAGCAATCCCACGAGCGGGCTTCTCCTGCAGGGGCAGGGCAAAAGCCCGGAATCAGGCAGAGACCCCGCAGCTGAGCAAAGGTGCTCACTCCTACCCTCAGGGACGAGCATAACAGCACCTGCAGGGTAGGGCGAAGGCCAAGACCACTGACGCTTGCACACCCGAGCACGTGATCACAGCCACTCCTGTGAAGGAGAGGTGGAAACCACAGCAACAGCCCCAGTGGGCAGGCACCGGCAATGCCCATACCCAAATGCCCTAGGCAGCAACAGCAGAGGGGGTGGCGGGCCTGCAGATAGACCATACCTAGGGAACACAGAGGCCACACCTAGTGGTCTCCAGTGGCCAAAACCTTCTTTTACACAGACAAAATGAGAAGGCAGAGAAATGCAACACAAATGAATCAAGAGAAATCCCCGGAAAAGGACCTGAATGAGTCAGATATAACCAAATTACCAGATGCAGAGTTTAAAATAACAATTGTTAGGATGCTCAAAGATATTAGAACAACAATAGATGGTCATTACGAACACCTAAATAAAGAGAGCAAATATAAAAAAGGACATTAAAATAATAAAAAAGAATCAGTCAGAAATGACAGATACAATATCAGAAATGAAGAACACAATGGAAGGAATTAAAAGTAGGATGAATGAAGCTGAGAATTGAATCAGCGAGTTAGAGGACAAGATAAATGAAGGCATGGAAGCATGGCAGAAAAAAGAAAAGAGATTCAAAAAGTCTGAGGAAACTCTAAGAGAGCTCTGTGACAACATGAAGAGAAATAACATCCGCATCATAGGGGTTCCTGAAGAAGAAGAGAAAGAACAAGGGGTAGAGACTTTGTTCAAACATATCATAGCTGCAAACTTCCCTCAATTAAGGCAGGAAAATGTTTCACAAGTTCAAGAGGCACAGAGAACTCCATTAAATAAAAACCCAAATAAATCTACACCAAGACAGATCATAATTAAAATACCAAAGCTAAGTGATAAAGAGAAAATTTTAAAAACTTCTAGATAAAAAAAAGACTATCACCTACAAAGGAGCCCCCATAAGGATGACTTCTGACTTCTCAACAGAAACACTTGAGGCCAGAAGGGAATGGCAAGAAATATTCAAAGTAATGCAGAACAAAAGCCTACAACCAAGACTACTTTATCCAGCAAGGCTATCATTTAAAATTGAAGAAGAAATAAAAAGCTTTCCAGACAAAAAAAACCTCAGGGAATTCACTACAACCAAACCAATGCTGCAAGAAATGCTAAGGGACCTGTTATAAACAGATCAAAGGAGAAAAATAAAATAGCAAAAGAGGAATACAGTTTTATTTTTTTTTATTTTTTTTTTATTTTTTTTTATTTTTTTCATTTTTCTGAAGCTGGAAACAGGGAGAGACAGTCAGACAGACTCCCGCATGCGCCCGACCGGGATCCACCCGGCACACCCACCATGGGGCGGCGCTCTGCCCACCAGGGGGCGATGCTCTGCCCATCCTGGGCGTCGCCATATTGCGACCAGAGCCACTCTAGCGCCTGGGGCAGAGGCCGAGGAGCCATCCCCAGCGCCCGGGCCATCTTTGCTCCAATGGAGCCTTGGCTGCGGGAGGGGAAGAGAGAGACAGAGAGGAAAGCGCGGCGGAGGGGTGGAGAAGCAAATGGGCGCTTCTCCTGTGTGCCCTGGCCGGGAATCGAACCCGGGTCCTCCGCACGCTAGGCCGACGCTCTACCGCTGAGCCAACCGGCCAGGGCAAGAGGAATACAGTTTTAAAGAATAAAATGGCAGGTATGCAACATAATTGAATGACAAGATAACCTGGACATGTTTTCTTTGAATATATGTACCCTGATTTATTGATGTCACCCCATTAAAATTAATAAAAATTTATTTATTAAAAAAAAAGAATAAAATGGCAATAAACAACTACATATCAATAATAACCTTAAATGTAAATAGATTAAATGATCTGATCAAAAGACATAGGGTAGCTGGCCCTGGCCGGTTGGCTCAGTGGTAGAGCGTCGGCCTGGTGTGCGGAGGTCCCGGGTTCGATTCCCGGCCAGGGCACACAGGAGAAGTGCCCATCTGCTTCTCCACCCCTCCCCCTCTCCTTCCTCTCTGTCTCTCTCTTTCCCTCCCGCAGCAAGGCTCCATTGGAGCAAAAGATGGCCCGGGCGCTGGGGATGGCTCCTTGGCCTCTGCCCCAGGCACTAGAGTGGCTCTGGTCACAGCAGAGCGATGCCCCGGAGGGACAGAGCATCGCGCTCTGGCGGGCAGAGCGTCACCCCCTGGTGGGTGTGCCGGGTGGATCCCAGTTGGGCGCATGCGGGAGTCTGTCTGATTGTCTCTCATTTCCAGCTTCAGAAAAATACAAAAAAAAAAAAAAAAAAAAAAAAAAGACATAGGGTAGCTTCATGGATAAGAAACCAGGACCCATACATATGCTGTCTACAAGAGACACGCCTTAAAACAAAAGATGTACATAGACTGAAGATAAAAGGATGGAAAAAAAATATTTCACGCAAATGGAAATGAAAAAAAAGCTGGGGTAGCAATACTTATATCAGACAAAATGGACTTTAAAAAAAAGACTATAGTAAGAAATAAAGAAAGTCACTACATAATGATAAAGGGAGCAATCCAATAGGAAGATATAACCATTATAAATATCTATGCACCTAATATAGGAACACCTAAATATATAAAGCAGACTTTGATGGATTTAAAGGGTGAGATCAACAGCAATACTATAATAGTAGGGGATTTCAATACCCCACTAACATCACTAGATAGATTCTCAAGAAAGAAAATTAACAGAGACACAGCAGACTTAAAGGACATACTAGATCAACTCGATTTAATAGATATCTTCAGAACTTTTCACCCTAAAATAGCAGAATATACATTCTTTTCAAGTGCTCATGGTACATTCTCTAGGATAAACCACATATTAGGGCACAAAAGTGGTCTCAACAAATTTAAGAAGATTGAAATCATATCGAGCACTTTTTCTGATCACAATGGCATAAAACTAGAAATCAACCACAACAGGAAAACTGAAAAATACTCAAACACTTGGAAACTAAATAGCATGTTATTAAATAATGAATGGGTTAACAATGAAATCAAAGAAGAAATAAAAAAATTCCTAGAAACGAATGATAACGAGCATACATCAACTCAAAATTTATGGGACACAGCAAAAGCAGTCCTGAGAGGGAATTTCATAGCATTACAGGCGTACCTTAAGAAGCTAGAAAAAGCTCACTAAAACAACTTAACCCTGCATCTAAAAGAACTAGAAAAAGAACAAGTAAAGTCCAGAGGTAGTAGAAGGAAGGAAATAATAAAGATCAGAGCAGAAATAAATGACATAGAGGCTAAAGAAACAATACAGAGGATCAATGAAACCAGGAGCTGGTTCTTTGAAAAGGTAAACAACATCGATGAACCTTTAACCAGACTCACCAAGAATAAAAGAGAGAGGACTCAAATAAATAAAATTAGAAACGAGAGTGGAGAAATAACAACTGACACAACAGAAATACAAAATATTGTAAGAAAATACTATGAAGAACTGTATGCCAAAAAACTAGACAACCTAGATGAAATGGACAAATTCCTTGAAACATACAATCTTCCAAAAATCAGTCTGGAAGAATCAGAAAACCTAAACAGACCGATTACACCAAATGAGATTGAAACAGTTATCAAAAACTCCCAAAAAGGAGAAGTCCTGGGTCTGATGGCTTTACAAGTGAATTCTACCAAATATTCAAAGAAGAACTAACTCCTATCCTTCTCAAGCTATTTCAAAAATTCAAGAGAAAAGAAGACTTCCAAGCCCCTTTTATGAGGCAAGTATAATTCTGATTCCAAAACCAGGCAAAGACAACACAAAGAAAGAAAAGTATAGGCCAATATCCCTGATGAATTTAGATGCTAAAATCCTCAACAAAATATTAGCAAACCGGATCCAGCAATATATGAAAAAAATCATACACCATGATCAAGTGGGATTTATTTTTGGAAGGCAGGGCTGGTATAATATTCGCAAATCAATCAATGTGATTCATCAGATAAACAAAAGGAAAGAGAAAAACCACATGATAATTTCAATAGATGCAGAAAAAGCATTTGATAAAATCCAGCACCCATTCATGATCAAAACTCTCAGCAAAGTGGGAATACAGGGAACATATCTCAACATGATAAAGGCCATCTATGACAAATCCATAGCCAACATCATACTCAATGGGCAAAAATTAAAAGCAATTCCCTTAAGATCAGGAACAAGGCAGGGGTGCTCCCTTTCACCACTTTTATTCAACATAGTTCTGGAAGTCCTAGCCACAGCAATCAGACAAGAAAAAGAAATAAAAGGCATCCAAATTGGAAAAGAAGAAGTAAAACTATCATTATTTGCAGATGATATGATATTGTATATAGAAAACCCTAAAGTCTCAGTCAAAAAACTATGGGACCTGATAAATAAATTCAGCAAGGTGGCAGGATATAAAATTAATACTCAGAAATCAGAGGGATTTTTACTGACAATGAACTGTCAGAAAGAGAAATTAAGGAAGCAATGCCCTTTATCATTGCAACATCAACAAAAAAAGTACCTAGGAATAAATTTAACCAGGAGATTAAACCTGTACTCGGAAAATTATAAAACATTGATAAAGAAATCAGGGAGGATACAAACAAGTGGAATCATATATCATGCTCATGGTTAGGAAGCATAAACATCATTAAAATGTCTATATTACCCAAAGCAATTTATAAATTCAATGCAATACCGATTAAAATACCAATGACTTACTTCAAAGATATAGAACACATATTCCAAAAATTTATATGGAACCAAAAGAGAACACGAATAATCTCAGCAATCTTGAAAAGGAAGAATAAAGTGGGAGTTATCACACTTCTGGATATCAAGTTATACTACAAGGCCATTGTATTCAAAACAGCCTGGTACTGGCATAAGAACAGGCACATAGATCAATGGAACAGAACTGAGAACCCAGAAATAAATCCACACTTTTGTGGACAACTGATATTTGACAAAGGAGGTAAGAGCATACATTGGAGTAAAGACAGCCTCTTCAACAAATGGTGTTGGGAAAATTGAATAGCCATCTGCAAAAAAATGAAACTAGACCACCAACTTACACCATTCACAAAAATCAACTCAAAATGGATAAAAGACTTAAATGTAAGCCGTAAAACCATAAGCATCTTAGAAGAAAACATAGGCAGTAAGCTCTCTGACATCTCTCGCAGCAATATATTTGCTGATTTATCTCCACGGGCAAGTAAAATAAAAGACAGGATAAACAAATGAGACTATATCAAACTAAAAAGCTTTTGCACAGCTAAAGACAATAAGAACAGAATAAGAAGTCAAACTACACAATGGGAAAATATATTTGACATTGCGTCTGATAAGGGGTTAATAACCAAAATTTATAAAGAACTAGTAAAACTCAATACCAGGAAGACAAACAACCCAATCAAAAAATGGGCAAAAGAAATGAATAGACACTTCCCCAAGGAGGACATACAGATGACCAATAGGCATATGAAAAAATGCTCAACATCACTAATCATTAGAGAAATGCAAATTAAAACCACAATGAGAATATCATCTCACACCAGTCAGAATGGCTCTCATCAACAAAACAACACAGAATAAGTGCTGGCGAGGATGTGGAGAAAAGGGAACCATCCTGCATTGCCGGTGGGAATGCAGACTGGTGGAAAACAGTATGGAGATTCCTCAAAAATTTAAAAATCGAACTGCCTTTTTACCCTGCTATACCACTTTTAGGAATATACCCCAAGAACACCATAGCACTGTTTGAAAAGAAGAAATGCACCCCCATGTTTATGGCAGCATTGTTCACAATAGCGAAGATCTGGAAACAGCCCAAGTGTCCGTCAGTGGACGAGTGGATTAAAAAGCTTTGGTACATATAACTATGGAATACTACTCAGCCATAAGAAATGATGACATCGGATCGTTTACAACAACATGGATGGACCTTGATAACATTATACTGAGTGAAATAAGTAAATCAGAAAAAACTAAGAACTATTAATATATGATTCCATATATAGGTGGGACATAAAAATGAGACTCACAGACATGGACAAGAGTGTGGGGGTTACGGGGTGGGGGGGAGGAGAGGAAGAGGGTTGGGGGAAAAAAAAAGATCCATACTACAGGTTGAGAAAAACTAGAAAAGGAAAACTAGCTACCATTAGAAAGTGGAAACTGATGCTGTGTTGTTTAACAAAAGGTCCATTATAATTCAGCATCCAAACTCTCTTCTTTGCACGTGCACACACACACACACTTTCAAAAATACTCCTGCTTATACTTTCAAAAATACTCCTGCTTACCCTGACCTGGTAGCTCCAGTTGGTTAGATCATTGTCCCAATACATCAAGGTTGTGGGGTTGATCCCTGGTCAGGGCACATACAAGAATCAACAAATGGCCTGACCAGGCAGTGGCGCAGTGGATAGAGCATCAGACTGGGATGCGGAGGATCCAGGTTTGAGACCCTGAGGTCGCCAGCTTGAGCGCGGGCTCATCTGGTTTGAGCAAAGCTCACCAGCTTGAGCCCAAGGTCGCTGGCTTGAACAAGGAGTTACTCTGTCTCCTGTAGCCCCACGATCAAGGCACATATGAGAAAGCAATCAATGAACAACTAAGGTGCCAAAATGAAAATCTGATGCTTCTCATCTCTCTCCCTTCCTGTCTGTCCCTATCTATCCCTCGTTCTGATTATCTGTGTCTCTGTAAAAAAACAACAAAAATCAACAAATGAATGCATGAATAAGAGGAACAACAAATTGATGTCTCTCTCTCTCTCTAAAATCAATTAAAAAATACTCCTAATGGAATTCATAAAATAAAAGTTATCACCCTTTCCTAAGGAGATAACTCAATGTCTCCTTACTACTGCGTCTAAATCTAAGTTAAAGATGTCTGGGTGAGCCTGACCATACGGTGGCGCAGTGGATAGAGCGTCGGATTGGGATGCAGAGGATCCAGGTTTGAGACCCCGAGGTCGCCAGCTTGAGCGTGGGCTCATCTGATTTGAGCAAAAGCCCACCAGCTTGAACCCAAGGTCGCTGGCTCCAGCAAGGGGCTACTCAGTCTGCTGAAGGCCCGCGGTCAGGGCACATATGAGAAAGCAATCAATGAACAACTAAGGTGTTGCAACATGCAATGAAAAACTAATGATTGATGCTTCTCATCTCTCTCTGTTCCTGTCTGTCTGTCCCTGTCTATCCCTCTCTCTGTCTCTGTAAAAAAAAAAAGGAAAAGAAAAGATGTCTGTGTGATATAAATTTCTGCTCTAGTTCCAGCTAAGCTATCTTAGATTGGGGTCCCTAGAAAAAAAGGCGAAAGATTTAAACGATATGAAGAGAAACAAGAGTATAGGTCCCTAGAAAGAGAACCAGAGCCAGGGATTCTTGTGCAAGTGATTCACTGGGGAAGGACTCGCACATAAAAGGGACCAAGGGGAAGACAGGATAGGGCAGGGAATTAGTTAAACCATAATTTGGTCTCGACTAGAGAGTAGTGTCAGCTTGATCTTACAGAGTTCTGGAGTCTGAACTGTACCCAGAATTGGGCCCGTTTGAGACTAGGTATGAAGATGGTCTAGGTAAAACAGCTTACCTGATCTACCAAATGAAGGCCCCAACCCAACTGGGACCACTTCTACCTAGAACTTATAGTTCTAGAATATTAGTCATACCTCTCCAGCTTTTATGGGAACTTTCAGAGCCCTCAAATTCTCATAAGCCCTCTTTCTCATAAGTTCCCATTTCCACTGATGGTAGACAAATCATAAACTTTCTAAGTAAAAGTAAGTCCATTTCTTCCAGTTTTAAATGGTCTACTTTAAGGAAAATAGGTAAGATCCATTATTAGGGCTTTTTGTTTCCTTTAACAGGTCTTTCTTTCACCTGCACCTTTCCAAGACCTTTCAAGCTGGATACAAACGGTATAGGTGTGCTGATAATGGAAGGAAAGAGCCTTTGTTAGCCAACTGTCTTTGACCTCTATTTTGGCCCCTGCTCTTCCCATAGTTACTACCCTTGAATGACTAAAACTATGTAGTATTAACTGATGATCTGGTTTCTCAGTGCTCAGCCCAGTGGTCTTCCTTGAGAAACTTAGTAATATCATTTTTCACCAGTGAAACAGCTGACTGAGCTGTTCACCTTACAGCTCCTGCTATGCAGTAACCACCTCCTTCACCATGGTAACCCCATGCTAAGCCCATTAGCAGCCCACTGCCACCAGGCATCCCCAAACTACGGCCTGCGGGCCACAATGTGGCCCCCTGAGGCTATTTATCCAGCCCCCACTGCACTTCTGGAAGGGGCACCTCTTTCATTGGTGGTCAGTGAGAGGACCACTGTATTTGGCCACCCTCCAATGGTCTGAGGGACAGTGAACTGGCCCCCTGTGTAAAAAGTTTGGAGACCATATGGTATAAAGTTTATACCATATGGGAATCAAAGGAAATTCTGTGATGTGTGTGTGCATGTACGTGTAACTTCAGTCTATCAAAACATTATATGCATTAATTTCTCCTGTGCTTTACTAGCTCCTGTGGTCATAGGGACACTTGAACGTTGCTTCTCCACTTTTGATTTTCTTTTTTATATCAATCTGGAGTTGCTGTTCTCACTAATCATCCCTCACTTGCCCTGTACCAGGCTGAACGCTAGGGAGGTTTCTGATGGGTCAAGCTAGCACCTTGTACTCTACTGTTCCTGCCAAATCTATCAAAATGACTATTCCTCCCTCTTTTGGTCTGATAAGCAGCTTCATGTTTTTCCCTTCCTACTCTACACTTTTTTTGTTCTAGGTGAGCTGGCCTTTCCATGAAGCCTAGCCCTTAATGATAGACTTCAGGGAGAAAGGGGGAAAGGATAGGATGACCAAAAGGGGAAAATTTTTGGCAGGAATTTGAAAGGCATTAGGTTTTGGTGACTATACTATTTCCCTCACAACTACAGGTCTGAGTTTTGGGAAACAGAATTAGGGGGCTGTTGAATTTGAGGACAGGAATTAAGGGCTCTGGACAAAAAATGAGGTAGACACTAGATAGGGTTCAGGTCATAGGACAGCTGGTATTTCAGTTTAGCCCAACCCAGTTGCTAGAGCCTGTTGCTCAGCTGGCAGAGGGGGTTCAAAATATTTACATGTCGCATATTCAATCACTCAGCTCAGTACATTAGCTCCCCATTTTAAGTTATAGACAAATGTGTAACTGCCCTGACTTTAATTTTCCAGGTATTTCCTTCTCTCCTATTGTTCGGGTCAGATTTCTTCCCTACTTGAAGTGCTGAGGCATGCTGTAGGCAAATGAGGTCCATCTGTATACACAAGCACTGGTCTTTTTCATTTAAGAGCAGAGGGCAGTTTTTTATCAGCACACTAGGATTTTCCTAGTTTTAACTCTTCACAATGTAGTTAATGTGTATACATATCCCACCGTATTATATTCCATTACCATTAATTATTGAATTGTCTCTTCAAATAGACTATTTTTGCTAACCACTGCACCCTAACAGCCTATAAATGTCCCTGTATACTTTGGGAACTATTAAAAGGTATGGAAATATACTATGGTTCTCACTACATATGACATAATTGCTGAGAAAGGCCCTTTCCTGAAACACCTCAACCCTTTGCAACCCATAAGACCTTGGTAGGTCTTGGAAAGGTAGTGATAGAAAGCTTTGAACAATTTGAACTAGAAACTCCCTGAATTTGTTAAAAGTGCAGATTCCTGATGCCTCTGTAGATTCTCTACAACTGAGGTGTGGGCCACAAATTTTTGTTTAAATAGCACTGGTGACTCTGAACAGTCCTAGTAAGTTTGAGAAACACTGATATTGCTTTGTAAAAGTTCAGTGTCATCAAGAAATTGTTTCACTTCTAGATTGCCACTTAGGGGCAAACCTTGACAATACACAGATGTAAACATAGTCTTTAAAATTAGTTTAGCCATCAAGATTGAATCCCTTTCCAAAGCTTTGGTGGCACCGTTTAAGAAAACTCCACCAAATTAACCTTATGATCATGGTTTCACCGATATACAAATAAGATTTAAAATATAGGCTTTTCAGCAGCAACCTTCAGTAAATCATCTGTCATGTTTGTGAGTACAGTACTAACATAAAACATTGTAAAGACAAATCACTAAAATCATGAGAAAAATTGCTTGACAATAGTTCCCTTCCCTAAGGTTCACTCTATGTATTTCAGTGATATTCGTAATATTTAGGAGTAACTGCTTGATCAAGTAAAATATTTCCCATTGTAAAGGCAAACTATTAAAATTTGAGTAGGAAAGATTTTAATGTCTTCATTCCTGTAAAACCTTGGTGCAGCTGCATTACCAATGTTTGTTGGTATTTTAGCAAAAACTTGTCAAAGCTATAAACATTTTAAAATGTTTCTTAAAAATTAAAAAAGACTTCAGAGAGTGAAGGAGAAAGTGACTAGTTCCACTTTTTATGCATTGCTTGGCTGATTTTCTTGTGCCCTGGCTGGGGATCAAACCCACAACTGTGGCATTTGACAACTCTTAAATTTGAGCTACCAGGCCAGAGCCTGTTTCAATTTTTTAATCTTCAATAAATCAGCTTATGTAACTGTTACAAAGTTGGTTCAATGTTGCATTTGTTTAGTGAATTCTAAACTTCCCCATGTTCAAGCACCACTCACCAAGGATAGTGACAATACAAAAGGCCTTTCCTTCTCAGCTGTACACCCAACTTATCAATGCTCGATTCTCCACTTCTTTATTACATGCATGTGTTGTGTTCTAAGTCTGAATTTTTTGTAAAAGGCAAAAACTAAAATTTTCAGCTAAGTCCACATATTTACATACTAAATTTTCAATGATCACTGAAAGCTTTGAAAACCACTCGTGTTTTTTTCTAGGGATTAATTCCTTTACTAGGAATAACTTGACTAAATGTCATCACTGGTGCTTTTTCTCTTGGGAGCACTCATTTCAACATCAGCAGGCTTTATTTACCTACCCTAAGCAACTCCAACTCACCCATATTCACAATACTCAAGGGGGAAGCTAAGTAACACCAACGTGGCAATTCAGACTAATTTCACCTTTGGGGAAACCTTACCACAGGATACTTATTCATTGTGACATGACATGACACCATACACTCACCAAAGAGAACACTTAATCTTTCTCTCCTAAAAAGGGAACTTTACTGAAATACAATTGCCTTAAACGGCATATTTATCATTTGTGTAGTTAAAAAAACCTGCTCAGTTCACATTACTCTTTATACACGTCTTCCCCGCCCCCCAAAAGAACCACATCCATGAATCCCTTCCCATGTAATAGACTTTGTATGCCTCTGGACAATTGAAGGTCAACAGGCTGTATTTTACATATTTCAGAGCCAGGAACCATACTTGTTACCTTACTGCAATATTCTGGAACATCAAACTAGAGCTATTCTACATAGAAGCCTAAGAAACTCAAAATTTCACATAGGTAATGAGTAGGACCTGCAAAACTGCACGATTTAGTTCTCATGCTACACTCCCCCCTTCCACAAAGTCCAATTACTGACATTCTGTATTTACCACTCCTACCAGATTTCATTTATAAATGCTAGAAAAACACTTCACACACACAAAAAAATATATATAATTTAAGATTATTGTATTTCCTTACAAGAGGAACATTTTAACAAATTTTATAGGTGTCAATCCTTGTTCAAATTGGGCACACATCAAATCTAGCATTATGGGAGTTTTATTTGGAAGTGAATTTAACTAAATACAAATGTCAAGATACTACACAAAACATCCACAGGAACTTTTTTTTATCTTTTTTTTTGAATTGTTCACAAACATTTCCTACATAATCCAACATACAACAAAAAAATGGTACATCTTTTTCTTTCAATTTGCATACAATGGAGAAAAACAAGAATATATATATTTTACAAAGTTTAACTAATAGACACTAGTAGGCAGGCTGACAGTTTAAGTCTATGAGTGAGAAATTATCTAATAAAAAATAATCAATTTATTTAGCATCAGTCACTTCCATAACCAAGTATTATTCCAATTAATAAAACTTGCTGTCATCACAATTCTGGTATATACTTATATACCGTTACTTTATTTTTAGTACTGCTCCCCACCTTGGTTCTTCACAATTACTAAACATAGAAAACTGTTGCAAAGTAGGGGCAAGCATTTGCAAAAACAAACAAACAAAATCCCCAGCTTATTATAAGCATGAATGTGTACGATGAAATTTCTTCCCAAATAATGGACTTTCAAACCATCCAGAAATCACCAGAACTGAATATGCCAAGATATTTTTGCCTAAGTTCAAGTCCAACAGAGCTGAAAATCAAACTTAGTGTTTAGTTTTGGGGTGGGGAGTTCGGCCATTTCAAAAATGACCATCTGAAAAAAAAAAAAAAAAAAAAAAAAGACCACCAAAAAATAGGTTCACTAAATTTATTTTAAAAATCATAAAACGTTTCTTACAAAAGAGCATTACATTCTGCACACTGCTCTGAGTAGATGCCAGGGACATACGGACTATTGTTACTTTTCCTCCCTGTCCCACCCCCCTCCCTAAATGTTATAGTGACCACAAAGCAAAGTGTTCACAATAATTACATAGGGGGAATTTTTTTTTAAACCACCAACAATAAACAAAAATGAAAATTCACTCACTCTGCTGTTGTTTCAAAATTTCAATGTTAGTTTTTCACACCCCCGCCCCAACCCTGTTTGTAAGGAACTAAAACATTACATCTGGTGAACAGCAAAGATTTCACTACACCTCAAATGCAGAACACCTATGAAGCAGAGGAATGTTGGCTTTTTAAACAGAAGCAGATAAAAAAAAAAAGGTGCAGGACTCCTTCAGTTCTTCACTAGTCTTAGAAAAACTTTCCAGAATACTGCTTCACACTATAAAAAAGAAAAAATATCTTGCATTAGAATCCTTCAACATCTGCATACTGCTTCACACTATAAAAGAAAAGAAAAAAAAAAGTACGAATTAGAATTTTTGTTTGTAACATCTTAATCAACATTAAGACAATTTCAACGCTAACTTAAAACGATAAGCATGTCCATTTTAATTAGAAATGAGAATTAAAACATTAGCAATTAACAAATTAGAACAATGTAAAATTCAAGAAAAAATGATTAATAGTGAACCAGACATTAGTAGAGCAGAATTAAGAAAATGAAACCAAAAGTTGTTAATATTTGGTAGAAAAGACAAGAAGTGCCAGTAAGGTGTGAAATGCTGCATTTTACAGCACCAATCATTCATTTGTCCTGTAGAGGCATGGCCTGTGCCATATGGCAGACTGTGATTTGTTGTCGATTTAGTTATCTAAAAACAACAAAATCACTAGTCTTCCACACAGAACTAGACCAACATCCACTGATCTTCTATATTTTCTACAGGCTCTGTATAATTTGTTACAAGTGGTTTTGGCAGCAGTTTTCACCAGAGAAATGAGAAGTTTGCTTGGTTAAGGCTTCTTCCAGCAAGATTAGTATTGAATGTCTCCGTTTTTAGTAAGAAAGCAGAAGAAAATTAAAGCAAAGCTATTAGAATGTATAGAAGTTAGGTCCCCAAAAGGTTGAGACACCATGGCTTCTAAAAGAGAAATCAATTGAGAAGAAAAGCTTTCTTAAAGTTTTAGTATGTGTAGGCTAACATAAAGCTCAACTTAAACTGACCTGTTCTGCAGCAAATACTGTGCATTCTGTATCTGGTCCTGTGTTCCTGTAATGGTAATGATCCGATCTTCGGACCCTTCTAAAGGCTCATCAATTTTGATAGAAGCTCCTGACTCATGACGAATTTGTTTAATCCTTTGCCCACCTTTGCCAATAATAGATCCAGCCAACTGAAAAGATTTTCAAAAACAAGTGTTTATAACATACTTTAAAAGAAACTGCATTACTTGTAGTTTTAATGAACTTCAGGAGTTTTAACTTTGTGTAGTTATTTACACTGATTTTTTTAATACCCACCTGCCCCACTAGTCATGATTTAGATTACAATGCATTTATACTTTATTTCCTTAATAAATGAATCAAGAGCTCAAAACCCTCTACATACACTTTTGATAGTACTGGATATCACCTGACAAAAATCTCAAACTAGATTACAACACCTCACTGAAGTCCTTAAAAACAGTTTTAATTCTAAAACAGAATAAGACCTTTTTAAAGTTAAAGAACTTAAAATGTTCATTAAATGTTCCTTGTATACAGTAAAGATACTTACATCTTTGGGAATAGTTACTTGTGTAGTAATAATAGGTCCACCAAGATCACCATATGAGCCACGACCCCCTGCATAGGAATAATCTGATTTAAATAGTGAGCATTAAGTTCATTCACAAAAAGCATGAAATAATGTTTGATTTCACAAAGGAGAAAACTTACCATATCCAGAGCCACCCTAAAATTGGAAAAAAAGAAAAGAAAATTACTTTGCCTTCAAGGTTATTCTTCAGATACTTTTAACATTCCTAAAGCCCTTCAGTTTAGGAAGCCAATATCCTCCCATATTCTCCCCTATTAAGTATATTCAGAAGGCAAGAAACCACTTAGGTACACAGCATTTAAAGAAGCGTTTAAAAAAGGGAAAGGGGAAAGAAGACACTTATTGGTGAGTAGGCAAACATCTTCATTATTATTGATGTAAGTATAAACTCATGATACTCAACCTGTGGTTCATAAGCCATCTGCCATTCTGAAGGGCTCCATGTATCTATTGCAGAATCCCAAGTCTCATCAGCACTGAAACCAACCTGTGTTAAGAGACAGAACGATTAACATGACCTGGCACTGTATTATTGTCACAGAGCTACTAATCTTATACACCTAATTTCTACATCACTAATACATAAATCGGCAGCAATCACATATTTTTGGAAATAATGATGGCTTAATTTAAGTCTTCATAGTCCAATAACCAACCAAAATCACGTACAAGTGGCTATTTCAGAAGTTCCTTTGTAAGACAAGCTTTTCAATGAACAGTATTGAGGAACAAAATGTTTAATCACACCTGACTTTAAGACCCCTCAATACATACTGTGGATAAATGAAAATTCTTACCATGCCATCGTAACGGTCTCCAGGTCTTCCTCTTCTGTCATAGGCCATTAGATCTCTGCAAGAACAGTACTGGTTGTAATCTCAACTTATTTACATGTCACATATATGATAAAAAAAACCCTACCCTATCCATCCCTCTCCTAGTTCAGCCTCTTGCATGTTAATAAAACGTAGGTAAAAGAAACTTACCCTCCTCTAGGTGGTGGTGGTGGTGGAAGAGGAAGGTTTCTAGCTCTGCTACCACCCCGGCCACCTCGTCCAGGAGGAGGGGGAGGAGGTCCTCGCCGAGGGCTCATATCATCATAATCTCTTCTAGAAGGAGGCATCGGACGCCCACCCCGACCAGGAGGCATTCTGTCAAAACCACCTCTTCCTCGCATGGGAAATCCTACGGGACGTCCACGGCGGTCATCAAACATCATTGTAAAGCCACCATAATCATAAGTTTCATCGTAAAAATTGGGATCATAAGGCTGTGCACGTCCTTTGATGGGAGACTGGAACAAAACACACAGCAATATTATAGACCAAAGAAAAATAGCCTTGGTTTATAAACAGCCTTTTTCTTTTCTTTTTAAAAAAACAAAACATTTAAGTCTTTTTTTCCCCATTGGGAGGTACTTCAGATAGGATAGGAACACAGGTAAAGACACAGTTGGAAAAAGGATTGTGAGAAACAACAAAAACAGTATTTTTGGTGAGTCAACAAAAATTGAGCTTTAATGTTCTTGTGGGGGAAGAAATGAACAGCTTGCTATTTTTACCTCTAAGATCTTAAGGGACTGCAAACCCCTTTTATGTTTCACAATGGGTTTATGAAAAATTGACCATTCTGAGGGTTGAAGGACCAGTATCTTCAGTAAGCCCATGACCTATACTGATGCTATCAGTTGGGAAGCTATGCAGTTTAGTACTGTACCAACTTCCTTTTTGAAAGATAAAAAGGCTATAAAAATCTCACCAACAATCAACTGACCACTCTCCATGCTCTCAAATTATTTCTAAATTAAAGTGAAAGATGACTTACATTTGACTAAACATTTTGAAACTATGTTTTGACACCTATTTATCTCATGAAATTAAATGTAAAGAAAAATATTCTGAAGGTACCTCTGATATAAGATCAAGGATGATTTTTATGCATTCTACAACCCTATCAGGTTTTCCTCCAATTAGAACGACTCTGTCAGTGGAATGAGGACAGCATTCCTGGAAAAGCTTGATTGTGGTCTGAGTATTCTGTAATAAATTAAAAAGAAATGAAAAGAAATAAAAAGAGTGCACCAGAAGAGGCTAGCATATCTAGGAGGGTTCAGGTACTTACACTAGCCTTAAGTAAATAAATCCACCACCCACCTTCCCTGCCCCTAATCTCATTAGTGAATCTAGGTATAAAAATTTTTGGCAGAGTAACATGGCCAGGCCTTATTGTGGTATTTTAACAGCAAACTAAATATAGGAGGGATGAGGAGCCTCAGGAAAGGATGAGAAGTCCACTGACCCATTTATATGAAAAACTATTTTCTAATAGGAAAAATAAAACTGTGCCTTTACCTCTCGAAGCTCTTTAATTTTAGCACCTTTGACCCCAATAATTCCTCCTGCCAGACTCTGATGGATCAACAGTCTCAATTCGCAGTCAAAGTCACTTCCTTTATAGTGTTGGTACTATAGAGGGAGAATTGTAAAATTTTAGTTTCAAATTAAAGATTCCCCAACAATACACTTATCTGCTGTAAGCATAACATACTGTTGCAGTGAGCAACCTGAATTTATATTTTAATAACTTTACCAGTTATGTGCTTATTATCCTCAATAGCCAGGCCCAAAAAGGACATTCTGCACCACCTTAAAAAACTATTTTATTTTCAGGTCCTGCAACACCATACCCACACTGCAGCCACTTAGCATGTCGCTGTTACCACATTATTATTATTAACATTAAAATAACACCATAATATAAATGACTGCAAAGCACTTTGCAAATGTAGTTAATTCCCACTGCAGCATGGAGCAGGGTCAACAGTGCGTTGTAAGACCATTCAGTTATCATGTTTTTAAGCCTTTTGCTATACAGACGGGAAAAGCACACTATGTTAAAAACAAAATTGATCCTATGGGCCAGGCTCCATACTTCAGTGGGGTTCAATGGCACTATGACATACATTTAAGCATTCCACAGCATCAGATTCGAGCGGGAGCTGGCTGGTTGCAGTGGGTGATGGCAACTGCAGGCCCTGAAAGTAGAAAAATAAGAGTAATAGGTTAAGTGTCTAGTGTGATCAGGCTATTGTCGCATATATTGGTAAAGCTACTACAATGTATTTCACATCTCTATCATTAAATAACTGCTAACCTACACTAAGAAACTGCTAATCTACAAATACACATTCTTCTATATAGCTTTTTGAACAGTCCTTTCTAGTAGTCTAACACTCAATATTTTAACTTAAAAACCAACAGCAGCCTCCTCTAAAACTAAAACCCTTAATATTTATGCTAAACCCATGAAAAGTACATGACTACAGACAGTTCCTATTAACTCTGGAGTGCCCAGACTACATTTTAAAACAAGTACAGTAGCCCTGCACACTATGGAGCAGGTTGTAAGATGCTGCTGCTACAAATTATCTCCTTCCCCCATTGTGCCCAATAAAACATACTTTAAACAGCCCCCCCCACAATTGGCAAATAGATAAAAAAAATGAGCCTACCTCTTCCAAGGTAGGGATGATTTTCTTCAGAATTTCTCCAATTGTTTCAATATCAGCACTGATACTCAATATGCTGTCAAACATCACAAATACCAGATAGTACAAAAAAAGTGAAAAAGAAAAATGAGTTTTGTGTTTACCACCAGTAGTCATACAAACTTTTACAGAGAGGTAACATACATTTAATACTCCCCATCTTTAAAGTAGCCTATTTATAGATTTACACATGCATTTTTGTTTTATGCCCAATACAGACATGGTAACAATATTAGAAAACTTGCAGAGATAGAGAGAATGGGCTCTTGGAAGGGCTCAGATTAAGTGGGCAATAAATTGACCAGAACTGAAGCAGAGTTGAATACTCATGTTCCCCGCCACCACTAAGTTAATTAAGGATACCCTCGCTGTTACACATTGGTAAAACTGGCACACCTTCTCTTAGGCAAAGTGGGGGGAATATGCAAGTGGTGAACATTATATTTGGAGTAAGGTTATGGATACCAGTTAGAAATTAGATTACTAATGGGCTCTGCAAGAAAACAAATACAAATGCGAGACAAAACAAAGACAATACAAATGAGAAGTGAAGGAAAGTGAACCAGAGTTAGCATTTCATCAGAAAAAATTATGAACAGGCAATGTTGGGAAGCAAGGTGGGCCACAAAGACAGAGCGAGAGACTATTTTGGTAACAATTTGATTTACAATGCAGCATATATGCAACACTTGAAGCTGTGCTCCTTCCATCGAAATAAAATTAGTGGATCGTTTGGGTGGGCAACTCACGGTAAAAGTTCAGTGACAAAAAGACTTAATGGGGAAAATAAGACAGAAACTTGAAAAACAATACACCGTCTAAAGGGGATACTATTTAATTATATAAAAGGCAGGTAATAAAATACATTTCTCTCTTTCTAATCAGGCAGTGAGGCATAAACTGTTGGGACATACCGCTCGGGGCCACTGCTGTCTGGGACTGAAACACTGGCATTGTACTGCATTGGTCATTGGCGTTCGTGGATGTTGGCATTGGGCATGGGCATTCAATCAGAAGTTGTCAAGTATGGTACCCGTTTGGCAACGAGCACATTTTTGGGCATAGCCAACCAGGGTTTTCACATGGGCGTTCAGGGGCGGATGGGCCAACGTCATGGTGGGCAACGCAGGGGTAAGTCGATCCAGTACATGGGCAACGGAGATATATGGCCAAAAAAACAAGGAGAGGGAAAAGGGGGAAAAGCAATAAATTTTAATTTAATACAAACTATACTCATACTCTCAATTAATGAAACAAGTTTAAGTTGTTCTGAAGACTAACACAATAATGGACTTCTCTATATTTGACTGTGGCTTAACATTTAAGGACCTTAAATGATGGTACTAGCTATTAAAAAAAAAGAAAACAAACGATGTTTCAGTAGCAGGCTGGCTCATGAGGGTAGACACAAAACCTGTCATGACTCAGTTTACTGAAGTTCTCGAGGAAATGGGGAAATTAATAACCCAGATAATTATACAGAATATCTGGATTAAGAGGAGAGAGGTTTATAAAAGACAAAACAAAAATTCCCACACCACCAAAAGCCCTAACTCTTAAAAGTCTAGTTGGTTTCCTGGAGGTTTAAAATGCAGTCCTAGATCCTAATAGGCAAGTTTGTAAAATTTAAAAAATTTAAGTTCAGTTTACAGTAATCAAGAAGAACATACAAAGATCTGTGACCAAGAGAGAAATGAAATACTATCAAATAAGTATTCAACACAAAGTTATTTGCCTTATTTTAGCAAGAAAACATTAAGAGCATGTTCACTATAAGAAAAATTTTGAAGGAATTTAGGTGTAGCCAAGTCCTGTAAATATGCTTACTTCTAGTGATACCAACATTTAATGTGTCTAATCACAAGAGTCAACCCACTATATGAAGGCTCAAACAAATCATTGGTATTGGCAGACAGATTCCCAATCTTGGGTGCCTACCCTCTTCTTCACCCATGTTTAAATCATGCAAGCTCAACATTAATTTGTGCTCCATTTGTAAGCTGTTAAATAACAGATGGACGATTAAAAAAGGAAATAAAAATTTCTGAGTTTAATCAGCCACCTGAAATGGTTTTCAGTAACCCTGTAATTTATTCACACCCGTGGGAAATGGTGCAAGAGTTTTTACACTGTTGTTATTTCTAATTAAGATGTTATCTTGTTTGAAGTGAATAATTTGGTGGAAAGTTATTAGAAAGCAAAGAGGTGTAATATAGACACCCCCAACCCCAATTTTGTTAAATCAGGAATGGCAAACCTTGAAGTTATCTATGCAATCAATTATAAATGGCTTTTTATCTAAACTATTAAATGATTTCTATGATGCAACTCTTTAAATTTCTACAAACTGAAGCTGTTTGTGTAGTAGTTTAAACTCTTTAATACTTACGTCTGTACGCAGAGCCTTAATGTTCTTGCCTCCTTTTCCAATCACTGCCCCAGCATTCTGGAGAGAGTAAAAAGACACATTAGTTTTGCCCTTTCCTTCCTGTGCTCTCAAGCTTTAACCAAAAAACCAAAATCTATTTGGGAATATCAAAATCATCAAGCTAAAACAAACAAAAAAATTCAAGGGCCAACATGCATTTTGGGGTCTCAACACCAAGACAAGAGTTTTGGAATATTCAGAATGTCAGAATACACAGAACGTGAAACCTAAGCACTGATTAATTTTATAGCACCCACCAGCAACAACAATTTAAGTATCAGCAGATACCTTCACATTGTGATCTAGTAATATGGTAATATTAGTAAACAGCCAAACTGCTTTCCAACAAATTCACAATGTGATTAATTAAGACCCACTAATGCTTTAAGGATCACCCGCACCCTTTCTCCTGGTTTGACCTTTAAGTGGCTCAATATATTAAGGGATTTCAACTTGTTAGCCAAAAAAACAAAGCCAACACAGGTCTGCAAGTCTGTTTAAACCCACATAAAATTTTCATATTCTTCAACCTTTTAAGGCTTTTAAAGCTTCCCCAAGGGCCAAACCAGAACTTATTTTAATTTCTACTATAGTAAGAACCATTTTCTTTTAAATTCAATTTTATTTAAAACTTTTTAATTGAACTCATTGGGGTGACATTGGTTAATAAAATTATACAAGTTTAGGTGGAGTAAGAATCATTTTCAAAAATAAAATGAATACCTTGCTCTGAAGCAGAATGCGTAATTCAACCATCTCATCAGTGTTCCTCGATCTTTTAAAAGCTTGTTCTTCTTCCATATCTTCTGCAGGGCGCTTACCTAGAAATGAACAGTTCAAATGTCAAAAAAGTATCAGCATTTTCAAGAAAAGAAACCTTGAATTATATTTACGTTTTAATTCAATTAACAGGTTAGAGAAAGCAACTACATTCTTTCTGAAAAGATTTGTTTGTAATACATATTTATAAAAAAGGCCAAAGGCATTCAAATTCTTGGGTCTTTAAATATGAATCACATTGTGCTCAGTTAGCAGTATCAATTTCTAAACAGAAAATACAGTGACAAAATATTTCAAACGACCAGAAATTTCAAAGTAAAAGAAAAAATTTATTTTACTTATTGGCTTTCTTTGTCTTAGTTTAGTTACCTAACAAGTTTTGGTTACTTTTAGTTCATAAAAGCCAGGATGTAACTCAGGGATCTCAGATTAAACAAAATCACACAATAATGAATTTAACAAAAGTATAAAATTGTTATGATTAAAATATCTTCTCACCAAATTCGCCATTGGTTTCAGTGTTGGGGAAGGTTTCTTCTGGCTGTTCCGTTTCCATTTTCTTGGATTTCTTATACACACACACCAATCTGTTAAAAAAAAAAAGGTAAAGTGACTAGTACATATTTGGCTTATTGGAAAGCCGTGCATGTCACTAAATATTAAAAGAAATGACTCTGCTTCCAGAACGTACCAGTTATTATATGTCCTTGCAGAGCAGAACTGAAGTGTTCTGGGCAGGACCAATTGACAGCCTAGTGCTGCAGTAGCCTACAAAAACCAACATAAATCAGTTTTTCCTTTCGGTTCCTGATTACTGGATACTAACAAACACTCATCTGACCACAGCTAAGACATATTCCAAAAACTTGTTTCTCCATTTTAGGGTCTTAAAACCAAATGATCAGCTAAAAAAATCCCAAACAATCTAAATCTGATTTTTTCCAAGTTCTCTAAAGCCAATAATCTAGTCCCACCGCAAAACCTAGTTATTTTCTATGATAAACTTGTAAGACCCTAAGAACATCAGTCTACGAACCTCAATTTTGTCTCCGTAAGTGTAATTTATACAAAGATCCAAAACAAAACTAGTTTATTAAAATTTTAAACCGTTTTGGGTTTCTTCCCATTAGGACTGGAATTGCTATTTTGTAAAACCTCGGAAGTTTCCAAATATAAAGGCAAGTTCAAGCCGTACTGAATAATCGGGTCAATCTACTGGAGGACTACATCTGACTGATTTAAGAGCAGACCCACATGCCAATTCTACTCGATAATTCAGCAGTTAATGGAGACCTTGAACACTACCGATACTTAACATCAGGTTAAAAAGGGTATAATCTAACAATCACACCTCTACAACCAGACTGCAAACAGCATATTATCTCCCTTCTCAGGACTGCAAGAAAGAGGTGACGTGTAGTCTCCGCTTAAAAAACGGGGGGAGGGATACTAGGTGGTTTAGCTCTTTAAAAAAAAGGAACATTTATGCCTTCCGTTCTTCCATAATGTTTGCCGACTAACCGAAACCGCAACCACCACTAAGTACGCGCACAACCAGCCGAGGGAAACATGCATTCCCGTCCCCACGCCCGATACCGGGCTCGGCTACAGCCGAGTAACAGGCGCAGAAAAAGCCAGAGGCGAGAGCACAGAGCCGCGCCGCACCTCTCCTCTCCCGGATCCGACAGGAAATGGCGGCCCGTGTAATGGCGACTACGTGCTACTAGGCGGAGCCGAGCGCCGACCCCCTCCCCCACCCACCACGCGGTCCCGAGATCTCATCCCCCGCACCCTCCCCCCCTCCGCGGGAGAGACAAAGCAACGGGAGCCGATCCCGACCCTCCGGCCTCCCCCGTTCCAGCCCCCAGCCCAGGCGCGGAGCGCCCAAGTGCGGCGGGACCCACACAAAAGACAACTGCATTCTCTCCCGCCCTCGGGTCCCGCCCGCCGGCCTCTTCTCCCCCAAAAGAAGCCTCGTCTCCAAGACTACAAAACTGCAGTTCAGCCTACAGGCTACGTGCCTCACAAAGCCCAGAGCCTCCAGTACCACAACGCAGACTGCGGATACACGCTCAGGGAAATGGCGGAGGTGGGGGGAGGGGAACCGTGCAACGTTCCCTCGCTGAGAATCCGCCAACCACCGGTCAGCCCCCAAACGCCTCCCTCAAGCGGGAAAATTGGTCTCCGACCCTCGCCCTCACGCGCCGTTTGCCTAGCCCTGCTCCTCACCGCGCGAGGCCGCCGTCCTATGCCGCCGCGCAGCCTCAACCGGTCACAGCTAGACAGAACAAGCACAGGGCCCTGCCGTTCTCCCCCGCCTCCCGCGCTGTCCTACCCCGCCGCCGCGCCGGATTGGCTGCTCGAATTTCAGGAGCGCGACCAGGGCGAACAATTGGATTAAGCCCGCGTCAATCAAGGTAGGAGGGAGGCGACACCCCCGCCTCCCGCCGGCGCCTCCCTTTAGGCCGTGAGGCCGCTAAGGGCCCAAGGAAAACCGGACTTGGAATAAGTCACCGCAGCCTTTAGGAAGGCCAGTCCCCTACCTGCGTCCGTAATACCGAAGCCCCAATAACCCTAATTACCTATAGGTCGTAAACAAGCGGGACGTAAGCAAGACGTCGAAGTTGGTGCAGCAGAGAAACAGAGAATAATGGCGTCTTCAGCGATTTCGCCTGGAGCGCCCTCCTCCTTTCCCGTCCGCGCACTCAGTAGCTGGGGCGGGGTGGGGTGGGGGAATCTCTCGCGAGAACTAAAGATAGTTCACAAGCGCAAGCGGGAGGTGGGGAAGGGGCGTTTTCCGGGCCAGGAGGAATGTTTTGGGCTGGGAGGAGGGGCGTGAACGTGCGCCAACTCGGGCGGGAAGAGGCAAAATTGGATTAGGGCGCGCGCCCTTTTGGTTCCTGTTCTCAGAGTCGCGCGGCCGGGGATCTGCTGTAGCGCGAGGGGAAGGCGGGACTCCCAGGTCGCTGGTAGGCCCAGACGAGTGCCCCCGTTTCCACAGTGCACACTCGCGTCGCCCTCCCTCCTCGCAGCCCGTCTCCCTCCCGGGCTGCCCGGTTGCGAGGCGAGCTGCGGGGTCGGTAAGTGCGGCCCGCCCGCCGGCCAGGCCCACGCCACGGACAGCCGGCCTTTGTGATGGGCCGCAGCGCCCGGCCGGTGTGGCCGAGCGAGGGGCGCCTTGGCGGTTCGTGGCCGCGGGCGGCTCGGGCGGGATCGGTCCCGGGCGACGCGGGCGGGCCCGCGCAGTTGTGGTGGTGAGTCTCGGAGTCTTGGGGAGCGTGGCCGTTTGGCTCCGACCTTGAGCCAGCACTCCCGGAAAAGGCCAGCCGTCTCCGCAGGGTTCTCCGTTATGAAGAGACCTTTCTTTTTCCTCTCTTGTCTCCTTTTACTTTTTGTTACTAAGGCCTGTATTGCGAGTATTTTTGTAGTGTCATCGCTGCATTCGTCTGAAAATTTTTTGGAAGTAGTATTGCATTCATCCAAAATGATGCAAATACCTACTAAATACGTCTAGACACCCGCGTCCCGTTCGTTCAAAGCTTTAGAGTTTATAGAGTATCAGGGTATTGGCAGTGATCAAACCATCAAACACCTCTCCCACTAGTACATTATTACCATTTTAGCGTATTCAGTCGACTCGACTTTTTTTGTGTGCGTTTGGTTACTTTAAGGCCGCTGTGCTAAACTTTGATGATTTCTTTTGTTAAGGTCCCGCCGAATCGTGACAAACCCGGGAAATCGTCAGGCGTGGTAATACCCAATTTTCACATCAAGATTCTTCAGCCCTCCAGCCTTCCTCCACAGCCCCAAACTCACGTTGAAGTTTAAAGGTGTTGTAGTTTACACACAGAGCCAAGTCCACCTTTAGTGGGATACTTTTATGTTCGTTTACATTTTTAATGTTAAGTTTAATGATTCAAATCTGTAACTTGATTTCCCTCGTGAATAATTTGCAAAATAGAAGTAACCGGCATCTTTTTTAAATGACTGTAATTTCGTCTACCCTTTATCTTTTACTTGCCTAATTAGGAAGAAAACTCCTGTTAGAACTGAGGACTTCATGAAGCACCATTTATTTACTGGCTGGGAGGATAGATAGTTAAATACTCTTAAAGCCCAGAATCTGAGATTGTGGAGTTTATAATAAAGATTTCTTTAAGTGGCAGTGTAGTTTTTCTAATGGTCCCAACCATGAAGAGTATATAAGTCTTTGTTGAGATGTAAAACTTAACTCACCTTTTGGGCTTATGATTTATAGTTACGATTTTTATTGAATGTTAAACCAAGAATTGAACGAATGTGGGGGCTGGGAATATTTGGAATGTAGAGATTTAATCTGCCAGTTAGGATTTGCAACATTTAATTGAATCTGTCATTTAAAATCTGGACATTTCACTAACACTAATAGGCACATACAGGGTTACTGTACTAATTCTTTCAAAGTAGTATTTCTGTCGCAGCCATCATTTTCTGCCTTGAGAAGTAGTGATGAACAGGAATGTAAACAGCCCTATCCAGGAACTTTTTACTCCCAGTTTTACTGTTTTCGGACTGGATCCTAACTGAAGAAAGCTGTTGTCTTTTCTAGATGCTGTTGTCAGTTTTTTTTTTCCTTTTCCACTTGTTTTCTTCCTTACCTCTTATAATTTCCTTTTTTAGGTTTATTCTTTAAATTATAGGAGTTTGTTTTTTCTCCATCCTTTCATCCTCTATTGTTTTCAGCCAAACTGTATTTATACCTACGCTCATTGAATGTCTTGCCAATTTCATCAATACATTCAAGTGGTTCCTGTTTTGTGTAATTAATTGTATGATCATTTTGGACTCCCAATGAATTAAAAGTTAGTATTATTTAGATATGGAAATTTCTTAGATAAGCTAAGATAATTGAGGTAGTATACTGTTCAGCTGAATGATTATTTAAAATATTAAAGTAACATTTCCTGAATTCTCCACTATGTACCACACCTGTGCTGACAGTTTAATGTTTATTTACAGTTCTGTGAATAAGCTGTGGTCATCTTTGTTTTATGGATGAAGAAATTAAGGCTAAAAGAAACTAAAGAACATGTCTGAGCTTACACAGTAGAGTTGGGACTAAAATTCTATTAGAAATAAACCTATTCTCTTTCTGTTTTCTCCTTACATTAGGTTATGAGAGATCCACAAATACCTCCACGGATAACTTCATTCTGATCTCAGTCATTACATATACTTCTCACCCATAATTTTCAGTGAGTACCTTTTCAAAATTCTGGAATTACCTTGAAGTCATTCCAAATGAATTTAAACAGATTACCCTTATTTTTTAGATGCAGATAGAGGAAAACATGGAATGATTATGAATTCAATATTTGTTATTGCTTTTAAATTTCAGCTGTTGGTTGAATGTGATATAAAATGTCCAAGAGGATGGTACTTCTACCTCTTTTTCTGTTTTTTAAAAAATTGAAATATGTGAGACTGACTGAAAATTAATTTATAAATCAAATATGCTTAAGTCTTATTGGTGAATGATAGAGTTTTCCTACACTATTCTTTTTCCTCTCAGTTCCTGCAATCAAGATCTAGAATGTGTATTGTGGTCAGTCAAGTTTAGCATGCACAAAATGTCAATTTGTTAAATTTTTATTTCATGATTATAAAATTAGTGGGGATTAAGATATACATATGCAGTTTTATATCTGGCCTTTTTCCTAACAAATAAAATATGAACATGTTATTAAATAGTCCTTTAAATGTTTTTTAAAGATGCTATCACCTTCCATTTCATAGATTGTTTTTATTTTTTTCCCACACAGAAAAATAATGATAAACATTCTGGCACATAAATATTTGTCTTCATTCCTGATTGTTTTCTTAAGATTAATTTGGGAAAGTAAAAGAAGTGGGTCGTATGGTATGAGGATTTCTTAACAATTTAAAAAACACATACTTTTGAGGATTCAGGGCTCTTTTTATGTATAAGCGGATGGGAAACTGTGCTGCCCTAGCTAACATCTCCCCTCTGAGTTGCTCCTACCTGCAGTAACTATGGTTACTTGATTTCTTGAAAAAGGGAGGAACAAAAACATTAGGAATTCTTTGAGGAAGATGCAGGTAATAGAAATTACTAAATTATTAAGGGGCTCGGTTATTGAAACCCAATCTAAATTTTATAACATAGATCCCACATGATAATACTTTTTTCATTTGATTAAAAATTTTTATAAACTTTTCTTTGTAACTTGTAGGAAAAACAATCTTATTGTATGTGGATTATTATTTTTTTATTACATTTGTTCTTACATGCAGTTTGGGGACTATTCACATTGAGATCAATATACCTTCCGTTCTGCTATTACCTAAAGAATTCTGTGCAACAAATATGCATATAGCAGTTTTCCTTCAAAGTTCTTGGCTTTGGTAAAATTGCTGATATTAGCTGTATTTGAGTGCTTGCACAATGTTTAATGCTTCTTAACACATTTGTTTTAAATAGGTTGTGGTTATATTTTGGAATTTTGGTCATTGGAATTTTTTTCTTTGCCTAGTTGTGATAATACTATAAAAATATAGGATGTCATTTAGTTCCAGAAATGGAGATTCAACTCCTAGAAGGTAGGACTTGGAGAGAATTCTTAATTAGCACTGCCACACATTAATGGAACAATTTAGTTACGGTTTAGTTGAGCAGTGTTTCTCAGAATCTGTCCCCACCGTCTTTTGAAAGTTTTGTAATTCGGCATGTTCAGTACAAACAAGTGTGTGTTTGAAATAAATAAAATATTTTAAAATACATACATAAACCCTAAAATGTCAGTGTGATATAGTTTTGAAAATTTAAAATTATAAGGTGTTTTTAGAGTTACAACAAAGGAAAAGTAGTAATTATAATGTTTTGAAGCTGTCATAAAGATAGATGCATTAGGTGATCAGTTTTTCTTTCACTTGATTTTGTAAATGAAATAATTTAGACTGCACTAGGTGAGCTTGTTATTTAAATGAGATCTGACAAATCTGTTCATTTTATTAGTGTAATGTGCTTATAGAATAGCCCCTTATGAGTAAGTTTTATATGTAAGTGGGTTTTATATATAGATAAGAGACTGGCTGTACTACTACTTTTTCTTTCCACTTAAATCAACAGGATCTAGCCTGGCCTGTGGTGGCACAGTGGATAAAGCATAGACTTGGAACATTGAAATTGCTGGTTTGAAATGCTATGTTTGCTTGGTGAAGGCACATATGACAAGCAAGCAACGAACAACTACAGTGAAGCAACTATGACTTGATACTTCTCGCTCTCTACCCCCTCCCCCCCGTAAAATCAATAAATAAAATCTTAAAAAAGAAAACAGGGTCTAGAAAAAGGCATAGAAATGGAGAAATTGGAGATTAACAGAATTTATCTTGTTTCTAGGTCTGCTACTAGCTATGATCTTTATGTCTTAATCTTCATGCCTCTTTCATTCTCTTTCAAATACATGACAATACCTACCTGCCATAATTATTTTGAAATTTAGGTAATACTACAGATGTAAAAATATTTTGTAAAAAGTTTAAAGTCTTACAAGAAGGAGGTCTTAATTTTTATTTTCAGCAAAGCTGTGTTTATACAGCTGTACCTGCTGGGATTATAGGATTAATATCTGAAATTTATCCATGTTCATTTCATTTTCTGATTAGTCTTGATCTTCTCAGTTCACAGCCATTCAGTCTTTTTTCCTTTCTTACTGTTTCTTACCTCCTAGAAGTATCAACAGTATTATCTCCTAGTATTTAACAGATGCAGATAGAAAATAGCATTTGTGTTATATGGCCGTATGTAATAATTTAAGGGTTTATAATGTACTCCTAAGATAAAACATTTTGTAAACAACTGAATCATTACTGTGACATTTATACTTAGTAATGTGAGTTTGCAGCTCCTTTGAACAAGTGGAGTCTCTTACTCTTTATTTTTTGCTTATTTAAATTTTTTTTTATAAGATTTTATTTATTGATTTTACAGGGAGTGGGGAGAGTGAGAAGCATCAGCTCATAGTTGCTTCACTTTAGTTCATTGATTGCTTGTTATATGTGCCTTGACTGGGCAAGCCCAGGGTCTCAAACCAGCTACCTCAGCATTCCTGGTCGGCAGTCTATCCACTATGCCACCACAGGCCAGGCCACTCTTTTTATTTTTTAATTCAATTTATTGGGGTCACAGAATTTGTAAGTGAAAAATAATTGGCACTACAGGTGCACTCTCAACCAATAGGTTATTTACTGGCTCTCCTACCTCTTCTTTTTTATGCCATAAAGGAGCTTACTTTTAACTAATAACATGTAATAAGTTCTTGAGTTGTCAACTAGTAATTTTGCCTAAGGGAAACTAAAAGCAGCCCAAACAATTATACTAGTAGTCATGTTCTAACCCTTAGACAGAAGGTATTATTTTAAGTCTGGCTGCTGCTTAATACAGGTTGCAAGTAAGTATTTACTACTTTTTCATAGATAAAGCCTTTGGCCTTCAAGAAAGCTTTAGTGGAAAAAAATTTAACCGCCCTCCCTTTTTTTTTTCCGCTTTAGATAGGAGAGAGAGAGAGAGAGAAGAGGGAGGAGCAGGAAGCATCAACTCCCATATGTGCCTTGACCAGGCAAGTGCAGGGTTTCGAACCGGCGACCTCAGCATTCCAGGTCGATGCTTTATCCCACTGCGCCACCACAGGTCAGGCAACCCCTTTTTCTTTTTTTAAAAAACTGTTTAGTTTTTTAATTACATCTAAGAAAGAAAAAGTACTAAATATATATGTTGTTTGAGCTGAAAGACATAGAAACGATACAATGTATGCACCAATTAAATTTCTACAAAGACACATCATTTGCTATTCATAAAGTGAAGGGACCCACCATATAATACACAGAAATAATTTAAAAGCCTTTTCACAAGAAATAGCTCGAGCTTTGCTAATGGTTCATATTCCATGAAGGCATCTGACATGTCAATCTGTGAAACAGGTGCTTCATTCTTATCTATTTATGTGGTAGTTTTCATAGATTTCTGGCTGAAGTCACAGTTAAGACAAAAGGATGTCTAGGACTTCATCCTTTTTCTGCCAGAAAGTAGGTCTGGGGGATTATCTTCTGGTTATCCTCCTCTACCTCAGTGCTGCCACTGCCATGGGCAACCAGAGCCCCAGCTTCCTTGGCCTTTAAATCTGCTTTTGCGGGTGATACTGTTTAATTTTAGCCTGAGCTACTTTGGCCTGCTTCAGCCTCTGGCCGCTTGTGGGCCTTGGACACGTGACTGGATGCCTTGTGACTGACTGATCATAGAGGTGGTGATTCTGAGGCTGAGATGAGTGGCCTAAATGGCTGGATTTGCCCCTTGGGTTGGCTGACCTAGCTGCCCAGTATCTGTGCCTGGGCCAGTGCCCTGCCCTCTGTCCTCTGATCTCCTTTAATTTTTATAGTAGCCCATGAAGTAAGTATTATATAGACTAGAAAACAAACTTAGAGTGTGTCAGTTTCTCATGGTCACTTGCTTTTGTTCATCTCCATTTGTAAAATTCTGTATTACCTACGCTGTACTCTTATTGATAACAGGGACCTGAAAAACCTACCATCAAACTCTTGCACTCATGAAAATAGGCTAGTGATTCTTTTTTGCAGCCTCCTCTTACAACCTTTACTGTTTCTTGTAGTTCCAGGGCTATTTGAGCAGCAGAGGTTATGAGTACTCCAATGAACAACCAGTTCCAAGTCCTGTCATATCCTATGCTCCTGTTCCAAATGGCAGATTTCCTTTTTTTTATATTATTTATTTATTTAAAGTGAGAGGAGGGGAGATAGACAGACTCCTGTATGCACTCCAGCTGGGATCCACCCAGCAACCCTGGTCTGGGGCTGATGCTTGAATAACCAAGTTTATCCTTAGTGCCTGGGGCCAACTCTTGAACCAATCCAGCCTCTGGCTGCAAGAATACAAGAGAGAGAGAAAGGGCAGAGGGAAGGGAGGAGAAGCAGATGGTTGTTTCTCATATGTGCTTTGACCAGGGATTGAAACTGGGACGTCTGCACGCCAGGCTGATACTCTATCCACTGAGCCAACTGGCCGGGGCCAGATGGCAAGTTTTCTTATGTATGCATGAAAACTTTTATAATTCTAAATCAAAGATATTTTTATCTGTAAAAGGAAAAAATGTATTTTTGTGAACACAGAGTTAATTAGTATTTACTGTTTTATTATACCAAGAAAATAAGAAGTATATTTGCCTAGTAAGACTATTGGAATTATTTAGCTAAACAAATAAGATGCTTTATTGTGCCTGACCTGTGGTGGCGCAGTGGATCAAGCGTCAAACTGGAACGCTGAGGTTGCCGGTTCAAAACCCTGGGCTTGCCTGGTCAAGGCACATATGGGAGTTGATGCTTCTTGCTCTTCCACCCTTCTCTCTCTCTCTCTCTCTCTCTCTCTCTCTCTCTCAAATGAATATCTAAAAAAAAAAATAAGGTGCTTTATTGCAACTCAGAATTTATTTGTTATAACTTTATCCTTAGACTACATGTTTAAGTGTTACATGGTCAAACACAATGGTATATTTTAATAGAGTATGAATTATAGCTATGAAAATAGCCTTAGTGAATATTGTTTCTTTTGGGGTTTTTTTTGCCTTAATAGTTAGGAGGCTGCTTTTATTAGAGTTTAGTATATTTCTGAGACCCAAATTCAAGATTCTTAACTAATTTTAAATTATTAAAATCTGATTATTATATTATTTAATAATATTTACTACATTTCTTTCATAGGTCTGACGTTATGTTTTACAATGTAAATCATGTATCACAACAGCCGTGTAAGATTGATGGTATTGACATTTTACAGATGAAAAAACTGGGTTAGAAAAGTTAACAGAAATTTGTATTAGGTCAGGCAACTTATAATTTGAGCTAGCTTTCATACTTTTACTCTTCTCATTGTACCATCTAATTACTTGTGGTATTTGAATTTTGGATATGTAGGAAGTGAAAGAATTTTAAGATGCTGAAATGAGAAAAATCAAAAGTGTGTAGTTGTGTTTGTGCATTAAACAGAATTATAGAGACTATTTAAGTGTACTGAATTACACTTTTTTTTGTTTTTAGGTAACAGGTGTATAATATTTCTTCTATTTAAAAGAAATGAGTGTAGCTAATACTGCATTAAGAGTTGAAACCTGGCTTTCAGCAACATGGCATGTTCAAGTACCTGTAATGTGGCTGGAAGCTTGTATTAACTGGATCCAAGAAGAAAACGATGTTAATTTGAGTCAGGCACAACTGAATAAACAAGTTTTTGAGCAATGGCTCCTTACTGACCTGAAAGATTTGGAGCATCCTCTTTTACCTGATGGCATTTTAGACGTTCCAAAAGGAGAATTGAATGGATATTTTGCTATGCAGATTAATTCATTGGTTGATGTAAGTCAGCCTGCATATTCCCAGATACAAAAGTTGAGAGGCAAGAATACTATGAATGAGCTAATTACAGCTGAAACACAAGTAACCCAAAAACCTTGGGAAGCAAAGTCTTCACGAATGTTGATGCTACAGCTAACTGATGGAATTGTACAAGTACAGGGAATGGAATATCAGCCTATTCCAGCTCTTCATAGTCATCTTCCTCCAGGTACAAAAATTTTGATTTATGGAATTATTTCTTTCCGTCTTGGTGTTCTCTTATTGAAACCAGAAAATGTGAAGGTGTTGGGGGGAGAAGTAGATGCTCTTTTAGAGGAATATGCTCAAGAAAAGGTACTTGGAAGATTAATTGGGGAATCTGATCCTGTTGTTTCAGCCATACCAAATTCTAACCAAAGCATCCCTAGAAATGCAGATGATCTAGATCTTATGTTAGGACCTTCTGATGAAGAACTCTTGGCAAGTCTTGATGAAAATAATGAGCTTTCAGCGAATAATGACACTTCCTCGGAAAGATGTTTCAGCACAAGACAGTCAAGTTTTGAAGCAGGACTTGTTATTTCTTCAAGACCAAAGGAAAAACCACCAAATCCATCTGTGTGTTTCATTGATGGGGAATTAGATGACTGTTCATTAGCAGAGGCTTTGCTTTTAGAAGAAGCTGTCCAGAAGGAAGAAGTGGAGGCTAAAGAATTGCAGCCATTGACTTTGAACAGAATCACAAATGAACATACAGCCAGATCTGCACATAATCCTAATAGTTTAAATAATGTTTCTTTGATTTGCAGAAATAGAAATGATAATTGGATTGAAAACAGTTCATCTGAACAAATTAACGAAGACAAATCCAGTTGTTTTTTTGCTAGGGATCACAACAGTAGTGTTTTTTTAGTTCATCATAATGTACCCTTAGCCCATGATTTTACAAATAACAATAAGAACTCAGAGACAGATAATAAAGTAAGACGAACCATCAACAGTTCAGATGTGCATTCCTCAAATAATAAAATATTAAATGGAGAACTGATCAGTTATGTGCCAAAAAAGAGTTCACAGATTCCTAATGAAAATGATCACCATTTACAGAACTGTTCTTTAAGATTAGACAACAGCACTAATCTGTCTTTCACCATGGATTTATATTCTCCACCCTTTATCTATTTGTCTGTTCTAATGGCCTGCAAACCAAAGGAAGTTGTAAGAGTGAAAGTCAAAGCCTTTATTGTTACCTTAATTGGAAATCTTTCAGGTTCTGGTGGCATTTGGAGTATAACAGCAAAGATTTCTGATGGTACTGCATATCTAGATGTAGACTTTGTAGATGAAATACTTACTAGTCTGATAGGGTTTTCGGTACCAGAGATGAAAAAGTTAAAAAAGGATCCTCTTCAATACCAAAAGTTCCTGGAAGGTTTGCAGAAATGTCAACGCGATCTAATAGATTTGTGCTGTCTAATGACTATTTCATTTAATCCCTCCTTGTCTAAAGCAATAGTACTGGCATTACAAGATGTTAATGTGGAACACCTTGAGAACTTAAAGAAGCGATTGAATAAATAATTTACTAAAATAGTATTAGAAAACAAATATTTAGAACTTGTCCTTTTATTTTTAAAACTTGTAAAAGGAAAAAAAATTCACAACTTGTTTCAATTTTACTTAAAAATGTTTAATCATGTTTGTGTGGTTAGGTATTTTTAATAAAGTTTTTGTAGCAAAAATTAGATGAAGCAACTTGGTGATTTGCTGTTACTGAGAAATTTGTTTTCCACCATTTCACATAAAATTATTGCTAAAGTAACGATGTTTACTGATGTGTCATAGTTGAAAGTTAACAATTTTAGGTCTGGCCAGGTAGCTCTGTTAGAGCATCATCCCAAAGGTCAGAGGTTGCAGGTTCGGTTCATTCTCTGGTCAGGGTGCAGATAGGAACAGATCGATGTTTCTTTCTTCCTCTCTTTCTAAAATCAATAAACATTTTTAAAAAGTCAACAATTTTAAATAGGTAGTTGTATTTCTAATATGTTGAGTACTCAAAAAGATTTGTTTATAATACTATACTTTGGAAAATTTACTGGAAAAACCAGTAAGTTAGAATGTCAGGCTTTCGGATGCAAATTGTTTTGCTGATTGTAAATGTCTGGTATATCTAAGACAAATATTGTGTTAAGGTACCATTTTAGAGACTATATTGAGGGGTTAAACCTTATTTTCAAGAACTATTTATTTATTTATTTATTATTTAGAGACAGGGACAGACACAGGAAGAGAGACATGAGAAGCATCAACTTGGAGTTATGGCAGTTTGGTTGCTCATTGATGACTTTCTCATATGTGCCTTGACTGGGGGTCTCCAGCCCAGCCAGTGACCTCTTACTCAAGCCAGAGACAATTGGGTCATGTTGATGATCCCATGCTCAAACCAGCCACCCTGCGCTCAAGCTGTTGAGCCTGTGCCCAAGCCTGTGACATCAGGGTTTCAAACCTGGGTCTTCATTGTCCCAGGTTGATGCTCTATCCACTGTACTACCACCTTGTCAGGCTAAAGAGTTATTTTAAATGACATTTTGAAAACATATAAGGTCTAGTATTTCAGAGTTTTGGGTTAAAGCATTATCCCCTCTTTGAATTCGCTCTACATGTTAAGCCTCTATTCTTTGAAAGTACTGACTTCTTTTTTAAAGGGAAAGAAACTTCCTCTTTCCCATTTTGCTATTTAAAGATCACATTAGAAAGATAAGGCTTATTTGTTTTTTGAAGTGAGAGCAGGGGAGATAGACTCCCACATGCACCCTGACCAGAGTCCACCTGGCAATCCCCCCCCCCTCCCCGGGTCTGGGGCTGATGGCTCTGCCCACTTGGGGCCTTATGCAACCAAGTTATTTTTAGCACCTGAGGTGGAGGCTGAAGATGGCTCCTCAGTACCCATGGCCAACATGCTCAAATCAAGCTATGGCTGTGGGAGGGGAAGATGGAGGGGGGTAGGGCGGGGAGAAGCAGATGGTCACCTCTCCTGTGTGCCTTAACCAGGAATTGAACCCAGAACTTTAACACATGGGGTTGATACTCCACTGCTGAGCTTTTTAAGAGTCTGGAACTGTAAAACATAAATATTTAAATAATACAATGAAGATGTGTTTCAGTTAAAATAATGTAATAGGAAAATATCTGGAAGTAAGATACATATATAGACATGATATAGATGTAGTAGAAAAATATTTTAAAAATCTTTTGTTGGAAGAATGATAAGAGTTCAAGGAACAACATGGACTTTGCAGATGTATACCATAATTGTAACCTATATACTTGAATAGCTCTTTTACTACAAGAGATTTAAATGAGATGGCATTGTCTTTCCTCTACCTGTTCTCTTGTACTCCATCTCTGTGAGTAGTGCTTGAAAGCTGGGATTAGAATTTATTTTCTCTCCACATTCAGTAACTAAAGACTGGGTGTAGTACTTTACCATATTAATTTATCCTTTATTGGTGCTTCAATTGTGGCTCTGGTCTTCTGTAGCCTGGATTATTCCAGTAGGTTTACTAATTGGTCCTTGCCTTATATTGCACTCAGACATTTTCCCAGAATTCTTTTTTTTTTCTTTTTTTTCTTTTTTGTATTTCTCTGAAATTGGAAATGGGGAGTCAGTCAGACAGACTCCCGCATGTGCCCGACTGGGATCCACCCAGCACGCCCACCAGGGGGCGATGCTCTGCCCATCTTGGGGCGTAGCTCTGCCACAATCAGAGCCATTCTAGTGCCTGAGGCAGAGGCCACAGAGCCATCCTCAGCACCCGGGCAAACGCTGCTCCAATGGAGCCTTGGCTGCGGGAGGGGAAGAGAGAGAGAGGAAGGAGAGGGAGTGGGGTGGAGAAGCAGATGGGCGCTTCCCCTGTGTGCCCTGGCTGGGAATCGAACCCAGGACTCCAGCACGCCAGGCCGACGCTCTACCACTGAACCAACCGGCCAGGGCCCTTTTCCCAGAATTCTGTCAGAATGATCTTTTTAAAATAAATGTCTTCTATTTTTCTCTTTGTTAACCTTTGACATTAACCTCCTGCCCCCTTACAGGGGTGTAGTCCAAACTTCCTCGTATGTAAGGTCTTTTGTGATCTGGCCTTTGCCTTTCTTTTCAGCCTCATCTAACCCCATTACTCTTCTATCTAATTTGCCTCTAAATTCTACTCAAACCAAATTACTTGTTCCCCAAACACGTAGGGAAGTATATGCTTTCAGACTCAAGCTCAGTGTCTATCTTCTCTCATTCCCTTACTTCCCAAATTTATTCATCTTTTCAACTCAGCTTAAGATACAGGTGCCCTTTGAAGTGTTTCATGAATTCCCCTCCCCCCCACTAACTTGCTTGTCCACTGATAATGTTATCAATTGTTACTAAGTTAAAAACTATTTATTTATTTATTATTATTTTTTTTCTTTCATTTTTCTGAAGCTGGAAACAGGGAGAGACAGTCAGACAGACTCCCGCATGCGCCCGACCGGGATCCACCCGGCACGCCCACCATGGGGCGACGCTCTGCCCACCAGGGGGCGATGCTCTGCCCATCCTGGGCGTCGCCATGTTGCGACCAGAGCCACTCTAGCGCCTGGGGCAGAGGTCACAGAGCCATCCCCAGCGCCCAGGCCATCTTTGCTCCAATGGAGCCTTGGCTGCAGGAGGGGAAGACAGAGACAGAGAGGAAGGAGGGGGTGGGGGTGGAGAAGCAAATGGGCGCTTCTCCTGTGTGCCCTGGCCGGGAATCGAACCCGGGTCCTCCGCACGCTAGGCCGACGCTCTACCGCTGAGCCAACCGGCCAGGGCTAAAAACTATTTTGATGAGCTGGAAATCCTACATATAGGATTTAGGGGAAAATTATTGTAAGTATATTTTGAAGACATAAGCTTGTATAAGCTTTTATGTATGTAAAACAAGCATTCATTTAAACGAGAGCTTTGACATTTTCTGGTATACAGGTGGGCTGGACCCTGGTGTAACAAGCAGAGGCACTTTGGTTATGGATGTCTAATTAGTTTTTAGAAAAAGGGGAGAGAAAAGAGGAATGATTTATGCTGCCATCGTGCGTAGGTCACATTTGATAGTTAAGTACAGGGTGGGGCAAAAGTATACCTCTAGTCTAGCCCTTCTGCTCCTGGCCTCAGGCAATCATTCATTTTTTTTTGTCCCTATAAATTCGCATTATCTTCTATTTTTTTTATAAGTGACGTGATATAAATGTACTCTTGTTTTTTGGCTTTTACTCAGCATAATGATTTTGAGGTTAATCCATGTTGTGTATCTAGGCATATATCAATATTTCATTCTTTTTGTTGCCGAGTAATAAATAGTGCATTGTGTGGGTGTACACAATTTGTTGATTCATTCATCTGTTGATGGATATTTGTTTTCAGTTTTTGGCTATTGTTAAAAGCTGCCTTGAACATTTGTCACAAGTTTTTGTGTTAACATACACTTTAATTTCTGTTGGCTATACACCTACAAGTAGAATGGCAGGATCATATTGTAATATGCTTTATAAGGAACTCATGAACAGTTTCCAAAGTGATAATACTGTTTTACATTCCCATAAGCAATGTGTGAGTCCTTTTTTTTTTCTTTTAATGTTTATTTTATTGATTTTAGAGAGGAAGGGAGAGAGACAGGAACATATCTGTTCCTGTATGTGCCCTGACGGGGTCAAACCAGCAACCTGTGCACTTCAGGACGATGCTCTACCAGTGGTCAGCAAACTCATTAGTCAAATATCAACAGTACAACGATTGAAATTTCTTTTGAGAGCCAAATTTTTTAAACTTAAAGTATATAGGTTTAAGGTAATTTCTTATGGAGGTAGTTCCCACACATGGTATTTTGTGGAAGAGCCACACTCAAGGGGCCAAAGAGCCACATGTGGCTCGCGAGCTGCAGTTTGCCGACCAGGGCTCTTAACCAATCGAGCTATCTGGCCAGGGCTATTTTATTTTTCAATTATAATTTGCTTTCAATATTATTTTATATGACTTTCAGGTGTACAGCATAATGGTTAGACAGTCATATACTTTCCCAAGTGTTCCCTCAGATGCAGTACCCACCTGGCAGCATGACTAGATATTAAAATATTGGTTATATTCCCTATGCTGTGCTTGATATTTCTGTGATTATTTTGTAACTACCAGTTTGTACTTCTTAAGAGACTCCTTTTCCTTTAATGTTTACATAGGTACTTCATTTTTGTTTTAGAAATATTAAAATATATATGTGAGCAAACAAAACAAATTACTAAAAGTCCTATAAGAATATGTAACAAGTTAACATTTTGGGGTAAATTCTTGTCCTTTTTACACCTACTCTATTTTTAATAAAAGTTATGCTATATACACTTCGCTTTTGCTTTTTAACATGGGGCTAGCTTTATTTATTTTTAAATTGATTTTAGAGAAAGAAGAAGGGGGAGAAAAATTGATTCATTATTCCACTTATTCCAAGTATGGTTCATTCTTGTTTGTGCTCTGACTAAACAGATTGAATCTGCAACCTTGTCATATGGGGACAATGCTCTAATCTAACACTGTTTTCAACTGCTGGTCTGTGGACTGGTCCGTCAGAAATTTTGTATCGGTTTGTAAAGGAATTAACCACTAATGTATTAAGATTATAGACCCACTGATCTTAGTCATATTTACTTATGCTCAGTGTGATTTCTGCCTTAGCAGTTCCTGAAATAATTCTCTTGTTTTCACTAGTCCTCAAGTGTAAAAAAGTTGAAAACCACTGCTGTAACTAACTGAGCTACCCGACCAGGGCCTACCTTTCTATTTTAAGAAGTATAGAGTTATACTATCATTTTAAATAGCTACATATATAGTATTCCATTGCATTAATGCACTGTACACTGAAAATAGCCATTTGGCTTTTGTTGAACCTTTTGGTTGTTTCTGCTTCCCATTTTTAGAAATACTATAATGGACACCATTGTGTATATTGTGTTTTTCTCTATTTCATTATGATAAACTGCAAGGAGAAAAGCTGGCTCTAAAAATATGCACATTTTTAAAGACTTGATACTTATCAAATTCCCTTCTAGCTGTTTTCTTTCTTTTTTACTAGTTCTGTGTCTTTGGGCATGTTAACTTTTTGAGCATCAGTTTTCTTATCTTTAATGTGAAAATATTGTTTTAAAGCAGCCTGGTACATTACACATGGTAAGCTCATTGCTAGCTTTTTTTTATTTAAAGATTTTATTTAATTTATATTTTAGAGAGGATATAGAGAAAGAAAGGTGGGAGAAATGGGAAGCATCAACTCATAGTTGTTGCTTCTTGTATACGCCTTGATCAGGCAGGCCCACAATTTTGAACTGGCAACCTTAGCATTCCAGGTCAATGCTTTATCCTCTGTGCCACCACAAGCCAGACACTATTATTATTCTTATCATTATTTTTTGAATTTTGAAGAGTTTTATTAGAGGAGGAGATTTATTAATATGCCAGCGCATATGGCTGGCAGGGGCATCTGCAAGCCCAAATTGTGTAGTCCACTATTAATATTTTTTAAAAGTTCTTTCGGCCCTGGCCACTTGGCTGAGTGGATAGAGTATTGGCCTGGCATGTGGACATCCCAGGTTTGATTCCCCGTCAGGGCAAACAGGAAAAGTGACTATCTGCTTCTCTCTCTCTTTTCCTCTCCCTCTTCCCCTCCCACAGCCAGTGGCTCAATTGGTTTAAGCATGGCCCTGGGCATTAAGGATAGCTTGGTTTATCCAAGAGTGCCAGCCTCAGGTGCTAAAGATAGCTCATTTGATTTGAGCATCAGCCCTAGACTGAGTTGCCAGTCAGGTGGAACCCACCGGGGCGCATGCAGGAGTCTGTCTCACTATTGCCCCTGCTCTCACATTAAAAAAAAAAAAAAAAAAGTTCTTTCAGCCTGACCTTGGTTGTGCAGTGGATAGGGCATCAACCTGTAGCACTGAGGTCTCTGGTTTGAGACCCCCCCCCCCCCCAGCTTGCCTAGCAAGACACATATGAAAAGCAATTCTGCTTCTTGTTCCTTTTTTTCCTGCTTTTCAATTCTCTCTCTAAAATCAATAGATAAAATCTTAAAAAAAATTAAAAATGGCCTGACCTGTGGTGGTGCAGTGGATAAAGCGTCAACCTGGAAATACTGAGGTGTCCAGTTCGAAACCCTGGGCTTGCCTGGTCAAGGAACATATGGACAAAAGAGCTATTCAAGTTGATGCTTCCTGCTCCTCCCCCCTTCTCTCTAAAAAAAAAAAAAAAAAAAAAAAAAAAAAAAAAAAAAAAAAAAAAGAATAAATAATTAAAAATGTTCTTTCAGGCCTGACCAGGCGGTGGCGCAGTGGATAGAGCATTGGACTGGGATGCAGAGGACCTAGGTTTGAGACCCCAAGGTCGCCAGCTTGAGCGCAGGCTCATCTGGTTTGAGCAAAGCTCACCAGCTTGGACCCAAGGTTGCTGGCTTGAGCAAGGGGTTACTCGGTCTGCTGCAGCCCCTGGTCAAGGCACATATGAGAAAGCAATCAATGAACAACTAAAGTGCCACAACAAAAAACTGATGATTGATGCTTCTCATCTCTCTCCGTTCCTGTTTGTCTGTCCCTATCTATCCCTCTCTCCGACTCTCTGTCTCTGTAAAAAAAAAAAAAGTTCTTTCAGTTCATATTTTTTTTTTTGGAGAGAGACAGGTAGGGAGAAAGGGTGAGAGATAATGAGAAGCATCAATTCATAGTTGCTTTTCCTTTAGTTGTACATTGAGCTTCTTGTATATGCCTTTACCAGGGTCATGCTAGTGTCCCCTTGCTCAAGCAGTGACCTTGGACTTTTTATGCCAGCGACCTTTGGGCTCAAGCTGGTGAGCTTTGAGATCATTTGGATGATCCCTGCTCAAGCAAGCGACCCTACACTGATGAGCCCACGCTCAGAGCCAGCGACGGGGTTTCCAACCAGTGACCTCGATGTTTGGAATGGCCACTTCCACTGTGCCACCACCAGTCAGGCTTAGTTCATGTTTCTATCTGGAGTTTAAGAGTTTGTAGCTTCTCAACCTCTCAAATATTTATATAAGGTATCAAAAAAAAGAAAAAATTCTTTGCCAATCTGATCATTTATTTGTGTTTCTTTTGTGAGTTGTCTTTCTTGATGGTGGTCTTTTTTTTAACATGAAATTTATTTTAACTTATTGTGTTAACATAGATTCTAGTGTCCCCCTGAATACATCCTCCCCTCCCCTGTGTCCCCCAGTACATCTCTCCTGTCCCCCTCTTTGTAACGCCCTCCCCCCTTCCCTCCAGGATTTGCTTTTCTGCTCTCATCCCATCCTATCATCCCTTTGCCTCTGTCCGCTTTCCCTCTGGATCCTTTGATCCCGCCTCTGTCTCTATTCTGCTCCTCAGTTCATATTGTTCATTGGATTCCTCAAATGAGTGAGGTCATATGATATTTTTCTTTCTCTGCCTGGCTTATTTCACTTAACATAATAGTTTCCAGGTCCATCCATGTTGTCGCAAAAAGTAATCCCTTCTTTTTCATGGCCCCATAGTATTCCATTGTGTATATGTACCACTGCTTTTTAATCCATTTTTCCACTGTTGGACACTTGGGCTGTTTCCAGATCTTGGCTATTGTAAACAATGCTGCCATAAACATCGGGGTGCATTTCTCCTTTTGAATCATTGATGTGGTGGTCTTGGGATATATTCCTAAAAGTGGGATGGCTGGGTCAAAAGGCAGTTCCATTTTAAATTTTTTGAGGAATGTCCATACTGTTTTCCACAGTGGCTGCACCAGTCTGCATTCCCACCAGCACTGCAGGAGGGTTTCCTTTTCTTTACATCCTTACCAGTACTTATGTGTTATGTTGTTTTTTTGATGAGTGCCATTCTGACTGGTATGAGGTGATATCTCATTGTGGTTTTAATTTGCATTTCTCTAATGATTAGTGATGTTGAGCATTTTTTCATATGCCTATTGGCCATCTGTATGTCCTCTTTGGAGAAGTGTCTATTCATTTCTTTTGCCCGTTTTTGGATTGGATTGTTTGTCTTCCTGGTATTGAGTTTTACAAGTTCTTTATAAATTTTGGCTACTAACCCTTTCTCAGACATATTGTTGAATATGTTCTCCCATTGTGTGGTTTGCCTTTTTATTTTGTTCATATTGTCTTTAGCTGTACAAAAGCTTTTTAGTTTGATATAGTCCCATTTGTTTATCCTGTCCTTTATTTCCCTTGTGCGTGGAGATAAATCAGCAAATATATTGCTGTGAGTGATTTCGGAGAGCTTATTGCCTATGTTTTCCTCTAGGATGCTTATGGTTTCTTGACTTACATTTAAGTCTTTTATCCATTTTGAGTTTATTTTTGTGAATGGTGTAAGTTGATGGTCTAGTTTTATTTTTTTTGCAGATAGCTGTCCAATTTTCTCAACACCATTTGTTAAAGAGACTGTCTTTACTTTTTTTGTATGCTATTACCACCCTTGTCAAATATCAATTGTTCAGAAAGGTGCGGGTTTATTTCTGGGTTCTCTGTTTTGTTCCATTGATCTATATGCCTGTCCTTATGCCAGTACCAAGCTGTTTTGAGTACAATGGCCTTGTAATATAACTTGACATCCGGAAGTGTGATACCACCCACTTTATTCTTCATTTTCAAGATTGCTGAGGCTATTCCTGTTCTTTTTTGGTTCCATATGAATTTTTGGAATATTTGTTTGAAGTATGTCATTGGTATTTTAATAGGAACTGCATTGAATTTATAGATTGCTTTGGGTAATATGGACATTTTAATGATGTTTATTCTTCCTAACCATGAACACAGTATATGCTTCCACTTATTTATATCTTCCTTGATTTTTTTTTATCAATGTTTTATAATTTTCCGAGTACAAGTCTTTAACCTCCTTCGTTAAATTTACTCCTAGGTGCTTTATTTTTTTGTTGTTGCAGTAGTGAAGGGGATTGTTTTCTTAATTTCTCTTTCAGCCAGATCATTGTTGGTGTATAAAAATGTCTCTGATTACTGAGTATTAATTTTATATCCTGCCACCTTGCTGAATTCATTTATCAGGTCCAGTAGTTTTTTGACTGCGACTTTAGGGTTTTCTATGTACAGTATCATATCATCAGCAAATAATGATAGTTTTACTTCTTCTTTTCCAATTTGGATGCCTTTTATTTCTTCTTTTTGTCTGATTGCTGTGGCTAGGACTTCCAGAACTATGTTGAATAAAAGTGGTGAAAGGGGCACCCCTACCTTGTTCCTGATCTTAAGGTGGTTGCTTTTAACTTTTGCCCGTTGAGTGTGATGTTGGCTGTGGGCCTGTCACAGATGGCCTTTTATCATGTTGAGGTATGTTCCCTTTATTCCCACTTTGCTGAGAGTTTTGATCATAAATGGATGCTGGATTTTATCAAATGCTTTTTCTGCATCTATTGATATTATCATGTGGTTTTTGTCCTTTTGTTTATGTGATGAATCACATTGATTGATTTGTGAATATTATACCAGCCTTGCCTCCCCAAAATAAATCCCACTTGATCATGATGTATGATTTTTTTTCATGTATTGCTGGTTTTGGTTTGCTAATATTTTGTTGAGAATTTTAGCATCTAAATTCATCAGGGATATTGGCCTATACTTTTCTTTCTTTGTGTTATCTTTGCCTGGTTTTGGAATCAAAATTAGGCTCACCTCATAGAAGGAGCTTGGAAGTATTCCCTGCTCTTGAATTTTTTGAAATAGCTTGAGAAGGATAGGAGTTAGTTCTTCTTTGAATGTTTGGTAGAATTTGCCTGTGAAGCCATCTGGCCCAGGGCTTTTGTTTGTTGGGAGTTTTTTGATAACTGTTTCGATCTCATTTGTTGTAATCGGTCTATTTAGGTTTTCTGATTCTTCCAGATTAATTTTCAAAAGATTATATTTTTCAAGGAATTTTTCCATTTCACCTAGGTTGTCTAATTTTTTGGTATACAGTTCTTCATAGTATTTTCTTACAATCCTTTGTATTTCTGCTGTGTCTGTTGTTACTTCTCCACCCTCATTTCTAATTTTATTTATTTGAGTCCTTTCTCTTTTTTTCTTGGTGAGCCTGGCTAAGGGTTCATCAATCTTGTTTACTTTTTCAAAGAACCAGCTCTTAGTTTCATTGATCCTCTGTGTTGTTTTTTTTAGTCTCTATGTCATTTATTTCTGCTCTGCTCTTTATTTCCTTCCTTCTACTTCCTCTAGGCTTTACTTGCTGTTCTTTTTCTAGTTCTTTTAGATCAGCAGTTCTCAACCTGTGGGTCGCGACCCCAGCGGGAGTTGAATGACCAAAACACAGGGTCACCTAAAGCCATCGGAAATACATATTTTATTTAAAAATGTATTGTATAATAAATATGTATTTTCTGATGGCTTTAGGCGACCCCTGTGTTTTGGTCGTTCAACCCCTGCTGGGGTCGCGACCCACAGGTTGAGAACCACTGTTTTAGATGCAGTATTAAGTTGTTTATTTGAGCTTTTCTAGCTTCTTAAGGTACGCCTGTAATGCTATCAACTTCCCTCTCAGGACTGCTTTTGCTGTGACCCATAGATTTTGAGTTGTTGTATGCTCATTTTCATTTGTTTCAAGGAAATTTTTATTTTTTCCTTGATCTCATTATTGACCCATTTGTTGTTTAATAATATGCTGTTTAGTTTCCAAGTGTTTGAGTGTTTTTCAGTTTTTCTATTGTAGTTGATTTCTACTTTCATGCCATTGTGGTCAGAGAAGATGCTTGATATGGTTTCAATCTTCTTAAATTTATTGAGACTCATTTTATGCCCTAATATGTGGTCTATCCTAGAGAATGTACCATGCGTACTTGAAAAGAATGTATATTCTGCTGCTTTAGGGTGAAAGGTTCTGAAGATATTTATTAAATCCAGTTGATTTAGTGTGTCCCTTAATTCTGCTGTTTCTTTGTTAATTTTCTTTCTTGAGGATCTATCCAGTGATGTTAGTGGGGTATTGAAATCCCCTACTATTATAGTATTGCTGTTAATCTCTCCCTTTATATCCATCAAAATCTGCTTTATATATTTAGGCGCTCCTATATTAGGTGCATAGATAATTATAATGGTTATCTCTTCCTGTTGGATTGCTCCCTTTATCATTATGTAGTGACTTTCTTTATCTTTTACTATAGTCTTTGGTTCAAAGTCTATTTTGTCAGATATAAGTATTGCTACCCCAGCTTTTTTTTCATTTCCATTTGCATGAAATATTTTTTTCCATCCTTGTACAGTCTATGTGTATCTTTTGTTTTGAGGTGGGTCTTCTGTAGACAGCATATGTGTGGGTCCTGTTTTTTTTTTTTTATCCATTCAGCTACCGTATATCTTTTGATTGGAGCATTTAATCCATTTACATTTAAGGTTATTATTGATATGTAGTTGCTTATTGCCATTTTTTCTTTAAATCTACATTTCTCTTTTAATATATATATATATATATATATATATATATATATATATATATATATTTCCCCCCCCTCCCCGCTTTTATCTGTCTACAGCAGGCTCCTTAACATTTCTTGCAGCATTGGTTTGGTGAATTCCTTGTTTGTTTTTTGTTTTTTTTTTTGGTCTGGGAAGCTTTTTATTTCTCTTTCAATTTTAAATGATAATCTTGCTGGATAAAGAAGTCTTGGTTGTAGGTTCTTGTTCTGCATTACTTTGAATATTTCTTGCCATTCCCTCTGGCCTCAAATGTTTCTGTTGTAAAGTCTGATGTCATCCTTATGGGTGTTCCTTTGTACGTGATTGACTTTTTTCTCTTACAGCTTTTAATATTCTTTCTTAATCTCTTAGCTTTGGTATTTTGATTATGATATGTCTTGGTGTGGGTCTCTTTGGGTTATTTTTTAGTGGGGTTATCTCTGCTTGAACCTGTGTGACTCTTTCCTGCATCAATTTAGGGATATTTTCAGCTATAATTTCTTCATACAGTTTCTCTATTCCTTTTTCAGGAATCCCTATTATGTGGATATTGTTTCTCTTTATGTTATCACAGAGTTCTCTTAGAGTTTCCTCAGACTTTTTGATCCTCTTTTCTTTTTGCTGTTCTGCTTTCATGCTTTTACTTATCTTGTCCTCTAAGTCACTGATTCGATCCTCTGCTTCATCCAGCCTGCTTTTAATTCCTTTTAGTGTAGTCTTTATTTCTGATATTGTGTTTGTCATTTCTGTCTGGTTCTTCTTTATGATTTCTGTGTCCTGTTTGATCTTTACAATTTCTTTCTTTTTTTTTTTTTTTTTGTATTTTTCTGAAGCTGGAAACGGGGAGAGACAGTCAGACAGACTCCCGCATGCGCCCGACCGGGATCCACCCGGCACGCCCATCAGGGGCGATGCTCTGCCCACCAGGGGGCGATGCTCTCCCCTCCGGGGCGTCGCTCTGTCGTGACCAGAGCCACTCTAGCACCTGGGGCAGAGGCCAAGGAGCCATCCCCAGCGCCCGGGCCATCTTTGCTCCAGTGGAGCCTCGCTGCAGGAGGGGAAGAGAGAGACAGAAGAAGGAGAGGGGGAGGGGTGGAAAAGCAGATGGGCGCTTCTCCTGTGTGCCCTGGCCGGGAATCGAACCCGGGACTTCTGCACGCCAGGCCGATGCTCTACCACTGAGTCAACTGGCCAGGGCTACAATTTCTTTATTGACGTGTTCATTAAGTCCATTCATTGTAGCTTTGAGATCCTTAAACATCCTAACAATCATTATTTTATACTTTGCATTCGGTAATTTGATTACTTATGTTTCATTCAGGCCTTTTTCTGAGGATTTGTCTTGTTGAAGCATATGACTTATGTTTCTCTGCCTTCCCATTGTTCTGTGTATGGCTTGTAGGCTAGTTCCAGTTGTGGTCTCCTTACCTAATAGAGCCGCTCTGGGTGGGAATTTCAAAGGGGAAACTTCAGCGGTCTGAGAAGTCTTGTCCTTTAAACTCAGAATCACAAATGAACTGGCCTTCCCCAGGCAAGAGACAGGAAGAACCTTCCAGTAGAGGGACAATGTGGGCAGTGACTCTTCTTATCACCATGAGCTGCAGAAACACTCTGCCGCTGCCCGGCCGTGGGCACTTGTGCGTAGAAACATCACCTGATCGGACAAATTCTTATTGAATATCATGCATTCCTCCTTGACAGCCAGGTTCTGTTCCACCCACAGCAGTAAATTGTCATGGAGGTGCCTCCCTGCTCAGGAGCTTCCAGTCTGGTAGGAGAAGCAGGTGCTTGGGAACTTCTTGTCTTGTCCCAGCTTCTTCCCACTGCCAGAAGTAGGCCCTTTCGAGGTCACATTCTAGGTCACATCCTCACGCAGGGGTTCTGTCGGAGCTGCTAACTGCGTCCTGGAGCTTTGTGACATCACCAGTCAATGGTGGTCTTATTAAATATTTCTCAAAAATTAAGATGAACAATAAAGACACCAAAATTTTAGAACAGTCTCCTTCAGAAGGAACCATTATCCTGAATTTTTTGTTTAACATTTTCTAGCTTTTCTCTTTCAGGTAACCACTCCATATGTATTCTTAAATAATGTTTAGTGTTGAATTTTTTATAACTTTATTAAAATGGAATCATGTGATATGTACCTTTCTGTTTCTTGCTTCCCCTCAACATTGCATTCCCGAGTTTCATTCATTTTGACACATGTTGCTATAGTTTACTAATTTTGCTGCATAATATTTCATTGAGGAAAAAGACCACATTTTATACATCCATGTATCCATGGAATTCAGGTTTCAGGTATTTTGCTTTTACAAATGTTGCTGTAAACATCCTTATTCATGTCTTGTTGCACATGAGCAACCATTGTTTTTGTGAGGGTATATGCTTATATGTCAGGATTTAGTTGGGCTGTACCACTTCTCTATTACAATATAATCAATACACAAAGATAACTGCATGTTGAATATCCTGATTTTGTGATGTCAGGACAGGCAGATGTCTAATAGGCAACTGGAAATGTGGACTGTAGTACTAGTCAGGACAAAAGATTGGTAGAGCCCTGGTTGGTTGGCTCAGTTGGTTAGAGCAATGGTTTTCAACCTTTTACACTTGGGGACTGGTAAAAATAGGAGAGTTATTATGGGGACTGCTAAGGCTAAAATCCCCTGAGCATAAGTGAGTTCGACTAAGATCAGTGGGTCTATAATCTTCATACAACATTAGGGTGGTTAACTCTCACGTGGAGCAGTCAGTGGACCAGCTGTTGAAAAACACTGGTAGAGCATCATCCCAAAGCACCAAGGTTGTGGATTCATGCTCTATTGAGGCACACGACGGTGATGGCCAATGAGTTTATGGCTGGTTGGAAAAACAGATGAGTGTTTTTTATCTCTCTGCCTCTCTCTTTCTCTCCTCTTTCTGTCTCTAAAATCAATCAATAATAAATGTTTTTTTTTAAAAAGACTGAATACAATTCCCAAAGAAGAGAACATAGAAGAGAGATGGATCATGGACATAACCAAAGCAAATATTTAGATTTGGAGTCAGAAGGATAAAGAGGAATTAGAATGAGAGGTAGATCTGAGAGTGAACAGTGTTATAAAAAATCATGGGAGAAGATAGTATGAAGAGCTGTTGACAGTGGCTTACTATAGAGAGTCTGAGAAGGATAAGAACTAAGAAAAAGCTGTTCGATTTAATCCTCCAGTTATTATCAAGGGAGAATTTTTTGCTCATGATTAGATGGTGAGGAAATGGAGGCTGTAAGAAAGAAACTTCGTGGTGAAAGGAAGAAGGGAGGAAGTATTACCTGATGAGTGGAGGCGATTGTGTATTTTTTAAAAGTATTTTATTCATGTTTCTTTATTTTTTTTGAGAGAAAGGGGTAACGGGGAAGGGGCAGGAAGCATCAACCTATAGTTCCTTCTTGTATGTGCCTTGACTGGGCAAGCCTAGGGTTTTAAACCAGCGACCTCAGCATTTCAGGTTGATCCTTTATCCATTGTGCCACCACAGGTCAGGCAGATGTGTGTATTTTAAGATGGGAAGTACTTCTAATCATTTATTACATTGGCAGGAAGAAGTCACTGAAGAAAGAGTGAAGGTTTAATAAAATGCGGCCACATTGGGGGGGATTATTGGTGGAGTGAGGCCCTAGAGAATGGATGAGAATGAGGTTCCACCGAGGGGGCTTTTACTATGAAATAGAGAAGGGTCACTTATTAAAAAAATTTTTTTTAATCAAAGAAAAAATACGTTTCTATGATGTTAAGTTACTGATATTTGGGGTTTTATCAGTTACAGAAGCTAGTATCAGTTGCTAAGTGGGATGTTGCTATGTAAACTCAGGGGTAAGAAAAATTAAGAAATGTTTCATGGAGAAGATGGAGCATAAGCTGGATTTTGAACTATGAGCTGTGTGAAAGTGGCTAAATGGAGAGGGGTGGGGTGAGTAGGATACCAGAATAAAGAACCACAACAGAAATTCACATGCAGCTAGGGGATAATGAGACCATCCTGATGAGCCGGTACAGGTTGGGGAGAGTGGGAAATAAGGATAAAGAGGCATGGGATTAGAGTACTGAGATTCTTGAAAATTTAGGACCTGGTTCAGTGGAAACCATTGAAGTTCCTGGAATGCAAGGATGTCTGATGAAAGGTCTAGATTAGAAAAATCAGTGAGACAAGAGTGTAATAATAGGATATGTCAGTTAATTCCAGTTCCAACACACATTTAGTAATCTATTGTGTGCCAAGTATTCCACTAGGTTTGTGTTCTTAAGGAGTTCGAAGTCTACAAGGGAATTCTCTTTCATTCTTATTTGGGACAAAAAAAACCCCACCAATTTTTGCAGAATTGTAAGAGGACTTGCTAGCTACTTCCTTGCCTGTGTGCTTTTAAATATTAGATTAGATCCCACCTGCAGGAATTATAACAGTTGGCCTGGATTTAGCCACTAATGATGAGTCACTTCTCCAAGGCAGCATGCCGCTATTCTGACCCCTTGCCCTCTTGCCAATGGGCGTGGAGGAGGGAACCCTTTGCAGCTGCCAATCCTGAGGCATAAGTGATCTTGGACTCCCAACCCCTTCAGTGGTGATTCAGCCTGTCTCATTCTTATCTCTACAATAAGATTGATGTGTATTTTGGGGCCTTCTTTTTGTTATTGTTGTTAGCAGCTAAATGTAGGGTTGTTTAGCTTCAAAGAGCCTTCTAGAGGAAAACAGTCCCAAACTGAGGACCAGAGAACAACTGACCACAATCATGAACAGTAATGAAATCCATTTATTTATAATCTTCACTACTTTTAGGGAGACTAAGTAAAGACATGCATCCTTGATTAGGGAGATTGGAATTAATTGTAGTGATTGGATTTGGAGTGTGAGATTAGAGAAATAGTAAACTAAATTCTAACAGAAGTGCTTTGGCAAAAGGACTATAAATTAAAGTGTTAATATGTATACTCTAGTTGCTTAAGTGATTGTAACATCATTCAAGCATTTAATGACAGTGAAATTGTTCCAATGTCATCACTTATTTCTAATGGAGATCAGCATGTCCGTATTAGAACTGGGTTAATTGAAGTTCATTTAGGGAAAGGACAAAACATTCTGACCAAAATCTGGATTGTATAATAGATTTTTTCCTCTTCTTCAGTCCTTTTCCAATGTATGCAGCAGAGCATTTATAAGCTGTTGGATCAGTAAGAATTAGGTTGTCTACAATTTCTAGGACCATGTAAATACTAACATTTCAAAGTCAGCAACAGGAAGTTTATAGATGCATCTTTTTCATATATGTGACCTCTCAGTTCCCCAGGCAGGCCAATCTGTTTTCTACGGGGTTGCTGTACTGCCCTGGTTGTCAGCCTTGCATGAGAATTGGTGCAGTGTCATGGGTGCCAGTAGAATGTTCCTGCTGACATTTTTTAGGCCTTTGAGAAAAGATGGAAAACGAAAACAAAACAAAAAACGGCACCTGCAAAGGTACCTTCAGTGATTAACAACAATTTTCTTTAGACATTTTGTGATGTTGTTAAAATAGAATCAGACCAGAAATTTACTTGCTGTAAGATAATGCGTAAAAGCATTAAAAGGCACTCAGCACTGGGCCAGTGTTCAATAAATGCATGGTCATATTGCCATTATTTTTATTATTTGGGATGAATGTCACCTATTTCCCTTTCCTTTCACTTTGGCTGTCATGAGCATCTTTTATTCTGAACCTCAGTGGCATCAAGGTAAACATTCGTTCTCTTTTTTGAGGATGACTGCCCTGATATTGAAGGTGATAGGACACAGTCAGCAGCCCTGGAAGTCTTACTCCAGATTCTGGGTAATTTTGCTGGGTCAGCACAGCCTTGCAAACTGGCAGCTGCCTGGAAGATTGAGGTCATGTTCTGCACTGGCCGACACTGGGGAATTGCTATTCAGAGCCAACAGTCTTCCCTAGCAGTAAGGAGTGAAGAGCAGCCCTGGATTCCACTTCACAATATTCCTTTAAACATTCCTTTAAGCATTCATAGCCAGAATTTGAATGCTGCACTAACAAGGGAGCCAGCTTTGGTAGAGTCCAAAACATTCTGTGAACAAAGCATTATTATTCAGGCCATGCTGGGATTGCTACATATATAGTTCTGTTTAACTCAGCCTGTAGATGGAAGAGGAAAATTTGGAACTTTTATATATGTAGTTTCTAAATAAACTCTTATTTCAGTGCAGGTGGCTACTTCTAAATAATATCCTTTATATTATTGTGCTTAAGACTTAGCATTTATATCTGCCTGAAGGACATTCCACTATGATTTCCACCTGTTAACATCTGTTCCAGACTTCCTTATTTCTGTCTATGCTATCATCATTACTGTTACTGAGAGACTGGATATGTAGTGTTTAAGTGAGGGCTTGGGAAGCTGACTGCCTGGTTTCAAATTTCTTCTGTGTTACTTACTAGGTGTGGCCTTGGGCAAGTTCTTTGACTGGCGCCTTAATTACCTCATTTGTATAATGGGAATAATAACACATCTCTTATTAAGTTGTTGTAAGTGTTGAATTCAATTGCTTAGACCAGTGCCTGGCATGTAGTTGGTGATTAAATCAGTTGTATTGGTCTGCAAGTAATAGAACATCAGTTAACAATACGGTATGCAATGATCACACTTAATTTACGTGACTAAAATTCTGGAATGGGTGGTTTCAAACTTGGTGCCACGCAGTTCGGTGGACCACCAAAGACCCCATTTCTTTCTGTCTTTCCTCTCTATCTTTGGCATGTTGACTTTTCATCTTCATGCTTATCACATTATGGTCACCAGGCTGTTGTAGCCATAGGCATCTATCCACATTCAAGGCAGGAAGAAGGGAGAGATGAGCAGGGCCAGCATCAACTGTCCCTTTCTTAATTTTTAAAAATTTATTCACTTTAGAGAAGGGAGGGAGGTAGAGAGAGAGAGAGAGAGAGAGAGAGAGAGAGGAGGAGCAGGAAGCATCAACTTCCATATGTGCCTTGACCAAGCAAGCCTGGAGTTTCAAACCAGCGCCTTCAGCATTCCAGATTGCCGCTTTATCCACTGTGCCACCACAGATCAGGGAAACTGTTCTTTTCGTCCAAAGCCTCTCAAAGGACTTCTCCCTATATCTAATTGCCAAGAGTAGGTCACATGTCCAACCTAAGTTCATTGATTGCTTCCTCATATGTGCCTCGATGGGGGAAGGGGCAAGGTGCTCCAGCCAAGCCAGTGACCCCTTCGCTCAAGCCAGCAACCCTGGGCTTCAAGCCAGTAACCTTTGGGCTCAAGCCAGTGACCATGGGGTCATGTCTATGATCCCATGCTCAAGCCAGTGACCCCATGCTCAAGCTGGTGAGCCTGTGCTCAAGCCGGCAACTCTGGGGTTTCAAACCTGAGTCCTCAGCATCCCAGGCTGACACTCTATCCATTGCGCCACCACCCGGTCAGATGAAAGGCCTTGATTTTAAAATTATATAGCAAGTATTTTTTAGCTGGGTGATTTTATTCTTAGTTTAACATGTATTAGTCCCATGTTCAGAAAAAGAGAGCTTTAATTTCTGTATTGGAGGATAATATACTATTTTACTCCTTCAAAATGAAATAAGAACTTAACCCCCAAAAACCCTACTCTGTAGTTGTTATAGTATTTTGATGTGCTTTTATATTTAATAATTTTAATGTAGCATATTAATTTTGATTATAAATGTTCCCACACACATGCCCACTGGTGGTAATATTTTGTGTCTACCTTCTCATTTGTACATTTTTTGGGGGGTAATGTATTCTGATAACTCATTAGGTTACATGGCTGGAAAATTCTCATTTTAAAGTAGAATAGTTGTTAAGCAACATTAAATTTTAATTAGAACTCTTCACTGCATTTCATTATGAGGTTATTCTGTAATTACTCAGCAAGTCCTGGTGTTTACTAATGTAGAAGTGACAGCACATAATACTGCTAAATTATTGCCACATCGCTGGAGAAGACAATTGGAAAATAAGGAACAGATAAAGGCATTATTTAAAGAGCCTCAGGGGAAAACAGTCTTAGAACATAATCATTTTTTTCTTTCTTTTTTTTTTTTTTTTTTTTTTTTTTTTTTTTTGTGGCAGAGACAGAGAGAGTCAGAGAGAGGGACAGACAGACAGGAAGGGGGAGAGATGAGAAACATCATTTCTTCATTGCATTTCCTTCATTGTTCATTGATTGATTTCTCATATGTGCCTTGACCAGGGGCCTACAGCAGACCAAGTGACCCCTTGCTTGAGCCAGTGACCTTGGGCTCAAGCTGGTGGTGAGCCTTGTTCAAACTAGATAAGCCCGCGTTCAAGCTGGCGACCTCAGGGTCTCGAACCGGGGTCCTCCACATCCCAGTGCAACGCTCTATCTACTGTGCCACCGCCTGGTCAGGCTCATTTTTTTCTTTTAACTACCTTTTATCATGTCCATCTTTGGCAACATATAGCATGTAGACCTTCCCTATCATCAGTTAAGTAGCCCACGTCTAATGTTGCCAGTTGCAATTTTCACATTTGCATGAAACCCTTTTTAATGCAACAGTAGGTGTGAAGTGGGGCTTGGTAGATATAGTTCTAAACTGCTCAGATACATTTCATGTGGGAAGAAAATAAATCTCCAAATAATTGCCATAAACTGAAGTATCTAATAAGCTTTATGCTTTTTAAATAATCATATTTTATCCCTCTTTAGTTAGATACAGATATTACATTATTACAAGAGAGCATAATGGTGTTTGGAAGCTCCATCAAATGTACCCTGACCCTCCACAATATGGCAGGGATGTTTGGGCTGCAATTTTCACATGTAAACACATGTGAAATTATTATTTTTTCATTTAAAATAGTCCTTTATGCAGACTCATAATCTTGCTGTTAATATTTTAAAAAATATTTTATTTATTGATTTATTAGAGGAGAAAGAGAGAGAGAAAAGAGTTGGGGGAGAAGCAAGAAGCATCAACCCATAGTAGTTGCTTCTTGTAAGTGCCTTGACTGGGCAAGCCTGGAGTTTTGAGCTGGTGACCTCAGCACTCCAGGTCAATGCTTTATCCACTGTGCCACCACAGGTCAGGCCTTGCTGTTAATGTGATTCCCTGCTCTCTTCCCTCATTGTGCCCAAGACTGCTTTTATACATTCAAATTGAATCGAGGCAACTATTTGGATAATTCAGGTGAAAAATAGTTTTAACAAAGTCATTTGAATAATAGGCATAATTTATAGTTGTGTATGTGTGTTTGTGTCTATGTTTAGTTGGTGTTATGGTTAGTCTGGTGAGGAGTATTGAAGTGAGGGGGTGAGAAGCATCTCTGGAATAGATTATCTTGATAAATCACAGAATTTTCCTCTTCATATGCCTTTTCACACAAGGGTACATTCTTGCCTTGTTCCTGTTCTTGGGGTGGAAGTGGGGGAGCACTCAGTCTTTCAACCTTAAAATGATGTTAGTTACTGGTACCTGTATTATCTTGCATTATTCTGTAGTTACCTTATTTTGCTTGGGCTGCCATAAAGTACCACAGACCAAGGAGCTTAAACATTTCTCACAGTTCTGAGACCTAGAAGTCCAAGATCAAGGTGTCATTTGGTTTCTTTCTTTTTTTAGAGTGATTTTACTTTTTTTTTTTTTTTTGAGAGAAAGTGGAGGGGGGAGCAGGAAGCATCAATGCATAGTAGCTGCTTCTCCTATGTGCCTTGACCAGGCAAGTCCAGGGTTTTGAACCAGCAACCTCAGCACTCCAGGGTGGCGTTCTATTCACTGCACCACCATAGGTCAGGCACACTTGGTTTATTTCTTTTTGTGTGAGAGAGAGAGAGTGAGAGAGAGGGACAGATAGAGACAGAGAGACAGGAAAGGAGAGAGCTGAGAAGCGTCAGTTCTTCATTGCAGCTCCTTAGTCTCCTTAGTTGTTCATTTATTGCTTTCTCATATGTGCCTTGACCAGGGAACTACAGCAGAGTGAGTGACCCCTTGCTCAAGCCAGTGACCTTGGGCTCAAGCCAGTGACATTGGGCTTCAAGCCAGCAACCATGGGGTCATGTCTGTGATCCCATACTCAAGCCAACGACCCCGTGCTCAAGTTGGTGAGCCCATGCTCAAGGCGGATGAGCCTGCGCTCAAGCGGCGACCTCGGGGTTTTGAACCTGGGTCCTCTGCATCCCAATCCGATGCTCTGTCCACTGTGCCACCACCTGGTCAGGCCATTTGGTTGTTTTTTTTTTTTTTTTGTATTTTTCTGAAGCTGGAAACGGGGAGAGATAGTCAGACAGACTCCCGCATGCGCCTGACCAGGATCCAGGGGGCAACGCTCTGCCCACCAGGGGGTGATGCTCTGCCCCTCCAGGGCATCGCTCTGTTATGACCAGAGCCACTCTAGCGCCTGGGGCAGAGGCCAAGGAGCCATCCCCAGCGCCCGGGCCATCTTTGCTCCAGTGGAGCCTCGGCTGCGGGAGGGGAAGAGAGAGACAGAGAGGAAGGAGAGGGGGAGGGGTGGAGAAGCAGATGGGCGCTTCTCCTGTGTGCCCTGGCCGGGAATTGAACCCGGGACTTCTGCACGCCAGGTCGATGCTCTACCACTGAGCCAACCGGCCAGGGCCACCATTTAGTTTTTTTGAGGCATCTCTCCTCGGCTTCTACATGGCTGCCTTCTCTCTGTGTCCTCATATGTATTTCCTCTGTGTGCACAGCTTTGGTGTTTCTCTGGTGTCCAAATGTCCTCTTCCTATAAAGAAACCAGTTAGAATGGATAGGGCCCACCCTCATGGCCTCGATTGAACTTAATCACCTCTTTAAAGGCCCAGTGTCCAAATACAGTCACATTCTGAGGTAATGGAGGTTAGGGCTTCAAGATATGAATTTTGGGGTGATACAATTCAGCCTATAACTGTACCTTTATCAGATTAAGGAAGTTCCATTTTATTTTAGTTGTCTGAAAGTTTTTGTTAGTGAATGTTGAATTGTTTGAAGAAGTTTTGGGGGGCATAAATTGGTAGGATCATGTTGCTTTTCTTCTTTAGACTTATAATAATGGACTGTATTGATTTTTTGCATATTAAACCAGTTGTGGTATATTATTTTTTTATATAGCTAGATTTTATTTGCTAATATTTTGATTTGCTTTTTTGCAAAAATATTCATAAGGTATATTGTTTTCTTTTCTTGTAATGTCTTTGTCTTAGTATCCAAATAATGCTGGCCTCATAAAATGAGTTGAGAAGTATTTGCTCCTCTATTTTTTCTGGAAAGGATAGAATTTGTGTTATTTCTTCTTTTTTTTTATTTTTTTATTTTTTATTTTTATTTTTTTAATTTTTCTGAAGCTGGAAACGGGGAGAGACAGTCAGACAGACTCCCGCATGCGCCCGACCGGGATCCACCCGGCACGCCCATCAGGGGCGACGCTCTGCCCACCAGGGGGCGATGCTCTGCCCCTCTGGGGCGTCGCTCTGCCTCGACCAGAGCCACTCTAGTGCCTGGGGCAGAGGCCAAGGAGCCATCCCCAGCGCCCGGGCCATCTTTGCTCCAATGGAGCCTTGGCTGCGGGAGGGGAAGAGAGAGACAGAGAGGAAGGAGTGGGGGGTGGAGAAGCAAATGGGCGCTTCTCCTGTGTGCCCTGGCTGGGAATCGAACCCGGGTCCCCCACACGCCAGGCCGACGCTCTACCACTGAGCCAACCGGCCAGGGCCTGTTATTTCTTCTTTAATTACTTGGTAGAATTCATAAGTAAAATATTCTGAGCCTGGAAAGTTTTTTTTTTTCTTTTTCTTTTTTAGCAGGAGAGAGAGAGAGGAAGGGAGAGAAATGAGAAGCATCAACTCATAGTTGCATCACTTTAGTTGTTCATTGATTACTTCTATACATGCCTTGACCGGGGGACTCAAGTGGAGCCAGTGACCCCTTGCTCAAGCCAGTGACCTTGGGCTCAAGTCAACAACCTTGGGCTTCAAGCCAGTGACCTTTAGGCTCAAGCCAGCAACCATAGAATCATGTGAGATTTCTTTTTCAGAAGGTTTTTAACTACTACTGTAGTTTAATTTCTTTCGATAGTTATGAGACTATTCAGGTTATCTATTTTACCTTGAGTCAGTTTTGATAGTTTATAGTTTTTGTGGAAGGGCTCCATTTAATCTAAGTTTTTGTATTTTTGGTTCATCTAAGTTTTCAAATTTATGTGTGTAGACTTGTTTATAGTATCTTCATATTAGCTTTCTGATTAATATCTCCTTTCTCATTCCTAATATTGGTAATTTGTGTCTTCTCTATTTTTTGTCACTCTTGCTACAGATTTACCAATTTTATTGATCTTTTAAAAAAACTACCTCTTTGGCCTGACTGGCAGTGGCACAGTGAATAAAACATTGACCCAGTAGGGTGAGGTCATTGGTTCAAAGCCCTGAGGTCCCTGGCTCTGAGTGTGGGCTTCTCAGCACATGGTGACTGGCTTATGCAGGGGATTGTTCACACAATCCCAAAGTCCACCAGCTTGAGCCCAAAGGTCTCTGACATGAAAAGCCCAAGGTTGCTGGCTTGAGCAAAAGATACTGGCTTGGTTCTGGTGAAGACATATAGGATAAGTAATCAATGCCCAAGTAAAGTGAAAGCAACTATGAGTTGATACTTCTCACTCTCTGTCTCCCTTTCTGTCTTTCACTCTCTCTCTCTAAAAAAGAACTATTATTTCATCGATTTTCTTTATTGTTTTTGTGTTTTTTATTTCATTGATTGCTGCTCTTATTTTTATTATTCCATCTTCTGTGCTTGCGTTGGATTTATTTTTTCCAGATTAAAGCTTAGATTAATAACATTTGGGGGTGACGTCACGGAAATGGCGCCGTGAGCAGCGCGTCCGACAGATCTCCCCAAAATCACAACAAATTTATCAACTAGAAACAGGAAAATTTATCTTCGGAGCAAACTGAAAGCAATAGGACTGTTATCACTCGAATCTGAGAGACGAGGGTGTGGAGGAAGCTACCGCAGGGACGTTCATTCAAGCCGCGAGAAAGTGCGCCTGTGGTAAGTCATCCCGCACTCGGAAGCCGCCGGCCGCCGCCGCCGCCGCCGCCGCCGCCAGCCCGGGTCGGTTGCAGAACGAGCGGCGAGCAGCTGCTGGCGCGCTCCCGGTCTGGTTGCAGACCGAGCATTGCAGACCGAGCACCGCTAACGTTCCCAGCGGCCCGCGCACGGGGAGCGGGAGAGGCCCCAGGGCGGTATTCCCTACTTGGGAGATTCTCTCCGCGGGCGGAGCACCTCACCCAGCCATTCAAGCTAACAATCAAGCGTTGGGGGAGGGGCGCGCGCAGGCAGCCTGAAATACCTTCGGGAGCACAGCTGCGACCCAATTACTAAAATTAACTTAACCCGTGAAATCTGCGCACCCTCGGTTCTAATTGATAAGATCTCTCTCAGTTCACCGACCCAAGACAAGAGGCTTGATATTTTTTGGTGCCTCTCCCTAAAGGGGCGGGGGCAACTTCTGATTGATAGAGCCTCCATATTCAGGGATAAACGCTAACAAGAAGGACTTGGCAGATAATAAGATCTATAGCACACTAGTCGCAAGCAGAGACTAGTGCCTCTTCTTACCGGCCAAAACAGGCTACAAAGTGTGGAAAGCCTGGGTTGAGAGGTCCAACGGAATGCTAGGCGCTGAACAATCACCTTGACAACAATTGACTCCCACCCCCGCCTGATTACACTGGAGGCCCTGACTGTCAGAGCCCTTCCCAGAGCCTTGCACTGAGTGAGGATAGAGTGGGGATTTCCCAGCTCTTTGAGCCTCTTACTCCCCAGACAGAAGCAGTGGCAGCCTTGTGGCTGGATCGCCAGGCTGCTGGTTCGGGAAGGGGGGACTGGGAGAGAGAATCCACGAAGGCGAACTCTCTCGTCGGTAGACCCTGCAGACGCTGGCAGGCCTTGACTACCAGCAAGACTAAAGCCAATTGTGTGACATTGCCGTAGAACCCCATCAATTGCAAGTCCCTGCCTGGGTGTGGCGCAGGGGCAGGGCCTGGGGTGCAGAGTCGCCGACCGGGAAGAGGGAGAGAGGAGAAAGAGGAAGAGGTTGACATCTCAAAATCAGGAAAAATCCACAGACTTTGCAGCTTGTTCCACTGTTTGTTTGTTTTTTGTTTTTTTTTTTTGTTTTTTTTTTTTTGTTGTTGTTTGTTCCTTCTATCTTATTGCCTTTATTTCCTCCACCTCAGTCCTTCTATTCTCTGCCCATCTTATGCTTCCCTTTTCTTGAACTACACTACCCATAAGTGTTACATTTTATTTCTCTTCTTCATCCTCACCCTCCTTTGGGGTTATACTCCAGGACACTTAATTCTCACTCTCTCCTCTTTTGTTTTTTTTTGCCTTATTTTGTTTTTTTCTCTTCCTTTTTTATTTCTTCCTTCATTTTTCTCTTTTTCTTATTTTTTCCTTTCTATTCGTTTTTTCTTTTCTCGTTTTACTTTCCTCCCATTTAATCCTCAATCACGAACAAATTAGTTAATTTGAAACTCAAGGTTTTTTTTGGCTTTGTTTTTCTTTTTCGGTTTTGTTTTTGTTTTTTTCTGGTTGGTTTGTTTTTGTGGCATTTTGGGTCCTCCCAACCCAAGGTCTCCATTGTATTTGGTCTTTGCTCCACTTAATACAACGTATTTTTACTTATTTTTATTTTTTCTTCTTGATTATTCCTTTTTTTGTCCTTTTTTCTGGTTCCCTCTTGTCCCTCTCATTATATCTCTTGGTTGACCGTCACCCGCAGGCAGATCAACTTATGTTTGTCTAAGATTTTCTTCCTTTTTTTTTTTTTTTTTTTTTTTTTTTATTTATTTTTTTTATTTTTTGCCCCCTTGAACTCTACACCGCAAACCAGGCCCTCCATTATAGGCACGATATTTCCCTGAGGAGGGGAGAGGAGGGAAGGAGAACAAAGAAAAAAAAAGGGGGAAATAATAAATTATTACTGCTTTTTTTTGTGGGGTGTTTTACCCTTTGTTTTTTGGGTTTTTTTTGTTTTTATTTTTGTTTTTTTTGTTTTTTTGTTTTTTTGTTTCTTACTTTTTACTCTTTATTAATTCTAATTAGTGCTATCAACAAGACCACCCTCAGATGCCAATAAGAAAGAGGAAATCGAATATTATGGATACAAAAGAAAGAGAGGTAACACAAATAGATGTGGAAAAATCTATGGAGAAAAGACTTAACATATTGGAAGCCTTGGAGCTAAATGACAGAGAATTTAAAATAGAAATCTTAAAAATACTCAGAGATATACAAGAAAACACGGAAAGGCAATATAGGGAGATCAGAAAACAACTCAATGAACACAAAGAATATATTACCAAGGAAATTGAAACTATAAAAACAAATCAAACAGAAATGAAAAACTCAATTCACGAGCTGAAAAACGAGGTAACAAGCTTAGCTAGCAGAACAACCCAGATTGAAGATAGGATTAGTGAAATAGAAGACAAACAACTTGAGGCACAACAGAGAGAAGAAGAAAGAGACTCAAAAATAATAAAAAACGAGAAAGCCCTACAGGAATTATCTGACTCCATCAGAAAGAATAACATAAGAATAATAGGTATATCAGAGGGAGAAGAGAAAGAAAATGGAATGGAGAATATACTCAAACAAATAATAGACGAGAACTTCCCAAGCCTGTGGAAAGAACTAAAGCCTCAAATTCAAGAAGCAAACAGAACACCGAGTTTTCTTAACCCCAACAAACCCACTCCAAGGCACATCATAATAAAGATGACACAAACCAATGACAAAGAAAAAATTCTCAAGGCAGCCAGGGAAAAGAAGAGTACAACATATAAAGGAAGGCCTATTAGATTATCATCAGATTTCTCAGCAGAAACTCTACAAGCTAGAAGAGAGTGGACCCCAATATTTAAAGCCCTGAAAGAGAGGAACTTTCAGCCAAGAATACTATACCCATCAAAGCTATCCTTCAAGTATGAAGGAGATATAAAAACATTCACAAATACAGAAAAGATGAGAGAATTTATCACCAGAAAGCCCCCACTCCAGGAAATACTAAAGGGGGTTTTCCAACCAGATTCAAAGAACAAAAGAAAACAACACCACAAGTAACAGCTCCACCAAGAACACAATAAAACCAAACTTAAACTGTGACAACAAAGGAACAAAAAAAAGGGGGGAGAGAATGGAGATTAACAGTAGCAAAGGATGATGAAGTGCAGAAATACTTATAAGATAGGGTACTACAATGAATATGGTAGGTACCCTTTTCATTACTTAATGGTAACCACCCTAGAAAAAACCACCACAAAAACACATGACTTAAAAAAGGTAGCAACAGAGGAAAGAAGTATGGAACACAAACAAACAGAAACAAATGATAGAAAAACAAAAGAGAAGAATCAAACTAGATACAAAACTAACAGAAAGCAATTTATAAAATGGCAGTAGGGAACCCACAAGTGTCAATAATTACACTAAATGTAAATGGATTAAACTTACCAATAAAAAGACACAGAGTAGCAGAATGGATTAAAAAAGAAAATCCAACTATATGCTGCCTACAAGAAACACATCTAAGCAACAAGGATAAAAACAAATTCAAAGTGAAAGGCTGGAAAACAATACTCCAAGCAAACAACACCCAAAAAAAAGCAGGTGTAGCAATACTCATATCTGATAATGCTGACTACAAGACAGAAAAAGTACTCAAAGACAAAAATGGTCACTTCATAATGATTAAGGGGACACTGAATCAAGAAGACATAACAATCCTTAATATATATGCACCAAACCAAGGAGCACCAAAATATATAAGACAGCTACTTATTGACCTTAAAACAAAAACTAACAAAAATACAATCATACTTGGAGACCTCAATACTCCGCTGACGGCTCTAGATCGGTCATCCAAACAGAGAATCAATAAAGATATAGTGGCCTTGAACGAAATACTAGAACACCTGGATATGATAGACATCTACAGGACACTTCATCCCAAAGCGACAGAGTATACATTTTTCTCTAGTGTACATGGAACATTCTCAAGAATTGACCATATGTTGGGCCACAAAGACAATATCAGCAAATTTAGAAAAATTGAAATTGTACCAAGCATATTTTCTGATCATAAAGCCTTGAAACTAGAATTCAACTGTAAAAAAGAGGGGGAAAAACCCACAAAAATGTGGAAACTAAACAACATACTTCTAAAAAATGAATGGGTCAAAGAAGAAATAAGCGCAGAGATCAAAAGATACATACAGACAAATGAAAATGAAAATACGACATATCAGAATCTCTGGGATGCAGCAAAAGCAGTAATAAGAGGAAAGTTCATATCACTTCAGGCCTATATGAACAAACAAGAGAGAGCCGAAATAAACCACTTAACTTCACACCTTAAGGAACTAGAAAAAGAAGAACAAAGACAACCCAAAACCAGCCGAAGAAAGGAGATAATAAAAATCAGAGCAGAAATAAATGAAATAGAGAACAGAAAAACTATAGAAAAAATCAATAAAACAAGGAGCTGGTTCTTTGAAAAGATCAACAAAATTGACAAACCCTTAGCAAGACTCACCAAGGAAAAAAGGCACAGGACTCAAATAAATAAAATCCAAAATGAAAGAGGAGAGATCACCACAGACATCATAGATATACAAAGAATTATTGTAGAATACTATGAAAAATTATATGCCACCAAATACAACAATCTAGAAGAAATGGATAAATTCCTAGAACAATACAACCTTCCTAGACTGAGTCATGAAGAAGCAGAAAGCCTAAACAGACCAATCAGCAGGGAGGAAATAGAAAAAACTATTAAAAACCTCCCCAAAAATAAAAGTCCAGGCCCAGACGGTTATACTAGTGAATTCTATCAAACATTCAAAGAAGACTTGGTTCCTATTCTACTCAAAGTCTTCCAAAAAATTGAAGAAGAAGCAATACTTCCAAACACATTTTATGAGGCCAACATAACCCTCATACCAAAACCTGGCAAGGATGGCACAAAGAAAGAAAACTACAGACCAATATCTCTAATGAATACAGATGCTAAAATTCTAAACAAAATACTGGCAAACCGAATACAACAACATATTAAAAAAATAATACATCATGATCAAGTGGGATTCATCCCAGAATCTCAAGGATGGTTCAACATACGCAAAACGGTTAACGTAATACACCATATCAACAAAACAAAGAACAAAAACCACATGATCTTATCAATAGATGCAGAAAAGGCTTTTGATAAAATACAACACAATTTTATGTTTAAGACTCTCAACAAAATGGGTATAGAAGGAAAATATCTCAACATGATAAAGGCCATATATGATAAACCATCAGCCAACATCATTTTAAACGGCAAAAAACTGAGGACTTTCTACCTTAAATCAGGAACAAGACAGGGTTGTCCACTCTCTCCACTCTTATTTAACGTGGTGCTAGAAGTTCTGGCCAGAGCAATCAGACAAGACAAAGAAATAAAAGGCATCCATATTGGAAAAGAAGAAGTAAAGGTATCACTTTTTGCTGATGATATGATCCTATACATCGAAAACCCGAAGGACTCCACAAAAAGATTATTAGAAACAATAAACCAATACAGTAAGGTCGCAGGATACAAAATTAACATACAGAAGTCCATAGCCTTTCTCTATGCCAACAATGAAATATTAGAAAACGAACTCAAAAAAATAATCCCCTTCACGATTGCAACAAAAAAAATAAAATACCTAGGAATAAACATAACAAAGAATGTAAAGGACCTATTTAATGAAAATTACAAAGCATTGTTAAGGGAAATCGAAAAAGATACAATGAGATGGAAAAATATTCCTTGTTCTTGGATAGGAAGAATAAATATAATCAAAATGGCCATATTACCCAAAGCAATATACAAATTTAATGCAATTCCCATCAAAATCCCTATGAGATTTTTTAAAGAAATGGAACAAAAAATCATCAGATTTATATGGAACTATAAAAAACCCCGAATAGCCAAAACAATCCTAAGGAAAAAGAATGAAGCTGGGGGCATTACAATACCTGACTTTAAACTATATTATAGGGCCACAATAATCAAAACAGCATGGTATTGGCAGAAAAATAGACACTCAGACCAATGGAACAGAATAGAAAGCCCAGAAATAAAACCACATATATATGGTCAAATAATCTTTGATAAAGGGGCCAACAACACACAATGGAGAAAAGAAAGCCTCTTCAACAAATGGTGTTGGGAAAACTGGAAAGCCACATGCAAAAGAATGAAACTCGACTACAGCCTGTCCCCGTGTACTAAAATTAATTCAAAATGGATCAAAGACCTAAATATAAGACCTGAAACAATAAAGTACATAGAAGAAGACATAGGTACTAAACTCATGGACCTGGGTTTTAAAGAACATTTTATGAACTTGACTCCAATGGCAAGAGAAGTGAAGGCAAAGATAAATGAATGGGACTACATCAGAATAAAAAGTTTTTGCTCAGCAAGAGAAACTGATATCAAAATAAACAGACAGCCAACTAAATGGGAAATGATATTTTCAAACAACAGCTCAGATAAGGGCCTAATTTCCAAAATTTACAAAGAACTCATAAAACTCAACAACAAACAAACAAACAATCCAATAAAAAAATGGGAAGAAGACATGAATAGACACTTCTCCCAGGAAGAGATACAAATGGCCAACAGATATATGAAAAAATGCTCAGCTTCATTAGTTATTAGGGAAATGCAAATCAAAACTACAATGAGATACCACCTCACCCCTGTTAGATTAGCTATGATCAACAAGACGGGTAATAGCAAATGTTGGAGAGGCTGTGGAGAAAAAGGAACCCTCATTCACTGTTGGTGGGACTGTAAAGTAGTACAACCATTATGGAGGAAAGTATGGTGGTTCCTCAAAAAACTGCAAATAGAACTACCTTATGACCCAGCAATCCCTCTACTGGGTATATACCCCAAAACCTCAGAAACATTGATACGTGAAGACACATGTAGCCCCATGTTCATTGCAGCACTGTTCACAGTGGCCAAGACATGGAAACAACCAAAAAGCCCTTCAATAGAAGACTGGATAAAGAAGATGTGGCACATATACACTATGGAATACTACTCAGCCATAAGAAACGATGACATCAGATCATTTACAGCAAAATGGTGGGATCTTGATAACATTATAAGGAGTGAAATAAGTAAATCAGAAAAAAACAAGAACTACATGATTCCATACATTGGTGGAACATAAAAATGAGACTAAGAGACATGGACAAGAGTGTGGTGGTTACCAGGGGTGGGGGGAGGGAGGACAGGGGGAGAGTTAGGGGGAGGGGGAGGGGCACAGAGAACTAGATAGAGGGTGGCGAAGGACAATCTGACTTTGGGCGAGGGGTATGCAACATAATTTAATGACAAAATAACCTAGACATGTTTTCTTTGAATATATGTACCCTGATTTATTAATGTCATCCCATTACCATTAATAAAAATTTATTTAAAAAAAAAAAATAAATAACATTTGGGAACAAAATTTTTGTTGCATCCACAAAAACACTTGTTCTTACCTAATTCGAGTGTGCTGATCTCAAATCTGACATTAGTTTTTCTCTGTAAGCTAGTTATTTTGCAATTCAAGATTTTAGGTTTTCATCTATTGTAAAATTTTCAACATTTAGTTTAACATAATGAAGTAGAATGTCTTCTTGGGCATCATCTTTGTGAAAATATAATAATCTATATAATGCAGTAAATACACTAATATATTAAAAGATATTATTGCATCAGAATTTGTCTACAATTTTGAAATAGAACATATTAAAATGCTTACTTTAATCATAAAATTTGCACAAAACTCATTTAAATTCTATTCAGGCAAAAATTTGCATTTGTAGCTCTTGCGTTTGTGTATTTGTTGAGGACAATCTCAATTGATGCTCAGCAGTAGTCTGCTCATCACTAACAGCTCCAAGATTTTCAGGAAACTTATTAAGATGACTGTTCAGGAAGTGAATCTTAATGCTCATGTTACATCCAATGTTGCTGAAAGCCAACAGTATCCTTTGAACCAGAAGTTCATAGTTTTCTGCTTTTTTGTTGCCAAGGAAGTTCTTTGTAACTGTCACAAAAGACTGCCATGCTGCTTTCTCCTCATTCATCTTCCTGGCAAATTCTTCGTCACATATGAGGGTTCGAATTTGAGGTCCATCGAATACACTTGCTTTTATCTTCTCGAAAGTCAAGGCAGGAAAAGCAGAAATAATGTTGAAAGCATTGACTTTCTCTATTCAAGGCCTGAACAAACTGCTTCATTAAGCCAAGTTTGATGTGAAGTGGGGGAAAATGATCCTGTCTCGATTAACTACAGGTTCATCCACAATATTTTGCATCCCTACTTCCAGAGCTTCACATTTCGGCCACTTTTTCTGTGTCCAGTGTTTCTCCCGAGCTCGGCTGTCCCACAAACACAGAAAGCAAGGATATTTCGTGAAACCTCTCTGTTGTCCTAGCAGGAAATTTACCATTTTAAGATCCACACAAATGATCCAGTTATGCTCCTCATACTTCAGAAAGTCAAGGACAATTTTTATGTCATTATAATTTTTTTGCAGATGAGTTGAATAACCAATTGGAACCGCTGCATAAACATTACCGTTGTGTAGGAGAACACATTTCAGACTCTGTTGAGAAATAGCTGCCATTCTGTTGGACTGTAAGTGGTAACACCTAGCTGTTTGAGAAGACTACTGATATCATGACAGTAAACAAAGTGTTTGTCTTCAGGAAAAAAATCCACAAAAATTTGTTCACACTTCCTGAAATGAGATACTTTAGCTGACCGGTGAAGTACATTCTTTTCTTGAAGCCTGGAGGCTAATAACTCAGCTGTTTTCTTTGATAGGCCCAAATCTCTTACTAAGTCATTCAATTCATGTTGGCTAAACTGCTGAGGGGTTAATGACTGCTTGGCATCAGAAGAAGACCCTTCAGATTCTACAACCATTTCCTCATGTATCTTATCAAAATACACTTGATCACCATGTTCACTTTCTTCGTCCTTAGAAGATATAAAACCATTGAAAACTGCAACCAGGAGTGTCTCAGAGTGTGGGATAGGTTGTATTGTTGAAGGACTATTAGGATATGTGATCACATGGCCTTTTTTCTTGCCGATGCCCTTTGTATGGATCAGAAAGAAATAACAGTTATTGCTGTGGTCCTTAGGTTCACGCCAAACCATGGGAATACCAAAAGGCATTCCTTTGCATTTTCCTTTTGTCCAGTCACAAAGCATTTCCTCACACAATATGAGGAGCCCAATTCTTGTCTTGATCGCCAAGGGGAACTTGAAAATAGGCAATATATGCACATGTCACAAATGATGAAATATTGTGCCTTTGATGTTGAAGTGTGTAACAGCCACATATATAACAGAAGGTGTTAGGACTATTCTTATATTTATGCCTACTCGAAGAAGCCATGATTCAATCTTAAAACAAAATAAGAAGGTGTTTTTTATCAGATAATAATTTTTGACATTTAAAAACAACTACAATTATGTAAAAGTGATGTTTATAACACATTAATTTTCTGTGGTTATATGCTCAATCCAAGAGTCGTTGCCCTTTAACTCCAATTTAAAAATTAATGCATGCCATTAACTGTAACAGAAAGAAATTAAAATTGCATAAAAACTAGAGCATGCACAAAAAAACAAACTTCAGATTTGGAGTCAGTGATGCAGAAATATATAGAAACAGTTCTAAAACCTCATGCAACATAAAATGAAAAAAAAATTGTTCCCCAGTGTAATTAAAGACTTCTTTCTAATAGGAACATTTAATACTATAATATCTCTCTAAGCACTGCTTTAGCTTCATCCCCCAAATTTTGATATGTTTTATTTGTATATTCTTTCAGTTGAAAATATTTTCTAATTTCCATTGAGATTTCCTCTTTGATCCATGGATTACTTAGAAGTACGGGTGTGTTCGTAAAGTCATGGTGCACTTTTGACCAGTCACAGGAAAGCAACAAAGGACGATAGAAATGTGAAATCAGCACCAAATGAAAGGAAAACTCTCCCAGTTTCATATCTATTCAGTGCAGTTCTATGTGGGCTCACACACAGATTTTTTAGGGCTTTTTAGGTAGCTATCCTGTATAGTCTCTACAGACTGCTCACTGACTGATGGCCTACAGAACGCGGTTTCTCCACCAAACTGCCGGTTTCCTTCAACTGCTTATCCCACCGAGTAATGTTATTCCTATGTGGTGGCGCTTCATTATAAACACGCCGATATTCACGTTGCACTTTGGTCACAGATTCGAATTTAGTGAGCCACAGAACACACTGAACTTTCCCCTGTATCGTCCACATCTCGACTGGCATGGCCATGGGCTGCTCTGCTGTATACATGGTGTTACGTCATCACCTGCACATGCGCACATGCTGCCACATCATCCTACAGAAACTGGGAGGGTTTTCCTTTTATTTGGTGCAGATTTCACATTTCTATCATCTTTTGTTGCTTTCCTGTGACAGGTCAAAAGTGCACCATGACTTTACGGACACACTGTATATTGTTTAATTTCCAAATATTTGTAGATTTTCCTATTATCTATGTTACTGATTTCTAGCTTAATTCTATTATGATTACAGAGCATAGTTATATTATCCCATTTTAAAAAATATATTAAGAGGTATTTTATGACTCAGGCTTTGCTCAGTTTTGGTGCATGTTTTATAACTATTTGAAAGGAATGTACAATCTGTTGCTGGATTTAGTGTTGTATAAATGTTAGTTAGGTTTAGTTGTCCGATGGTATTGTTCAGTTCTTTTATATCCTTGCTAATTTTCTGTCTACTAATCTGTTGATTACTGAGGGAATAGTATTGAAGCAAGCAACTATAATTTTGTGTTTCTCTAGTTTTCCTTTCAGTTCTTTCAGTTTTGTTTCATGAAGTTTTGTTGTTATGTGCTAATATGTTTAGCATTGTTATGTATTCTGTATGAATTGATCTTTTTATTATTATGTAATGTTTTTATTCCTGGTAATTTTTTTTCGCTCTGACGTTTATTTTGTTATTAATACAGCTATGCCAGCTTTTTTTTTTATTAGTGTTTGCATGCTATGTCCTTTCTATCTATTACTTTAATCTACCTATATCGGCCTGACCTGTGGTGGCGCAGTGGATAAAGTGTCGACCTGGAAATGCTGAGGTCGCCGGTTCGAAACCCTGAGCTTGCCTGGTCAAGGCACATATGGGAGTTGATGCTTCCAGCTCCTCCCCCCCCCTCTGTCTCTCCCTCTCCTCTCTAAAAATAAATGAATAAATAAAATAAATTAAAAAAAAATCTACCTATATCATTATATATATGTGAATTTCTTGTAGACAACCTATAATTTCATGTTCCTCTTCTTCCTAAAACCATTTATGTTCATCTGACAATCTCTGACTTTTGACTGGTATATTTATTTATTTATTGAAGGTTTTATTTTTATTCATTTTAGAGAAGGGGGAGGAGGGGAGGAGCAGGAAGCATCAATTCCTATATGTGCCTTGACTGGGCAAGCCCAGGGTTTCAAACCAGTGACCTCAGCGTTCCAGGTCGGCGCTTTATCCACTGCGCCACCACAGGTCAGGCTTGACTGGTATATTTAGAAAATTTACATTTAATGTAATTTTTGATATATTTAGATTTGGGTTTATCATTTTATCATTTGTGTCCCATTTTTTCCCCCTCTGATTTTTATTCGCCCTTTGTTTCCCTTTGCTTCCTTTCTTTGCTTTATTTAAACATAGTTTAGTATTTAATTTATTCACTGTTTCTTTGACTATATTTTTTATATTTATTTTTAGTAATTGGTCTAGGGGTTATAAAGCAAATACATATTACTTATAATCAGTATTTTACCACTTTAAGCACAGGTAGTAAAGCATTGAGTCAGCTGGCTTGGGATGTTCAAGCCCTGTGCATTCCAAGGACTGGCCTTTGACAAGGTCATGGGAAATAATCTCTAAGCCCTTGGAATATCTTGCCTAATAAGGGTGTTTTTGTATACATGGGGCCTTGGGTCTTGCTCGATAATTTATGCTAATAACATAATTTATGTGGGGTCTTTGGACCACACTGGATCAGTTTGACCTCTTGAGCAGGCTGGTGACAGAGAATTTAAGATAAGTCATGTGTGTATTTCACATCTATGTGACCAACCCCTAATAAAAATCCTAAACACAAAGTCTTGGTTGGGTTTCTCTGATTGGTACTACCCCACATGTGTTGTCATACAGAACTGCTAGGAGAACTGAGTGCTGTTTTTTCAACTACCTTGGAAGAAGATAACTGGAAGCTTGGGCCTGGTCTCTCCTGAACTGCCCTATGAACTTTTACCTTTAATGATTTTAATCTATATTCTTTTACTGTAATAACCTTTAACCAAGAGCATAATAACTTTTCTGAGTTCTGTGACGCTTTTTAGAAAATCATTGAACCTGAGTGTGGTCTTAGAGACCTTCACACAAAGTGGAATCTTACCACCATGTGGGTCTTTTTTACTCTTCCCACTCTGTGTTGTGATTCTTTTATGTAATACAACTAAATACAATGAAAACTCCATCAGACATAGTTGTAAATTTTGATTTTGGTTGTCACACATATTTTAAAAACTCAAGGGGAGAAGAATTATCTATATTTATCTAGATATTTAACATTTATCTTGCTCTTTATTCATTCTTGATATTCCAAGTTTCCTTCTGGTATCATTTCCTCTTTTTCCAAAGAACTTCTTTTAGCAATTCTTTTGAGTGGGTCTGTTGGTAACGAATACCAGTTTTACTTGCCTGAAATGTCCTTTTAAAAACAGAACAAAATGAAATAAAACAAAACAAAAACAAACTATCATTCCTGAATATTTTCACCAGATATATAATTTTGTGTGGACAGTTCTTTTCTTTCAGCCCCAATCTGATTAGAAGAGCTGATGGACAGGCCAGCCAAAAGGTACTGTGCCAGCTAGAAGGTAGAATTTCTTTGTCTTTTCTTTTTCTTAAGTGAGAGGAGGGGAGATATTAAGACAGACTTTCACATGTGCCCAACCAGGATCCATCTGCCAACTCCATCTGGGGCTGATGTTCAGACCAGCTGAGCTATCCTCAGTGCCTGGAACCCACATTTTGAACCAATTGTGCCACTGGCTGCGGGAGGGGAAGAGGGAGAAAAACAGATGGTTGCTTCTCTTGTGTGCCCTCACTGGGAATCAAACCCGGGACGTCCACTGAGGCAACTGGCCAGTAACCCAGAATTTTTTAGCTGGGTCAGTGGCTTCTATTTTTCTTCTTCCAAAAATCACTCCATTGAAAAAGACAGGGGTTGTAAGTATAGCCCAAAGAGTCTTGACCTCCATACAGGCAAGGAAAAAGCATCTGACTGGGAACAGCCTAACTGGCCTGGACATATGTGAGCCTGCTTAGACTAGTGATTACAACAATGGGCTTTAGCATAACACACGCTTGGCTTTGAGTCTTGGATTTACAACTTGTTGTAAAACTGAGGGTAAGTGCTTCTACTCTGAGCCTTGGTTTACTTATTTGTTAAAAATAGGATAATATTTCTGGGGGAAGTGAGTAAACTCAATTTATGTAATCTGATGAACGAAATGTCTGGCACAGGCAGTAGATACTCAGCGAATGTTAGCTTTTTATTATTCTTAGGTTGTGTTGTGGGTGTCAGCGGTCACCGTTCACCTTGGTTCTCCTAACAGGGCACAAGCAAGAGCAAAATCATGGGCATGACCTTTCTTGGCTGGGCAAAGGGGTTATCATGCTTTTATGCTGAAACTATATCAATCCCTAAGTCAAATGTTACCAGGACTAACTAGGATTTATTTACTTTCTAAAAACCTGTCATGAATTCAAAACAACTTTTAATGGTAAGTCTCTTTCTTTTCTCTTTTTCTTTTCTTTTTTAAAAAGATTTTATTTACTGGTTTTAGAGAGAGGAGAGAGAGAGATAGATGATAGAATGGCAGGATGGAGGAACAGGAAGCACCAAACTCAGTTGCTTGTGCCTTGGCTGGGCAGTAGCAGGGTTTTAAACCAGCTACTTCATTGTTCCAGGTCCACACTTTATGCACTGTGCCACAACAGGTCAGACGAGTACCTTTCTTTAAAACAAAATATTCATATAAGGAAATGCAAATATTTCAAGAAAATTCTTTGAGGGATCTTAATTGATACTGTAAACAATGTAGTTTAATTTGCATTTAAATAGTCATTGTTAATATTTCCTTTTAAGTGGGCTTTATTTCTCTCTTGTAAAACTAAAAATTGATTTCTCCTTTTTAGCAAAATGACTGCCTACTAGGGTTCATGGTTAATAGATGTGGTGCAGCTGTTCTTTTATGTCTTCCACTCAGTGTGGAAGTAGCCTTACCAGAGCAAGGCAGAAGTGAACAATAGAAATAATTTTTTAAAAAATGTGCTTCTGCAAAGGATTGATCGGTGATTTAACAAAGATTGACATCAGCATGACATTCTCTCCATAAACGCACAAGGCTGCACAGAAAAATCTCCCCTGTTTACAAGTACAGTCCGTCTTCCATCTCTTATTTCTCCTTGATGTCATAGTGATTCTCTGAAAATGCACTGCAGAATGGCTTTCTTTACCTTTCCTCCCTCTATACAGGGATGGGGGAGTGCCCTGAAAAAGCCTCTAGTAATGGAATCTTGGGAGATAGAATTCTCATCTGGAATTTAGTACCAAAGTAACTACTTGAACAGATATTTGGCACATGTTCTCAGTTTCTTGAGGAGGGGACTCATAGTGTGGAGCTTGGAATTTATTGAGGTCTATTATTCAAGTCTTACTCTAGGTTGCTGATGGTCTGTGGCAGGGAATGCTAGGGCCTCACGCAAATCCAGTTCTCGCAGTTCTGGGCACACAGCTGGACCACGTTTCCTCACCTCACTTGTAGGAAGGTATGGTCACGTGCCTGTGTTTTAACTGAAACTGGTATGTCCTCCTTTCAGGTCCATATAAACCCCTTATAAGTTCCTTTGTTATTTTCTTCTTCTGGCTGGTTAGAAGGAAGTAATTTACAGGGCAACCTTGGAACCCACATGTTGAAGATGGCAGTGCCTCCATCAGCTTGAGCTCCCTGAATGATTGTTCTGCCAACCCATTTGCTTGCACAGTACTATTTTATGAGCAAGAAATAAACATGTATTAAGTTTATTATACATTTGGGGGTTTATTTGCTATAGCAATTAACCTATCCTAACTATAACTTACTTTTTTTCTATGCTTTCAGACACATTATACATTTTTATCAGGGCTATGATTTCTGCTGATACAGGACCAGTACTCCTTGAAGCACCTGGTATAATTTTAATCCTCACCTCATACATCCCCTTCTCTGGGAATCTGCAGTCTTGGTTATTATCCAATGAGGCGAAAGTAGTTCTTTCTCAGAATGTCTGGCATTTTCCAATCACTTTGAGGATCTTTCTCTTTTTGAAAACAGTCACAATTTTTATTCTACCACTCATTCATTTTACCATCTGGTGAATAAATCATTCATTCATTTGATAATCTGTTCTCAAAATGTTCCAGACATGACAGGCAGTTTATAAGATGAAGAAAATATAATAAAATTGCCTATGAAAACCAGGAGTGAAAAAAGAATGGAAAAGAAGGGCAGAATCAACAAATGGAGCCAGGAATATTAGCTAATATGCATAAGGGCTCATCTCAGCCCCTGCCTTCTCTATTATCTTCCTCCTGAAGCTGCCCCTGGTTGCTTCCTCTCACCTCCTTTTTCATAAACCCTCATTTCTTGGGAGACCATTTCTTTAAACATTTCCTGATGACCCCAAGTTTCCATCTCCTCCTATGGGATTGTTGGTGGCTTCTTATTCCCTTAAACATCATTTAGGCAGTTGGACAGTTAGATGTGGTTGCACAGTATTCCATTATATTGATGTATTACAGTTTGTTTAACCATCCTTTCATCCATGGACACTTATGTTGTTCCCAATTTTTTGTTATTATAAATGATACTACAACAAACTTCTTCATTCCACTTTGAACATTTTTGGGAGCATATCTCTTTGAGAAATTGCTGGATATCTTAAATATTTAAAGATTTTTTTTCTTACAAGTCTGATGGGTAAAAAAATATCTATTTCTTGTTTTAAAGTACATTTCACTGGTTTCTAGTGAGATTGAGCATTTTTTACATATTTATTGGCTATATGTAACCTTTGTATTCTGTAATATATTTTTTGCTTTATGTGTTATAAATATATTCTTTCTGTTTCTCATTTGTCCTTTAAAGTTTGCTTATGGTGTCTTTTATGGTTATGTTTTCTGTGTAATGAAGTCAAGTTTGCCAATCTTTTTTTTTTTCACTTTGGCTTGAGAAAATCTTCCTTACACAAGCTAACAAATATATCCTCCCAGTTTCTTCTGCACACAACTGTATATATGAGGCAGAAATAGGCTAGATATTCAGCAAGGTTTTTTTTTCTCCTGAGCACATTGTCAGACTCTATATTCCAAACTTCCTGGCAGGTGAGTGTAGCCATGATATTGAGTTCTGTTAATGGAATATGGACAGAGGCAAATTGCCATTTTCTGGGACTTGCCTGTCTGGTCTTTTATGCTTTATTTATTTATGAGAGAGAAACAGACAGGGACAGACAGACAGGAAGGGAGAGAGATGAGAAGCATCAACTCATAGTTGTGGCACCTTAGTTATTCATTGATTGCTTTCTCATATGTGCCTTCAGAGGGGTTATGCTCCAGCTGAGCCAGTGACCTCTTGCTCAAGCCAGTGACTTTGGGCTCAAGCCAGCAACCTTTGGGCTCAAGCCAGCAACCATGGAGTCATGTCTATAATCCCACACTCAAGCTGGTTACCACTCCTTCAGGCTGGTGAGCCCACGCTCAAGATGGCAACCTCTGGATTTTGAACCTGGGTCCTTAGTGTCCCAAATTAATGCTCTATCCATTGCGCCACTGCCTGGTTAGACTATGCTCTTTTTTTTTTTTTTTTTTTTTAAGTGAGATGAGGGGAGGCAGAGACACAGACTCCAGCATGCACCCCAACATAGATCCACCTGGCAAGCCCACTTGGGGCAATGCTCTGCCCACCTGGGGCCCTTGCTCCATTGCTACCAGAGCTATGTTTTAGTGCCTGAGGTGTAGGCCATGAGTCATCCTCAGTGCCTGAAGCCAACTTGCTTGAGCCAATCGAGCCATGGCTGTGGGTGGAGAAGCAGTTGGTTGCTTCTCCTGTGTGCCCTGACTGGGAATTGAACCCAGGACATCCACAAGCCAGGCTGACACTCTACCACTGAGCCAACCAGCCAGGACGGTTTTTTTTTTTTTAAAAAAAATGCTTATTGTATTGATTTTAGAGAGAGAGAAAGCGAAAGAGAGAGAGGGAGAGGAATATCGATCTGTTCCTATATGCCCTGACTGAGGATTGGACCAGCAACCTTTGTGTTTCAGGACAATGCTTTAACTATGATCTTTTATGCTCTTGTTCCCTTCAGTTGGCTGTAATGGATGCAACCTCTAGGGAGAAATGGGGAGTTAGGTACTGAACATGGTGAACAACAATTTGGAAGGTGCCGGGATCTGAATCACCTCTTGGAGAAGAGCTACTCAATCAAAAACAATTATTTTGACTTTTACACGAGTTTTAAGCCATTGAGATTTGGGGACTTTTCTATTCCAGCAACTAATTATTTTAACTTATATATATTTACATATATATATAATGTATATTTAATATAATTGATAAAATAATTTATTTTTATGGTTGGTATGGGATAAGGGTCTGAATTTTCCTTCCCCCAAATGAATAGCCAGTTTTGGGGGATCATTTGTTTTTTCTATATGAAATATCCTTGTCATATGTTTTACTGTAGTATATACAATCACCAATTGTCCATTTTTACCTCTAAAAATAGATGTTTCAGTCAATTTAATATTAAATTTCTCTTATGTATATAAGAATGTTTATAGACTTTTTATCTTTGCCTGTCAATCTATGTTTCTTTACCAGTAGCTAACATTTTAATTACTGTAGCTTTATAGTATTATTTTATAACAGATAGAGTGGGATCAACTTTAAAATCAGTCACTCAAGTTCTATGAAATATCCTGCTGGGGTTTTGAATGAAATTGTGTTATATTTATAATATATAGTACAGATTAAATTTTTTTCTTTTCTTTTTTGAGAATCAACATTTCTAGGAAAAGAAGTTTTCTCAATTGGCAGTGTGAACATATTTGTTATAAACTTGTTCACAAATAATTAAAAAAGTGTAAAGTGTCACCTCTAGGGAAGCCAGGGGTTTAATGGCCACTGCTCAGCTCTTTCTCAACAATGGGTATGTGGGTAATTTACCCCCTGGGGCATTTTGAGCTATAAGCTATACCTGGTCTCTTCTGGTTTCTGTAAGGGAAAAAGGGTGCTGTTATTTATTTATTTATTTTCTGCATCTCTTGCTAGGGTGTAAATACCATAGAGTTGGGACTGCCTCCTGTACTCACTTCAGTTTTTCCAATGCTTAGAACAGAGACTAACCCATCACATACACTTAATAAATGTTTGTCAAAAGAAGGGAAAAATGAATATGAGGACCCGAGCCCTTAACAAGGATGTTGGTTTGCATTCAGTACATGATACAAAAGATCTACATCACGGGATAAGAGTGCCTGTTTCTTCTGGCTCTCGTGTGTACCACAGCTGCATCGGTTGAGCTGTGCTGAATTGTTATAGAGAAATGCTATATAAATGGCAGTGATGAGTAAAGCATTCAAAAGCACAGCCTTAGAATAAATATTGCAATGGATGAACAAGGTTACTAATCTCAGAATTGTTTGTAGGAGCAAAAGATTGGAAACAATCCACATGTAAGTCAATAAGGAAATGGTTATAAAAACAAAACAAGAACTATGAAAAAGTGGAATACCGTGTAGCTGTTAACTCCCCCCCCCCAAATAAACCAAGAACAAAAGATGAATTGATGCAGAAAGAGCTCCAAGATAAACTGCATTGTTAAGTAAAAAAAAAAGTGCTGACTGCCAGACCTGTGGTGGTGCAGTGGGTAGAGTATCAACCTGGCATGCTGAGGTTGCTGGTTCAAAGCCCTGGGCTTGCCCAGTCAAGGCACATAGGAGAAACAATCAATGAACGACTAAAGTGAATCAACTATAAGTTAATGCTTCTCGCCCTCTTTCTCTCTCCCTCCCTTTCTCTCCCTCCTGTCTCTTTAAAAATCAATAAATAAAATCTTTAAAAAAATTGCAGAGTAGCCTGACCAGGTAGTGGCATAGTAGATATAACATTGGCTTGGGACACAGAGGACCCAGGTTTGAAACCCCAAGGTTACCAGCGTGAGTGCGGGCTCATCAGGCTTGAACACAGGCTCACCAGCTTGAACGCGGAGTCACCAGCTTTAGCATGGGATCATAGAAATGATCCCATGGTTGCTGGCTTGAGCCCAAAGGTTGCTAACTTGAAGCCCAAGGTCACTGGCTTGAGCAAAGGGTCACTGCCTCTGCTGGAGCCTCCACCCCCTCCCAGGTCAAGGCACATATGAGAAAACAGTCAATGAGCAACTAAGGTGCTGCAACGAAGAATTGGTACTTCTCATCTCTCTCCCTTCCTGTCTGTCCCTGTCTGTCCTTCTTTCTCTCTCTAATATATATATATATATATTATATATTATATATAATATATATATATATATATAAAATAAAAAAATAAAAAGGTACAGAGTAGACTATATAATATGCAACCTTTTATGGAAAAAAGGGAAGGAAATAAAAGTACATATTCATATTTGCTTCTAGATTTAAAAAGAAACTCTGAAAGGGTAAGAAATTAATAAAAACGATTGCCTGTTAGAGTGATGGTGGGAACTGGGGTGAGTGTGACATTTTTCACTGTATACTTTTATATATTGTTCCATTCATGAACTATGTGAATATTGCCATTTAAAAATTAAGTAAAATATAAAAAATAAAAAATGATGAAGGTAGCAATTATATTTCCTCTAAGAAATAGTCTTGGCCCTGGCTGTATTGCTCAGTGGATAGAGCGTTGTCCCGGCATGTGGACATCCCAGATTGGATTCTTGGTCAGACACACATGAGCAGTGACCATCTGCTTCTTTTCTCTTCCCTCTTCCCCTTCTCTCTCTCCCCCTTGCACAGCCAGTGGCTTGATTGGTTCAAGTGTCAGCCCAGGGGTTGGGGGGGGAGGCGGGCACTGAGGATAGCTCCGTTGGTCCATGCGTAGGCCCCAGATGGGGTAGGGGGTTGCCCTGTTCGGGGCACATGCGGGAGTCTATCTCCCCTCCTCTCACTTAAAAAAATAAAAAAAGAAAGAAATAGTCTCTATCCATTAGTTGGTACAATAAAAAAATGGAAATTATTTCAGATTTGTACACTCTCAGGGGGATTGGTATCTTTGGTACAGCTGTCACGCATTTGTAGAAATAACATGGAAGGCAGCGGCCGCAGCCGTAGAGAAATCAGACTCCCTGTTGGTCACATCTCATTCAGGGAGATTTTCTCTGCCAAGCACTTGGGTTTAAAATGCTTTTGTTCTTCTTTTCAGGCTACAAGGCTCAGGGCACATTAAATACTTATGGTGAAATTTCTGTTTTGATGCAACGTATTTCAGCTTTGTTTTCTTAGTTCAAGTTAGATTAATTAAATATTTAAAAAATAATTTCAAAGGAAACTGGTTCCAGAGAACTAATAAGTGACTTGCCCACTGATCACTTATTCACCAAAATAATTAAATTTGTTAACAAATGTCGAGAATTGCAAATATTGAACATTCTCAGCTGCCATGGCCTGGTTCATTCATCTTATTTATTAATATACACATTAACCATTCTTTACTATGTGATTGTAAGAGTCATTGTCTTTTAAATTTACATTGTGAACAGAGTTGAGAAGGCTTTGTTTATCATACAGTTACAAAAACAGCTTCATCATTATCTTAAGAAATGTATCATTATCAGAACATATTATTGATTATGAACTATGCCAAGAGAAGTTACATAAATTCAGCTACGATCTTCTAGGGATTTACAAGGGAAGAGATTTACTTTAAACTTGAAGTTACATAATGTAGGTTCAATAATAATTGTGTAAGCTCTATTAGGTGCAGCATACAAACATGGTGTTGTTATTTTTTGGCACGCATTGTCATATAAAAATAATATTTAAAAAGGTAAAAATGACATAAAGGATAAATGGGCAATTCAGTTTGGGGAAGATGGATGAAAGTACTTATAATAAGCATAATTAGCTTTCAGCTAGGTAAAAAGGCCCAACGAAATATTCCGGTAATTAACTGATACTCGTCACCCGTTGGTAATCATGCATCTAATGAAAGTGAGTACTAATGGCTCAAAGAACTGTGAGTCAAATTCTGAAGTTTTATTAAAATGTTTTCTCCACTTGTCTTCAATTATATAGATCAAATCTAATTTTTTTTCAAAATTAAAGTCTGGGGCTCGAGCTAATTTATGTGACTGAACATTTAAAAATAGATGTCCTCTTTACCTGTATGTAAATCACTGAGACAGAGTACGATATGTTTCCACATATCGTACTGTTGAAATACATTTTTCTAGACTAATTAAAATAATGTGCAATGGAAAGAGCACAATGGAAGCTTTGTCCCTGAACACTGAAATTTAGAGTGCCTCCAAATTACCTTTTCCTCGTTCATATCTCACCTACCACCACCTAACTACTTCAGTAGCTGTGGCAAGCTTCTTTTCCCTTTTACCCAAACTCCTTGACAGTTGGACACAGAGAAAACCAAGAACCAAGGTCAAAGTCTAAGAGAATGAGGCATTCAGGGTCTGGAGTAACAGTACCTATTTAACTTCTTGGATAATTATCACAGAACTGTCTCTAAATCTGGACTCTTAAGGGACATTCAAGGAAGAACCACTTTCTGGGATCTGTGTATCTGGGGCTTACTTTATTTTGATGCACAGCCCTGGATGTTACTCGTCATTGTTTGGGAGCCAGGTACAGCTACTTGTAAAAGGAGGCATGGTGAACAGCTTGCTGCCTCTCCTGGTTGGGGTACCTGGGATTTACAGCCGCCCTCAGGCCTGACCACTACTTAGCATCCTTCCCAATCTTCATCTTCTATCATTGCTTTCCCTGTGGTTCTGATCTTCTTTCCCTCTCTGTCTTTATTCTCCTATAGAAAATTTACCTCTCCTTTTAGGCTCCACTTGTATGCCATCTTAACTGTGAAAAAAAGCTCCACATTTCAGTATAACCAGCACTTATGAATGAATAACTTATCAGTAGGAATGACCCAGGTTAAAGTAGTTATGAGTGTTCTAGGTAGAGAGACTTTTTCAAGGTGTAGGTATTGTCCCATTTGAATGGACAGTACACACAGTTTCCTGAATGTCTACACTGCTACAGCATACAGTTAGTTCTTAATTATCTCATATGAGGTATCCACCAAATAAGTTATTCGAAAATATTTGGCACTGGAATACACAATACATTTTTTTTCCCTTCAAGAAGCTTATTTTACTAATTACATTTGGTTTTAACTCGTATTAAAATAACTACTAGAGAACACACCAAACCGCTTCCAAGTAGAGGCAATCTGGAAACAGTTGGGAAATGGGCAGAAGCCAAAGGAAATGAAAAATGTTCAGAATTAGAAGTTTCAACATTTTATTATATATTTAAAAAAATTTTTATTTATTGATTTTTAGAAAGAGAGGAGAGAGAGAGGGAGGGAGGGAGTAAGAGAGGGAGGGAGAAGTATCAACTCAAAGTTGTTCTACTTCAGTGGAGGTCAAGCGCAAGGTTTCAAACCAGCGACTTCAGCATTCCAGGTTGATGTTCTATCCACTGTGCCACCATAGGTCAGGCAGAAGTCTCAGCATTTAATCAATTATTTATGTATATCTTGCTATATTCCAAAAATGATTTTGAGGTGGAACAATAGGTGTGGCTCACACTGGGAGCATTGTGCTTTCAAGGCCCAACTGTAAGATTCCAACTCCATCCAGTGTAGCGTTTTGCTGTCTGATAATAACAACAATAGTAATCATTCTTGGATAGCCCATAGTGTCAGGTACTTCGCTAAATACTTAACATGGTTATCTCATTTAATCCTCAAGTTACTTGTTGTCTTCATTTTACAGATGAGGCTCAGAGAGATCAATTACCTTGTCCAAAGTTACATAGCTAGTACATGGCAGAAACATCACTTGGACCCCAGTTCATGTGGCTCCAATTGATGCCTGTGTTCCTAATACTTTCACCCTTCTGTTCCTGCGTTTGTTGAAGGTAAGCTATGCAGTTATGACTTTCTAGAAAAAAACATCTGGGCATTTTTAAAGTGGATCTCAGGACCTGAAGCACTGTCTACATTGAACATGAAGGAACCAAGTTTTGTTTATGTCAAATTATGCCATTTCAGAAAGGAGTTGTATTGGTTTTATCAGGACAGTTGTGAGAAAATAAGTAGAACCCCAATTTTTTTGATAATTGCTCAGATACACTGGTTCCAGGCAGCTGCAAAGTCTTGACATGATCTTGGCTTGACCAAAGGACCTGGCTGTAGAGTGCCTTACCCGGAGTTGTACCTTCCTGTTTGCCATTGCATTCCTTGCCTTGTATGGCCCCTGACAAATGATCACCCTCAAACACAAGTCTTCAAGCAGCCATGTGCTGCGCCTCAGCCCTGGAATGGGAAGTACTACTCAGTGGGCCTTACAACCCACTGCACTGAGTAGGCTCAGCTGTTTAGGTATGAATCATCCTGTCATTGTCCTCGCAATTCAATATCCTGCACTTAGTTGCTACTAAGCCTCCCCAGTTACAGCTGCTGAGAACTCAATGGTGTTTGACCCTATCTGTGACCTTTGGTGCAATCTTAACCTAAGTGTACCCTCTCAGAAGAAAGTTCCTCAGTGCATCTTCTTTATCTACACCTTTTTCTACCCTGCTGCCTACCATCCTCCACCCTCCTGTATCTTAGTAAGTCAGAGTCTAAGATCAGTAAATATTGTTTTAGCTCTTAAGTTCTTAGCAACAAATATCAATGCTTCATACCATAGTGAAGTGTTTCTTTTTTAAGGTGAGAAGAGGGGAGATAGTGAGGCAGACTCCTGCATGCGCCCTGACTGGGATACATCCAGCAACCCTGTCTGTGGCTGATGCTTGAATCAACCAAATTATTTTTAGCACCCAAGGCTGATGCGCTCAGACCAACTGAGCTATCCTTACTGCCTGGGGCCAACACTTGAACAAGTCTAGCCTCTAGCTATGGGAGGGGCAGAGAGAAAGATGGGGAGAGAATCAAATGGTTGCTTCTCCTGTGTCACCTGATTGGGAATCAAACCCAGGATGTCCATATGCCAGGCAGACACTCTGGCTACTGAGCCAGCCAGGGCCATGTGGTGAAGTTTTTGGTAGTTACTCAAAACTCTTAGTCAATTGTATGCAGTTTTGTTTTTTGATGGGGGAGAAAAAAACCCCAAATCTACAATAGCATAAATCTTCCTAGGCATATGCTCCCCCACCTTGTGGAAATTACTTTGCAGAAACAGTACAATATCTAAATCATGTCAGTGCAAATCACTACTTTGTCAAGAAGTAGGGACTTAATGATTGTGTTATTTTAAAATTGTTTGCAGCCGGAGAATGGCATACCTAATTGCTTTTTAAATATACTTGTTAAAGCATCAAGCATATTGTTGATGGTATTCAAGCATCTCTGGGTGGGCGGCTGTCATTAAAAAGGAAGGTTGGCATTTTCCTCTCTAACCTCGAACTTGATGATTTTAATATCTAGCTATTACATTTACAGCAGGAAGAACTCTGGCAGATAAATCTTTTACCAAAGCAATTTAAGTAAACAACAAAAATGAAGAAAAGGGTAATGCATTTAGTTTTCAGATAACATGTCCTCCATGGACTGTCCTCTATTTTTGTGGCACTGCACAGACTTGTTTGAAGCTGAGGATGCTAATATTTGAGGTGGATTCTTTCTGGGATCAGTTTCTGAGTTCAACCCTAAAGCAAATGCTTTGACTTCAAGTGTAGTGTTGACAAATTACTGAATGAGTTTCAATTGGAAGTAAACATCCTAAATTTTCTTTTATTATTATTATTATTATTATTATTATTATTATTATTATTGGAGGTCCTGGAAGAAAAACAGGAAAAATAAAACTTTGTTTGCTTCATTTAAAAATATGGCTTTGGTCTTCTCCCCACCATCAAAGTTCAAGGACCCTATAAACATTCATCCTTCATTCAACAAAGATTGATGGGCCACCTTCTACATTTCAGGTCCTATTCTCTGCAGTAGGAAATGTAGTGACCAGTTCCTAGAAAAACACATTCCTGAGAGCATCTCTGTACCAGTTTGATGACAGGTTACTGGGGAAAACTCTGGCTGAGACTAAAATGTCTTAGGAGAGTCGTGAAAGGTAAAGGCACAGAGCTTTTTTTCTCTTCTTTGATCTGCATTTCAATCTGGATTCTATTTGAAAATGCTGTCTCATTTCTTTTTGGAGAGATATAGAAAAAAGGGGCCTAGGCTGTTTTTGGAGAACATGCCTGCTTCTTGTTTTTGAAAGAAAGTCTTATATGAAGTAAAAACACTATTCAAGGTTGGAGCTATTGGTGACAAACACAGTGCTGTTTGCCATAGAGGAAATATGCAATTTTTCCTCTCTGGTATGATGTGCATTTATCAGGGCATTTATCAAATAATTTGGTTTCCCAATACATTATCAGGAATTAGCGAGATTGGTTATAGACTTAATTATGCTTTTTGCAAAAAAATGTTTTTAGTCTGCTTTCAAAAAATTTTGAAGTGGACCTTCATTATAGTTACCAAATTATATGAAAGCACACTGCCCTCCTCACATAAGGGTTGCAGGTGGAACGTAGCAGGGTTGAAATGAAGGGTAATGGAGAAATCCAGCACTTGTGTTTGCTACTTAAATGTCATGGCTGGGTAAATGGATTTCTCTACTTCCCAGGACTCGGCTCCTACTACATTAGTCTGGCAGCAATTAGAGAGGAGAGGTTGCTCTGCAAATTGGCTTGGTGAATCATGTAGTTCATTTTTTTATTGTGCAAAACAGAAAAAATGGCTTCTACTCAACCCACTTCAACTGTTAGTTGAAAAATTATTTACCATCCCATCAGCTGAAAGCACCTTTGAAATGTCCTATTTGAATTAGCTGAAGGGAAGAGGTATTTGTATCAATAAGCTGATCACGATTATGCGGGCACAATCTTACCACAGAAACAATAAAGAGACTGTATTATTATTGAGGTGTCCCTGCCAAATTTATTCATGCTTTTAGGATAATTAATCTACATTTCAAATATAATTGGATTCTTATTAACTAAATCAGAAATGTACCACTTTGTAACTGTGATGCTCAAAAGAGAGGTTTTTCTCCTGAATAGGACAGGACTGATTTTGAACTTTTTTAACCTAGGCATTTGATTCACATGATTGAGCAACCCCTCTGTTCTTTAATTGCCCTGTGGGGGTATTAGATGAAAGTTTGTTCCTTACTTTTTAAAAAAGCATAAATTAAGAGAGAACTATAGGTATATGAGGAACAGGGAAATTTTGCTAATTTCCACTTTGCCTATTATCACAGTCAATGATAAAAAAGTGAATGAATGAATGACGCTTCTAAACGAAGTGTAATAATGAATTTGAGTTAGTGCAAATGGGAAGAGTAAATGCCTTTAAGCTGTGTCTTCACGCAGCTGCCTTCATTTGGCAGACACCGAGGTTCAGGCAGCCTGTGCAGGGAACTGCGGAGTTGCAGGCTGGAAACCGTGGCTCCTTCGCGGAAACTCCACACACAGCTCCGAATCAGGATAATATTGTTTGGCATCTCAAAAGACAGTGATTTCTTATGCAGTAGGTGTTCAGATTGCTGAACAAAAGCATTTTAGCAGAGAAGAACAAAAAGTCTGTTGAAACCAAATATTTTTTCGGTAAGTTCTTTTCATTAGCTAAACTAAGGTGACCAATCGTCCTCTTTTAGGAAGAACAGTCCTTCTTTTGTAGGTTCTGTCCTCCCTGGAAAAGTGTCCTCCTACATGTCCTCCTTTTTGATATTGGAAGACTAATCTGTAAATGTCCATATTCGATCAATTCAGCTGATCCATTGCGTGTGATGTGAGGTATTTGTATCTAAATGAGTACTTTTTTCTTACAATTACTTTTAAAAATTAATAGGCATGTAAGCATAATTATTATATAAAATATTACAAATGTTTTTATTATGCATTTATCATATCATAGTGTATTATTGTTGCAATGAATAAAATGTTTCTTTTATTTACGATATTTCCTTCAATTTTTGTCCTCCTTTTCATTGTAAAAAAGTTGGTCACCTTAGCCAAACCAATATCATAAAATTAAAAAAAAATGTTATAAAAGGGTTGTTTCTTTAAAGAGAAAACTTTCTTTTTTTAGAGGAATGTTAATTTAAAAATGGAGGATTGGGTGATACCTGTAGATAATGTCATGTCTTACTTGGGGTAGAGTTTTACTCTAGGTTCCCATTTCAAAAGAAGCCCCTTAACCTTTCTAAAAAAAAAAAAAAAAAAAAAAGAACTCCATTGGAGAGGCCCCCCCTTTGTGTTCCTCCCTCTGGATTTCCCCTCCTGCCTCTAAACAGCTGGTTTGTGCCTAAGGAGAGAAGAAGGGGCAGCTGGCTCTTGCTTTGAGTTGAGCTCCATTCCCCTTAGTTCGCCTCTCATTATCAGGGCCACATAAGTTATTTATAGTCAAATAAAGCTTGCTACCTCTTGCAAGCTAAGAGGGTTTAGCTGAAGTGGACATTGTGCATTTGGGACATATGGGACTGCCTGAGCGACAGCATCCTATTGCTTTAGTCCTCCATTCCTACCCAGACAGGCCTCATTAGAAAACTGAAGGGCTAGTATTCAGGACAAGGGAGAAAGAAAGGAGGAGGGAAGGACTCCCGAATGAAGTGCTTCCTGGCGACCTTACAGCTGTGGGGTTACCTGGTCCCTGGTGGAAGGAGGGCTGCCCAGACAATTTTTACATGGCAGGCCCGCTCCTTGCTGGTTAGACCTGAATGCTGGCTTCCAGGCTTTTCTTTTTCAAGGGTTGTTTATATCTTCTGAATTTAGTTCTAAGTTACAACTCCTCAGGGTCTCCATTTCAGAGCAGCCAAGATGAAAAGGCTGACTTAACGGATGACCTTCTTGGATCTCTCCCAGCCCTAACATTTAATGACATAATTTTGCAAAATTCCCTCACCAATGTACCAAATATATTCCAGAAAACAAAGGTGTGGATAATTAGGAATGAACAGAAGGCCCCAAATCCATGTGTAACATAATAAGTCATGTTTTTCTTTAACATACTCTGTTAAAGCCTGTGTATACAAGAAGTTCACATTTTATTTGCATCCAATTCGGGCCTGCCCAAAGACAGGGTTAGCTCTCATTAAACATTTCAGACTTAAGGATCCCACAGGGCAAGGATTTACTGAGCATTTTCATAAATAGAACTGGTTTCCCACATTAAGAAATGAGTGCTATTCTCATATCCTTGCTCAAATGTTTCATTTGCTGAGAAGTGAGGGGTGGCAGGCAGGCTGGGTCCTGGCGGAGGTATGGTAGGTTATCTAGGAAAATGTGCAAAAATATAAAGCAAGGATTTCTGTGCTCTTCATCTTTTAAGACTGACTACAGCTAGCTTCTACTTGTTATGTAGGTTCCTTCCTGCCTTTCTCCCAGGAATATTCTCCAGCAGCAAATGCTTAAGCACCTGTAAAGGTCAGAACCTTGGTGCAGAACATTGAAAAAAAGAACACTAAAATGTTTGCCTTGAGAATTAACTCCCTTTGCCCCAAAGGTTTACATTATTTTGTATTTCTCTTGGGTTAATTAAAAAATTAAAATGGTTACTAAAATTATTGTCCAGTTCCTCCTCTAACACTCACTCCATCAGGCGGGAGGTAGGTGGTGGGGAGGACCCTTGTTTCGACATTGTAGTTGACCACAGAGCACTGAAACTAGTGGCAAATTGAAAAGGCTCCTTGGCTGGTGCAATTTGTAACCCTTTACCTGCAGAGGAAACGCTGTGCCCGGGAAAGTGATACTCAGCTGGGTTATTGCAGCTCCCAGCAGGCAGAGACGCTGGGAAGAGTCTGTGCGCTTGGAAACCCACGTTCCCTGAAAATCACAGGGATTGTTCCGTGCAGTTTCGGGTTCTTGAGGGCAAAATAACGTCTCAAGTCCTTTCCCAGTGCTCAACGTGCTTGCTCCACCCGGCACTGGGGCAGGTTACTCTGGGCAGACCCAGAGGGTGGAACTGGCACTTCCCACCGCGATATTTACCTACCTCGGCCCAAAAAGAGAAGTGCCCAGGGACTGCATTCCCTATAGGGACCTTTGTGCTATTTTTTTTTTTTTAATTCTTTCTAGTTACGGAGAGTGGAGGGAGTGTCGGGGAGGTTGGGAAGGAGGGAGAAGTGTCCTTCACCCGCCGGTGCACTTCCCAGCCGGTGCGCTTTGCGCTTGAGGCTCGACCCCCCTCCTTATCAGAGAGGAGGGGGGGGATCACTTACCCAGGACCTTTCATAGGTTAAAAAAGAAAAACGCTTTCAAGTACCGAAAGAAGACCGAAGGTGGGATTAAGTCTGCTAACCCAGGAGGAAGAGGAAAGAGGGCTTGTTTAGGAAGCAATGACAACCTGAGATTTACGGATAAACGGTCTTGCCGCGCCTTTTTGGAAAGCTGATTAATTGCCCTCTTCTCCTTTTTGTTTTGTTGATATTTTCAATGATATATTTTTGTGTGTGTGGTTTTAGAAGAGGGACATTTCTTTTAAAAAAGTCAACAAAATCTACATATAAAATATAAGTAAATAAATTACATTTAATTAAAAATCAGGTAACAGTTGTCAAGTTTCATGGTGGTAGCATTTGCGAAATTTTAACCCAAGATTTCATCTAACAAAACGCTGTGATACTTTTTGATAGGATGGTTTTAATATTGAAAAAAATCCCATTTTCTATTTGGTAGGAAATTTCTTGGTATTTTTTTTTTTTTTAATTTTAAAATTCATTTTTAGAGAGGGTAGGTGGCGGAAGCATCAGCTCCCATATGTGCCTTGAGCAGGCAAATCCAGTGTTTCAAACCGGCAACCTCAGCGTTCCAGGTGGATGCTTTATCCACTGCGCCACCACAGATCAGGCATCTTGGTGTTTATGAATAAATTTAATGCTCAGGATGGAGAATTCTGGTGAGTTTGAAATAGTATCACATCATTCTGTCATATGCTTGGAACCAATTAAAATGTATATTGTATATATGTGTTTGTATGGATAAATGTGTGTGTGTATGTGCACCCATCAATTTATCTCTGAAGAAATAAAATCTTTGAATTCTAGAATATTAAGGCTAACAGTGGTCCTTGTAGCCCAGCTCATTTGAGGTGAGGCTGATCTCACAAAGCAGTTCTCTGTCTTCTTTTGGGAAGAGTAGTGCATGTCTGTTCTCTCTGCAGTGAAGTTATTTCTAAGAATTCTTTTGTGCCAAATCAGTTTTTTCTTAGATCACTTTGACACACCAGCAGCATAGAGTGTTTATGCAACTTCAACACATGATTTTTAAACATTTAGAACTAATTTTAACCTCCACATTTCTGTTTTCCAAAGAAACACACACATACACACACACTCTCTCTCCTGGGTTCAGAATTTGCTTATGAGTTGTGTGAACCAACAGGAGACTGAATTCTCTTACTTAAGGGCTCCTTTATTCCTATTTTTTCCTATATCCAAAGACAGGAGGCATTGGAGTTGGTTGGGATGCAGGCTCTTTCCAAAGGACTATGAAGCATGTTAGAACGTATGGGTTTGTGATGATGATCTTGGGAAGAGGCTGGTTAATGAGAAAAAATTCACAGCAAGTGGAAAGGTTTTCTGAGAAGGGTTCTCATTTTCCTGCAATTGCTGAGCAAGTACCAGTGTCCATTTCTGCCTCAGGCTCCAGGGACCACTAAGAGCCTTTTGGGAAGAGAATCACATTTTTCCAGGTATTCTAAAGATATGGTGAGGCTGTGATTTACACACATATGTTAGGGATAACGGTGAGCACTCAAAATTCCTAAATATGATTAAGTTTTAACATACCATGCCACCTTTGTTCTTCACCATTTTAAGCCGGTGGAGAAAGCTGTGGTGTTGTCAGATGGTCTTCCCCCGCCCCCTTTCCTGTACAACCTCTGTAACTGACTGTCAAAATTAGTAGGAATAACAGTACCACTATCTATTGAGCATATTCTAAGTACTTTATGTGCATTATTTCATTTTGTATTTACAACAATCCTACGAGGTCGGTATTTTTATTTACAAGTGAGCAAAGTGAGGTTCAGAGAGGTGAAATAAGTTGCTTCAGATGATACTAGACTAAGGACCAGATTTGGCAATCAAACCTCAGTGTTTCTGATTCCAAAAACTGAGTTCTCAGTCTTTGTTAAATCTGGGGATTCCAGAGCATGTTTAGCTTTCATTTTCCTGGTCAAAACAGAGTGATAGCTTCTAGCTCTCATCTGCATTCTAACAGTTTCTTCTTATCTTGATCTAGCTCTACCGTTTAAAGATAAACAATTTCTGTCCACAATAACAAGGCATTTCCTTAGTAACTTTAAAAGCCCCGTCCTTCATTTGTTCGCACTAATTCTAATGTCCACCCTGCAAGGCAGTATGTGGCAAAGGTAATCCCTATGCTATCAGCATCAGATTTAGAACTCCCTTGGGAGCTAGTTTAAAATGCAGATTTCAGGATTTCCCCTGGACTGGAATAAGACCCTGGGCAGTCAGATGGGACTGGGAAAACTACCTTTGTTAACAAGCTCACATTTATGAATGCCTAGAAAGAGAAACATGAATTTTGGAATCAAAATTTATTTCCATCCCACTTTCAACTCTTTTAATTATATGACCTTAGACAAGCTGTTTTTAAAAAACTGTAGTGAAGATTAAATTCGTGTGTGAAAACAGTAGTCTTTAAGATGCTAATAGTGATAAAAGCTAATGTTTTGAGTACTAACTTACCTAGCTAGACACTGTGCTCAGCACTTTGCATGTATTAACTCACTGAAGCGTCACAGCAACCATATAAGGGAAGACTATGATTATTCCTAATTTACAGAAGAGGAGGCTGAAGCACAGAATTAAGCTGAGCCAGGATTTGGTATCAGGTAGTCTGGCTCCAGGCCTGCGCAATTGAACTCTGTACCCACTGTCCCTCATACTAGGTATTTACTATTACTGGTACTTCCCTTTGGAACAAAACAAAAACTGATAAACATGCTAGGTGTAAAACAAGGAGAATTTTTATCCATTTTACCTAGAACTGGTAAGCCCTATACGGTGCATTTCTCTTTAAGATTATTCACTGCGTCCAGGATCAGGTGTGTGTGTTGGTTAACACCTGGCGGAGGAGACCAAACCCTGTTTGAGTTATCTGATGGCTTGCTTCCTACAGGGCTTCTCAGAATCTGGCTCCTGGACTTGCAGTATCAGTTTCACCTGAACACTTGTTAGAAAGGCAAATTCTTGGGTCCTATCCCAGACCAATAGACCTGAATCTCTGGGCATGGGCCCAGCAACCTGTTCAGACAAGCTCTGCAGGTGACACTGATGCAACCTAAGGCTGAGAACCACTGGTTTAGAGCAGAGAGAGAGAGAGAGAGAGAGAGAGAGAGAGAGAGAGAGAGAGAATATTTTCTTAATGGTTTATAAAAGCAGTAAAAAATGTTGACATGTCTTTACTCCCTAGTGATTTATCTAGAATTATGGTTGACCTTTTCGGGAGACTGGGTATTCACTGAGGGAATATCCTCAGAAGGTACCTGCTAGTGTTGGACATACAAATAGAAATCAGACATAGCTCTGGTGCCAAGGAGGTTGCAGTGCAGTGATAAGGAAAAATGGGACCATCAGACCAGCACACAGTGTAGGCAAGGCTATGATGCAGCATGCACAAAGCACTTACGCTGGAGCTGAGGTTGGGCAGGGGAGGTGGTCACCAAGGTGAGATGTGAGTGGTGACTTGAAGGATAAAGAGACTTGCCCAAGACAGAGATGGTTACCTGAAGCTTACTAAAAAATTGAGACTACCTCCATTTAAGAGTACAATAACAGCAGTGATGGGAACTTTGCCCTTCAAATAAGATCTAGTCAGGGAACAATTTATTCCAAATAAGAACTAGTCAGGGAAGTATTAGCTACATATAACCCTATGCAGTGTACACACAGTCTAGAAGCAGGAGGATTTCAGAGTGTAGAGGAGAAGTACCTAACCTATGTCAAATGGTGGGTTAGGTCATATCAGAAGAGACTTCCTGGAGAAGTAATTCAGATAAGCAGAACTGAATGTGAAAAGATGGGTATAAATTACACACACAGGTTTTCCAGACAGAAAGGGCAGCTGAATCCAAGAACACTGTGTAAAGGACAATACTTCCCAACTTGTAGCAAGTGATACCTTGAGAAAAAGATAACATTTATAAGGTCCATGGGGTAATGTAATACATTGATGGCACACAGGTTGGTGCACTCTGGTTTAGGGAGAGTGAGCTGTTCAAGAGACTGATAGGGAGCTTGAAGAGCTGAGAGTGGGAGTTGTCAGCTGTCCTACCCTAGGGATTATTTTAATGTATAAAATGAGATCAACTTCCACTTCCAAGGAAACTAAATTGTTATTTTTTTTTTTAGTTCATATTTCTTACAAAGTATTGAGAGACAGCTGGCCCCTCCTCTAGGCAGTAAGATGCCATAGAACTTGACTGTCGGCCCTTTGGCTGTGTCAGGTAAGGAGGTTTCCCCCTCTCCTTGAGTCCAGAGGGGAAGCTGTGCGTTGTTGTAATCATAAGGTCAGAATCCAATGGAGTGAGAACCTGAAGACATTGTATCCATGAATAAAGATGGCTCCACTATTCATTTTCCTCTGTGTGGGATGAGAAATATCAAAGCCTGCTCCATTGAAAACAGCTTTGCTTGAACTCATCTGGGCTTTAATTTTAAGAGCCACACTTTCTGGCAAGAATTGGTACAGTTTAAATATAAATCTCATCTAAAAGTTATTTCATGAGACCAATGGATCTTAAGTATTCCTTCTCATTTCCCTATATGTGCTTCTTTTATTAGAATCAGACCTTCCAGTCAGATTATTTAGGGATGTTCCATCTGCTCCTTCCCCCCTCCCTCCCCCCAAAAGAAAAAGAAAACCAAGGTCTTGGCCACTGAACAATTACCTCTGCCCCCTTACCTTCTGGCCCTTATTTTATGCATCTGAACAGGGAAGCAGAAGGAGAACAGAAGCAGCAGGAGAGGCCATAAGATTTATGTTACAAAAGTTTAAAAGAGCCTGACCAGGCAGTGGCGCAGTGGATAGAGCGTCGGACTGGGATGAGGAGGACCCAGGTTCGAGACCCCAAGGTCTCCAGCTTGAGCACAGGCTCATCTGGTTTGAGCAAAGCTCACCAGCTTGGACCCAAGGTCACTGGCTTGAGCAAGGGGTTACTCGGTCTGCTGAAGGCCCACGGTCAAGGCACATATGAGAAAGCAATCAATGAACAACTAAGGTGTCACAATGAAAAACTAATGATTGATGCTTCTCATCTCTCTTCGTTCCTGTCTGTCTACCCCTATCTATCTCTCTGACTCTCTCTCTGTCTCTGTAAAAAAAAAAAAGTTTACAAGAAAGAAGTTTTTGTTTGGGATTTGAAACTGGCATGTGTGGAAAGAATCTGAAAAAAATGGGGAGAACACTTTAAAGATGTATTGCTAGGCATAAGAATTGACTCTCCTCCACTCCTGGAACCTTTAATCTCTGAGATAACACCCATGAAGGTTGTAATTGCTTTATTTTTTATGGACTGTGTTCCTGAGACTGTGTCTTCTTGAAGCACTACTGAGAGCTGAAGTATCCTTGACTTGTACAAGTCTAATTTTACTTGAACTTCAGAAAAGGCTCCATTTATCAGTCTTTCAAAATTCAATATGTCCTTTGGCTTTTCACTGTGAGGTCATTGGTGAGGTTTAAAAGAGGCGGTTTTGGCCCTGGCCGATTCGCTCAGTGGATAGAGCATAAGACTGGTGTGCAGATGTCCCAGGTTCGATCCCCAGTCAGCACACATGTGAGGTGTGACCATACGCTCTGTTCCCTTCCTTCTCCCCCTTCTCTCTCTCTTCCCCTTTCACAGCCAGTGGCCCGACTGGTTTGAGCCTGGGGCACTGAGGACAACTTGGTTGGTCCAAGTGTTGGCCCCAGACCCAGGCAGGGGTTGCAGGGTAGATTCCGGTCACGCCATATGTGGGAGTCTGTCTCAGTATCTCCCCTCCTCTCACTTAAAAATAAAATAAAATAAAATAAGAGGTTTGGGCTAAAAAGTAGGGAGAAGGGACATAATCCAGGAACTTGAAGTAAAGAAGGTTCTGTGGGGGCATAGTTTGCTGATAGTGGCAAAATAAATGAGGGGGGGAGCTTCTAGAGTAACTTCAATTACTTGCCACTCCATCTATAAAATGGTAAAGGATGATTTTATGTATTCTGTATTTTTCCTATTTTAAACCAGAAGTTGGTATCAGAGATGCCAAGGGATTTGAGATTTCTTTTAAGGAACTCAGGATAAAAATCTTCATGTTGTGAGATCAACTTTGAGAATGGATGAGGAGAATGAATGGAGAGTAGGGGCTTTCTATCATAAGCTTTAAAAAATTATGGTAAATATACATAATATAAAAATTGTTAACCATTTTTAAGTGTACAGTTCAGTAGTGTTAAGTACATTCACATAGTTGTACAACTAACCTGCAGAACTCTTGTTATCCTTGCAAGACTGAAATTCTATTCCCATTAAGCAATTCTCCATTGCGCCCTCCCTCCAGTTCCTGGCAAACAACATTCTACTTTTTGTCTCTATGAATTTGACTCTTCTAGTTATCTCATATAAGTAGACTCATATAGTATTTATCTTTTTGTGACTGGCTAATTTTATTTAATATAATATCCTTAAGTTTAATTTATATTGTTGCATGTATCAAAATTTCCTTCTTTTTTTGTGTGTGTGTGACAGAGACAGAGAGAGAAAGACAGAGAGAAGGAAAGATAGGGATAGACAAGCAGGAACAGAGAGAGATGAGAAGTATCAATTCTTTGTTGCAGCTCCTTAGTCTCCTTAGTTGTTCATTGATTGCTTTCTCATATGTGCCTTAACCGGGGGGCTACAGCAAAGTGACTGACTTTGGACTCAAGCCAGTGACTATGGGATCATATCTATGATCCTAGACTCAAGCCAGTGACCCCATGCTCAAGCTGGTGAGCTCTCGCTCAAGCCAGATGAGCTTGCACTCAAGCCAGCAACCTTAGGGTTTTGAACCTGGGACCTCCACATTCCACTCTGACACACTATCCACTGCACCACCACCTGGTCAGGCAAAATATCCTTCATTTTAAGACTGAATAATATTTTGAAAAACTGAGAAGAAAACAAACAAATAAAGACTTCAGAGTGGCTTTAGTAGGTAAGGAGACCACAACTGGAAGATAATGGGAAGGCAGAGAAGCATAAGTCATATGCTTCAACAAGATAAATCCTCTGAAAAAATCTTGGACGAATCAGAAGTAATCAAATTACCAGATGCAAAGTATAAAATAATGATTGTTAGGATGCTTAAGGATCTCAAAGCAATAATGAATGGACTTGATGAACACCTCAATGAAGAAATTGTAAGCATCAAACAGGACACGAAAATCATAAAGAAGAACCAGACAGAAATGACAAACACAATATCAGAAATGAAGACTACACTAGAAGGAATTAAAAGTAGACTGGATGAAGCATAGGATTGAATCAGCAACTTAGAGGACAAGATAAGTAGAAGCACGGAAGCAGAAAAGCAAAAATAAAAAAAAAGAGGATTAAAAAACCTGAGGAAGCTCTAAGAGAGCTCTGTGACAACATGAAGAGAAATAATACCCACATCATAGGGGTTCCTGAAGGAGAAGAGAAAGGACAAGAACTAGAGAAGCTCTTTGAAGAAATTATAGCTGAAAATTTCCCTAAATTGATGCAGGAAAGAGTCACACAACTTCAAGAAGCATAGAGAACCCCATTAAAAAAGAACCCAAGGAGACCCACACCAAGACATATCATAATCAAAACATCAAAGCTAAGAGATTAAAAAAAAGAATTTTAAAAGTTGTTTGAGAAAAACAGTCAATCACCTACAAAGGAGCCCCCATAAGGATGACATCTGACTTCTCAACAGAAACACTTGAGGCCAGAAGGGATTGGCAAGAAATATTCAAAGTAATGCCGAACAAGAACCTACAACCAAGACTTTTTTATTCAGCAAGACTATTGTTTAAAATTGAAGGAGAAATAAAAGCTTCCCAGACAAAAAAAAAACAACAAACCACAACTCAAGAAATTCATCACAACCAAAACAATGCTGCAAGAAATGCTGAGGGGTCTGCTGTAGACAGAACAAAGCGGGGGTGGGGAGGGAATATATATACTATATATATATAGTAAAAGTGGAATATAAATTTAAAGAAAAAATGGCAATAAACAACTACATATCAATAATAACCTTAAATGTAAATGGATTAGATGCTCCAATCAAAAGACATATGGTAGCTGAATAGATAAGAAAACAGGACCCATACATATACTGTCTATGGGAGACATACCTCAAAACAAAAGATACACATTATCTGAAACTAAAAGGATGGGAAAAAAATATTTCATGCAAATGGAAATGAAAAAAGCTGAGGTAGCAATAGTTATATCTGACAAAATAAACTTTAAAACAAAGTCTATAGTAAGGGATAAAGAAGGTCACTACATAATGATAAAGGGAGCAATCCAACAGAAAGAGATAACCATTATAAATATCTATGCACCTAATATAGGAGCACCTAAATATATAAAGCAGATTTTGATGGACATAAAGGGAGAGATAAATAGCAACACTATAATAGTAGGGGATTTCAATACCCCACTAACATCACTAGATAGATCCTCAAGAAAGAAAATTAACAAAGAAATAGCAAAATTAAGGGACATACTAGATCAACTGGATTTAATAAATATCTTCAGAACTTTTCACCCTAAAGCAGCAGAATATACATTCTTTTCAAGTGCACATGGTACATTCTCTAGGATAGACCACATATTAGGGCATAAAACGAGTCTCAACAAATTTTAGAAGACTGAAACCATATCAAGCATCTTCTCTGACCACAATGGCATGAAACTAGAAATCAACTACAATAGAAAAACACTCAAACACTTGGAAACTAAAAAAATAAACAGCATATTATTAAACAACGAATGGGTCAACAATGAGATCAAGAAAGAAATAAAAATTTCCTTGAAACAAATGAAAATGAGCATACAACAACTCAAAATCTATGGGTCACAGCAAAAGCAGTCCTAGAGGGAAGTTGATAGCATTACAGGCATACATTAAGAAGCTAGAAAAGCTCAAATAAACAACTTAATCCTGCATCTAAAAGAACTAGAAAAAGAACAGCAAGTAAAGCCTAGAGGAAGTAGAAGGAAGGAAATAATAAAGATCAGAGCAGAAATAAATGACATAGAGACTAATAAAACAATACAGAGGTTCAATGAAACTAAGAGCTGGTTCTTTGAAAAAGTAAACAAGAATAATAAACCCTTAGCCAAGCTCACCAAGAAGAAAAGAGAAAGGACTCAAATAAGTAAAAAATGAGGGTGGAGAAGTAACAATGGACACAGCAGAAATACAAAGGATTGTAAGAAAATACTATGAAGAACTGTATGCCAAAAAATTAGACAACCTAGGTGAAATGGACAAATTCCTTGAAAAATATAATCTTTCAAAAATCAATCTGGAAGAATCAGAAAACCTAATAGACTGATTACAACAAATGAGATTGAAACAATTATTAAAAAACTCCCAACAAACTAAAGGCCTGGGCCAGATGGCTTCACATGCAAATTCTACCAAGCATTCAAAGAAGAACTAACTCCTATCCTTCTCAAGCTATTTCAAAAAAATTCAAGAGGATGGAAAACTTCCAAGTTCCTTTTATGAGGTGAGCATAATTCTGATTCCAAAACCAGGCAAAGACAACACAAAGAAAAAAAACTATAGGCCAATATCCCTGATGAATTTAGATGCTAAAATTCTCAACAAAATATTAGCAAACTGGATCCAGCCATACATGAAAAAAACCATACATCATGATCAAGTGAGATTTATTTTGGGGAGGCAAGGCTGATACAATATTTGCAAATCAATCAATGTGATTCATCACATAAACAAAAGGAAGGACAAAAACTACATGATAATATCCCTAGGCAGCCTCATTTCTCTCCAAGCATCAGGTACAAAGCATGGGCAGTGGCTCCCAGGCCACAGCCAAGCCTGGCTCTCACCAAGGCTCTAGATCTGCATGTCCCAGCTCCAGCCTTTCTCCTGGTTTTGTTGTTGTAGATGTTTGTTTTGGACCAACATTAAGGCATGGATGGAGAAGGAGGCAATGAAGGAAAAAATACAAGAAGAATCTATAGTCAGTGGCATCCAACATGGCAGAGAGGTTGGGTTGGTCTCTTGTTCTTTCTTGGAGCCTCAACCCTGCACACAGTGTCTGGTACACAGTAGGCACTTAATTAATGTTTGTCACTGGATGACAAAATAAAGGAATAAACCAGAAGACAAATGGAGTCACTATGGGGTAATGACCAGGGTCTGAAGCAGACATTACCAATCACTATAATGGAATCAGGGATGAAAAGACTTGAGCTTGTGAAGTCAGAGGTCAAACAAGGAGAGAAAAGGAAGGTGGAGAATTTTAAATCCCAGAGCCTAATCAAAGTTGTGATTTATCATTTGAAGGCAGAAAATTGGACTTGAGTCATTGCTTTGCTAGTTAGTAGCCACATGATTTGGAGCAAGTCATGCAACCCCACTGGGCCTGGGTTTCTACAACTGGAAACTGGGGCCAGGGTTATCTAGCTCCTAGAGGTAACTTGAGGATCAAATGAGATAATAGATTTTAAAATGCTCTAGAAACTGAAAAACACCCCAGAAGTGGGAGAGGGGGACAGGAGAGTCAAGTCACATAGCAGATTATGAGTCAGAAGGACAGTGTAGAGCCAACATATTTCTTGGGCTGTGTGCATCATTTAATGTGTCAAGACAGCTGTTGGCCTACCCCTTGGCTTGAGTCATCCTGATTAACAGGAGCCTGGCCAGCCAGTAGTTTGACACTAAGATGGTTAGATGACTGAGTGAGGAGGAGGGAGTGGAGAAAGCGAAGATAGCAGCCAAAAGGGAAAGCAACCTTCTGCACCCAGCCCAAGGACAAGAGGACCATCGATAAAACTCATTCTACAGTCTGTCTCCAAGGGCACATATGTAACAGTTCTTCCAGGGTCTTGGTGATGAAGAGGGTACTCCAACAAACAAGCTCATTCAGGGTGTAAATTATTTATGTTCATAACATGCAAATTAAAAAAAAAGACTGAATAATATTTCATTGTATGGACATATCACATTTTGTTTATGCATTAATCCATTGATGGATAATGGGTTGCTTCCACTTTTTGGCTATTGTGAATCATGTTGCTATGAATATGAGTGTACAAATACCTGTTCTAAACTCAGCTTTCAGTATTTTTTGAGATTACTCATCAGTGGAATGGTTAGATCAAATGGTAATTCTATTTTTAACATTTTGAGGGATGGCCATATTGTTTCTATAGTGGCTGTACCACTTTATGTTCCTACCAATAGTGCACAGGATTGCAATTTCTCTGCATCTTTGCCAACACTTGTGATTTTTCTTTCCTTTCCTTTTTTAAAAAAATTATTTATTTATTTATTCATTTTAGAGAGGAGAGAGAGAGAGAGAGAGAGAAGAAGGGAGGAGCAGCAGGAAGCATCAACTCCCATATGTGCCTTGACCAGGCAAGCCCAGGGTTTTGAACTAGCGACCTCAGCATTTCCAGGTCAAGGCTTTATCCACTGTGCCACCGCAGGTCAGGCTCTTTTGTTTTCTTTTTAAAAATGGTAACCATCCTAATGTATATGAAGTTAGATTAGTAAACTGTAGCTGCAAAACAAAACTTAGTGACTTAAAACAACAATCATGTATTATTGCCCATGGATATGCAAGGTGGCAGCTTGTATTAGGATCAGATGGTTGGGTCTCTGGTCTTGAGTGAGCTCACTTACACATCTGTGGTCAACAGCTGGATTCGCTGGGGGCTGGCTTGCTGAAAGAGGGCCCAGCTGGGTAGCTCATCTCTGTTTCATGTTTTCTCCAATTTCCCAGGAGGTGATATTGAACTTGTTCACATGGTGGTAGCAGACTTTGCATAGTGAAAGTGGAAAGAAATATCAAGGCTTGAGGCCTGGCCTCAGAAATTGCTTATCTCTTACATCACATTCATTGGAAGTGATAAGATCCCAGACCAGATTCATAAGGTACAGAAAGATTTTTGATGGTAGGAACTGCTACCCCATCTTGCAAAGGTGTGGATACAGGAAGGGGTGAACAGTTGTGGTTATTCTTCTAGTCTACCATAGGATTCTAGGATTCTAGAATTTTAGTAAGAGTAGTAGAGGTGAGAAATTTATTGGAAGATTATTGGGGTTCTTATAATAAGATGGTTGGTTTTATGCGTCTAGTAGGAATATTCCAGAATACTTTAAAATATTAAAAGTAAGAATTAAGAAGTTATAACTGAATTTTCCTTGGAATGTTTCTCAGATAACCTTCAAATTTAACCATCAAAAGTGCCAAATATTAATTTTTAAAAAATAACTTTTAATTTTGGAATACTTTTAGATTTACAGTAAAGTTACAAAGGTAGTACAGAGCATTCCTGAACATCTTTTACCTAGTCTCCTCTAATGTTAACATCCCATATTATTGTCCTACATGCCAAAACTAAAGCCACCATTGGTACATTACTATTCACTAAACTCCATATTTGTATTTCACCATTTTTCCTTTAATGTTCTTTATCTGTTCCAGGATACAATCTAGGAAGTCACATTTCATTTAAAAAACTATTACTTAAAAAAGAGAAGACTTTATTCTTTTTTACAGCATGTTTAGGTTCACAGTAAAATTGAGGTCTAGGTACAGAGATTTCCCAAATACCCTTGTCATGCACAACTTCCCTCATTATCAACACCCGTCACCAGAGTGGTACATTTATAATAATTTTCATCCTACATTAGCACATCATAATCACCTGCAGTCCATAGTTTACCTTAGGGTTCATCTTGGTGTTGTACATTTTATGGGTTTGGGCAAATGTATAATAACATATATCTATTATTATAGTATCACCCATTATAATTTCACTGCTCTAAAAAAAGTCTGTGTTCCACCTGTTCATTCCTCCCTCATACTCTCCAATCCGTGGCAAACAGTGATCACTTTACTATTTCCATGATTCTGCTTTTTCCAGAATGTCATATAATTGGAATCATACAGTTTGTCTTCTTTCACTTAGCAAACTCCATTTATGTTCCCTCCATTTATTTTCATGACTTGATAGCTCATTTCTTTTCAGTGCTAAATAATGTTCCATTGTCTGAATGACCAGTTTATTTATCCACTGACTTGCTGAAGGATGTCTTGGTGGCTTCCAAGTTTTGGCAATTATTAATAAACTGCTATAAACATCCATATGCCGATTTTTTTGTGGACATAAATATTCAACTCCTTTGGGCAAATACCAAGGACAGCAATTGCTGGATCATATGGTAGGAATATGTTTAGTTTTGTAAAAAACCACCAAATTGTCTTCTAAAGTCACTGTATCATTTTGCATTCACATTAACAATAAGAGTTCTTGTTGCACCTGATTGGTGGTGGTGCAGTAGATAGAGCATTGACCTGGGATGCTGAGGTCACAGATTTGAAACCCCAAAGTTACTGGCCTGAGCACAGGCTCACCAGCTTGAGCACATGGTCACTGGCTTGAGTGTGGGATCATAGACCTGACCCCATGGTCGCTGGCTTGGAGCCCAAGATTGCTGGCTTAAGCCTAAATTCACTGGCTTTGAGCAAGAGGTCACTGGCTCGGCTGAAGCCCACACCTGGCCAAGGCATGTATGAAAAGCAATCAGTGAATTACTAAAGTGCCACAATGACAAGTTGATGCTTCTCATCTCTCTCCCTGTCTCTTTCTTTCTCTAAAAAAAAAAAGTAATTTTTGCTCCACGTCTCCACCAGCATTTGGTGTTGTCAGTGTTCTGGATTTTTTTCATTCTAATAGGTATGTGGTGACTCTCATTATTGCTTTAATTTGCGTCTCCCTGATGCTATATGCTTATTTGCATCTGTAAATCTTCTTTGGTGAGGTATCTATAAAGAACTTTGGTCAGGTTTTTAAATGGAGTTGTTTTCTTATTGATTTCTTTATATATTTTTTAGCAGTCCTTTGTCAAATACGTTTTTGCTTTTTTTTTTTCTTATCATGGCTCCTGCTCTTCATAGTTTTTGCGGCAATTTTTATCATTCTGAAGGGTTTAGAGAGGTTTTGAGTCATGACACAGACCTCTGATTTTTTCTTTTTAGAATTTTAAAAATTTATTTTTCAATTACAGTTGCAGATGTAGAACATAGTGATTCGGCATTTGTGTATCTTGCAATGTGATCACCTCGATGAGTCTAGTGCCCGTCTGACACCATACATAGTTATTATAAAACTATCAACTATATTTCCTATCTGTACAGTACATTCTTCTGACTATTTTTATAACTGGCAATTTATACTTCTTTATTTTTTAGTTGAATTTATTGGGGTGACACTGAATCATGTAATTATACTGGTTTTAGGTGCCCAATTCTTCAACACATCTCTGTACACTGTATTGTGTGTTCACCCTTCCACCCTGGTTCAAGTCTTCATCCACCACCATTTATACCCCTATACCTTCCTCTTCCTCACCCCCTAGCAAGTCACCACACTTGTCTATGTCCATGAATTTCTCTTTTTCTATCCTTTTGTGCAACTATTTTCTTCCAGCCTATGGTTTGTCTTTTTGTTCTCTTGACATTGTCTTTCACAGAGCAGACATTTTATTTTAGCCAACTATAAATTGTACCTGTTAAAAATTCTCAAACTGAGTAGACATACCATGATGAAATTGTTCTTTTTATTGTTAATAATTTATATTAGTAAACTAAATGGACATATGCTTTGGTTTATTCATAATACTAGGAATGTGCTCATTAGTATGGCACTGTGTTAGGGGGCAAGATCCCAGCTTTCAAAGACTGGGCCTCCTGGAAGGCATTTGCATAACATCTATAGCCTAAGAAGAAAGAGCGCATCTGCTGAGATATAGGAAAGCCTCTTAGAGGAGATAGCACTACAGCCCAGCTTTGAAGCATTAGTTGGATTTTATATCTAACATTTTTCATTTAAAATATATTTTTGCCCTAGCTGGTTGGTTCAGTGGTAGAGCATCTACCTGGCATGTGGAAGTCCTGAGTTCAATACTCAGTCAGAGAACATAGGAGAAGCAACTATCTGCTTCTCCACCCTGCCCTTCGCCCCCCTTCCCCTCCTGCAGCCATGGTTCAAATGATTTGAGCAAAGTTGGCCCCAGGCTCTGAGGATAGCTCCAGGGCCTCACCTCAGGCACTAAAATAGTTTGGTTGCTGAGCAACAGAGCAGTGTCCCAGATGGGCAGAGCATTATCCCCTAGTGGGCTTGCTAGGTGGATCCTGGTCAGGGTGCATGTGGGAGTCTGTCTGCCTGCCTCCTTGCCTCTCACTTAATAAAAAAAAATTATTTTTTCTATTATGACTTACATTCAATATTATTTTATATTAGTTTCAAGTATGCACCATAGTGGTTAAACAATCATATATGTTACAAAGTGGTCTCTTGTTATTTCAAGTACCCACTTGACACTGTGCATCAGTATTACCATATTATTGATAATATTCCCTATGCTGTGACTTTTGTAACTACCAATTTGATTTTTTATTTTTTGGCATAGAGTAATTTTTATTTTCCATGTATTTTTTCACCAATTTGTACTTCATAATCCCTTCACCTTTTCACCCAGCGCACTCCCTCCCCCCCCCCCCCCCCATAACTATCAGTCTGATCTCAGAATCTACAAGTCTGATGACTAAACTGTTCTTGATGGGAGATGACTTGATTGTTCCGAGGGAACTCCTCCAACTGAAGTGGTTCATTCTCTCAGGTCTTAGCTAACTGGCCACAATTTATATTAGTCGGTTTAGTCAGACTCAGTCTACTGGTCTCCTAATGTGTTGTGGTGAAGGAGTTTATTTCCTTTTTTCCAAGCTTCATAGAGTCCCCCTTTCCTGAGCCTCTTTCAGACTCTTAGCTTCCATCTTCTAGTGGCCCTCAGGCTATGCTTTCACATCTGGTGGGTGAATTCCTCAGTTCACACAACCCCCCCTCAAGTCTCTCTTCAATGCATAGAATTCAACATACATTACTGTTGGAACTCCATTGGATGGCCATATTCATTATGGAAAGTTGAATGCTACTTGGTTTACAGCTGTTTCTTAGTGGGGGGGGGAGGGTAAATGAGAGGGGCTGCTGGGGTGGGGGCTGAGGCTCTTTCACACGCTACTTGTCTTCTCTGCCCACTTTACACTGTGTTATTGATGTGAATACCTTTTGTTAGGTCCCAAACCAACCTACCAGCCAACCAAACAAACAAAAAACCCCAAACCAAACGCTGGTTATAGGGAGAGTTGATTAAATAGTTATTTTTTTTGTCTGATTACAAATATATAAGTTCATTCTTCTAGGAACAAAAACATCAGGATCCCTTTGTACCCCTGGTTTGTTCCATTTTTTTTCTGCAGGTCAATCACAATTTGGCTTCAAGGACTTCTCCAGTGCCACAAGTTAGTTCAGGCCTCGGCTGTGCATGCCAGACATGAATTGTGGGGAATGGAGCCAATGCAGTGCTGGGCCCAGAGTCCCTAGAGCTTGTTTCCTTGACCAATCAGTCCCTGATGTCACCTGGCCTGGTGGCCATTTGCTGCCTCCTCAGAAGGGTGGAGTGAGGCACGCACAGCTGCCTTACTGGGCTGGATAATGTGCCTACCTTTCTAGCAAACCAATTAGGAAGACTAAGGCAGAAGCGGTTTTTTCTCCCAAGTGATTTGCTCTTCCAGAAAGTTATTATCTTCCTGGCTGTCTTCAGTGACTCACCCCATGACTTGTCAGCACCATTCAAAACATTATTATTTCTGTCCATAATATGACACAACACACGTACTCTCACTTATAGTTCACATTTTCATTGCATGCACACCTAAAAACACCCATTTAGTCACTACCCCCTACACACATACTCAGATCAGAAGTGAGCAAGGTGGTAAGACCCCTCTGGATTTATGTATTTCTGTAATAAGCAATACAGGGCCTGATTGGTGGCATAGTGGATAAAGTGTTGACCTGGAATGCTGAGGTCACCGGTTCAAAACTTTGGGCTTGTCCAGTCAAGGCACATATGGGAAATCACTACTACAAGTTGATGCTTCCCACTTCTCCCTCTCTCTCTCTTAAAAAAAAGAGCTTTAATAAGCAATACAGGGTTCTTTGGGGTCACAAGAAGATCTAAATGAAAGCACATTATTGCCAAAAAACATATATACATAACATATATACACAGTCAACAGTGTGGTGATGGCCAGAGGGAAAGGGGGTGGGGCGGTGGGGGCGAGGTGGAGAGGGGCAGAGGTGGGAAAAGTGGGGACAGAAAAGAGACACTTTCAGCGGTAGAGCGTCGGCCTAGCGTGCGGAGGACCCGGGTTCGATTCCCGGCCAGGGCACACAGGAGAAGCGTCCATTTGCTTCTCCACCCCTCCGCCGCGCCTTCCTCTCTGTCTCTCTCTTCCCCTCCCGCAGCCAAGGCTCCATTGGAGCAAAAGATGGCCCGGGCGCTGGGGATGGCTCTGTGGCCTCTGCCTCAGGCGCTAGAGTGGCTCTGGTCGCAACATGGCGACGCCCAGGATGGGCAGAGCATCGCCCCCTGGTGGGCAGAGCATCGCCCCTGGTGGGCGTGCCGGGTGGATCCCGGTCGGGCGCATGCGGGAGTCTGTCTGACTGTCTCTCCCTGTTTCCAGCTTCAGAAAAATGCAAAAAAAAAAAAAAAAAAAAAAAAAAGAAAAGAGACACTTTGCTAGGAGCAGAGTGTGAACAATGCAGTGGGGAGCTGGTGGTTTGTTGAGGTATGCACTTGAAACCTGTATGCTTTTGTGAACCAATGTCATCCCAATAAATTCAATAAAAATGCACACACACACACACACACACACACACACACACATAAAATAACGCGGAGAAAAAAAGCACAGTAGAGATTTACAAAGCAACTGAAAGAAACCTATAGAGCTAACTGTTAACTCAAGTGTGAACAGCAAAGCAAGTGTGCCAATCTTTTTTCTTTTGCCACCAAATTGATAAAGGTTTCAAGCCTGGAGAGTTAGGTGTGTCTCAGTCCATTTTCTTCTTTTTGTCTGGATTGATAAATATTTTATTTTGTCCCCGTATTCTGCATGCCCAGCTGTCTGCTCTCTCGGTGTTAATTTGTGCTGTTAAACAATTTGCAAGGACTTTCTTTCCAAGTACCTCAATGTCAGGCTACCTTTATTACTCCTAGGACTTGTTGCCCTTGCTCCTGTATCTTACGTGCTCGTTTCTTTTCTGTTTGTTTTCTAATCAGTTTGCCATGGCTTATGCTGCTCAGGCTGCCACTTCCAGGCACAGAGGCACATAACAGACTACTAAAAACTTTCCCTAAATAAATACATTGAATGAATGCTCTCACTTAAGGCTACATCATTCTGTTTGGTCAACACTGGGTCTTTCTTTTTTTTTCCACCTATTTCTTTTTATATTTTTAATTGATTTTAGTGAGAGAGGAAGGGAGGGAGGGAGAGAGAGAGAGAGAGAGAGAGAGAGAGAGAGAGAGAGGAATATCAATCTATTCCTGTATGTGCCCTGACCAGGGAGTCAAACTGGCAACCTCTGCGCTTTAGGACGATGCTCTAACCAACCAAGGTATCCGGCCAGAGAGGGATAGACAGGGACAGACAGACAGGAACGGAGAGATATGAGGAGCATCAATCATCAGTTTCTCGTTTTGACACCTTAGTTGTTCATTGATTGCTTTCTCATATGTGCCTTGACTGTGGGGCTACAGCAGATCGAGTAAGCCCTTGCTCAAGCCAGCGACCTTGGGTCCAAGCTGGTGAGCTTTTGCTCAAGCCAGATGAGCCTGCGCTCAAGCTGGCGACCTTGAGGTCTGAAACCTGGATCCTCCATATTCCAGTCCGACGCTCTATCCACTGCGCCACCGCCTGGTCAGGCCGGTTTATTTATTCTTTCAATGGGAGTTAGGCTATTAGACTGTTTAAACAAAAATATCAGATTTTCTTGATAAAAATTGCCCCCCAAATCCAAGATATTAGACATGTATAGATAACAATTCATATCATATTTTTATATTGTAGCAGGTTATGCAATCTTATATTACTTTTGATTTTCAAACATTTGTCTTATGCTTTCTAACAATTGAGAGGCCCATTGTTTAAAACATACATAGTTCAGATCCATAAGATGTGCACACCCACAAGTCTTTGTAGTTTTAGAGCAAATGCCAATCATTTTTAGATTAAATGTCAATCAGTGACAAAAAGAGACCTTATTGGAATTGAAGTCATTGCCCTGAGAGAGATCAGATGCGCTGAGCTCAGTACGGCTCCCCTTGGTCTCAGAAATCACAGATGGGCGGCTGAGGGAAGCACCTGGAGGTTAGGCATTGGGTTCCTGTGAGGGGGTCTTACCAACCCTGAAAAGTGCATTTCTTGTTTTGCCACTGCCATCTCACTCCCCATCTTTAATTTGTTATATTCCTTTTTTTTTGTATTTTTCTGAAGTTGGAAAGGGGGAGATAGTCAGACAGACTCCCGCATGTGCCCAACTGGGATCCACCTGGCACGCCCACCAGGGAGCAATGCTCTGCCCATCTGGGGCGTCACTCTGTTGCAACCAGAGCCATTCTAGCGCCTGAGGCAGAGGCCATAGAGCCATCCTCGGCACCTGGGCCAACTTTGCTCGAATGGAGCCTTGGCTGCGGGAGGAGAAGAGAGAGACAGAGAGGAAGGAGAGGGGGAGGGGTGGAGAAGCAGATGGGTGCTTCTCCTGTGTGCCCTGGCTGGAATCAAACCTGGGACTCCTGCACGCCAGGCCGATGCTCTACCACTGAACCAACCGGCCAGGGCTGTTATATTCCTTTTATCCTACCCTCCAACCTATGCACTTCTATTTTCATTACATTTACAAACATCAAATTTTCCGAGCTCTTAATCCAGATGCAGAATCTATCTATCTATCATCTTGCTATCTATCTATCTATCATCTATCTATCTATCTTATCTATCTATCGATCGTATTTTTTGTATTTTTTTGAAGCGAGAAGCAGAGAGGCAAAGAGACAGACTCTCTCATGCGCCCAACCAGGATCCACCCGGTATGCCCACCAGGGGCAATGCTCTGCCCATGTAGGGTGTTGCTCCATTGCAACTGGAGCCATTCTTGTGCCTGAGGTGGAAGCTATGGAGCCATCCTCATTTCCTAGCCCAACTTTGCTTCAATGGAGCCTTAGCTGCTGGAGGGGAAACGAGACATGAGAGGAAGGAGAAGGGGAGGGGTGGAGAAGCAGATGGACGCCTCTCCTGTGTGCCCTGGCCTCCTGGGACTTCCACATGCCGGGCTGATGCTCTACCACTGAACCAATGGGCCAGAGCCCAGATGAAGAATCTAGACACCCCACAACCTTACTTGAGGATAAAAAGCAGAGCCCAAGGGATTCTGTAAAATATTTTAACCTCCAGGTTCCAATGTCCCAAGAAGCCCACTTCCCTGAGACTTTTTTACTGACTTGACAATCTTTTGTGATCAAAATCTTATAGGTTATATGTGATAATCACAGATTCTCTGCATACTAGCTCTTGACAAAGGGTTAGTGTAATAGTTAATTAGTGGCCATAACAAAATACTGCAGGCTGGGTGGCTTAAACAACAGATTATTATTATTATTTTTAAATAGTTCTGGAGTCTGGAAGTCCAAGATCAAGTTCAAGTTGTCTGGTTCGGTTTTTCATGAGGCCTCTCTCTTTGGCTCACAGATGGCGGCCTTCCCCTGTTTCCTCTCATGGCCTTTCCTCTGTGCACACATGTCCCTGGTATCTCTTCCTCTTCCCAAAAGGATACCAGTCCTGTTGAATTAGAGCCCCATTTGTATGACCTCATTTAAACTTAATTACCTCTTTAAAGGGCCTTTCTCCAAATATAGTCACATTAGGGAGAAGGCCTTCAATATATGAATTTTGGGGAACAAAATTCAGTCCATAACAGACAAAATATTGAACCATTGTTAACCAATTTAGAGAAGCAGATTCTCTGCTGAAAAAGCATTTCTATCTATTAAAACGTGGCCAAGTGCCTGGGCTTTGTAGCCAAACCATCTGACCATCTGTTCATCTGTATTCATATTCTAGTTCTACCACTTACTAGCTATGAGAGCTTGGGCAAAATACTTATGCTTTCTCTGCCCTGCCTTTGCATTGGCAGAATTGGAGGCTATAAAACTGCCTAGAGCCCTGGCTGGCTATCTCAGTGGTAGAGAATTGGCCTGGTGTGTGGAAGTCCTGGATTCAATTCCCGGCCAGGGCACACAGGAGAAACGCCCATTTGCTTCTCCACCCTTCCCCCTCTGCTTTCTCTCTGTCTCTCTCTTCCCCTCCCACAGCCAAGGCTCCACTGGAGCGAAAAAGTTGGCCTGGGCACTGAGGATGGCTCCATGGCCCCTGCCTCAGGCGCTAGAATGTCTCCAGTTGCAATGAAGCAACGCCCCAGATGGGCAGATTATCGCCCTCTGGTGGGCATGCTGAGTGGATCCTTGTCGGGTGCATGCAAAGTCTGTCTCTCTGCCTCCCTGCTTCTCACTTCAGAAAAATACAAACAAACAAACAAACAACTGTCTAGCTTATGGGATTGTTATGAAGATGAAATGAGTTAAAACATGTATAATTCTTATTATGGTTGATAGCATATAAAAGCTGTTCAATGGATGCTAGCTATTTTTTTCCAAGAAATGTTGAGCCCTGGCAGGGTAGCTCAGTTAGTTAGAGCATTCTCCCTATATGCCAAGGTTGTGGGTTCAATCCATGGTCAGGGTGCATACAGGAGCAGATTGATGTTTTTGTTCTTTCTCTTCCTCTCTCTCTCTCTCTCTCTCTGTCTCCCTTCCTCTCTCTCTAAAATCAATATATAAAGCAAAAGCAAAAAAAAAAAAAAAAAAGAATTAAAAAAAAATGTTGCTTTCCATCATGGATTGAATTGTGTCCCACCAAAATTCCTATGTTGGCCACTGCACACCAAGGCCTGGCTTCCACCCCGGTCAGGGCACGCATGAGAAGCATAAAGTAACTATATTTGGAGATAAGGCCTTTAAAGAGGTAACTAAGTTAAAATGAGGCTGTAAGGCTGTACCCTAATCAAATATGATTGGTGTTCTTCAAGAGGAAAAAGAGACACTAGGGGCACTTATGCTGAGGGGGACAATCGTGGGAAGAGGCAGCAAGAAGGGCAGCCCTATGCAAGCCAGGGAGAGAGGCCTCAGAGGAACTCACCCCTGCCTGCACCTGTCCTGGACTTCCAGTGCCCAGAATTGTGAGAAAATAAATTTCTGTTATTTTTTTTTTCTTTCAAGGGTAAAACTTTTATTTTTGAGAACTTAATGCCACACATTTTCAAAGAGAGTCACATAAAGAAGCAAAAATGTTACCCTCCCCTCGTCCTAGAAATAAGGAAGAAGGGTATAAAATTTCTTTTCAAATCACGACACTTGGAAGTTTAGCACCAGCCAGCATCCAAAATGAACGGAAAAGGGAAGAAAGCATTTACTCTATATTTCAGATTTCTTTGGTTGGGGTTCTTTCTCCCCGTGTGGTATTAATAGTTCTTCTTTCAGTTTCTATTAGCAAAACAGTAAAAACCAGGAAAAATATAAAATATATGAGCCCAGCAGTTTCTGAAACTGGGGAGGTTGCTCTCTTGTCTTGTCTGCAGGCAAACTTTCTGTTAATGCCTCCGTCCATGGTACTTTGTATGGCAGCCCAAGCAGACCAACATACTCTCTAAAAAGAAAAGCCTAATGATGTCCAAACTCTTTTCTCCTGATTTAAGGGAATCAGGGGAGTGCTGTTTCTGCTATGATGACAGCAACCAGGTTAGTGTCACTCCATCCAAAGGAGTGATCTCATGAACACTCAGAGAACGGTTCTGTGCATTTTTAAAGGGGAATCTTTTCTTCTTATCAAGGATACTTCTGCCATACATTGTGTTCTTAGGAGAAGTGTGTTTGATTACCTGCTTGGCAATCCTTTTAAAATTCAAATATAACTTGTAATCACATCTTCTCAAGATTTTTCAGAACTAGACTTTTTTTTCTTTTTTAAGAACTGACATAAAGTTTTCCTTTTTTGCTGAATCTTCCTTATCTTTAGAAGAAGGCTTCTAATTTGAGACAGATTGAGATAGGCAAAAACCACATTGCTTTGAATAGCACAGCTCCGCAGTCATTGCTGCCTGGCTGGTCAGCAGGGACTTCCACAGCAGTGACCAAGGCAGGCTTATGTTCTTAAAGTGGCCTCATGACACTGTCTGGACAGTGAGTGAGGATATGCGCACACACATCATGCCATTTCACACTAATGAATCTTACTTGTTGAGAATTTGTCTAATAGTTTTCCTGTTTCTTGTACATGCCAACGACTGAACTTCTAACAGACGACTCTAAGTGAGAGCCATGTTTATTGCAGAGAAAGCTCTATCGTTAGGAGGAGAAAATATTGTCTTTGGCAATGTAACCGGGGAGACACATTCCTTCACTCAGGGAATAAAGTAAACCTTTCCTTTATGATGCTCCCTTTTTTGGTCCCATTAAATTAGGTGTTGCAAACTGGTAGCCAGGTTTGGTTAACAGATGGGTTTTGTCTGACATGCGTGTTGTTTACGCAGGTTTTCAATCTGAACATGTTTAGACAGAACATACACTGTCCAATTTGGCACAATTGCCACCACTCCCTGTTGTCTTACACACAGCACACCGGTTCCCACTCATTATGGCACTTGCCTGTCTCCTAAATGCATTTAGCTTGCAGTCCTTGTTAAATTATTCCCTGGCTACAGTCAAAGTTGTTGCCTTAATACAGAAAAAGAATTTAAAAAGGCTTTTGTTGTTTACTGCTCATGGGCTGGAGAATACTTTCATCTGCATTTAATGCACTCTAGATATCGGAGGGATTTGGAACACTGCCACCAATACGAATTTGTAGTCAGCAAGACATAGACTTTCATCTCCTCAGTTTCTTCTAAAATCTGAGAAGTGAGTTTTAATATTATACTTCACATATGAATAATTTTTTTTTTGAGAGAGAGGAGCATCAGCTCGTTGCTTCACTTAGTTGTGACTGTTTTTCACATGTACCTTGACTGAGGATCAAACTGGCGACCTTGGGCTTAAGCCTGTGACCCCAGGCTGGAGCCAATGACCTTGGATTTCGAATCAGTGACCTTGGTGTTCTGGGTTGACACTCTATCTATTGGGTCACCACCAGTCAGGCAACACATGAATAATTCTTAATTTTGAGGCTAGACCTGAGCTATCCAATATGATAGGTGCTGGCCATGTGTGGATACTGAGTACTTGAAATGTGGCTGGTATGAACTGCGATGTATTGTGAATGTAAATACACACTGGGTTTCGAACACTTAGGTAAAAAATAAGGTAAGATATACCTCGATATTCTTTTTTTTTTTTTTTTTAAATGGGATACTTATTTATTGTTTTACTTTAGTTATATCAGGTCTGCATCAGCTTGGTTGCAGGGTGATATTTACTATAATTTCTTAGTCCTCAGTGCCAAGTTTCCTGTTATTTATCAAACAGTTCGAGCACATTTAAATAATATAACATACATAGTTAGCCACCACCAGTAATAGTTGCCATTTTACACTATTAATCTAAACCTCATTTTCTTTTTTTTTTTTTAAATTATTTTCTTTTTTAAATATTTTTTATTTATTCATTTTAGAGAGGAGAGGGAGAGACAGAGAGAGAGAGAGAGAGAGAGAGAGAGAGAGAAGAGACAGAGAGAAGGGGGGAGGAGCTGGAAGCATCAACTCCCATATGTGCCTTGACCAGACAAGCCCAGGGTTTTGAACCGGCGACCTCGGCATTTCCAGGTCAATGCTTTATCCACTGTGCCACCACAGGTCAAGCTAAACCTCATTTTCTATTTAAAGGAATAGCGTTTTGTGGATAGAGCCAAAACCTTATCCCACCAATCCATTTTCAGCCTTTCTCCACAGAGATAACGACTACTCTTACTGGTAGACATCATCCTGTACAGACCTTTGTGCTTTTATGACATAGGTATGTATACATAAATAGTACACTCTTGGTATATTTTTAAACTTTCTATAAGTGATATCATAGTTTTGCTGTCATTTGGCAATTTGCTTTTTCACTAGACATATATGTCTAAATTTTTCTGTTTTTTACATATAGCTAATACTTTTAATTTATTTTATTATTTATTTACTTTGAATCACTTTTTATTTTTCAATTACAGGAGACATTTATTATATTAGTTTCAGGTGTATGGCATAGTGATTAGACATTATATAACATCCTAGGTGATCATCCCGATAAATCTCACACACATCAGACACTATGTGTAGTGTTCATCACCACCAAACCAGTATTATATGAAAGGGTCTTCTTTAAGAAGAAGAAAAAAAATAAAAATATAAAGAATAAAATGGCAATAAATACATATCTATCAACAAATGAATCTGAAAATCAAAATAAACAAATAATCAGAAAGAAATAGACTTATAGATACAGAGAACATATATTTGCCAAATGGGAGGGGGATGGGGGATAGGTGAAAAGATGAAATACAAATTGGTAGTTACAGAATAGTCTTGGGGATGTAAAGTACAGCATAGAAAATATAGTTAATAATATTCAAATAACCTCAAATCTTTTTTTTTTTGTGATAGAGAGAGGGACAGACAGATGGGAAGGGAGAGAGACGAGAAGCATCAATTCTTTGTTGCGGCTCCTTAGTTGTTCATTAACTGCTTTCTCATATGTGCCTTGATGAGGGTGGTGGTGGAGGGGGCTACAGCAAACCAAGTGACCTCTTGCTCAAGCCAGCAACCTTGGGCTCCAGCTAGTGACCTTGGGCTTCAAGCCAGCCACCGTGGGGTCATGTCTATGATCCCACACTGAAGCCAGTGACCCTGTGTTCAAACCTGGGACCTTGGAGTTTACAAACCTGGGTCCTCTGTGTCCCAGTCTGATGCTCTATCCCCTGTGCCACTGCCTGGTCAGGCAACCTCAATATCTTTTTTTTTTTTTTTTGTATTTTTCTGAAGCTGGAAACGGGGATAGACAGTCAGACAGACTCCCGCATGCGCCCGACCAGGATCCACCCGGCAAGCCCACCAGGGGGCGACAATCTGCCCACCAGGGGGCGATGCTCTGCCCCTCCAGGGTGTTGCTCTGTCGCGACCAGAGCCACTCTAGCGCCTGGGGCAGAGGCCAAGGAGCCATCCCCAGCGCCTGGGCCATCTTTGCTCCAATGGAGCCTTGGCTTCGGGAGGGGAAGAGAGAGACAGAGAGGAAGGAGAGGGGGAGGGGTGGAGAAGCAGATGGGCGCTTCTCCTGTGTGCCCTGGCCAGGAATCGAACCCGGGACTTCTGCACGCCAGGTCGACGCTCTACCACTGAGCCAACCGGCCAGGGCCTTACCTGTTTCTTTTTTAGTTTTTTTTAAAAAATGTATTTACTAGAAAACTTAAAATTGCCTATGCAAGTCATGTTATATTTCTATGAGTCAGCATTGGTCTAGAACTTAACCAGATGAGTTCTTAACTACCTTAAGTTTATTAAGTTTTTGACACCAAATGTTGAGTTTATTTATAACCCTTCTATAAAAACCAATAATTAATGACTATTTTCAGTTTCCAGAAAGAGGCCCCCTTCTGGAATGCGGTGTTAAAGATGAGCAGCTGTGCTTACCATGAGGAAGTGTGCCAAGAAGATCTTACATTCAGGCGACAGGTGGACACACGTCCAGAAGGGTTTGGTTTGGAAATTAGTTAAGTCTTGAAGACGTGACATGATTTATCACTTTGTCACTTGTATTTCTCTATCAGATAGTGCTGGGCTTCAGATAGTGTGGGCGTGTGTGTGTGCGCGTGCGCACACACACACACACACACACACACACACACACACACACACAACTGTGGCTAGAAGCCTCTCTTAGGGGTTCCCTTAACATCTAATGAGAATTCCTTTCCACCGAAAAGTAACCTTTGTATTCTTTAAACTTCCTATTGGCTGTTAGAAATCATTTTTAAATACTTTCTTTCTTGGTACAGAAATTAAAGAGACAAGCCATTTCAGCGTGCATGTCACTAACTATGGTTGAATATTTCTCAATTTTTATTTTTTAATTATTTTAATTTAATTTTTTTATTTAAGTGAGTAGAGGGGAGATAGAGAGACAGACTCCTGCATGCACTGCAATGGGGATCGACCTGGTGACCCTTGTCTAGGGCCGATGCTCTGCCCATCTGAGGCCCATGCTTGCAACTGAGCTATTTTTAGCACCTGAAGTGGAGGCTCCACAGAGCCATCCTCAGCACCCAGGGCCAATGCAATTGATTCAGTTGAGCCATGGCTGCAGGTGGAGAAGAGAGGAGTAGAGAAAAGAGGTAAGAGGAGGGGAGGAGAAGCAGATGGTTGCTTCTCCTGTGTGCCCTGACTGGGAATTGAACCTGGGACTTCCACACACTGGGTTGACGCTTTACCACTGAACCAACCCACAAGGACCCTCAATTTTCTTTTCTTTTGATATAAAATTTATATACAGTGTTAAGTGTACAAATCTTAGTTGTATATTCACTGATATTTGACACATACATACATCTGTGTAATCCAAACCCCTATCACAATAATTATTTAATATTTCCATCACTCCACAAAGTTCCTTCATGTTCCTTCCTGGTCATTTCTTATTCTCATCCCAGTCCTCAGAGGAAGCCAGCGCTCTATTTCCCTTTGTGTGTTGGTTTGGCCTATCCTCGGATTTCATGTAAATAAAATCATATATTATGCACTCTCTTGTATAAAACTTCTTTCATTCAGCATACTGTTTTGGAGATTTATCTGAAAAATTGAATGAGCAATTTCTTAAGGTATATGTTATATAATTAAATTGAGATAACTTGTCAAATGTTTACCTTAAAAAAGGCATGGGGATCTAGAAGTTTTGAGGGCAAGTGATTTAAAATGATCAACAAATAATTTCTATAGAGTTTAAAATATTTCATAGCAAAGATATAAATAAAAATTGTTCAAATTGTCTTACTAAGCTTCCAGAATTTCAATATGAGAATCAATCAAATAATACTCAAAAAAGAAAATAAAAATGAATTCCCCTTATGGATGCAAAAAGCCTGAATATAATATTAAACAAAATCCATATATCTAATAAAAATAATATTTAACAATCCAATAGAAGTTATCCCAGGATTATGAGATAGCTTAGTATTAAACAATCAGTATATTTTATTATCTCAATAGGTAAAAAAACAAACACTTGATTAACTTGATAGATATGCCATTTATCTTTTTTATTAACTGTTTTTTTTATAATTTTTAAATTTTATTTAGAAAGTTAACTTTAACAAGGTGACATTGATCAATAAGGGTATATAGTTTTCAGGCAAACATTTCAGTAGCACTTGAATTGTTGATTTTCTTGTATACCCATCACCCAAAGTCAAATAATTTTCTGTCACCTTATGTTTGTCTCTCTTTACACCCTTCCCCCCACCCTCTTCTCCTTCCCCTCCCCCACATCCCCTTCTCCCTGGTAACCACTTCACTTTTATTTATGTTTATGAGTCTCAGTTTTATATCCCACCTATGTGTGAAATTATACAGTTCTTAACTTTTTCTGATTTACTTATTTCACTCAGTATAATATTCTCAAGGTCCATTTATGTTGTTGTAAATGTCACTATGTCATCATTCTTATGGATGAGTAGTAATCCATTATATATATATGTTCCACATCTTCTTTATGCAATCTTCTATTGAAGGGCACTTTGGTTGTTTCCATGTCTTGGCCACTGTGAATAATGCTGCGATGAACATGGGGGTGCATGTGTCTTTATGTAATTGCTGGGTCATATGGTAGCTCTATTCTTAATTTTTTGAGGAACCACCATACCTTTTTCAATAATGGTTGCATTAATTTGTATTCCACCAGCAGTGGGTGAGGGTTCCTTTTTCTCCACAGCCTCTCCAACACTTGTCATTACCTGACTTGTTGAGAATAGCCAATCTAACAGGTGTGAGGTGGTATCTCATTGTAGTTTTGATTTGCATTTCTTGAATAGCTAGTGAAGATGAGTACCTTTTCATATATCTGTTGGTAATTTGTATGTCCTTTAGAGAGAAGTGTCTGTTCAGGTCCTCTCCCCATTTTTTAATTGGATTGTTGCTTGTTTGTTGCTGAGCTTTTTGTGTTCTTTATATATTTTGGATATTAACCCCTTATCAAAGCTGTTGTTTACAAATATCATCTCCCATTTAGTTGGCTGCCTATTTGTTTTGTTGTCAGTTTCTTCTGCTTTGCAGAAGCTTTTTAGTTTGATATAATCCCATTAATTTACTTTTGCCTTTGCTTCCCTTGTTTTTGGGGTCAAATCCATAACTTGTTTTCTATGGCCAAGGTCCATGAGCTTAGCACCTATATTTTCTGTGTAATTTATTGTTTCAGATTTTATATTTAAGTCTTTGAGCATCCATTTTGAATTAATTTTTGTACAGGGGTACAAACTGTAGTCAAGTTTCATTCTTTGCATGTGCCTTTCCAATTTTCCCAGGACCATTTATAGAAGAGGCTTTATTTTCTCCATTGTGTATTTTTGGCTCCTTTGTCAAAGATGTTTTATTCATATATGTGTGGTTTTATTTCTGGGCTGTCGATTCTGTTCTATTGATCTGTATGTCTATTTTTCTTCCAATACCATCCTGTTTTCATTATCATGGCTCTATAGTATGATTTAAAGTCAAGTAGTGTGATACCTTCAGCTTCATTCTTTTTCTTAGGATTGCTTTGGTTATTTGTTTTTTATTATGTTCCATACAAACTTAGTAATTTTTTGTTCTATTTCTTTAAAAAATGACATTGTGATTTTGGTGGGGATTGCATTAAATTTGTATATTGCTTTGGGTAATATGGCCATTTTAACTATGTTGATTCTTCCAATCCATGAACATGGAATAATTTTTCATTTCATTGTGTCTTTTCCAATTTCCTTCAATAGTGTTTTATAGTTTTCAGTGTATAGGTCCTTCATATTCTTTGTTAAGTTTATTCCTAGGTATTTTATTTATTTTTGTTGCAATTGTAAAAGAAATTTTTTTTTGAGTTTGTTTACTGAAGTTTTATTGTTGGCATATAGGAAAGCAGTGGACTTTTGTAAATTGATTTTGTATCCTGCAACTTTGCTGTATTGGTTTATTGTTTCTAATAGTTTTATGGTGGAGTCTTTGGTTTTTTTTATATACAGGATCACATCATCTGCAAAAAGTGATACCTTTACTTCTTCTTTCCCGATATGTATGCCTTTTATTTATTTATTTATTTATTTATTTATTTATTTATTTATTATTTATTTTATTTTTTGTATTTTTCTGAAGCTGGAAATGGGGAGAGACAGTCAGACAGACTCCCGCATGCGCCCGACCGGGATCCACCCAGCACGCCCACCAGGGGCGACGCTCTGCCCACCAGGGGGCGATGCTCTGCCCCTCCGGGGCGTCGCTCTTTCTCGACCAGAGCCACTCCAGCGCCTGGGGCAGAGGCCAAGGAGCCATCCCCAGCGCCCGGGCCATCTTTGCTCCAGTGGAGCCTTGGCTGCGGGAGGGGAAGAGAGAGACAGAGAGGAAGGAGGGGGGGGGTGGAGAAGCAAATGGGTGCTTCTCCTATGTGCCCTGGCCGGGAATTGAACCCGGGTCCCCGCACGCCAGGCCAATGCTCTACTGCTGAGCCAACCGGCCAGGGCTATGTATGCCTTTTATTTCTTTCTCTTGACATGACATTTATCTTGATAGAAAAACATTTGAGAATTTCTAGTTAAACATGAAAATGAATCATGTGAATTAGCTCCAAGACTCCTGAAATTTCACTATAATAACAGTGAGGGTGCCCTGGCCGGTGGCTCAGTGGATAGAGTGTTGGCCCAGCATATGAACATCCAATGTTCGATTCCTTGTAAGGATACACAAGAGAAGCGACCATCTGTTCCTCTCCTCCTTCTCTTCCTCCTTTCTTCCTGCAGGCAGTGGCTCAATTGGTTCGAGTGTTGGCCTCGGGCACTGAGGATAGTTCGGTTGGTTCGAGCACGTCAGATTCACGTGCTACAAATAACTCAGATGATTCAAGCACTGACCCTGGAGGGTGGTTGCCAGGTGGATCCAGGTTAGGGCACATGCAGGAGTCTGTCTCACTATCTCCCTTCCTCTCATTAAAAAAAAAAATAACAGTGAGGGAATGCAAAAGGGTAGGAACTTTAAAGGAGAAAGAAAACTGGAGAGGAGACTGTTGCCAACTAAAGAAGTCAATGAAATCCTAGAAGAAAGAAAACAGATGGAAGAGTAGGGGGAGTACCAACCAGAAACAAGTTAGTCTGCATCATGTAAGCTCAGAAGAGCTCAGGACTAACGATGGCAGGTACCCCTAAAGGTAAGGGTATGGGTAGGCTGGAAGCAAGATATTCTGCCGAAAGTTTATATCAAGAACAATTAGATCCTCAGATTCCCTCCTCATCTCCCATAGCCAAACAACTTCCCCTCTCTGACCATGAGAGAAGATTGGACCTTTACTCTCTGAAGTTGTTGAGTCAGAGAAATGTGGACTAGGCCACCAGTGGTAGTTGAAGGTAGGGGTGCCACACTGAAAACAGGGTAATTAACTTGAGAAAGATGAGACATCAGATTCCCCTCCCTGACTCAGTGCCCAAGGCACTGGGTTACCAGGCTTATGCCACACCCTCAGGAGAGTAGAGCATTCTTCTCTGGGGAAAATGGGCAGATCAAGACAAGAGAAAAGACCTATAGAAAGTGATATTTGTGCTTCCCAATGGCCTGATTGGGTCCATGCCAATCACTGTGTGGTGAGAGCCATCATTCTGTAAGCCTTATCCACAGGCACAATCACAAAGCCAATTACTCTGTAGTGAAGAGCCATTATTCTATAAGCCTCGTCTACAGACACAAACACAAAGCTTTTTTTTTTTTTACAGTAAAACAAACAAACAAACAAACTAAAAATCATATATTTAAGAAAATATCTTAATGTGAAAATATTTAATGTGAAAGACATGTTAAAACAGATACAAAAAGAAACTCAGAGGAAAGAGAGACAAAGCAGAAAGCAAAATAAAACTTCAAAAGACTATAATTAGAGGCCCTGGCCGGTTGGCTCAGCGGTAGAGCGTCGGCCTGGCGTGCAGGGGACCCGGGTTCGATTCCCGGCCAGGGCACATAGGAGAAGCGCCCATTTGCTTCTCCACCCCCCCCTCCTTCCTCTCTGTCTCTCTCTTCCCCTCCCACAGCCAAGGCTCCACTGGAGCAAAGATGGCCCGGGCACTGAGGATGGCTCCTTGGCCTCTGCCCCAGGCACTAGAGTGGCTCTGATCGCGGCAGAACGACCCCCCCGCCCCGAGGGGCAGAGCATCGCCCCCTGGTGGGCAGAGCATCGCCCGTGGTGGGCGTGCGGGGTGGATCCCGGTCGGGCGCATGCGGGAGTCTGTCTGACTGTCTCTTCCCGTTTCCAGCTTCAGAAAAATACAAAAAAAAAAAAAAAAAAAAAAGACTATAATTAGAATTCTCAGATAAGAAAAGATTGTATTAGTGAAATAAACATAGGATGCTATAAGAAAGGAAAATTCGGGGACCAAGAAAAGCCTTTTAGATATAAAAAAGGAGTTAACATGATTTTAAAAAAATCAAAGGTTTGTGAGAGAAAGCTGATGAATCTTCCAGAAAGAAGGAGAAAAAGGAAAATGAGGAGAAGGAGAAGAGAGGCTTCCCCAGAGTAAGACAGAACCTCTGGTGCTTTATTTGAGCCATAAACCTAGAAAAGTGAGAGTGAGAACAAGAAGGATATGAAGCCAGGGGAGATGTCAGAGATGTAAAAAGATGCAATACCAGTCTGGTTACCACTTCATGACACCCTGTAGGGACAAAGTAGGTTGATTGGTAGATAGGTACACTCCACATGCAAGAGTTTTTCCAGATGAGTTGCAAGGAGCAACTATATTTTTTAGCAATATATGGGAAAAGAAAGGAAAGGGTTCTTTTCTGCCCAGATCCCTTCCTTCTCTTGCTTCCCATTGGTCGAAGTTTATCAGAGTTAACACATCCAGGTTGTATCTTTTGCCCCTTTGGAAGCTACTGGAGATGTCAGGTCCTATACTTTACAGTGTGGTGTTTCATCTAAGTACTGAAGTGGAGGGACGGGCCAGGAACTCTAGCCTGGCTTGGTAGCTGTAGTCACAGGGGAGGGTCCAACATCCCCCACAGCAAGTGACAAGTTAGCCTCAGACAAGACTACCACCAGTTGTGGTAGTCCTCCATAATTTTACCAACAATATTTGATTACTATAAATATAGCTCTCAGTTATTAATTGTCCATAAGGCCAGCCTTGGGCTATAGGCTTCATGTGCATTGCTGATCTCATATAATTCTCACAGTTGTCCTCTAAGTAAAGACTGTTGTAATCTCCATTGTATAGACCTACTCAGGGTCATCATCCTCAGGCATGGTAGCCAGGACTCTGTACTATTGAAAGCTCCCAGATAACTCCAATACATTGGTCATTTGGGAACCATTACTCCTGTTAACACGGTTGTGATAAGGTACCAAGGAACTGTAAAACTTAGAATTAGCAATGCCATTTTAAAGAGGAAAAGTCAGGCTTCTTACCCACTCTTTTCTGTAGAGAATGGAAAGAGAAGAATACAGGAGCTTCCTGGCTTACAAGGACAACTGAGTCACCTAGTCATAGTTCAGCTAATTCCTAGAATTCTCTGAAAGGGTGCATGGAGCCACTTGATACACAGAGCAAAGAAGATAGAATTTATCTAAAAACCTTAGAAAACAATGTTTATGTACCTTAATCAAGAATTCCTATACTCAGACTCACCCTAAAGACATGAGAGTAATGTATACCTCTAGACCAGTGGTAGTCAACCTGTTGCCCACCGCCCACTAGTGGGCATTCCAGCTTTCATGGTGGGTGGTAGCAGAGCAACCAAAGTATAAATAAAAAGATAGATTTAACTATTGTAAGTTGTTTTATAAAGACTTATTCTGCCAAACTTCGCAAAAATCTGACATAAAGTACTTGGTAAGTAATTATTATTGTATGCTTTAACTTGCTGTAACTCTGCTTTATAAATTTTATAAAGTAAAGTTACTTCCCTACTTTATAAATCACCATTACTGTGGAGCCGGTGGGTGGTTAGAAAATTTTACTACTAACAGAGATACAAAAGTGGGCGGTAGGTATAAAAAGGTTGACTACCCCTGATCTAGACAAAGGGATCACGAGCCCCTCCTTACCCACCCCAACTGGTATGTGATTTGGTCTATAAAATCAGCCACAGAATTGTAGGGACTTTCTACATGATTTGGGATTGTGCCCCATGTAGCTAGCCAGCTAATTAATAAATTCCTCAAAAATTCATTTGGACTTGGTGTCTCTATGTAACCTGCGGATTAAGGTACTATACTTTACAACAGGTAGAGGTGATGACAGGTGCCACAGACGTCCTGCTCCTCATCTGCTCAGAGCTAGTGAGACTACTAGCCAAATATGTAAATGCCTGATAAAGGTGTGCCAAATGACAAAACCACAACATTTTGGTAATGAGTTTGATGCACATTGTTTAAAGGAAAGCAACCCATGCTTTGGGGGAGAACAATGCTCCCACTGAGGGATTTTGGGTAAGAGCACCTTTTATAGAGCATTAGAAGAGGCAGCAAGGCATGATGGGCTAGCAGAGCAGGGATTTCCTTATAAGGCTTGCAGGTTCTATTTTTTAGGGTAAGTGAGCTAAAACTGAGTTGGAGGATAGTGATCAATGTATGTTAGGTTTCCTAGAAGTGCCCACTATCTTAGGTTTAGATTTGGGATATGGGCAAGGCCACTGGAACAGCCTCCATTGTGTGGGCCCCGATATAAGAATTAACTTTATCGGGTAGAAACTGCTTTGACATTGGCTCTTAAAGTGCGATCGTGAGGTCTGAGAGTTGTGCTTTTAGCACAGAGATGGAAGGCAGGAATTTCTGCTGTTTGGGATGGAGAAGACTTTGGTTATTAACTTCAAGGTTTGATTTTTAAAACATTTATTACACCATAACCTTACAGAATAATCATGGAAATAAGAAAACATTTAAAAAAATCAAACCAAAATCAGCTTTGACTTGGATCTCTTCTGGTGGAGCAAAGCTTTCACATGTCTTTGGAAAGAAAGAATTCAAAAATTGGATCCTAATGGAACTGGGTGTATGGAGAGCGGAGAGTGGGTACAATGAATAAAATGTTTGTGTAGAACATAATGAAGTATTTACCTATAGGCACATGCTGTTTGTATGTGCTTTTCTACAATTTACTTGGTACTTGAAAGGAAAAATGTTGCCATGGCAACGCTGTTACAAACAAGGTGGAATTGCATACAGATGAATCATGACTTCGTATGCAAGACAAAGAATCAATGTTCTTCTATTAGGGCTGGCTTTATAAAGCTTACAAATTACAGCTAACATTTTAATGAGACTTTATTATTGTTTCTCATGAAAAAAAGAGGGAAGTGCAATGGGTGGGGAGGATGGGGTAGAAGCTGTGAATTGTATTTATTTCAATAATATTGCTGCATTGGGCACAGATCTGGTGCCTCAGTCTAACCAGCTGGCATCCCAGCCCCTTTGACAGGATGGGGATTTGACATGGTCTCTTTTAGAACATGTAGTTGAGGCACTCATACATGTGACAGGAACATGACAAGAAGCTATCTTCTTATCTGGTTGAAAGAGATAAGAATCATTCCTTTTAGGGGGTGGGGCAGAGTGAAATGATTGTACACATGGTTCTGTCACTATAATGATCCCTCCTGAAGGTCAGTGGAGCTTGGGGGGTATTCTGCTTGAGGGAGCACATTTGAGTGTCTTTGTGATTCTTTGGGAGTCTTCTCTTTGAGTTCCATATAGAGAGACGCCATGCGCGGGTCCCACAATCATGTGCTGATGTACTCTAGATTCATTGGTTTAGGTTATGGTCACAAAGCATCCTTTGCTTCAAGCAGGCTATGTCTTGGAGCTTGGGAATGACGGTGCTGTAGCATTTTCTTGATCCAATACCATTCTTTGACACATGCTGGGAGTATTGACAGGCTGCTCTCGATTAAGAGTCTTACCTTGGTGATTCCCAAGCTTGAGCCTACGTCAGAATCACTTGTTAAAACACACATTGCTGGGCCGGCTTCTGGAATTTTTGTATTGGCATTTCTAACAAAATCCCAAGTGATGCTGATGCTGATGTTGCAGGGACCACACTTTGAGATGTATTGTTTTACCCAAAACTCACATGAAAGAGAGTATGGGGCCACTGATCTTAGTTTCCATCCTGAGTCCCACTAAGTGGCTGGGCAGCAGTTCAGGGAATTCTGCAGTAGAGAAGATGGCTGAAGCTGAGACTTCATTGTTTGAGGTATGTTTGCTGAAGAGAATAAGAAAAAGACTCTTTGTAACTAGTTCCCAGGTAGTGTAGTAGGGGCTATTTTCTGGATTTTATATAATTGAAGAATGTTGAGAATAGAGATGAGAGATTGTGCTACTCAGAGAGTAGCCCTAGCTGAGCAACACTGACCTCACAGGGAAGCCTATTAGAAATGCAAATTTTAGCCCTGGCCTAGTAAATCAGCTATTTAGAGCATTGATACACCAAAGTTGCAGGTTCATCCTTGGTCAGGGCATGTATAAGAATTAACCCATGAATGCATAAATAAGTGGAACAACAAATTGATGTCTCTCTCTCTCTCTCTCACTTTCTGCCTCTGCCCCTCTCTAAAAATCAACCAATAATTAAAAAAAAAAAAGAAATGCAAAATTTTAGATGCTACTCTATACCTGCCAAGTCAGAATTAGCATTTAACAAGCTCTTAAGGTGACTTATTTTTCTAGATCAGTGGTCGGCATAACTCATTAGTCAACAGAGCCAAATATCAACTGTACAACATTGAAATTTCTTTTGAGAGCCAAATTTTTTACACTTAAACTATATAGGTAGGTACATTGTTATTAATTAGGGTACTCCTCAGCTGGCCTTTGTGCCTGCAAGTGGTATTTTGTGGAAGAGCCACACTCAAGGGGCCAAAGAGCAGCACGTGGCTTGCGAGCCGCAGTTTGCCGAACACTGCTCTAGATCAGTGGTCCCCAACCTTTTTTGGGCCACAGACTGGTTTAATGTCAGAAAGTATTTTCACGGACTGGCCTTTAGGGTGGGATGGATAAATGCACAAAATAAAATGATGCGACTGGCATAAAAACTGTGGTATTTTTAAATATAATTGTCGAATTTACGAGACAAACATCAAGAGTGAGTCTTAGACGGATGTAACAGAGGGAATCTGGTCATTAAAAAAAAATAAAACATTGTTCAAACTTAAATATAAATAAAATGAAAATAATGTAAGTTATTTATTCTTTCTTTGAGGACTGGTACCAAATGGCCCACGGACCGGTACGGTCCACGGCCCAGGGGTTGGGGACCACTGTTCTAGATGATTTGTTTGCACTGTGGATGACAAAGGAATTCTACCAGAAAGTAACCTCACAGGGTGATCTGATCATTAAATCCTAACTGGGCAGGTAGGTCATAGTGGGTAGTCATGCCCCAGGCATATGCCTTCTTTAGTAAAAGGTTTCTCTTTGCCTTAAGCAAGCCCTGTCCATTGTTTCCGTGCATCTAGGTTTACACACCTTTGAAATAAGCATAACCACCCTCAAGAAAGCACATAGTCTTAACTATGTATATTCTGTAATCTAATCCCACCTTGCTTTCTTCCATCTTTGTGTAATCTTCCTTATGTTTCCTTCTTAATTTCAAATGCATAAAAGAAACTGCAAAACTGTTATTCTCTGGAGCATTTGAAATCTTGCTTCTTGGTAACTGTTGTCAGTTTTGGCTCTAATAAGTTCTTATAAAATTTTTCTACGGGTTTGGATGTTCTTATGTTGGCATTAAAGTTTTAGAGGCAGTGGTGTAAGAGACAGACTACCAATTTGGGGGTCAAGATGCCTGGATTTTAGCCCAACTTCTGTCTCTACCCCCAGCTCTCTGGCCCTTCCTGGACTTCAGAGGGTGGACTGGTATGGGTTAGTGACCTACAAGATTTGGGGTACTCTAATTATGAATCGCAGCCCACTAGTTCCAGACTTGCTCTGCCCTTTCAGGAGGCTTCGGAGAAGTGTGGGCCTCAGAGCCTTTGAGATCCTGGTGCTCCTTCCTTCTGCTGCTTCCCATACCCTCCCCTGGGAGACCGTGTGAAACCTTGCAGGACAGTGCTGCCATGAGCTGAGGACATGACCTCATTCCACATACCTGAATTCCTGGAAGTCCAGCATATGATCTCTTATGAAATGAACTGCAAGCAATCTGGGGAAAGTGCACTCTGCCTGATGGCACTAATAGGAAAGACCTTGTCCTGAGTAGCCTTTAGGGAAACAGATGGGTCAAACTCTGCGCCTTGACTCTTGGTAAGTCACATGATCGAAATACCTTTCTCGCAGAAAACAACCCCCAAATTACTAATACTCTGTTTTTAGAGAATTTGAAGGTTCCTGCCATATCAAAGCATTAAAATAAAATCCCATGGATTTTCAGATTTGAAAGGTGAATTAGTTAATATAAAATGGGCAGAAAATATGTCTGGGGGGGCAAATTCATAAACAGGATTTTATATGGAATGTTTTATCTGCTTGATAGGATAAACTCTTTTTAAAGTGTTCAGACACGCCAGTTTTCATATAAAGTGTATTTTCTTAAGGCTAGCTCTATGATGGTGCACTTATCCTAGTTCAGCGCTTATAAGGATTGCATTTTTGTATTCTTTAAATAATCCATCATTTTGACTTTTTATTAACTTAATTCGACTTTCCCTCAAATCTGCCCCGATGAATTAAGCATTTTTTGGACCATGATATAGTCTTACTTGCTATTGGAGGAGTCTGATTGTTAGATGAGGTTTCTTTTGGCTCTTACTGACCATTGGTTCCTTTTTTGACTTGTATTGGGGCAGGGTTCTGGACCACCAAAGCTTTTACTTCCTTCTGCAGCAGGCTCTTCCCAGTTCTTTTGTTCTCTGCCAATCTGGTTTCTACAGTCACTGAAAGCTCTTCGCAGTTTCTTGCTTTGCATCCTCTGCCCAGCAGGTATGAGGTATGGGTGGGGTTGGGTGAGCAGCGGGGGTGGGGGATGAGGGGGGAGCAATTGGCTGGGAGAAACGCTGGCCTGGAGGGAAGGCAGAGCCCTGGTGTTTGCTGAGGGAGGAAATGCGCAAAAACATTGGGACTGGGTTTTCTGTGAACTGGGTCTGGGTCAGAGGTGAAGGGCAAACATATCGCTGATAGAAATCTTTCTACCCTGGAATCCCAGTGGTTTGTCTACAAAGACATCTGTGGGGAGGGGACTAGCGTCTAGGGGAGGGGAGCCAGCGCCCTAGCCAGACTCCTCACCATATTGTTTTGATTCTGTCAGAGAAGTAGTTACTTCCGTTAAAACATTGTCATATTAAAAAACAAAACAAAAGAAAAAGAAAGCAAACAAAAACATTGGCATATGCTAACAGTAATTTTGTGTATTGAAAGGGAGATGTTTGCCGTTGCCTTCTCTTTTTTATGTCAACACTGCGTATGTGTCTTTCTTTTAAAGGAAACTAGCATAGTTTTGCATAAAAGCTTGGAGGATGTGTAAAATTATTACAGCTTTGTTTAGAATAGCAGGGCCCTGGAAACAGCCCAAGTACACACCAATATGGAATTGCTTAGATAAATTATGATACATCCAAATTAGTAAATATACACTTTTAAAAATAGTGAAAAAAAAGACAATACAAAGCATATCTCTATATTTTGATATGACATAATCTCCAAAAAACATTAAAGGTAAAAAAGTAAGAACCATGAGATGGTAAGAATGAAGTGTATGATTACTTGAATATATCTATATACACAGATCTGTAGGCAGAGAAATCTCTGGAAGGATGCAAAAGAAACAGATAGTACAAATTACCTTTATGAGGAAAGAAACTGTATTTTTACAGGATATCTTTTGGTTCTCTTTGAAATGTTTTACTTTGTGCATTACAGATTTAAATAAACAACCAAACAACCAAATCTGGAGATAAGCAAATAGTCAACCAACTACACAGAGGAAGAACAATGGCAACACTGCTGCTGGGTGCATGTGGGGCTTCCAAGAGGAGGTGTGCCCCAGTTGGCCTGGCGGTAGCTCCAGCTGGCTTTAGAGCCACAAAGGAGCCACAGACACTGTGCTGTACTGCCCACGAACACTGTGCACTTGCTCCCCAGGCTGGGTGGCCGGCCTCATGAGGACCAGAGCTTAAATTTTCTCTGATGGCCACGTGCTGGTAGGTTGCTAACTGACTAAGCTTCGGGGAGGGGGGGGGGGACGGACAAGAGCCCCACAGAAGCCTGCTCTGCCAAATGTCTTCTTCAGTTCCCTATCGATGGTGGCCCTCAAGTCATTCATTTTCAGTTTATGAAAACACCGGGGTGGATTTAGCTTTTCCTTTGGGAAACAAAAAACAACACAAAGAGCGTGTGTGCGGATCTTCTTTCATAATAGTGGGGCATTTGAAACCGGTGCTGCAGCTGCGGAGGTTGTTTCAATCCCTGGCATTCCCAGCAGCCCGTGTTCTGAAAGCACTTTAAAAGGATGCTGAAGAGGGAGCCCTGAGCACTTTTGGAAATGGAGGACTTTGAAAGCCTGTATTTATTGGCCTTTTGCAGAAAATCAGTTCCTCTGGGGGCAGAGCTTCCTAACCTTTTTATATCGTGCCACACAGAAAATGACATTATTTGAAGAGCATTTGGGGAAAAACGGAGGAAATTTGAGTGCATCTTTATGAGTTAAAAAATTAGTTTTTAAATGTTATAAAATTATAAGAAAATATTTATAAGGGATTGGAGAAGGTACTGTATGTGTTTACAACTTCCCAGTAAAATCTATCCAAAATTTTAAATGAGAAAACTGACCTTGTCTTCATGAATATGACTTTTTCTTTCATTATGGGAAAATCTCAAACATAAGCAAACAAAGAGAATAGTATACTGACCACTTCCCTCCATCACAGAGCCAGGACCGAGATTAAACAGTTATCAACATGTTGTCTTCCAAAGGTCATTGACTCCACCCTCCCTGTTTTGCTAGCATCCTTAAAAGCACATCACTTCATTTCGTCTGGAAATGCTTCAGTATGAATTTCTGACAGATGGGACTTAAAAGAATAACCATGATACAATTATCACCTCCAGTAAGTTAAAAATAATTTCCCAGTATAATCTAATATTCAGTTCATGTTCAGTTTTTTTATTTGTCTCAAAAATGTCTTTTTTTTTTTACTGTTGGTCTGTTTGAATCAATATTAAAACAAAGTTTGCAATTTATTAATATGCCTTTTAAGCTTTCTTACATCTATAACATGGCTATAACTATTTTTGTATATAATAAATTTTATATATAAATTATACTTTTGATTATTAATTTTTTAAAAAAATATAAAAACATTTTCAATTATATTTGATGTACAATAGTATATTAGTTTTAGGTGTACAACATAGTGATTAGACATTTATATAATTTAGGAAATAATCACCTCAGTAAGTCCAGTACCAATCTTACATCATGCAGAGTTATTATAATATTATTACCTATATTCCCTATGCTGTACTTTACATCTATAACTATTTTTATGACTGCCAGTTTGTGCTTTTTAATCCCTTCACCTTTTTCACTCATTTCACCCCTTATTTTTAAAATTAGTTTTATTGAGATATAGTCCACATTCTGTGGTAGGCTGGAAAAAGACTGCTCCTACCTCCAGCAAGATATCAGGTTCCTGTCCCTGGAATTTACGGATGTTACCTGATATGGAAACAGGATTTTTACAGATGTGATTAAGTTAAGGATCTTGAGATGAGGAGATTATCCTGGATTTATTTAAATGCAGTCACATGTAACCTTATAAGAAGGAAGCAGAGGGAGGCTTGACACACTGAAGGTCACGTGGAAGTGGGGCAGAGAGAGAGCCGAAGGGCTGCTGGTTGGAGTGATGCAGACCTAGCTGGGGAATGCCAGCAACCCCCAGAAGCTGAAGAGGCAAGGAATGGATTCTTTCCAGATCCTCCAGTTCTACCAGCACCTTGGTTTCAGCCCAGTGACACTGACTGGATTTTTGGCCTCTGGAATTGTGAAAGAATATATTTTTGTTGTTTTAGCCCTCTAAGTTTGTGGTTACTTGTTTTAACAGCCACAGGAAATATACTAATATACATACCATCCAACTCGTCCACTTGAAGTGCACGATTTAATAGTTTTTAGTTTATTCACAGTTGTGTACCCATCACCACAATCAATTTTAGAATGTTTCATCGTCCCTGGGCCCATTAGTCATAACTCCCATTCCTTCTGCCTCCCAACCCTAGGCAACTACTAACCTACCTTTTGTCTCCATAGATTTGCCTATCTTGGACATTTAATATAAAGAGTCATACAATGTATTGTTGTTGGGCAGATAAAATATATTATGCTCACTTTGTTAAAGATGGTGCTGCCCACGTGGAAGCCTGTCGCCCAGGTGATGGTATTGGTTGCCCTTCTTGCTTGGGATGGGTGTGATTATATTAATATGTGTTGGGGGCAGGCAGGATCCTTGTAGCCTAGGGCTTGGTTTTGGGACTAAGCCTTTCCCACCCTTTTTGATGTGGGGTGGTGCACTCTCATGAGGAATCCCATTATGCCTCACATAAGTGACTTTGTATCAGAGACCTCCTTGTTGGATTAAAGGTTTTGATTTCTACACTATAAAGTGGGGCAGACCGGGAGCTTGTTCTCTCTCAGTTTCTGAGATTAGTATTAGAGGAGAGAGCAGAGAAAGGCCATGTAGAGGAGAGGAGAGCAGAGAAAGGCCACGTGGAGGAGGCCAGGAGAAGCAGCTAAGATGGTGGAGTGCTGAGGGAGAAGCCAGTTTGTGCAGAGTTTGTGCAGAGAGAAGGAGATAGGGAACAGAAGTGAATAAGGCTGGTAAGGTAGAAACCTTTGATTCTAGGAAACTCGGATAAGTCAGTGGCTTTGTGAGCACTGAATGAGTGGGTTTTGGAGCCCAGTGTGTGTTTTTACTTGCCCACTGGGTGCAAGCTAGGATTAAAGGTAATGGCCCACCAGTTTATGACTCCGTTGTTTCATTACCGTCAGTCTGAATCTAATGCAAACCTGCATGGGCCAGGCAGCTATGTTGGTGGCCGCGGCTACTGGCTTTACAATGGTCTTTTGTGTCTGGCTTCTTTCACTTAGCTTAATATTTTCAAAGTTTATCCATGTTTTAGCAACTATTAGTATGTTTTAATTGCTAAATAAGAATATAACTTTGTAGAATCAATTTATAACCTTAAAATTTATGAGAAAATCCTGATTAAGACTTATTTAATGGCAATCTTTTGAAAATGTTGATACAAAAAACTTTGTACAAACCACCGATTAAAAGTGTTTAATCTATTTTTACAGCCATTCTAACATTTACAGTGGTTGAAATTCTATTTAAAGACTCTAACAGCTTATTATCTGCCCTCATTGAGAAATGTGATGTTGGAATTTCTTGTGATAATGTGAATGGATTTCAAGTCCAATAGAGTTTTTTTAGTAAGTGTTTCAAGATGAAACACATTGATGAGCCTCTGTTAGTACTTGGGCACTACTGAGAGGACACAGTAGCCACAAATGGGCAAAGGGGCAGGATAAACAAAGTCTGGGCCATACATGAAGCAGTTTCAGCGCAGCCTTCCCAGACCTGCTGCATGTGTGCCCTGCTCCTTCCCAGCGGCAACAGCCCTTGATTATGGCAAGGGTGTGTGCCTGGGGCTACTAAAGTAGTTGGTCAGGTTTTAGGGCAGCTCCTTGGTGTCTCTGGTCCTATATTTGTATCTTATGGTAATGATTACATAGATGTATATATATATTTAAATTTTTAAAAATTTATTGATTTTGGAGAGAGGAAGGGGAGAGAGAGAGAGAAAAAGAGAGACATAAAGTTGTTTCACTTATTTATGCATTCAGTGTTGATTCTTCTGTGGGCCCTGACTGGGCATCAAACCTGCAATCTTGGTGTATTGGAACAATGCTCTAACCAACTGAGCTACCTGGCCAGGGTCATAGGTATATGTCTTTAGCAAAATTCATTAAATTAGAAACTTAAGATATATGTATTTTACTCTATATACATTTTGTCTCAATTAAAAATTACAAAAGTAGAAAACCTATGTGGATTAGTATTTACTAGGCCTCATCATTTAGATATGAGTTCAAATGTCTCCCACTCAGAGAGACCTGCCCTGATGAGCTATGGTTGCCCTTTGTTAAGTGGGCTGTTTCACATAAACCACTGTTACTTTCTTTTTTTTTTAATTAAAAAAATTTTTTTCTTAAGTGAGAAGCAGGGAGGCAGAGAGACAGGCTCGTGCATGCACCCTGACTGGAATCCACCTGGCAAGCCCCCTATGGGGTGATACTCTGCCCATCTCGGGCCATTGCTCCATTGCTCGGCAACCAAGCTATTTTAGCACCTGAGGCAAGAGCATGGAGCCATTCTCAGCGCCTGAGGACAACTTCCTCCAACAGAGCCATGGCTGCAGGAGTGAAGAGAGAGAAAGGAGAGGGGTGGAGAAGCAGATGGTTGCTTTTCCTGTGTGTCCTGACTGGGAATCAAACCCAGGACATCCACATGCCAGGCTGATGCTCTACTGCTGAGCCAACCAGTCAGAGCCTGTTGTTACTCTTCTTCATAGTACTCATCTGTATCCAAAAGCACATTTTAAAAACTAGTTGCACTATCACCTCTCACTACAGTATAAGCTTTATGAAAACAGGGACTATGTCTATTTTGTTTACTGCTTTATCCCCAGTGCCTGACACACTGGATTTGCCCAATATATATTTATTGTTGTTGTTATTGTATTTGTATTTGTCATTGTTGTTATCGTTATATGAATAATGGATATGAGAGCAGAAAAAATAAATTAATATAGAATAAATTTCTTCTATTTGTTGAACATGGGTCAAGTAACATACAAGGAGGTTTACCATTATCAAAGTTACCAACCATGCAGTTCTTCCATTCTTTGGATAAATATTTGCTAGGCATCTACTGTGTGCTGAATGCTGGACCGAAGCCTTATACATCAAGATAAATACACCTAGATTATTAGTGGCATCAATACAGGTGTATAGTAGGAAGGGACAGGCTGACTACTGATTTGGAGGGACAGGCTCCTTGAATCCTGATGTGCTTTGAAACATCTAACTTTAAGTCCATTTTACAGACGAGAAAAATGAGTTTTTATTTCAAAAAACAAATATTGTTAAAGCTTTAGAGGAAAAGAGCAAGACAATCAAAATTAAGGCCTCAGAACTGGCAACAGGAAAGTTGTTAGGACCTATCTCTCATGGGATGACAGGGACCTGAGCAATGGGAAAGAAGAAAAAATGATAGATGAAAGATTTTTCACCCACAATAGTAGCTTTTACTCTATATTACCTACAAGGGAAGTCAGGCCTTGGCATAAATTTTTTTCTTAAGAAACATTCTTTTACAATTGTTTTGTAAAATTTATGGGATTACCATGCAATTTATACTTGTAGAAGAAATTTGGGCATATGTCTTCAGATGTTACTCATTGATTGATTAATTGCTTCCAAAATAGTCTATTGAGTAGAATTTTATATGAGCAATATCCTTTCCAGCCTCGTAGCCACTCTCTCCCAGGAATCAGAATTCTTCCATTTTGGTTAAACTGGATCACTAGCCTGTTCCCCAAGCACTTGTTGGTCAATGAGAGTTCATGTGTTTCCTTCCCTAGAGACCTTTGGGACATATATAGACACTAGCCAGCTTGGGTGGCATTATGAGCAACTCTTTTAGGAAGTAAGCAAACAGCTGGTCTCTAAATCCATGAAGCAAGAGTAAGAGGAAGCAGACTTAAATTTCAACAAGGACAACAAAGGCTCGAATCGACATCAGTGACAACTGTCTAATTCTAGAAGATTTCCTTAATTGAGCCTAAAAAGAGCAGTTGACTAGGCAGCTATGTGTGGAATGATTTGGGGATATTTCTGCTTAGAAGCAGAGAAGAGATCTTTGACTATTTTTTAAAGTGTGTTTATTTTCAATTTGTTAAAGTAATGCTTGCTCATTGTTTCAAATTCAAAAAATATAGAACAACACATAGAAGATAAATATTTCTCATAATTCTACTACTCAGTTATAGCTGCTATTAACAGTTTGATATATTTCTTTATGTTATTTTCATATATTTGTATAAATATATATCACTATTTTGTATCTTGATTTCTCTCATTTAGCATTTTCCTCCATTATTAAATATCTCCCCAAAGCCCATTTCTAATTCATTTTTTTTTTTTTAGAGAGGAGAGAGAGGGAGAGAGAGGAGAGAGAGACAGAGAGAGAAGGGGGGAGGAGCTGGAAGCATCAACTCCCATACGTGCCTTGACCAGACAAGCCCAGGGTTTCGAACCAGCGACCTCAGCATTTCCAAGTCGACGCTTTATCCACTGCGCCACCACAGGTCAGGCCCAAAGCCCATTTCTAATGGCTGTATAATAATCTCTTGGAAGAATATATCATTATTACTGTTACCATTTCCTTATTTATGTCAACTTAGGTTGTTGATAATTCCTCAACATTATAAATGAGCTGAGATCAAAAGCTTTACATATAAATCTTTCTCTACATTTCTGATTGCTGCCTTGAAATCGATCCTCTGGCATCTCTTCTTGTGGTGTAGCATCTTTACCACTTCCATCAGAATCAGACATAAACACAGATCGGGGCTCTACCTGGACCTGCACAGTCTGAATCTTTGAGATCAGGGCTCAGGAATCTGAGATTTTTAGGCACAGTAAAAGCTAAAAATCAGAGCTGTAAGAGAAAGAAGGCTGGGTAAAAGGCTATGCGTATTTCAATTTCAGGTTAACACATGGTGTCAAATTACTTTCTTAAAGCCTTGTACATTTTGTTCCCACCAGTAGCTCCATGGTGCTCAACTCACTAACCTCTTGAAAAACAGCTTTGTTAATTTGATGGGTGAGAAATGGTGGCTTCAGGAAATTTTTTATGGATGCAATATTTGTTTATTTTTGTTAAGTTTTGAAATAAAGATTTATAAAGTCAGAAGAGAGCTAGATTAGTTGAAAAGTCCATGAGTAGCCAGGACTAAGCAAAATGCAATGATTTCCCTTTTCTATGGGTTCAAAGATGGCAATGATGCATTTCTTTGTTCTTTGAACTCCTCATCATCTTGTTACTCTGGAAGCATACCACGCTTTCAGGAGCTGGTGGGTAGCTCCTTGGTCTGTAAGTCCTTCTTATATAAAAGGACAATATTTAAAAGACCAACTCTCTGAAAGCTATCTCTGACATTTACAGGACTGCTGCCAATATCCGTTCCTTGCAAAGAGCATGGAGACTTAAAAACAGCAACAGCGCCTCTCTAAGGACCACCCCCACCCCAGCCCTTTCTTTCTTTCTTTAATAAAGGGAAATAGGCACGCTACATCATGTCAAAGTTTAGATATGAAAGGGAAGTAAAGAGCGACTGGCTGCCACTGTGCCAGGTGTCTGCTGATTGAAAGACTGAATAATGGATAATAATCATCTTAGTGTGTTTATCAATGCAGTTCATTCTCTATGATGCAGAAGAGGTCACTGGAGACAATGTGTTGGCCTCTCATCACTCCTATTCATTAACAAGGCACTGCTGGCTGAAATTCAGGCTCCATTACCTAGACACAACAATAGCGGGGACCCTGAATCAAGTTGTAATTAGGCCTGATCATGGCTAGTGTACAGTAGCTATAATGAGAATCACTCAGAATTAATTTTATACTTGTGAAAAGATATGAAGTGAGATTTATTCAATGTTAACCAAAGCAACCCCATTTTCTATAACCCTCTAAGCTTGAGAAACACACACACACACACACACACACACACACACACACAAACACACACTCTCACACACACTCACAGAGGGAGAGAGAGAGAGAAAGAGAGAGAGAAAGGGAGAGAGAGGGAAATAAAGAGGGCAAAGGAAAACAGAAAGATGACCATTTTAACTCTATTAATTTTATCACAATCAGAAGAAAATGTGTTTTAATAAGAGCAAGTATATCATAGCAAGGTGATCACTGTCTGGGTTCAGGAAACCTTTGTGTCATTACATGCCCACAGCAGACTCTGTGAGACTTCATTTCCTCTTCCTTTTTGTCCATTTCATATGTATTTGGAAACAGCCTGATTAAGGTAAGAATTTCAATTTGCAGGAAAAGGAGGAGGAAATTCAATGCGGGGTAATATTATTTCCTTTCTCTGGTAAGAATCAGTTCTTCAGCCTTTTACCTTCAGAACTGTACAGGTGGGGCAAAAGTAGGCTTTCAGTTGTTCGTATGAAAAATAATACAATATTCATAATGCAATAAGAAGCTTGATTTTTTAGGTACTTACAACCATAAACCTACTTTTACCCCACCCTATATATCTAGACCCAGTGACCACTGGCTTAGATGAGAGCAAATGGAAGATTTCAGAGACTTGCTTGTTTAAGAAGTTAGAGAGGTTCAGAGATGTGGGAGGTGTGGTAAGAGGATCATATCTGATTCCTTGTTATTGAATGTTCATTCAGTTTCTTTTTTTCAGGTTAGCAAGATGTTACTCTGAAAATACAGTTCTCACCTTTAAGGGTTGAGATACTTGGTGAAACATGGGTGCATATGCATTCATTCTTACTTCTGTACACACATGCAAATGTTGATACACATCATATGCTCCATTCATACATGTTTGAGCTCTACTATTTAGATGTTGTAAATGATATATTTGCTTTTTCTCTTTTATTGCCCTTGGCAGATTTGTGATTCTCTTCCCTATCACATCAGGTTCAATATAGACATATTGCAATCATTTTTTTTTTTTTTTTTTTTTTCATTTTTCTGAAGCTGGAAACAGGGAGAGACAGTCAGACAGACTCCCGCATGCGCCCGACCGGGATCCACCCGGCACGCCCACCAGGGGCGGCGCTCTGCCCCCCAGGGGGCGATGCTCTGCCCATCCTGGGCGTCGCCATATTGTGACCAGAGCCACTCTAGCGCCTGAGGCAGAGGCCACAGAGCCATGCCCAGCGCCCGGGCCATCTTTACTCCAATGGAGCCTTGGCTGCGGGAGGGGAAGAGAGAGACAGAGAGGAAAGCGCAGCGGAGGGGTGGAGAAGCAAATGGGCGCTTCTCCTATGTGCCCTGGCCGGGAATCGAACCCGGGTCCTCCGCACGCTAGGCCGACGCTCTACCGCTGAGCCAACCGGCCAGGGCCCATATTGCAATCATTTTGAGGATAGGATACTGTTAAATATGTAGAGAATGGCTGAAAAAGAGAAGCTTTGTTTCTTAAATACATCTCAAATTATTATGTGGATGAGAAAATGGCTTGTAAATATTTTGAGTCATTTAAGTGAGTAGGAAGTGTTGAAATAAAGTATGTATCTTCCAGATTAAAAGAAGAACTCTCTAGCTTTTTTCCTCTTCTTGAATATCACACCTTAGCTATTCAAATAATAAAACTATAACCAACTTATTAAGAAATCATTGAGGAGATATTGAAGCATAATATTGCATACCTGACTACATAGTG